>NC_140924.1:25944534-26640880 GCF_045865225.1 Trachurus japonicus
AGACCTATATGCATTATAACTCCTAGATAAACTTCTAAGGACAGTACAAATGAAAACAGATCTACTGCCTAACACGGGAATAAACACATTCACTGTTGGTGTCGTCCGTTTGTCTTCTTGATCTTTTTGGCAGTTGCACATTCAAAGCAGCGTAATGGAGGTCGTCTGCAGCCCGGACACCCTGCAAACAAAATACATATCAGTTCCTGATTAAAACAATACAACATGTCCACAATATTATTACTAATTATTCAACAGGACACTGAGATGAAATTTAACAGTTAAACTAAACCGACAATATTTACCTCTGCATTTGATGTGGAGGGAGTTGATGAACTGACATGAAACTCTGGGTGTAAAATACAGAGAAAGATATTTCATTCAAAAAGCCAAATTCACTCAAGATATAATGCCTGGGATGAAACACACAGATTACCTGAACATGTGCGGCTCTTCATCTTGTAAATCATGAAAGCCAGTATGACACTGAGGATGGTGGTAAATGCCAAAGCTCCACTCAAGATATACACCAAGAAAAGAGATTCCTCCTCATCTGTATCAGGAGAAATTGACTTTGTTGTACTTGTACAGAAGCAGCTCACTACTAATCACATGACAAAGCTCTGGTAGAGAGTTACCTACCATCAACGTCCACATTGGTCCCGTTTCCAAACAGCATGCGTCCACATGAGGCGACAGCACAGTAGTAGGTCCCAGAATGATTCAGGCTCTTTATCGGCAAGTTGTAGACACAGGTATTTGTCTGTGTGTCAGTTTCCCTCTCACACTGATCATTCCTGTCTCCATGAGTGTAAATGAGTCCTGGATGAGATTCTTCAGAGTCTCTGAACCAGTAAACACTGTGTCCTCCATCACAAGTCCCAGTCTGGACTGTACAGTTGAGAGTCACTGAGCCTCCAGGCTGGATGTTCTCAGACTCTGACTGATGGACTGAAGCCTGGATCTCCATCCCAGAACCCTGCACGATGACAACAGTGCCCTCGGCGAATTCAAACATAAATGAATAACCTCTTGCACAGTAGTAAGTGGCCGAGTCTGAGAGTTGTACATTTGAAATATGTAACTGGTTCATGCCAAATTGAGTTTCCAGGGCGAAGCGTGGATTATCCTTGAATTCACCATGGAAAGTCCCATTTTTTTCAAATTTATAGGTGACACAGATCAGTTGTAGCCTCTGTCCCAGTGATTGTTTATACCAGTAATACTTAGCAGCATCACTGTCATGGAAACATTTCAAAGCCAGGCTGTCACCAATAGTTGTTGTTATTAATCCTCTGTCTTGAGAAACATTTGCACACAGAGTGAAGCGATTCATCTGAGCTGAAGTGAAACAGGAGAAAAAGTAAGTCCACAAACTTGATCCTACTCAGAAAATACCAACACAAAAACTTCCATTAAGACTGACTAAACCTTAAACAAACCTCTTTCAACTCACCCATTTTCCCCATGAACAAACATGTCAGATAGAGGAATAACTCTGGAGGACTCCTCATGTTGAAATTGCCGTGCTGAATGACAATCACCCCGATACATTCTCCACTCTTAAAACATCAGACCTGTGTTGATTGGCCAGCAAGGCAGCACTGACGATCACATGTTCACTGCCACTCTTGCTGTCAATTTTAGTTCCTTCAGAAGAATCACATGCTGAGAGGTAGAACCAATCAAACACACCTCAAACCTCTAAATTTGAAAGGTGGAAGACCTTTGTATGCACAGCAGAGAAGTGGAGAGTTCAGCGATCATTTACTGACAACCTACCACTATTTTCCTTTGATTGTGTGCAGTTTAAAGATGTTGGGTATGTAACTAAATAAATATAGGTGTGTGCTGTTGGACAAACATATAAAGGAACAGAGTTAACAAGTAAATGTTAGGAATGAGGAGTGGACGTAATGACATTGTTTTTGTTGTTTTGTATCTAATTTAATGCTGCGTTTCCACTACGTGGTACCGGCTCGGCTCGACTCAACTTTTTTAACATTAAAGGGACAACGAGGAATTTTGGAAAGTGAAGTGATTTCACACTACATTTCCCATGAGCCTCCGCGCGCATGGTGAAATTCTTGGACCGACGCAGGACGGACGTCTTGCCAAGAATGTTTTCATTCATCCAGAATGAAAGTCAGAGGTTCGAAGACGATCAGATACCGTCATAGTTCCGACCATAAACGGCGATTCGGCGGCGTTATTCCCATGACCCGCCGGGCAGCGTCCGCAAAACCGAAAGTAGGAAACGCTGGTCGGCTCACCCAGCATTTCCACCACTAATAATAATAACAAAATAACGATAGAGACAAAACACTCTATTTGTCGAAAATGAACCCATTAAAGGGATAGTTCACTCAAAATTCAAATTGCACTCATTATCTACTCACCCTCATGTCGACTAAGGGCTGGGAGAAGTTTCAGAGTTATCCATGGCTTCTCTGATTTACAGGGGGTCTCGGCGTAGCAGTGCATGTCAATATAACGGTTGCAAATGGATACCACTTTTCTTCGTAACAAAAAGACACACCAAAAACATCCAAATACCTCCATGCTGCTCGTTTGGAATGTCCGTCTTGTATTGAAGCCCCGAAATGCGAAATTGTCCCGAAAAAAATTAAATAAGTCTATATGTCAAGCTTGTTTGTAGCGGAAGCTCCTCTTCCTGGTTCGTCCAAATTGGACGGACCAGGGAGAGGACAGACCCTATAGCCAAGTTTTTTTGTTTTTTTTTGTGATTAAACCTAACTGAGCCATGATGGTTGTTATGTTAGCCATTGTGATTCATCTTTATTAGACTTTAGCTGTCTAGAGACATCGTAGAGACGCACATAAATACACATGTATTTCTATTACTTTTTTGTGATTGTTGTAAGAAACTGACATGTCCAATCTGTGTATATTTCTTTGTCCCTTCCCTCTATAAAAGATCAAGTCAGACTCGCCATGACCCTTGTCCCATTGTTGATCATTTATCTATTTTATTGAATTTTAGGGTGAATTGGTGAATGTTGTCCGAGTGGTGACAATGCTTTCTCAGTGGGATCTGCTTCATAACCAGTAGTGTTGAACCTCAAGGGCCACCGTAGATATGCCTTTAAACCAAATTGACTTCCTGTACTGCTTTACCTGTTATGAGTAACCCACTGAAAAAAGTGACCAACCTTTTTTACACTCTCACAAGTTTTCCTGTTGTCTTGTTTCTGTTGGGACTGTGTGGCCTCAAACACACAACTGCAGGGAGCAATGATGTCATAAAGCAGATATTCACAGACACTGACTCAAACAGTGAGTTGCTATCTACCATGCAGAGTGGTAAATAGAACTTGTCGAGTGCATGGTGTTTCTGGTTAAACAGCACTGTGTAGGTGACCATAGTGTTTGTGTCACAACACTGCTTATCAGAGCTGGAGCAGATAAATACCGGTGAGCCCTTTCATGCTTACAGCAAAAGCCAGATGTCGGCAGCTGGTTTTATGACCACACCCCCACAAATAGTTTTCAGTCTTAAGCCTAACACCTCTGCACAATGCTGAAAACCATCATGACCAAACGTGCTGAAGAAGGTGCATGGTAAAACAGCTACACGTTGACAGCTCAGAGCGAAAAAACTGCTATGACCACACAGTTGGAACAGAGCCTCAATGATGCACAATGTGTACACAATGGCTGGAACTAAATGTATGATGTTATTTTATTAAAGGGCCTCCCCCCCTTTAGGCTGAAAATGCAAAGTCTAATCCATCCCTCTTATGTGTTTACTCAAAGTGATGATTGCAGAACCTCTAGATCACCCTCTGGTCTCCTATATTATTCATAAGTAAACTGATGCCAGTTTCATGTCTGTTTGTTGAGTTAGTTCTGCTATGGGTTGTCAAGGAAGAGTCACAGTGTGTAGGTGCTAGGTGTTTGTTCAACTAAAATGCCGCCTTTAGTTCTATCTCACCACTAGCCACTTTGTTACAACTTGCTATCAATTTTTTTTTCTTTTTTTTTTTCTTTTCTTTTCTTTTTCCTGTCTTTTGTGTTTTTGGTTCTTATTATATTATGTAGTATTATTTTGTGTTGTATGTTGTGTTCGTGACAGCGGAAGGCTGTACATTTGTGTTGTTTTTCTAAATCAAAAATTAAAAAGAAAGATATAAAAAAAAAAACTTGCTATCAAGTGCATGATCCCTGACTGGCTTCTACTTAGGAACACACAAATGAACGCTTTTAGACGCTGAATCCAGATCTCTCTACGATGCAATTGCTGCTTGAATGCAATGAGATCTGATTGTGGTTGGAGAGTCATTACTTGAGTACAAGACGAGGAAGTAGTGATGGCTTCTGTCACATAGTCAGCTTCATGTTACCTCAACCGTAATCTTCGCTACACCCGAAGCTTTCTGACACGCCATGCACTGTGTAATATAGTTTATGCAATACACTCACTCATTTTTATCAGTTTAATGTGATTAGACCACAGTGATTTAGTCAGTCATAATATGAAATGCACATCCACAAATCTGAATTGAAAGCAAATAAATACTTAAAATACTAAATACTAAAAAAGTTGTACTTGGGGTGGTGTTTAGCTCAGTTGGTGGAGGGCCCGCCCCATGTGTTGGGGCTGTGGTCCTCGCTGCAGGCGACCCCGGCTCGGGTCTTGTGCCGAGCGGCCCTGTCCTGCGTGTCACCGCCCCCCCCCCCCCCCGCCTCCCATTTCCTGTCTCTCTCTCGGCTGTCCTGTACATTGGAGGCAAAAAATATACTTTAAAAAAAAAAAGTTGTACTCCGTGAAGCTGGCATTTTTAATCTACTGGTTTTATTGAAAATAAATGTTATCAACTTAATACATTAAATGATTAGAAGTAGATGGTTGCCTTGGGAGGAATGAAGAAACACTGTGTAGGAAACAAACACTTGAAACTAAAGTGATTCTAAAAAAAGAAAGAAGAGATGTGTGAATATGTGGAGAGGCGGCCGTTAGCACAGCAGGCAGTGATCTCAGATATTGACTGCAGACCACAAGGGAAGCTATAAAAAGCTTGTTTGAGACTCGAGTTTGTTGCAACATCTACACCAGATATAAATATAACATATTTCCAATTATACATGATTGGATGTTGTAGTTCTGTAACCATCTAAATGCATACTGATGACATGTTGGCTGTTTTTTATAATGCTTATGCTTATGGTGCATTGGGTGCAGCAAGGGGAAACTGATATAGTAGGTTAGGTGAGAGTGGAAATATCTCACATTCACCACTGATCAAAACTCATACAGCAAAAGCTTGTTCAAGTACCACAACCAAAGGCTTACATTAAACATCACTATTCACCTGAATACATGTTAAACTGATCTTATTTAAAGAAGGACTATATTATGTCTCAAAAAATGGAATTGAAAGAAATTACATGTTACATAGAAACAAGGTACAGATCAGACAGTTCTATGGTCTTATAGTTGAGTACACACAATGACTCTGCGTCTCATCCCTCTGCCTTGTTGTTTTGTTGACTCTTGGTTTCCTTAGAGCAGCATAATGGAGGTTATCTGAATCTTCGTCACCCTGGTAAATAACATAGGCTATTATTACATCTGATTAATATAATGGAACCACATAGCTAGAATGCTTGAATTTCAACAGTTTAGATTGATAATACAGTTAGGCGATACTCACCTCTGCATTAGCTGCGGACGGAGCTGAAAAACTTGTTTGAGACTCTGATGCGAAATGGAAAAACTGATTATTTGAAATATTCAGTGAAAACACCATGTAACATAGAAACAGTCCTAGATACCTGTGCAGTGGCAGCTGCCTCCCTTGATCATCTTGTACAATGAGAACAGCAGTAAAGCGCTCAGGATGGTGGTGAATACCAAAGCTCCACTCAAGAAATATAGAAGGGAGGTCACCTTATCTGCAGAAAGCAGATGGTTTAACTATTATCTTTGTGTTTACGTAAAATGTTATCAGTTCTATGCCAGAATTATATGCTATCACTTACCCTCAGAGTCCCGTTTGGTCCTGTTTCCAAAAAGTATGTGTCCACATGAGGCGACAGCACAGTAGGATGTTCCATGGGAAAGATTTAGGCTTGTTGTCGGCAAGTTGTAGACACAGGTGTGTGATTGTGTCTCAGGTTTTTCATTCTCACACTGATTATTCCTGTCTCCATCAGTATAAATCAGTCCTGGATGAGGTTCTTCAGAGTCTCTGAACCAGTAAACATTGTGTCCTCCATCACAGGTCCCAGTCTCCACTGTACAGTTGACATTTACAGAGCCTGCTGGCTGATGGAACCCCAAACCCTGTACACTGACAGTAAACCCCTCTCCAAATTCAGACTTGGTCGCAGAGCAGCCTATACAGAAGTAAGTTGCCGAGTCTGAAATTTGTAAATCCGAGATTGTCAAGTGGTTGTTTCCGTGACTAGCCTCCAGTGAAAATCGTTTATTATCGCTGAATTCGGCAGTAAAAGTCCCATTTTTGTGATGTTTATAAAAGGTAGAGATGCGCCTTAGTTTCTGTCCCAGAGTTTGTTTATACCAGTAGAACATCGATGCACTGCCGAAACATCTCAAAGTCACATTGTCTCCAACTTTAGCCAGTTTAAAACCACCGTCTTGATTCACCAACGAGGACGACCCTTGATTAGTTAAGCCTGGGGAAAAGAAAAACCACCAAGAAAACATAGAGTAAATGCCATGATAAATCTGTCATCGTGTAAAAAAGACGACAGATAAATATTCTCCAGTGTGTAAATACATCAACAACTCACCCGTTCTCCACAAGAACGCACCAGTCAAATATAAAGCCAACCACAGAGATGTCATCCTGATCAAAAAGTCTTGGTGAATGAGAGGATCCTCATGCGTTCTCTTCTCTTAGACAGACAAGTGTATTTGATTGGCTTACAGGTAGTGACACTGAATGTCCTGTTTTGGCACCAGAGAGCGTCCTGAGCTCAACACTTGTGCAAAACCTATAAGTTACAATGGGTGAGTGACAATTAGTTTGTTCTACCACAAAAATATTTTTGGATGATAAAATAGTCCTTTAATTATGTCAAAATTTAAATCAGAAAAAGTTTGGCAAGTGTTAGGGAATTGGAGGCATAAAACGACTTGACCATTGGTCAGGTCAAGCTTTTATCAAAGTTGAACTGAAAATAGAATGTCTGACAATAAAAGCTCCTCTCAGTGTTTCCCTGTATTGGTAATAAACCAGGATTTGTTGTGTGTGATGATGATGACCGTCCATCCTTCACATCCACTTTTTATTTTTCACTTTACAATTTATTGTTTCAATGACATGTGCAGCCTATAGCCAACAAATCACCTGGTCAACACTTCTCTTTGCTCATCAAACATACCACACACATATAGGTGAGAGGCAGTCTTCATGTATCGAAACTCTGCTAGAACCCAAGTTTCCACCAGTGGAAAACTGTTCACTAGCTCACACCCTTCAGCACATACTGAGTGATACAACCAGCCTCTTGTTAACTCTTTCGTGACCATTGACGAGTTTACTCGTCACAGCCTGCCGAACGTTCACGACCATTGACGAGTTAACTCGTCAAAACCGTTTTTTTTTTTTTACAGATTATGATAATAGACACTCTGAGGTACCCTGTGTGTGAATATGGTTCCTCTGATATGTAAAAACTGTTTTAGACTAAAATCAAAACATAATGTTTTTTATAAACTGTGTGATCTTGGTTTTGTTTGAGTAATCGGTCTCCTTGAATGCTGTTCTGGGGACAGCGTGCAGTGCTGTGCGGCTGTCGGCTACAGTGTTGCAACTTTCTCGCTGAATTTCCAAACCCTCTTGACGACTTTTTTTTGTCAAGCGACTAGCGACAAATCTGGTGACTTTTTCCGGTGCTGTTACAAACGTTTCTGGTTTGGAGACTCGGATCTGAAAGCCCGTTATCACAGCTGTTTTCACGGTGCAGCGGAGCGGGCGCTGTGCAGCGGGTGCTGTGACCGGCCGCCCCCGCCCCAGAGCACTCATCGCCGGCCAGTCACACAGGAGTGTCACGGAGCTGCTCCGCTGCAGCCAGAGACCCACACCGCTGCACTCCACGCTGCCACACCCCCCAGATTTGCCTCTGAAAATATTTATTTAGCCGTAGAAATGATTTGGGAGACATGCAGAGTACCGGTAAAATGAGCCGATTGCCACTTGACACAAAAGTGCACTTTTCTCTGAAACTAGAGCGGGAGCTCCGTTTTTGGAGAAACCCAGCTCTCTTCTTCTCCTTCGTACTCACGAACGAAACGGCGGAAAAACTTGCCGTTTTCATTAAATCAGCAAATGGCAGATGTTGTGCCAACCCATCCAATAGTTGTGTTCTCTACAACTATTGGATGGACTATTGGTTGTGTTCTCCACAACTATTGGATGGGTTGACATTGGGTTGGCATTTGAAGTGATAAATGAAAACACTCACTTGCTACAGGAGGAGGTGGGGGGGCACCAAAGTCACCAGGGCCCCCCTTTAATATCTGCACCAAATTTACTTGCAATCACACTAAGTAGCTAGTTGATGTGGCTTTGGCTATAGTGTTACTAAAATCAAATAATTGATAATTGGGGAAGTAATGGACTTTATGCACAGCTCCACTACTTCCTGAAATAAGCCAGCTCCTTTCCTGTCTTACATTATTGGACCAACTGATTAATCCAGGTGTGCCTGACCATTGTTGTGAGATCAGACACATCTGGATTGATCAGTTGGTCCAACAATGTAAGACAGGAAAGGAGCTGGCTTATTTCAGAAAGTAGTGGAGCTGTGCATAAAGCCCATTCGTGTAAGCTGCTTCTCCAAAGAACGTGACCGCTGGTTCATACAGTGCATTTGTAACGGATGTGCACTCACTCACCCATAAAGGACGTGCTAACCCATCCGCCAAGTGGTTAGTAACCTCTTGGCGAAATGGTTTGCATCATCGCCTGCCATGCAGGAGACCAGGGTTCGAACCCCACCTGGAATAGTTTGTACCGAAAGAAACACAATGCAGAGGGCCAGATATGACATCAGCTACACATTATCAAAAGGTAAAACTGATAAAACTTAAACTTACATTAAAGAGCCACTCTTTTTGGGAACAGTTAAACTGAACTCTAGATGACAGAGGGTCATGACTTTTGCCACAGTTGTTTGTGTAAGTGCCAAGTACTATATTTATTCAACAGGTGCGAGGAGATCTGGGGAGACATGCAAAGACATTGGGAAAGGTGTTTATAAAATACACTTAAGTTGGGTGCTTACTATCTGGGTTTTTAACAGGTGTTTGCTGCTCATCGGCTATGAGATGCTTCATATTTGATTCAACCAGGATTCAATGACGCCAAGTTTCACTTTCTATTAAGTGAGAGTTTCTATTTTGTGTACTACCTCTAAGTCTTTCTCCCTCTATCTCTCATTCAAAATATCCATATATTGATGGTGGATGTTTGTGATATCCATCCATCTATCCACTACTTATACCATTTATCCAGGGTGGCAATCAGCTGACAGTAGGTGTGGGTGGTAGACATGGTCGTATAATATCATCAGTCTATAATAGGGCCAACTTGTGGAGGCAACCTGACATGTTCAAGTTCATACCTATGGGTTCTTTAGAATTAGCAATGGACTTAGTGTGAATGTCTTTGGGCTGTAGGAGGAAGCTGGAGAACCAGGAACCCATGAAGGTGCAAGGAGAACATGCAAACTCCACTACTTCTAAGCTTCTTACAATGCATGGTCTTTTGCATTGTTGTGCTTGCCCCCACTACTACTACTACTACAGTGAGTAACAATATGACTTATTTGGTGACACAAATCACACCAAGAACTTTAACTGGTTTATTGCAGTTCAACATTTTGCATTCTGCAAAACAGAGGTATAGGGGTAAAGTCATTTGTGCTTATTTCAGAAACAATACAACAATATAGTTACACTAGTTACCATACTTACATGATAGCAACAACAATGCAAACACTGTGATGACAATAATATCATTTTGACCTTCTGATACAGACAAATCAGCTAGCACGAGAATGGCACATTTATTCAGTTGTTGCAGGTAAGCACAAGTAAAATCCAACAACAAATTACATTATTGACACATACGTACAATCCAGCTCTAGTGCCTTACACTGGAGTACACACATTCAGTTTGTGTGTTGTCCCGTTGCCTATTTGATCTGTTGACCTTGTGCTTCCTCAGAGCAGCGTAATGAAGGTTGTCTGAGTCATGGTAACCCTGGAAAAACATATGTCATGTTAATATTTCATTTCATGCTGTTTGATACACATGGGTATTTCACACAGAACAGAACATTGTGCAGCTGAGACACCAGGTAGAATCTAGATCTAAAAAAGATTTGGGCACATGTACGACTGTATGACTTCCTACTTCTCCAACTTCCTATTTCTCCGACCATACATTTCTATATTTTTGCGTCCATTAGTCCGACGTCCCATTTGTCCGGCGTAAGTAACCCAAACCCTAAACCTAACAATAGCAATAACCCTCTAGAATAAATCAGATTAATGGCCAGTCAGACTTCTGGGCGGTCGGGCTGACATATTCACCCCAGAAGATTTGATACCCAACCTTTTCTTAAAGTTTGGAAAACAACAGGTTTATTCATTAGGTTTCTGCATTACCTGGATACATTTTGTCAGAGTAAAGCTTTGAAAATACTCACTGTTGCATTTGGAGTTGACTGAGGTGGAGATCTTGCTTCAGGATCTGATAGTAAAATAAAACCAGAGAGACAGATTCTTTAAAATCTGTTTGATTTTTTTTTTCTTTTTTGACATGGTGCTCCCAGGCAAGTCTTATAACTAGGACAGACTCATCAGAATAATCTCCAGGTAATGAACCATCTATGTATGAGCACCTCAAAATATCACCGCCATTTCTTAAAATATATTAAAACATGATGGAAATTGTACAACACTTCAATATACATACTTAACATTACAAAATGCAACATTTATTAGTATAAAGTTTCCATTATGTTACAGCCTCTTCAGATAATATTCATAATGACTTGCTTAGCTCTACATCCAGTTTTATATCCATTATAAATTAGAGAAATGCACACTATCAAAAGTAAAGAGCGGCAGTTTTCTTACCTGTACATTGGCAGCTATTGCTCATTCTATATGCTGTATACATTAAAACAGCAGCCAGGGTGGTGGTGAATGCCAAAGCTCCAATCAAATAATTCACCAAGACAAGTGAGTCGTCCTTATCTGCAGATACACAGTGAGAGACATTACAGGGCTTTAGTGGGTAGAGAGTGATCACAACTGCAGTATCTATAGCACCACTGTTATAATGTGACCTACCCACTGTGTCTGACTCGTTCTCCTTTCCAAACAGTACATGTCCACATGAGGCTACAGCACAATAAGTCCCCTGAGTGAGATTCTTCATTGGCAAGTTGTAGAAACAGGTGTTTGTTTGTGTGTCAGGTTTCCTCTCACACTGATCATCTCTGTCTCCGCCAGTGTAAATGAGTCCAGGAGGAGATTCTTTGGGGTTTCTGAACCAGTGAACACTGTGTCCTCCATCACAGGTCCCAGTGTGCACTGTACAGCTGAGCTGATCAGTTGACTGGATGTTGTCAGGTCCTAACTGATGAACCAGAGTTTGGATGCTGAAGCCTGAACCCTTCACACTGACAGTAGCCCCATCCACAAATTCAAAATCGTATGCATAGCAGCCTATGCAGTAATAAGTGGCTGAATCTGAGATTTGCAAATCTGAGATCGTCAAGTCATTTTTACCATTTCCAGCATCTAGTCTGAGTCGAGGGTCATTTTCAAATTCCCCAAGAAAGGTGCCGTTTGTGTCATGTTTGTAGAAGGCAGAGAAGATCCTTGGTTTCTGTCCCAGAATTTGTTTATACCAATAAAACATGACTGCATCACCTTTATAGGAACACTGCAAAGTCACACTCTCACCAACATCAAATGGAAAAAAACCACTGTCTTGCCACACATACACGGACGATTTTGTTGCCTGATCTGAAGACAAAAGCAATTGAAGAAATGCATTTAGTGATTGATATAAACTGATGGTGATCATAAAGCAAAAATTTTAATCAAAATTTTGTAAATTTATACAATAGATAACTTACCCGAACCCCCAAAAAACAGATAAGTCAGACACAAAGCATACTTAAGAGGTGTCATCGTGTCCAAAATGCCGCGTTAAGTGAACTGAACCTTTTCGCGTTCTTTGCTCTTCTCAGAGAGAGGGCTGCATTTGATTGGCTAACGAGAGGGAACGCCTATTATCCTGATGTGGAAACAGTGGTCACGGGTTCAGTGGTGTCTTTGAATGCACAACATGAAGAAAGTTCACACAGTTCTTTGGACTCAGTTGATTTGTACTGTGTTTTTTTTTGTTTTTTCCGTCCATACAAACCAGTGGCCTCTTTAATGTTCACTTGGTGGGAATGTGGGCATGTTGCCCTCTTTTTGCCTTTGTTACTTGCACTAGTTAATGCTCAGCAGTAATGTGTTATCATTTGTTGAACGACATTTTCGGTCCTTAACATATGAAATGTGTCCACTTAATGTCCTGACTCTTTCTTCATATACAACCACCATTGCAGAAGTAAAGTTTCATGTTTACCCCATTACAGTTGCTTGATAGTATCGCACATTAAGTGCATATTAAATTAACCCTGAGTAGCACTTCTATAACAACAGTCGGTGTGAATGCGTGCATTTTGTTTCCAGTGTGGACACAACCACATTATCAATGTGTGTGACAACAATGGACATAAAAACAGACAAATACCCAATACCAGATTGAAAATGGCATTAATGTGTTGCATTAGCCCAATATAATATCCATATTACATCAGAAATTCAAATTATATTTTATTTTTCTATGGGTATTATTAGGACATGTGGCTAATGCAGCTGGTGATGTGTCGTCCATCTGGACCCTCTCAATCACATACATCATTGTCACTGTGGGTTGATACAGTAGTCAATGTAAATGATAGGTAAATAGGTAGACACAGTTGGTTTTGCTGGGTGGACTTAGGAAGCTAAACCCAAAGTGAACACTTCCTAGCTAAGGCCGCTGCTGTCAGCTTGTGGACAAGGTTGTCTTGTGTAATCCAGCACTTTAAATGGCAGAAACTGAGGGGGGGGTTAAGATTTCACTTCTTTTATTTTGACTTTTTTTTTCATTATTTTTAAACCGTGTTCCAGTTTGAGGAACCTAAAGCAGTTTCATTATTATCTATGTCAGATGGCATGGCCATCTGAGATAAACTGTTGCCATGCATGCATGAAAACACTGCAGAGACTTCCTGTTTGAAACCACACAGACAAAGAGAGCTGAGGGTCTTTTTAACTGCAGACAACAGAGGCTAAATAAAGATCCTCACATCTCAGGTTTGCGGTGAAACAACAGGACTGTATCGCATCGCACCTAGAGCAGGCACACATTCCTGCTTGAGGTGATTATGCAGCATTCAACATGTACTTGTTCCAGTATGAGGTCACAACAGGCCACGGAAGAGGAAAGTGGTCACAAATTATTGGAGTCTACTGTTCATTTTATAAATCTTATTTCGGCTGGTCGTTGTTGTTGCCACCCTGCTGCGAAAAGGCCGGCCTTGCTGTTTCTCAGCACACCACCCACCGCACCTTGAAAGCTGTATCTTACTGTCTCGCCTTCTTGAAAACTTTTTCTTTTATGTCCGACCACAAACAACTAGCAGATGATGAGTGTTGCTTTGCAAAGTCAAAATGGTGTTCACAAAGATAGACATACAAAAGACTACTGACTTTGTTTTAATATTCATTTTCCACACGTCAAACTCTCAAAGTGATTGACCCACAGAGATCAGTGCGGTTATGTGTTTGTACATTTTAAGTGACAGGTATAGCAAGTGGAAACATGACACCTCTGAAAGCACAGGTCACATTAAAGGAACTTTACTACAGCTTTTATTCTTTTTCAAAGGCTTCACACGCAGTGGTGGTGGAACATGTCCAGCTCTACTGCTTCACTCCGGAGTAAACACATTCACTCTGGGTGTCATCTCTCTGTCTTCTTGACCTGCTGGCCTTGTGTGCCCTCAGAGCAGCATAGTGGAGGTCCTCTGCATCCTGGTGAGCCTGGTAATAACATATAAAACTGTTAAGAGCAATATTAGAATGATAACCGACATATACTGCAGCATTACAAATCCCTATCATAAAATCAGCAAATCACTATAAACACCGGACAAATTAACATGAAATACATCAAATATAATGTAATTCATTGTATCAACAAGTCACCATAATTGAGTTGCATTCAAAGTAGTGCCACTCTTTCTGTGTTCCTCCACTGTTCCATTGGTGTTGGAAACATTTTCGAGTCATACAACACAATCTTACCTCTGTATTTGGAGCCGAGGCAGCTGTAGATCTTGCTTGTGAGTCTAGTTGTGACAGAAGACAACAGCAAAGTTATTTTAATTCAATCGTTACTGTTTTGTGAAAGAAACAAGGTGTGGTCAGGACAAAAGGTAATAGAACCAATAAAACTATAGGCTGATATCTATAACCTAAATATGTCAGTTTTAAACAGTATTTGGTAGTGTATAAATATGAAACTTTTTTGTTCTTTTTTTGCCCTTTTTTTAAACAATATGGCCGAAAGAGACAGGATGAATCAATGCAATGGAACTGGCAATCACTGCATTGGGCAACATAGGACACACTCTTTACTAATTGACCACCAAGCACCCCAAGATACTTGCCTATGTTTTAAAACATCAGTGCTTGCCCTATCTTTAGTATGCTTTCTATGTAAATAAGCATGTTAGAAACTGAATATGTGGAGTTCAGGCTGTGGACGCAATTTCACCAGATATTTAAGTCACACAATTCTACCAGTTCAATTTGCATCGAAAAACACCATCAGACACAAAGAGCCTACCTGTGCATATGCAGCAGCGTGTCTTGTACATTTTATATGCTGTGAAAGCCATTAAAACAATGAGGAGGATGTTGAACGCCAGAGCTCCACTCAAGGAATACACCAAGATGATAGAGTCTCCGTGATCTGCAGGGACCCAGGAGATATCATCATAATCAGGTCTGGTTGTCAAGTATTCACCTATAGTTTACAAATGTGACAAGAATTGTAGTTACCATCAAAATCCAGTTTGGTTCCGTTTCCAAACAGTATGTGTCCACATGAGGCCACAGCACAGTAGTAGGTCCCAGTATGAGAACGATTCAGGTTTGTCATCGGCAAGTTGTAGACACAGGTGTGTGTTTGTGTGTCAGGTTTCCTCTCACAGTGATCATTCCTGTCTCCATGAGTGTAAATGAGTCCTGGATGAGATTCTTCAGAGTCTCTGAACCAGTAAACACTGTGTCCTCCATCACAGGTCCCAGTCTGCACTGTACAGTTGAGAGTCACTGAGCCTCCAGGCTGGATGATCTCAGAATCTGTCTGATGGATCCAAGATTGGCTCTTCAGTCCTGAGCTCTTGACGCTAAGAGTAATGCTCACAAAAAATTCATACACGTACGAATAGCTATTCACGCAGTGGTAAGTCGCTGAGTCTGAAATCTGTAAATCTAAGATGATTAAATTGTTTTTACCAGTGGTGGTTTCCAATTTGAACCGTGGATTGTCCTTGAAGTCATTATACAGCGTGCCATTTTTTTCATGCTTGTAGAATGTAGACACAAGCTTCGGTTTCCCTCCCAGGGTCTGTTTATACCAGTAAAACATCACCGCTATAGCAGATTCCTTACGGTAACACTCCAGAGTTACATTATCACCAACATCCACTGACTTTAAAGATGATGATAGCTCCTGTGCTGTCGTACCAGCTGAGGAGGAAAAAGGAGATATTCTGTAGAACAGGGTATATCAAAATTATCTCACATTAAAATGATATTTTACAAAGTATAAGAGACAAAATGCACTTAGTGCACGAACACCTTACCAATTCTCCCCAGACAGAGCAGACATGTCGCATAGAAAGCAAACACTGGGTGTGTCATTTTGTTGCCTAATTGAGAGAATCTCTTTTCGTTCTCTACTTTTGAGAGACCGGTGTTTGTTTTACAGGCCAATCAGAACTCACTCTGCATGATCACATGGTCAGTGCCCCCCTGCAGTGTGAAGATTGGTCTGTGAGTTTCAAGAGGGTATATAGTTGGGCTTTATTGAGGATGATGTACAAATTATTCAAGTTAGCCAGAGGTCCTACTGACTTCAGAAGAAACATACATTACACTTGTATTTCCTGTTTAGAGTATATTAATTACTACATTTATGTAACTTAACAGAGACGCGTTAAAGAGTATTTTCTTTAATCAGTTTGACGATGTTACGAAAGATACTTTTTGGGGCTTTTTGTCTTTAGTTGATAGAACCGTTCAGAGAGACAGGAAATGAGGAGGCAGAGAGTGGGAATCAAACTGGGGCAGCTGCAGCGAGGACTATAGCCTCTGTAAATGGAGCGCCTGCTCAACCTTGTGAGTTATGCCAGGGGTTCTGAAATGTGTCCATGCCAAGGCCCCTGGAATAGCGTTAGCTTCTGGCTGTAGACCCGTTTTGCTAACCCACTGAGTTTTGAGGCTTGAGGTGCAGGCAAAAACAGTTAATGGTCATGACATCATTTATATTTTTCCTGCCAGGCAATACGGAAGATGAGCATGGCAAATAAGGTTTCAATTTATTATATTATTACAAATTATGTTTTATTATAATGCTCAATATATATTAATTAGATTTTATTTAATTCTCATCTTCCCTTCCCTATATGCTGAGGACGCCCTAGCACCCCCTGGTGGCCCCGGCCCCCACTTTGAAAACCACTGCTATACCACACACCCCACAAAAAACACTTTCAGACTAAAACAGACAGGTTGAACTTATGGTCACGCACAGTTTAACAGTAACCTTTTACCTCATACTGCTAGCATGTTCACTTCAGATACATGTAGTTCTAGTAGCCTAATTTGCCTTAGAGTGACAGAAAGCTGAATGAGTGAATTCAAAGACCCCGAGATTACTGTTAGCATTAGCATTGTAGCTCCTGGTACCCTTGTATTGAACCTATATGGATTTTTTAAAGACTTATGATTGAAATTAAGGTAAAGTTAACTCATGCCTTTTCATGATTCCCCCCCCTCCTTGTATCTGACTTTGTCATTTTCTTTTTATTATGAACCTCTTTAAGCTTTTTCTCACTGAGGTCAGTCGCTAGCAAGTGGCTACATGATACTATATGGAGGAAGTTTAGCAGCAGTGACGTCCATGTGTTTGTTAGCTCATAGGCTAACATTATATTTTTACTTCTCTTATTGTATTAAGGCTTTAAATTGTGTTCATTAGTGAGGATTATCAATCCACGGATCCAATCCCAGCTGACATTTGACCAGTGTGGGTCACACCCTGGAGAGGTCGCCAGTCTATCCCAAAGAATCTCAATGGACAATTCGGAGTCACCAATCATCCTGCTGTCCATGTGTTTGGAGAGAACATCAGAAAGTAAGAACCTGTCTGCAGAACCTCTTTGCTATGTCAAATATGTCTTTGATAATTTGTCTTTGAAGGCCCAGTCTACTGAAAATAGAAGTCTAGTTAGGTCAGTAGCGAGAGACTAAAAGTTGGTGTAGTATCTGGAATAGATGTCAAACTTTTTTTTTTCATGAAATGTATTAAAATGTTGGAAAGAAAAACTACCCTCACAGCATGATGGAGCAGCTGAATGTGAGACAAGGACTACTGACTGATTCCAGAATACAGGGAGTTACAGTATAGTGGAGCCTGGAGGATACAAGAGTATATCTACTCCAATGGATAAATCTTTTGGTAGCTTGAACTCACAGTGTCAAAGTGCACTTTCACTTCATCCCAGATAACCTAATAAGGGCTGAGAAGTTGGGCCTGCATGCTACTGTGTTTTGTTTTTTTCTCACAGAGTTGATGTAGAACTTCCTGTAAATGTTACTGTGGTGACTGTCCTGAAAAGCATAGCTGTGGGTCAAATTTGGGCATATTAGGGAAGTGAAACTAACTATGAATTGGTTATGCATCATCAAAAAAAACTATTAAGGCAAAGACTGAACAGAAAGCAGCTTCACGTGAGCTGAGAACCAAATCTCCACTTCTGAAGTCAAGGTCAGTTGCTCTTTTACATTTTTCTTAAACTGTCTTTACTACATGCACAGTGTGTTTTCTTCGTTGTAGCTTGTTGTTTATCTCAATAAGTCCTGTGGGACCCAAGCTGCTTCAGTGCACTGCTGTGACTTGAGGCCACAGGCCAGTCTTCCTGTGTTAAAGCTCTGCTGGGACTCTAGTTTCCATCGATGGAAACTTACACTCTGCAGCTCACACCACCTTCACCACAGGAGTGAAAGGTGAACGGTGAGAGACTGCTGAAGACCGAGAGGTTTGACCAGCATTTACATTTACAGTGGCAGTTATTAATAGAACATAGGGGATTTTTTTTTTCATGAGCCTGCACAGTGTCTAATCTGCAGCCAATATTACAGTACACTGCACATATGGAGATACTCATCTTTGCCATTCATACTTGACATAAAAATGCAGCAAATAAGAAACATTTTATTTTATTTGAACATTATTTTACATTGTACATTTAGTCGTGTGAAATTTGACAACAGGTTGAGAAGTTTTAATTCACTCCTTTCTACTCTTTACTCTGGCATAAGTACACTCAGTCTCCATGTTGCTGTCCTGGCGATGCCGTCCGTTGTTTCTCTTCAGGCTCAGAGCTGCATAATGGAGAGCATCTGCATCTCCACTCTGCTGACAACAAAATATCATTTTTTATGAGAAATGTGGCACTAGAGTATTATTAGCAGTCATTATAATGGAATTTACATTAAACAGGAATTTAACCTACCATGGTGTCTGGGGCTGAAGAACATGTCAGATGAGAAGCAGTTCCTGAAACTCAAATATGAATTAAAGGTCCAGCCAGGTCGATATGGCACTATTTTACAGATTTTAAAGACCTTACCTTTGCAGACAGAGCACAGCTTCTTGTTCAACTTGTACGCGCTGAAAGCCAGGGCGAGCAGGATGATACAGGAAACTGCTAACGCCACACTCAACAAATACACCATGAGATGGGCTTTGGAAGGAACATCTGGAGTCAAGAGAGCAGATATCTTTAATAGATATACAGTATAATATACAATATACAAGGCCACTTTTTTAGGTCAGCATCAATGTAATATGTAGCATGTAACATTGTCACCTACCTATGAGCTCTACACTCGTTCCATTTCCAAAAACGATCTCCCCACAGGAGGCTACGGCACAATAGTACATCCCAGCATCGGAGGAGCTTAAGGAATCAAATTCAAGGTTTGCTGTGCAATTTTTTGTTGGAGATATTTCATCTGTGGGGCTCGTGCACTGTCGTGCACTGGGGTCCATGACCATGGGCTGAGATGCACCACGTCTGAACCAGTAGAGCTTCGACTCGTCGGCACACTGCGATTCAGCATGTACAGTACAACTCAAAGTCAAAGGGCTTCCTGGTCGAAGCAGCTCCAACTCTGGCTGATGAACAACAGCTTGGATGTTGGACTGTGATGATTTGACATGAAGGAAAACTCCTTCTCCAAATTCCACTGCGTTGAACTCTAGAATCCCACAGTAATACGTAGCTGAATCTTCAAGGCGAAGGTCTGTGATTGTGAGATGGTTGCTGCCTTCTTCATTCTGTGCAATGACCTTAAACCTTTTTTTATAGGCAGGGAAGATGTTTGCTTCTTCTTTGTGCTTCATTCGACTTGATACAATGTCAGGTTTGCCTCCCAAGCTTTGCTGATACCAAGACAGGAAAGTGACAGTGTCGTCTTGCCAAAAACATTTCAAAGTCACAGTGCCCCCAACCACTGCCTTCATGACACCTGAGGTCTGATTAACAGCAGCTGTTCCCTGACCTGTACAGAAATGCAATTTTTTTTTAATATTTACACATTTCAACCCTGCCTCTTGCTAAAAAAAATGATATTCATACAGCAAAAGATAGAAAATGTTGCAATGAAAAATACTCACCAATTTCACCGAGAAGCACAAGAAAAACAAATGGCATCATCTCTGAAGCTCAGCAGTCTGTATTCTGTGTTCTCGACAGGCGCACCCAACTCTTAGAGGAGACGCAGGCTGGTTGTGATTGGCTAAGCTGACATGCTTGGTTTAGACTGACACTAGCGATTCGTTCTTTTCCAAAAGATCAGTCTGATCAGGTGACTGGAGGCGTAATCGGGGTTCATGAGTCTTTTCGGTTGCATCATTGAAGACAGTAGGCGTGACATCTGTGTGTATTGATACTATGAAAAGGAAATTCTCTCAAGTCCTTGTTTGCAAACTGCAAAGTGTAGAGGTTGGTGCATGTTAGTGTATTTGAGTTGTTATGTGGGTTGAATTGGAGTGTGTGGGTGAGACACTAACAGAAAAAAGACTTCAGGAACTCAGGTCAGGTGATTAAACCATCCTAAAATACTTCAAGTAAATGTTAATTCCCCTCAGGATTTTGGTCTACGTTGGTCTACTTGAAGGTCATACGCTTTATAGAGTGAGATTTTCCATGTCTTCTTTGATTATAGAGCAGGTATTGGTTCTATATCGATATTGTAAAGGTATCACAACTTTAAAGCCCTAAAACCAGCTGTCGAGACCTTTGCAACTTTGTGATGTCACAACAAAATAGTCAGCCATGCCACAAGCCCCGCCCATCTTTTTTTTAAAGTATATTTTTTGGGGCTTTTTTGGCCTTTAATGGATAGGACAGTTGAGAGAGAGACAGGAAATGGGTAGCAGAGAGGGGGGGGGAGCGATATTACGAATCCTACTATGGCCACGCCAAGATCCGCCTTACTCTGCCTCTGATTGGCTGAGCTCTGCAAGGCTATGCCTGTACCTGCATCTTACCCTAACCTTAACCACTCCCTTCTTCATACCTAAACCCAACTTTATTTGCTAGAGGGCATTGTGATAAGCCAATCAGAGACCTAGTAAGGCCTCGTAATATAGCGGGGGGGAGGGGGGTGACACGCAGGACAAGGCTCCTCGACGCGGGATAAGAACTGGGGCCAGTCAGTCAATCAGAAGAGAGCCTCAGAGCCACCTCTTACAGTATATCCACATCTATAGACTGACAACAATGTTGCATAGAGCCATTGTTTTTGTTGTAGCAATGGCACATTTCATATAATTTGGTATTACATCACAGCTTACTTTTTACCTACTCATGAGGTGTTATGAGGCTGCACCTTATTTTTTACCCTCAGTGTCAAGTGCGGCGTAGACAATCATCTAGAAAAGGGAACAGGAAATGACATGTGCCCTTCATGTGTGGAACACTGTATACCAGCCCCTGTGTTGCTAGGGCGTGCAGTGGTCTGATTCTTGGGTGATGATGTCATTGTAAAATGAACAGCTGTAAAACAGTTCTGTGTCTATTCTAACCCATCCAGACACAGATTGAGCCAAACAAGCCAGTGTCTTTGAGGTTTCAGCACCAAGGACAGCACACGGCGCTCTCCATACATTAACTACCTGTTCACTAATGGTTCACCACCACCACTAATGATGCAAAGCCTGCAGAGCTAGTTCAGGCAGACAACTCAAGCTGCGCCCAATTCTGATCAGCTGATCAGTCACATGCCCTCCTCCTCCAAATAGGGCGGGCTATTTAGTATTTAAACCCCACAGCTCAGTTGCTCGTCCCTGGCTATGCTGCTGCTGCTGCCGCTGCTATTTCCTCCTCTGCTGCCTTGCTGCTGCTTCTGCATACATATCACTGCTGCTGCTGCTGCTGCTGCTGCTGCTGCTGCTGCCCATGAGGCTTTGTAAACCCACCTCCTCCCCAGTATCCACCTGTGGGCTCTGTCTCTATGATCCCCTGCAGGGGGTCTGCTTCATTCCCTGTAATGTCTGGCAAACCAGATCATTCAGGGAACGAATACCTGAGACAGAGCCTGATGCCAAACCTGCTGCAGCCATGCTCAAGGATACCGATGCTGTGCTTCAGCTTGCAATGCTTACAATCAATCCTGCTGCAACCATGCTCAAGAATATGCTAACTATGCTGTGCTTCAGTTTGCATATATTTGGTTATACTCAATAAATAATTTGTTCTCATTTCAGAGTTGTCTGACTGAACTGACTGTGGCGAATGCTGTAGGCCTATACTGTCACTTCATGACAGAGAAGTCGTGAAAACGTCATCACTCAGTTTATCACAGGCAGACATATTGGGGTTTCGCCAAAATGTGGCTCTGTGGGGCCTCTACTGAGGGGCCCTGGACTTATCTCAAGTTATAATTAACCATTAATGACATGATCAACATTTTACAGTGGGTTGAAAAACATGTGTGACTTGAGGCCACAGGCCAGTCTTCCTGTGTTAAAGCTCTGCTGGGACTCTAGTTTCCATCGATGGAAACTTACACTCTGCAGCTCACACCACCTTCACCACAGGAGTGAAAGGTGAACGGTGAGAGACTGCTGAAGACCGAGAGGTTTGACCAGCATTTACATTTACAGTGGCAGTTATTAATAGAACATAGGGGATTTTTTTTTTCATGAGCCTGCACAGTGTCTAATCTGCAGCCAATATTACAGTACACTGCACATATGGAGATACTCATCTTTGCCATTCATACTTGACATAAAAATGCAGCAAATAAGAAACATTTTATTTTATTTGAACATTATTTTACATTGTACATTTAGTCGTGTGAAATTTGACAACAGGTTGAGAAGTTTTAATTCACTCCTTTCTACTCTTTACTCTGGCATAAGTACACTCAGTCTCCATGTTGCTGTCCTGGCGATGCCGTCCGTTGTTTCTCTTCAGGCTCAGAGCTGCATAATGGAGAGCATCTGCATCTCCACTCTGCTGACAACAAAATATCATTTTTTATGAGAAATGTGGCACTAGAGTATTATTAGCAGTCATTATAATGGAATTTACATTAAACAGGAATTTAACCTACCATGGTGTCTGGGGCTGAAGAACATGTCAGATGAGAAGCAGTTCCTGAAACTCAAATATAAATTAAAGGTCCAGCCAGGTCGATATGGCACTATTTTACAGATTTTAAAGACCTTACCTTTGCAGACAGAGCACAGCTTCTTGTTCAACTTGTACGCGCTGAAAGCCAGGGCGAGCAGGATGATACAGGAAACTGCTAACGCCACACTCAACAAATACACCATGAGATAGGTGGTTTTAGTAGGAACATCTGCAGTCAAGAGAGCAGATATGATATCTACTTTAATAGATATACAGTCAATAAGGTTTAAAGGACACTTTTTAGGTCAACATCAATGTAATATGTAGCATGTAACATTGTCACCTACCTATGAGCTCTACACTCGTTCCATTTCCAAAAACGATCTCCCCACAGGAGGCTACGGCACAATAGTACATCCCAGCATCGGAGGAGCTTAAGGAATCAAATTTAAGCTTTGCTGTGCAATTTTTTGTTGGAGACATTTCATCCGTGGGGCTCGTGCACTGTCGTGCACTGGGGTCCATGACCATGGGCTGAGATGCACCACGTCTGAACCAGTAGAGCTTCGACTCGTCGGCACACTGCGATTCAGCATGTACAGTACAACTCAAAGTCAAAGGGCTTCCTGGTCGAAGCAGCTCCAACTCTGGCTGATGAACAACAGCTTGGATGTTGGACTGTGATGATTTGACATGAAGGAAAACTCCTTGTCCAAATTCCACTGCGTTGAACTCTAGAGTCCCACAGTAATACGTAGCTGAATCTTCAAGGCGAAGGTCTGTGATTGTGAGATGGTTGCTGCCTTCTTGATTCTGTGCAATGACCTTAAACCTTTTTTTATAGGCAGGGAAGATGTTTGCTTCTTTGTGCTTCAATCGACTTGATATGATGTCAGGTTTGCCTCCCAAGCTTTGTTGATACCAAGACAGGAAAGTGACAGCGTCGTCTTGCCAAAAACATTTCAAAGTCACAGTGCCCCCAACCACTGCCTTCATGACACCTGAGGTCTGGTTAACAGCAGCTGTTTCCTGACCTGTACAGAAATGCAATTTTTTTTTAATATTAACACATTTCAACCCTGCCTCTTGCTAAAAAATATATATATATATATTCATATAGCAAAAGATAAAAAATGTTGCAATGAAAAATACTCACCAATTTCAACGAGAAGCACAAGAAAAACAAATGGCATCATCTCTGAAGCTCTGCAGTCTGTATTCTGTGTTCTCGACAGGCGCACCCAACTCTTAAGAGGAGACGCAGGCTGGTTGTGATTGGCTAAGCTGACATGCTTGGTTTAGACTGACACTAGCGATTCGTTATTTTCCAATAGATCAGTCTGATCAGGTGACTGGAGGTGTAATCGGGGTTCATGAGTCTTTTCGGTTGCATCATTGAAGACAGTAGGCGTAACATCTGTGTGTATTGATACTATGAAAAGTAAATTCTCTCAAGTCCTTGTTTGCAAACTGCAAAGTGTAGAGGTTGGTGCATGTTAGTGTATTTGAGTTGTAGGTCATACGCTTTATAGAGTGAGATTTCAATATCTTCTTTGATTATTGAGCAGGTCTTGGTTTTATATCGATATTGTAAAGGTATCACAACTTTAAAGCCTTAAAACCAGCTGTCAAGACTTTTGCAACTTTGTGATGTCACAACAAAATAGTCAGCCATGCCACAAGCCCCGCCCATCTTGACCTACCACCTTCTTGACCTATGTGCTTTTTTTACTGGATTACTCAGTAAAACAGTACAGTCTTACAGTATATCCACATCTACAGACTGACAACAATGTTGCATAGAGCCATTGTTTTTGTTGTAACAATGGCACATTTCATATAATTTGGTATTACATCACAGCTTACTTTTTACCTACTCATGGTGTTATGTAAGGCTGCACCTTATTTTTAACCCTCAGTGTCAAGTGTGGCGTAGACAATCATCTAGAAAAGGAACAGGAAATGACATGTGCCCTTCAGTGGAACAGTGTTGCTAGGGCGTGCAGTGGTCTGATTCTTGGGCGATGATGTCATTGTAAAATGAACAGCTGTAAAACAGTTACTGTGTCTATTCTAACTCATCGGCAGACACAGATTGAGCCAAACAAGCCAGTGTCATTGATGTTTCAGCACCAAGGACAGCACACAGCGCTCTCCATGCATTCACTATCTGTTCACCAAGGGCTCACCACCACCACTACTGACTGTGACCATAACACTTGTGACCAATGCTGTAGGCCTATACTGTCACTTCATGACAGAAGTTGTCAAAACGTCATCACTCAGTTTATCACAGGCAGACATATTGGGGTTTTGCCAAAATGTGGCTCTGTGGGGCCCCTGCTGAAGGCCCCTGGACTTATCTCAAGTTATAATTAACCATCAATGATATGATCAACATTATACAGTAGATTGAAAAACTAGCTTCACATAAACAACGCTTAGTGTTTGATGATAACACGTGGTTAACATGTGCATGTACACTTAGCCTACAGTACAGTTGTGGGAGCTTGTGATTCTGTTGCTGCTGTCTGATTGTTGTCAGGTGTGTGCATGTGTTCCCGCGCTTTAAGCACAATTTGTTTATGCGTCTCTTCAGTTGTTGCCCTTGCAGATGCAACAGTAGCGAGCTCTCGCTTGTGACTTTTGATGTCTGTGGTCTGTATGTACATGCTTCAAAGAAAGAAAAAAACAAGGTTGACTCAGTTGACATGAAGCATTAGTGACCAACCCTGTTCTTGCTCAAACCCCTTACTTCCTGAGTCGTGCAGCAGGGCCGCCTGTTGCTCACCGCTTCGCAAACAAGTGAGAGCTACAGTGGAAAAATAGAAGCGCAAGTACGTGTTTGAAGAGAATATGAGCCAGACCATGTGGTGAACAACATATTTACGGACATGAAGCAAACAACGTCATTTCATTTCATGTTTTTTGTGCACTTCCTTAAAGATGGAAAGTTTAATTTATTTAAATAAAAATAGAAAGACAGAAGCGTGTATTTCATCATGCATTTTATTAAAGTTAGCATGACCAGTGTCCTCTGAGCTCGGCTCATGGGAGGGGGAACCACACCGAGCTGCTGCACGGCTGCAACCTTGACTGATACAGAAAGCTGTGAAATGACAGCTCAGTTCTGACTGTTTGAGTTTCACTGGTCAATGTCAAACCTTTAGAAGCAACAATAAGAAATCTCGTTATTTTATCACTTGACGATTAAACACCGACATAGCAGACACATTTTAAATGACTTTTTCAGACTTCCTACATTGAGAGTAAGTGGAGCCAGAGAGACACTGCTGTGTTTCTTTTTAATATCACTAAACTTTTTACTCCCACTATCAGTATCGTGGGAGTGGCTTTTAACCTAAATGTTTCAAGGATGTGACTCTTTATTTGTTTCTTTTGGTCAGTGTGAGTTTTTCATCATTGTAGAAAAATTGGTCAGAAAAACAGCAATAGTTACACGTACCAGAGCCACATAAACCCCTTTTCCACCGAGCTGGTTCCAGTGCTGGTGCTAGTTCGGTGCTTAACTGGTTCAACTCTGGTGCCTCCAAAGAACCAGTTTGCTTTTCCACTGGTTAGGAGCTAAGTCAGAGCCACACTCCCCATACAGGAGCTGCTTCTGTCTTTGCTGCTTGCTACAATTATAAATGGACCTGAAAATTAAAACCCAATTCACACCAGGGGTGGTGAAGACGTGGTCCGTCTAATTAGCAATAATTCTCTGTTTAAACTCGGCTGAAAAAAGAAAAGAGAAAAAGAAGCCGTCGTAATTGCCGCAAACGGCAACTATGTTTTAGCAGCGATATGTTTTGATATGAGTGTTAGCCGTTGTTAGCCACTGCCTGTAGCTCCGCTAGTTAGCTTCAACTGTGTTTACATTGGTTACACAGCAGACAAACAAACTTAATACGGTATTGATAACGTCTCATTGGTCCTGTTGCTCAGGTTACCTTCTTAGCTGTAGCCCAGCAAGGATTTGGTGCTTGCTTGGAACCAGTTTTAAGAACCAAGAACCGGTTCCTAGGTGGTGGAAAAGCAAAGAACCGGTGCTAAGCAGGCACTGGCTCTGAACCAACACTGGAACCAGCTCAGTGGAAGAGGGGCCACAGTGGGCTGCAAACACATTGTGTCGCAATACTGTTTCTCTCTCTTTATTATGATTCTGACAGTAAGAAGTAAATGCAGGTCAGTCTGGGGTGAATACTTCCTCAGAACAATTTCTGTTTTGTGGTTAGTAGTAGGCTACATGAGAAGTTTCTTGCTATTTACAGCTTTTTACATCTATGTAACAGGCTAACACATTTGAAACTAAGAATAAAGAAGAAAAAGAACTTTGTGGTCAAATATTGAAAAAAAAAGAAAGAGAGAAAGCAAAGCCAGCCCTCCAACAACACTGTCATAAAGCTCCTCCCCCTCTTTCTCTACATGGGCGGCGGTGGAACGCCTCTTTGTCACTGCCTCTTTTTTTGTTCATATAAAGATGAGTGCGGCTGTGTGGATTGGTTTTTAACCTGCTAATAGGTCTAAGGGTAAAAATATATACATGGCAATGAGAAGTGAAAGAACAGAGGCGAACGGTGTTGCAAACAAACAGCATCACAAATGCAGCCACAAAGACATCCTGTCAGGGGGGAAGGACAGGTGCGTGAGGAGGAGGAGGGGGGGCGGAGGTGTCAAAACCACTTTGGTTAAACTCGCTGTGAGAGAGCTTGACCAGAGCGGGAACTCAGAAGCGAGACGTGTTTTTTCTTCTCCCTCTCTCTCTCGCTCTCTGTCTTCTTATTAGTCAGTGGGCTGCAGCAGTTCTTGAAAACACAAACCGCCCCTACAAGAGAAAACTGCTTCAAAGCTGAGTGTTTGCTCCACGACCCAGAAACTCAGATACTCAATAGGAGCTAATAAGACAAATTACATTTTATGTTAAATTAAATTAAGATGACAGAGCGACAGCCTGCACAATGCGGCTGCTGAAATTTCTAGACAACAAAAGCCATTTCACTGACTGAAGTGGATGAAAGTTTACTTCTAGAGACGACGAGATGAGACACGGTGCTGCTGTGGCCCTTAAGGCCCCATGTCTCTGGTGACAAAGGGCAGGCTGAGCTTTTATATGTCAGTTGACCACAACAGTGGCTGTAAACACATCACTCTGTGGGTGGAGGCTTCAGCATCTGATGAACAAACAGGATACACCACCTCACACATCTGATACACGCCACCGGCCTCTCTTTGCGGTGCGTTGACTTTAAATAACTTATCTTTCCAGTCTCAGCTGACGGCAGCAGTGAAAGGTGTCAAACCATCACGATGCAGAGCCGACGCTAGAGCCATCGTAGGTGGTCTACTGCCCCCTGCTGATCATGAGCCGAACTGCACACAACTAAGAAGAGCAACCGAGGCCTCACTGAGTATAATGAAAAATATGGCAGCTTAGCTTTAGAACAGAGTGAAACTGTCAAAGTAATAACATCTTCAATACATTACACTTTTACATCTGTGGTTCTCAAACTGGTGAGACATAGAGCAACAGCAGTTTGGGGGTGCGGGGTGAAATGTTGATCTCATAGTTCAGCCACATTTAAGAGAATCACACATACATAGTGATAAAAACAGCTACAATGACTTTATATCTTTTAGAACTAACAAAGTAAAAGCATATTTCATTGATCTTATTGTCTCTTCAAAGATTCTGGTTTAAACATTAAGTACAAAAAGGTTCCATAACTGTGGAAAATCAGGCTCAGAGTATAAAATGATTAAAAACCATCAAATGCATTTCCATTGATCTCATCTCTGATATTAAGAGTAAGTGAACTGACAGAGAGAAGAGAAAGAGAAGAAAAAGAAGAAGAATATGTGTCTCACTCCCGCTCCATCAGTCTGACTCCAGAGTAAATCGTCTCCTCCTCTTTGTTCCTCTGTCTCCTGCTCGTGTTCGGCCTCTTGCTGTAGTCCAGAGCTACATACTGCAGGTCATCAGACTGCTCATTCTGCTAGGAAACAAGATAAGAGCTGCAGTAAATTATGGGATAAGACTCCAGACAAGTACATATCACTCATTTGGGAGGATATATTCTGAGCTGACCTGAGTCTCAGTGGTGTACACTGCCACGCTGTGCTGAGAGTGTGAACCTTTAAAGAAAAGAAATCAAGTTTTATTGCCTAACCAATTGGATTCAATCTAACATCTTCTGTGGTTACATATTAGTTCATTCACCTCTGGAGTGCAGGTACAGTCTCTGGGCCATTTTACAGAGGACACAGATGAGGGCGATGTTCACAATGACAGACAGAAGCAGAGCTGCAACCACAGACACCCAGACAGGAAGAGTGTCTGTCTCTATGAAAGACAAACAAAATCATCAAATAAAGAAAACAGGAAAACTTGATTTAAACAGAGTTTATGACATTAAAGGGATAGTTCAACATTTTTGGCAAATCCACCTATTGCCATAATCCCTAAAGTCATAGGGGTGGGTTCATTACTTTTAAGTTTTGGTGCATGTTGTTTTGAGATCCACGGGGCAGAGACACAAGCTGCTCAGCGAACACAATGGAGGTGAATGGTACAGGTCCCCTGTCCCTCAAAACTCATCAAATACACAATCCAACAACTCCAAAACGCCCTCGGTGAGACAAATAAAGACAATAATTGAGACAACACCCACTGGCCTGTCCAGGGTCACACACACACACACACACACACATGAATTAAGGGGACAAGTTAAGTTGCTCACCTTCAACATTAAGTCTCGTTCCTTCCCCAAACAGTACCGCTCCACACGAAGCCACAGCGCAGTAGTACATCCCATCATCAGACAAGCCCACGTTCTCTTTCCATAAATTGTACACACAGCTGCTCCGTGCAGGAGACTCAGACTCTGCAGCCTTCACACACCGACTGCTGCTGTTTGTGTGGACGTACATGATCCCCAGGCTGGGCTTTCCTGTGTCCTTGAACCAGTAAACTCTGTGATCTCCGTCACTGGTTCCAGTGGTCAGCGTGCAGTTCAGAGTCACGGAGCCTCCTCGCTGCACAGAGTCAGACGCTGGCTGCTTGAGGAAAGAGAAGCAGTTGGAGTCTGGAAACAGATATAAGCTGTTAGAAAACACACAGAGTAATGTCATAAATATACGACAGAAAGCATGCAGGTTACCTTTTACAGCTAAAAGCGTTCCATTGCTGAATTTAGTGATTTTGACAGTGGTTTCTCCACAGAAGTACATGGCTGAATCTGAGCCCCGGACATTAGAAATCTTCAGTTTATAAGATCCATCAAATGAAATTCGTGGGTCATTTTTAAAATGGTCGTAGAGTTCATTGTACGAATGGGAATGTGCGTAGACCGAGGAAATGATTTGAGGCTGCTCTCCTGCAACCTGCTTGTACCAACACAGATTTTTGGCACCGTGTGGATAGAAACAAGGTAAAGTCACATTGTCTCCGAGGTTGGCGTGAAGCAGAGCACCATCTGAAAGGTAAAGATAATGTCCATTGAACACAAATACGACTGTTGAAATGTTAAAACACATTGGAATTATTTAAAAAAAAGTCAATCAGGATTTGGAATAACAATCATTAGATACCACTCATCTCTATAGCTCGAATAAGCAAAGGAGGGAAAGACTTACAGGCTCTAAAGAGGTGAATCAGCAGCATGAACCACTTGAACATCCTTCACCCTCCAGTGCTCAGACTCTTCCAGTGGCAGATGGTTGTTTCAGTAAAGGGGTCAAAGACAAGGAAACTGCACCTTCAGCGGAAAGTGGTATTTACGTAACCCAGGTAGTGCATATTTGTGTGTCTCTAGTTGCACAGAAGGAAGTGACAGACTCTGATTTGATGCCTCACATTGACACCACCCATCTGATACATTTCTCAGATTTTGTATTAGGATGGGAACACTTTCTAGAGTTGTAGTTGTCCTGCAACCTTTTACAACTTTCCACTGTCCATAGGAAACCCAGATAGATCTTTTTCTTTTTTAGAATATTTTCTGACATTTTACTTGAACCTTGTTACAGTCTTTTGTGGTCTGGCTGCATTTCCAACTGTACAAAGTGCACCATGCTTGCATGCATCACTTCTGCAAATGATGCCACATGTGATTTTCAGAGGGTTACGCCTAATTACACCTAATTGCCTGAGGGGGGCGCCAACAGCGCTGCAACATGTTTTACTGGGTGGGATGTTTGTGGTTTGCATCAGTCGTGCAGAGGGTTTGTCTTTTTTTTAATCATCGGCAAACTCATTTCAATTGAACAGTGGGGAAAGTAAAACTGATATAGATAAATAACAAATAGAAAAGATTGGAGTAGGAGTAGAACTTTATGATGCATAATAGTTAGAGCAGTTTAGCAGGATACTCTGACCATCTGTGAAAAAATTTATTACCAATAGCTTTCTTTACCATTGTGTTCCTGTAGGTGTCTAGTAACAGCTCTCAATTTATTTATTTCCAAATCCATTGGGAAAATTCTGGAGAGTCAATCAAAGTTAAGGTGCCCAGAGGGCTCGGGTGAGAAAAAATAAAAAAAATGAAAATTCTAATTTAAGTTTGTGAGATGTCTAACTAGGGGTTTTAAGGGGTGCTGAGTCCATTTCAACCATTAGTTTTGAGTAAAATTGTTTCCCTGACCATAAATTATTGGTATATTTGAGTTATAGTGTATGGCAAAGGGTATAGTAAAAGTCATTGTTGAACAGATTCTAGCCTATTCTAAATCTAAAGATTCCATTCTAAAAATAAATAAATAAATAAAATGAAAATAAAAAAGAAGAAAGAAATACAAAATACTTCAGAAGAGTACACTAGTTAGAAAAAAAACCATGACACTTGTCTATTTTAGCAGGTACAACATGTGCATGATTAAATTATCTGACTTTGAGTAATTTAATCATGCACATATGTTATCCAGACATGGCTCAGGAGTTGTATCATGCACCTGATAATTTCTACCAAGACCGACTAAAAAACAGTTTGTTGGAGACAGCACCGAGACAAAGAGTCCTCATGCAGTCTTCTGATTAATGCTGCATCGTCCACACCCTCAGAATAAGCTAAAATCTGAGGATGGCCTTTTGAGGTGACTTTTGAGAGCTTTTGAGAATCTCAGTCCCAGGACCTTCACAAATGAAGCACCTCAAGCCATAAACTCCATGTTGTACCTGCTAAAATAGACAATGTCACGGTTTTTGTCAAAACAGACTGTGGTGGTCCATACAACTAGACTAAGGTTACTATAGTAGAGAAGGTTGCCACAACTCAATTGATCACACTGGTTATATATTTTTTCCCCAATATGATGGACCATGGACTCGATCAAGACAGTTGTGTACCTATTGAAACTGAATTACTACATAAATTAGCTCTAGCTCATCACTACATTACAACATAAACTAGCTCCTATGGACATTATCAACATTTGCTAATGACTCTCATGCTTGCTAACTAGATAGTTATCTAACATTAGCTAGGTGAATGGTTGTTCTTTTTAAGCAATAAACGAGAATATTATTGCATTTCTTAATTTACTAGATAAAAGCATGTGCTAGCAGAAGGAAAAACTATTATTATGTCAAAAGGTAACTATCATACCTTAAAATCGTGTTTGTTCTCCAAAAATATTTGCCATGATGCAATGCTCCCTCTCAATCCTTCCAGAGGGCATCATGACCATAGAAACCACACTCATGTACTGGGTATCATGCATGTGCACAGTTGGTGTCATCACTCTTCTGAAGTATGACTGGTTTGGTCTGACTGAAAATGACGAAAAGATGATCTGCCTATTGTTGCTCTACTTGTGTGATATCATCCTCACTAACACCTGTGTTCATCCTCGGTATGTATATATTTTTGATGTTATGATGGATGAGATTGCCTATTTGTATATGACCTGTTTGTGTTGTATTGTTGTGTATAGATACTGCCTTTCTGTAAGTGAATCACTGAAGGTACACATGTAGCCTACTCAAATTTGCTGTAAAGCTGCTGAATGCACTTAAATATATGTTTTATCCATTTCTATGGTACTCCCCAGCCATTGATGTTTGATTGTTAAATATGTTTTCACCTTGTTCAATTACTTATGTAAATTGATTGAGTACCATTTCCTTTAAAAATCCCCTGACTTCCTGGTCTCAGCATGAGCCTGAAGAAGCCACAAGCGTAACGCGTTGCTCTGAAATAAACTAAAGATCCTCATAACCCAGTCTAGTGTGCGTTATGTTCCCACTATTTGTGTTTTTTTTTTCTAACTAGTGTACTCTTCTGAAGTATTTTGTATTTCTTTCTTCTTTTTTATTTTCATTTTATTTATTTATTTATTTTTAGAATGGAATCTTTAGATTTAGAATAGGCTAGAATCTGTTCAACAATGACTTTTACTATACCCTTTGCCATACACTATAACTCAAATATACCAATAATTTATGGTCAAGGAAACATTTTTACTCAAAACTAATGGTTGAAATGGACTCAGCACCCCTTAAAACCCCTAGTTAGACATCTCACAAACTTAAATTAGAATTTTCATTTTTTTTTATTTTTTCTCACCCGAGCCCTCTGGGCACCTTAACTTTGATTGACTCTCCAGAATTTTCCCAATGGATTTGGAAATAAATAAATTGAGAGCTGTTACTAGACACCTACAGGAACACAATGGTAAAGAAAGCTATTGGTAATAAATTTTTTCACAGATGGTCAGAGTATCCTGCTAAACTGCTCTAACTATAAGGACTGAACAGCAGAGTTTGGACTCTGGAGACAGTAAACAGATGTGTGTGTCAGGTCAGTGTGTAAAGATGTGGGATCTACAGTGATGGACTTTGTAGGATCTAGGTCTTAGTGAGGTCAATGAAGTGAGTTTATTGCATTTACAATACATTCGTCATATTTATGTTTGCACAATAACACTACTTAATAACTAGTCTCAGAAACCTCACTGGTTGTATTTAAAGTCCTCATATCAACCTGGACTGGGCCAGTTTCTGGTTTGAGATGTGGATCAGTTGACTCACCACAACAATCACACTTGCAACATCACATGTTTGCTCAAGAAAGTTGTTTTACTTCTCATGTTTGTCTTTACAGTATAGAATGTATTTTAGAACTAACTAAACTAAAGTAAAAGTATGTCTTTGATCTTGCTGTATAAACCAGAATCTCTGAAGAAATTACAATAGTACACAAAGGTTGCATAAATGTAGAATATCAGTCTCAGAATATAAGATTAAAGACAGTAACATGTTTTTTTTCCATTGATCTAGTCTCTGATATTAAGAGTAAGTGAAGTGGCAGGAGAAATAGAAGAAGAATTTGATATTTCTCACTCCCTCTCCATCAGTCTGACTCAGAGTAAACCGTCTCATCTTTGCTCCTCTGTCTCTTGCTCTTCAGACAGAAGCAGAGCTGCGACCACACACACCAAGACAGGAAGAGTGTCTGTCTCTATGAAAGACAAACCATACAATCAAATGAAGAAAACAGGAAAATTTGATTTAAAAAGGATTTGTGACATTAAAGGGATAGTTCAACATTTTGGCAAATCCACCTATTGCCATAATCCCTAAAGTCATGGGGTAGGTTCATTACTTTTAAGTTTTGGTGCATGTTGTTTTGAGATCTGCGGGGCAGAGACGTGAGCTGCTCATTGATCACAATGGAGGTGAATGGTACAGGTCCCCTGTCCCTCAAAACTCATTAAAGACACAATCCAACAACTCCAAAACGCTCTCGGTGAGAAGGTGCACCTGAACATTCACCATGCTATGAAATAATGCAGTTTCTTTTATATTCTGTCGATCAGTGTTGCACTGTCCCTGTCAAATAAACCAATAAATTAAATTAAATTAACATTATGACACATAAAGCAAATACTTGGAACTACTTGCACTTTTGAAATCACTCCACCCAGCTGCCATATCAAGAGTGTAGTGTCGGCTGTGCATTTGCCTCGAAATCAACACAGTCTCCTAATGTTAGATTATTATTTCATAGCGTGGTGAATGTGCAGGTTATAACTTGTCCTTAAGAGTGTTTTGGAGTTGTTGGATTGTGGATTTGATGAGTTTTGAGGGACAAGGGTCAATGTACCATTACCTCAACTGTTTTCACTGAGCAGCTCGTGTCTCTGCCCCACTGAACAACATGCACCTATAATTTAAGGTAATGAACCTACTCCTACGACTATAGGAATTATGGCAATGGGTGAATTTGCCAAAATGTTGAACTATTCCTTTGCTTTTTTTTTTTTTTACTATTCCATTGCTAAATTTAGTAACTTTGACAGTGGTTTCTCCACAGAAGTACATGGCTGACTCTGAGCCCCAGACACACACAAATATTCAGTTTATAAGGTCCTGCTTCAATATCAGATGAAAGTTGTGGGTCATTTTTAAAATGGCCGTGGAGTTCACTGTACGAACTGGAATGTGCGTAGACCAAGGAAATGATTTGAGGCTGCTCTCCTGCAACCTGCTTGTACCAACACAGATTTTTGGCACCGTGTGGATAGAAACAAGGTAAAGTCACAGTTGGTGTAAAGCAGTGCACCATCTGAAAGGTAAAGATAATGTCAAATATAACTGTTGAAACATTAAAGGTGCCATGTGTAAGAATGTGGCCAAAAACGGTTACTGCAGTCAAATTCAAAACACAGTGATCTGGTTTTCTCCCAGCCGTAGCGGCAGCTCAGTGGACCAGACCGGAGGCTGAAACGCCACTGATGCCGCCGTGACTGGGAGAGAGGGCTAGGTGGCGCAACATGTAAACACGTAAATTCAAAACATAAACATGATTTGCAGTCTGCAAAAAAATACTCTGGCTGTACAAAATTGTTGGTGAGTTCATCATGTTACAGGGCTCTCAAGTCTCACGCATTTGGCGTGTGACACACGCATTCCCACCCGTTCACACGCTCACACGCCACACATTGTATTTCTCACGCATTTAAATTAGCCTACCACGGTGACGTCCACCAAGTTGCACCGCTTTAACAGTGGAACAGGTAGGAACCAAGCTCCCCCCACAGTCTATGGTTCCCCCGAGAGATCAGAAGCTGCGTGCCACGCGCAAGCCAATCAAATAAAGTATATGCGGAACAGCCAATCAGAAAGTAGCACTGCTGTATTTTGATATTCCGCGGTAAAAAAAAAAAAAGAGAGACGGACTAAACACATCCAGACACTCACCGAAATGAAGCAGGTGGTTTCATAAGGACAGAAAGACCCAATGATTACAGTAAGTCACGTCATCATTTATTTGTTGCTGTGGAATAGTCTCTTTTATACTGTCTATGAATATTTTGTCCAGGCAGAGCAGTGGGAGCGAGTGTGTGTGTGTGTGTGTGTGTGTGTGTGTGTGTGTGTGCGTGTGTGTGTGTGTGTGTGTGTGTGTGTGTGTGTGTCAGGGATGGAAGTTAGCAGTTAGCAGCTAGCAGCAGATTAGGTTAACTTATTCCAGTCAGATCTGGGTTCTACAAATCTATTTAGAAATTTTAGATCCAGTCAAAGTATTTTTCTGGTGCAAGAAGAAGGGTAGGCAGGAGCTAGTTTTTTGTCGGAGTTTACATGAACTAAAGTCAAGGTAAGATTAAGATCCCCCCTAGCCTTATTGGTATGGCATAATAATGAGCTAACGTTATGGTAACAAGTACTGATGGGGGAATACTATGTTCATGTCTTGCACAAAAAAAAAAGTTTCTAGGTTGTTATGCACACATCAATCCTTGAGTATAAAAGTGGCTGGTAGTGGAAGGTAGATTTTTAAATTTACAAAAAAGTTAATTTCCATCTCTGGTGTGTGTGTGTGTGTGTGTGTGTGTGTGACAAATATTTCATTGTATTTTATCCAGACAATGCATAGTAGTAATTATTGCATTTGCCTTCAAAGATGTCAGGGAAGAGGCAAAAAAGCATCCTTTCATGCTTCTCCCAGCTCCCTAAAAAGATTGCCAGATTAGGCCAAGAAAAGGAGAGTGTGGAGAGGGCAGTAGTGGAGGACACTGTAGAAGAGGCTGTAGAGGAGGCAGTGAAGAAGACAGCTATGGTGTCAGTAGAGAATGAGTCAGTGGAAGAAACTGTGGAGGACACCATAGATGAGACAGTGGAAAAGCCACTGGAAACAAGAAAGAACAGAGGATTAAGTGGAGCAGCCACCTATAGGTGTACCTTTAATGGGAACCACTAGCTCCTTCTACTGGTGCTCAGTCTGCAGACAAGAAAACTCCTGTGCCCATCAAGGCGTGAGGAACATAAGCAGGCATGTAGAAGGCAAGGGACATCGTGCCAAAAAACAGGCTCTAAACTCAGCCAGCAGTGTTACACAGTTCTACACACTGCAACTTCTGTTGGAGGCATGAGTGTACAAGAGGCCAAGGTACATAGCACAGGAAAACCAAATGGCTGATGTTTGATTAATTGCAGTGTCCATCAAATTGTTGTATTTCCATAAAAACGTATCTAATGTTTATGATTATTAATCAGTTGTTTCTATTGCAGACAAGGAGAGCTGAGGTGAAGGTTGCTGTTGCAATGGTGCAGCACAATATTCCATTTTCTGTTGCTGACCATTTTAGCCCCTTGTACAAGGAATGTTTTGGAGACTCCCCCACGGCTCAGAGCTTTAAGAGCACAAGTACCAAAACAACGTGCATCATAAATGAAGCAGTGGCACCACATTTCAAGAAGGAACTGGTGATGAAGATGAGAGAGAATCCTTTCACACTTGTCACAGATGGCTCAAACGATAGTGGTAAGAGTTTAACAACTAGCAGTAATTTAAAAGTACAATATGTAAGAATGTGGCCAAAATTGTTGCTGCAGTCAAATTCAAAACACAGCAGCGCGTTGTCCCCCCTCCCCTACCCACCAGACTCCAGGTTGCCAGACAGCGACGCGCTAACCTGCTCTGCTCACTCAGTCAGTCTCAAAGCAGAGTAAAAAGCTATATATTCTTCAACATTATTATTATTGCTCTGACTCACAGCAACTACGAGCGGAGTTCATGTCACTCAGGTGATCAGCAAGTTATTGTTACATTCACCGCTCTGACGCTGTGTCTGTGTGTGCAGCGCTGACACACACACACACACACACACACACACACACACACACACACACACACACACACACACACACAGACACACACACTGTAACTTTGTAATTTTTCCCTTTAGCTTTAGCAGCAGCTCAAACTAACTAGGCTATGCTCACAACAGCAAGCTGTGTAGCCTATTAAACGGCAGAGCGACAAGCCACTTATTTCTACCGTGTGATATCAAGCAAATATGACCATAATAACCGATAATAGAAAACAATCTTTTTTTTTCATGATCTTGTTTTATCTCCCAGCCGTATTTGCAGCTCAGTGGAAGCTAACTGGCAACCCAGAGTCTGAAATGCCACAGACGCTGTGACAGGGAGAAAGCGCTGGGTGGCGACACATACCAACCATAGAAATTCAAAACATAAACATGATTTGCGGTCTGCAAAACACATTTTTTTAATGCAAATATCTTGGCTATAGGATTGTTGTTGGTGAGTTCAGTATGTTATATGAACATTATTCCTAAGTCTCTGTTACATATTAGGACGATTTTACAGCTAGTTGCTTTAGATTTCTTACATACTGTACCTTTAAGTTTGTATCCATTTCTTCATGCACACTCATACAAGTTTCGAACAAGATGTAAGTTTAGTTATGCACGTTATTGTTACAGGTCTAGAGAAGATGAATCCCCTCACAGTGAGAATATTCGACAACAACAACGTTGTGCACAGATTCCTGGATATGTGCACCACCAGTGGAAAGAGCTGTGGCACTGCAGAAGTGATTTATAAAAAAATCAATGACACCTTGCAGGAAAATAATATCCCTTGGATAAATTGTGTAGGTCTCTCCATCGACAATGCTCCTGTAAATACAGGTGCAAAAAATTCAATTGCAGAGACTTGAGACAAACTGTTTGTAAAAACTGGCTATACAAATAAAATTGCCTTGCCTTGCCTTGCTATTGATGTTATGTATATATATATCTTATCTATTCCAGAATTTTGTGACTTCAATGGGAGCGAGTATATGGAGATTCTGCTGCACATTTCAGTGCAATGGTTAAAGGAGCTTGAGGCAAGATCAAGGAATAAAACTCATTAGCGATACAACGGCCGTAGCGGCCGTCAGGGTTACTGCAGCCATCAGCCAAGCTGGTGCAGGAGCGCGCATCAACTCTCCATAGCTGCAGCTGATGCTGTGACAGTGACACTGTGGCTGAATTGGAAACGGCATAACGTTACTATACCAGTGTTTTCCATTAATCAGCCGCCACAGTTTCGTTTGGGTCCGCCGCAGCAGTCTCTCACAGAAAAAAAGAACAGCTTTCACTATCCCTCATCTCTGCCAGTCAGCCCCTCTACCTGCTGTCTCTCTCACGACACACACACACACAAACGGTTACATGCTGCTATTCCGACATGCCGCTATTTCGACATTGACTTCTAATTGTCGGAATAGCGGCATTAACATTATTTTTTAAGCGTCCCACTATTCCGACATTTTTTTTTTTCAATGTCAGAGTAGCGGCACTTTACTATTTTTCAAACATTCCGCTTTTCCGACATTGATTGATTACGTTATAGTCAGACGTGTCCTTCTGATTTATTTTTATTTTTTCATCTGAGACACTGTTTCTCATACACAAATACATATATATGCCTATTAGAGAAGAAAAAACAAACCCTCCAAGTTTAAAAACACACCGGCAGCAGCGCACACTGATCTGCAGCTACTGAGACTGTTATTATTCTGTCACCTGAGTTTATCCTGCTGCTTTACATCGTTTTAACATAGGTAAAAGAAGAAAAAAAGATTGTCTGGAATAAAGGGGCAGATTACATAAGATTATTCTTTTTTCTGCTCTCTTTTGTTGAGATTTGGGAGGTTTTTGCCTGATTTATTGCCCGATGCCATGTATCTAGCTTTCTCTCCCCCCCTCCGCCCGTTGTCTTCGTTGTCACTTTGTTGTCGCTCCACAGAGCGCACATGGCTAATTAATATGCACGTGCATTCCGGGGACGGAGGTGTGTTCACGTGCGCAACTGTGCACCATTCTTAGATCCAGTTATCAAAGTTGAGGTGCAGAGTTGTGCACGCACAGTTTGATAGATCTGAAAAAGGTGTAAATATTTTGGGATGTCTTTTCACCGTAGGCCTAAGCAAAAAAATTAGTAGCAGCAGTTCTACACTGCTTACTTACAGTTTTGATAAATAAGGCCCTGAGCCCAGAGCCCAGACGCTCACAGCTGCAGCTCTCCGCTGTCCGTGGTGCTGACGGTCACAGGTTAACTTGACAAACAAACTGCAGCATAGTTCTGTTTGTTTATCATATGTGTCAGTTTTGTTTGCGACTTGATAGTTGAGTTGTTGAGATTAAGAACATCACCCCCTCATCAAACCAGTGATAGACATGCTGAAAAGAAAAGAGAGAGAGAGACGCGCCTGCGCAGCTGTAAAAAAATAAAAATAAAATAAAAATAAAAAAGACGTGTCGGAATAGCGGTATCAAAAAGTGTCGGACTACCGGCATGTCTAGATAGAGGGATGTCGTAATAGCGGGATGTCTAAATAGTGACATGTCGGAATAGCGGGATGTCTGAATAGCGGGCGGACCCCCCCCCCCCACACACACACACACACACACACACCGCGCTTGGCTGTTAATAAACAGTAATGCGCCGTGCCGTGCTCATTGTACAGTGCTCAATTTACCGCGACACCGGGAGGTTGACCGCCCGGGCATCAGGTCAGCAGCGGCCGCCGCCGCCGCCTCTGTGAGCCTCTGGTGCCGCTCGGCTGCTCTAGTGGCTCTGCACTCCTCCCAACACGTCGGAGAATGTCCTTACAGGCGTTGTTGGGATAAACTGACCGCGGATTAATCAATCGGCTCATTGTAAAACTATTTATTTATTTATTGAAGTAGCCTAAATATGGTGATTTTTGTACGAGCCCCAAGGCTGCGAAGCTTCTTCGGAATGAAATGTGCTATATAAATAAAGTTTGCTTGCTTGCTTCACTTTTCATTCAAATGAACTAATGCGACTGCCACAGTGCCACTGTTAGATTTCATCAATCCTATCTCCTAAAAACAATTCAACCAGCCGGCAGAAAACCTCTAAAAACCTCTTTTTACAGTCTATGCTAAAAACCTGTGGGGAAGTTACTCGGCTGGTTTTCTTCCCTGGGAGGAGGACAGAGGTTGACCGGCCGATGAGCTCAGCTCCCCGGCTGCAGCCTCTGTGACGAGCTGCTGCTGCTGCTGCTGCGTGTGTGGCTCTGCACTCCTCCGAAAAATGTCGGAGCAAACCTACTTAGGGACTGTTCGTTATTTATCATCAGTGCCACCGGAGGGATTCACGGGACTTTTTTTTTTTTTTACATGACCCCCCTGTCGGAGTCAGTAAATTTTAACATGACCCTGCATTAAGCCTTATCAAAAGATACATGACCCCCCCCCCAGCCATCGACACGTGACATCGCATCACGTAGCGCGTGACACTACATTATTTCATTTTGACAACCATGTGTGCAACACCTTCTCATCACAATGCCATTCATCAGCTGTTATTAAAACCCAACTCATCAATAACAGAATCGCGATTTTGGACCAGCTCACATTACACAACAAGCCATTAACAATTAATCCACACTCAAACCGAAGCAACAATAATGTGAACTGCACTCAACAACGTAGCCTATTATTGCAAGGTTTACGACAGATATGACAGACAACTGTGTGTGTGTGTGTGTGTGTGTGTGTGTGTGTGTGTGTGTGTGTGTGTGTGTGTGTGTGTGTGCCTGCGCCTGCGTGTGTAAGAAAGAGAGAGAGAGAGAGAAAGTAGATAAAACCAGCTAACTGTTAGCTACCGTAGCTCAGGCGTCGGTCTCCCGTCAGGTAAAAGCTGCCGTTTATTCCTCAAATGAAGCTCATTAAGTTGTTGAGCCCCGGTACAGTTATCCATCACTGCAGTTGAATTAGCCGCTAAACTGCTGGACGCGAAAACCGAGGGGGGTGTCTGTGTGTTTACAATTCACGAAAGCAACGTGAACGTACGTGCTGCTCAGACTATGTAGAGTTACGCAATGAGGCAGGCAGGCAGCGGAGCCTCTGTACGGTACTGAAGTTAAACTCACTCACCCATAAAACACGTGCTAAGCCGCCGGCAAAATCCTTACTGAGTTCTTGGCGAAGCGGTTAGCATCGTCGCCTGCGGTGTGGGAGACTCGGGTTCGAACCCCACTCAGGGCAGATCAGAACAATATCAAATAACGTTGTGATTTAGGGGCCGTTGCTCTCATTGTCATCAGTGGTTGCAGCTTTGAAATGAACCGTTTTTGTTTTGTTTTTGTTTTTTGCGGGCATTGCAGTGTCCTCCAGACAAAATGTTGAATGACCCCCCCTCACTGACCTTTTTTTTTTAGTGGACCCACCCCTCAACAAAGAATATTATGACATGACCCCCCCCCATTTTCCTCCGGTGGCCCATTCCATAAATAACGAACGGTCCCTTACAGACGTTATTTGGATAAACTGACAACAGAGTGGGACTCTAAACTGTCACTTTCTCGCATGAAAAAATATTAAAATGTAAGAAAGTGACGTTATTTCTCTACTCGCTGCTCACTTAACTGTTCAGGCTGCAAGACATCCGCCGACCGCTATTCGCAAGCGGTGAAAGCCGAAGCTGTCGAGGACACGCATGCAGCGTCATTTGACGTCACATCCGCGGACAGCGCGGGAAATTCGGACCCAGAATTGCAGCGCATTAAGCCTGGTTTATGCTCGACGCAGTCGCGAGTGCGCAAGGCTCGCGCGCCACAAATGACGTAAACGCGCACCTCGCGACAGCGTCGCGCGCTGTCGCGCACCTCCAGGATTTTGAAACTTGGCGCGCGCCGCGCGAGTGTCGCTCGGTTCAAAATGGATGAATTTGAGGGAAGACTGGCTGAGCTGGTACGCTCTAGCATTTGTACAACTCGTTATTAAGTTATAAAGACCATCAAATGACCCAGAACTCGAGGAACTATGCAAATCCGGTCCCTCCTCTCCTCCATGTGCATCTGTTTACAACAAGCCGGCGAAAAATCAATACATGGAGCGATCGATAACGTTATATAACTACTACACTGATGTTGCAAGGACGGTTGGTTTTCAAATCATGTAGTTAACTATCATAATTACACCGGAGGTTTTTAATTAAGGTAAATAGTAGAGCTATAGGAGAAATCCTGCTTACTTCTTTTCTGTTTTTAGTTGCTTCTGCTACTTCCTATTGTATTTTTTTATCTACCGCCCCCTGTCTTTGCTACGAATATTGCAACGGTGAATGCGGCAAGTATAAACGCCTGTGCGCTCTGCCGAGGTGCGCGCGCCAACTGCCAACGGAGCCAGGCGAAAGTATAACCAAGGCTTTATGCAGCACACAGCCTGTTCAAGGCAACGGAGAGATACGCGGGTGGGCTCATTCTTTTTGGTTTTGAACGCTTCATCGCCCATTAGCAGTAAAAAACTTAAAACGCATGTGCATTTCTTGCCTCATGAACCTTTAAGCCTAGAGATGTGCATCACATGGATTCTGCGGCAGTTTGGGCCACTTACCAGCTATTTTAAGTCTTTAAAGCAGAAGTAAGCGATCCGGTCGTTTTCGCTAATGCTGCGTTCCAGGTAGGCTTTTGAAATCGTAAATTACAGCTTCAAGTCACAACTTACGACTTTGTAGCGTTCCAGGCAACCCACTCGTGTTTTTCCGACCTGTTTTACCTGTGAAAGTCACTATAACGGCCACTCGTAACTCCCGACCTGTGAAGTCGTACCAGATCAAACATGATACAACTTCACAGGTCGGAAAAACACGAGTTACGAGTTTCCTTGAACGCACCATAACAGTCCTCGTCCCTACGTCGCCACATTCACGGCGTCCCTTGGCTGCACACACAGCCCTGCATGCCGTTCTCTCTCCTCATTGGATAAAAACTGTAGGATACGATAAATGTTTTCTCCTCGACTCAGAGCAGAGCAGAGTGACTGAGAGACCCGTGTTTCAGACCAAACACTCTATGTAAGTGATTGCTGTCGGAAGATATAACTATTTAAGACTTATATTAACACAAATATATCACTTACTTCTGCTTTAAGTATGTTGTTTATTTCATTGACAGTAGTGCAGCTGCATTACACCAGACTAAATACATAATTTTAAAGGGATAGTTCAACATTTTGGCAAATTGGCCCATTGCCATAATTGCTATAGTCATAGCAGTAGGTTCATTACCTTTAATTGTCGGTGTAAGCTATTTTCAGTACGGCGGAGCGCAGCAGCTGGCTGCTCAGAGCTACGCTATGGAGGCTAACGGAATTTCTTGGTTTCCCTCATTAAACTCATCAAATTCAACATCCCAAAACTCCACAACGCTTTTGTAGACAAGTTGTGACCTGCACAACCACCACGCTATGAGATAATGACGGAACGATACGAAACGGAGCCGTTTTCGAGGTAAATACAGGGTAAATACGGAGACCGCTTGCTGAAAAACTGTCCCTGAACGCAACGCGCATCAGCGGTTTTGTATGTATTTACCTCGAAAACGGCTCCGTTTCGTATCGTTCCGTCATTATCTCATAGCGTGGTGGTTGTGCAGCTCACAACTTGTCTACAAAAGCGCTGTGGAGTTTTGGGATTTTGTATTTGATGAGTTTAATGAGGGAAACCAAGAAATTCCGTTAGCCTCCATAGCGTAGCTCTGAGCAGCCAGCTGCTGCGCTCCGCCGTACTGAAAATAGCTTACACCGACAATTAAAGGTAATGAACCTACTGCTATGACTATAGCAATTATGGCAATGGGCCAATTTGCCAAAATGTTGAACTATCCCTTTAAGCATTACCTCTTTTTATTTACAGATCAGAGTCAACCAAGGTTTAGAAGACTGGTGGATGCATTTTCCAGCCCGATGACGGAAGTCTACCTCCTCTTCTTTCAAGCCCCCCTAAAATATTCTTAAGCCCCCCCAAATAATTTGGTGTTCTTTTATTATGTGACTTTTTTTTATATATATATATATGTGACATATATTCTCCTTTTAAGAACCCCAGCTGTCACCGCATTTGTCTCTTGTTATTTCTGATTTGTTTAATTTAATTAGTTTGTTGAGTGTGTGACCACCCCCTTCCCAGCTGTGAGTTGGTTGCGCCCATGTAGCGGCGGCTTGTTTGAAGCTCCGCTCCGAGCCTGCAGTGACGGGCTGCAGGGGCTCTAGGTCAACAGAGGGAGAGTCAGTCCACCTGCAGCTAAAAGAGGACTAGCAGGCATCAGACAGTAAGCTACTACATCTCTAAATAGCAGTGTTGTCAAAAATGACCGCGATAAAATTTGAATTCATGTGAAATATTAATCGCGTTGTAAACGGATCAGTTTTAAAGCTAGAGCGAAGATACAGATATTATATGAAACCAGGAGATGCTAGGCTTCTGTTGGTACCAACCATGGCATGATAGCTTGTCAGAAAACGGGCTAAATAATGCTCCAAAGTTCGGCTAGATTCTGGTGGGGAAAACTTTTAAACGGGGATCCTGAACACTCCTGTGTGTGTTCCTCTCTCTCTCTCTCTCTCTCTCTCTCTCTCTCTCTCTCTCTGTCTGTCTCATGCGCCGTGTGTGTGTGTGTGTGTGTGCTGTGTATGTGTGTAATGTGTTACTGTAACATGCATCTGGTACTTTATAGCTTGGCTGTGTTAAGGAAAATAACATTTGGCAGTAAAAACAGATTATTTAATGGATTAATTTAAAATACTAATGATATCTGGTGCCACTGCAGGCAGCACAGACAGAGAGAGAAATGCTGTATGGAGAGGCCAGACTGAGACATGCCCTGAAGATGCAGAAGATCAGGTAAGACACAGGAATATAAAAACAGCATGATAACAATATAGGCTAGGTAATATATATATTTTTAAACCTAGTCCAAATAAAACTACTAATAAAAGCAGAATATTCAAATTAAAATGATTCTCAGGGTCAGTCATTTGAACCACCCCCCAGTGTCTATTTCAGCTCAGAAAAAAAAAAAAATCTGAAATTTCTTGTGGAGGTCCTGGTTGTGTAGAAGATGAAGGGGTTTCTAGGGTGAAATGTGCACTCTTTAGCATAAATATCTGCTCCAGTTGGAGTCGCACTTCATTTCTGTTGTCTGGTCTTATTTGAAAATGTGAGGAGGTCTGGGTGAAATCAAAATGAGCCAAAAACAGCTGTATTTGGATGGAGTGTATAACCATTATGACACAGGCTACTAGTGAAATATAATTAGTTTTCCAGTCCACCTGGACATATCCATGATAGTCAAACACCTGAAAAATTACTCAGGTTCACTTTTTTTAGCATCTACTTTTACACAGTAAAATTCAAAAGTAGTTGAATTCTTAGATTCAACTAGCCCATGATTCAATACTCTAAATTCTAAATATTGTGTTTTTTCTGGGACATTGTAAAAGTTCGTGCTTGCGCACTACATTTGCTCACATCCTGTGCATCTACTGGGGGCTAAGCCCCCCCTGTCCTTAAAACCTAGTGACGCCCCTGCAGTGCTGCCAGTGTTCTCCACACTGAACCTCCTTCTCCAGAGAGAAAGGTCTTCCATCTTCCTTCTCCACGGAGAGGTAAAATGCAAGGGTTGGCATACTCTGCTGCCAAATATGTCTGCTTATTTTTGATTGGCTGATAAGTCCCCTTTTCAGTAATTCATGTAAGTATTTTATTAACTACAAATTTGCAGATGACAAAGTTCATCAAAAAACTGTGTGCGAGGTTCCTGAAGCCATCAGCACTCCAGGGCCCAGAAGTCCACAGCATCGCCTACCAAGACCCACAAAACTGACAGGGCCGGGGTCCGAACCCAAACGCACGACTCAAAAACTTGGTTTGCACGATCAACAGGGTTTTATTCAGGTAATTCAAACAAAAAACTCACTCTGCTCGAGGGAAAAAACAAAGAACAAAAACCACTCTCTTGAGGGATAAAATGGAAAAACACAAAGTCACTCTTACGAGGAGAAAAACCTGACATGGGGCATGGAGTCTCAAGGGTCACGGACAAGACGAACTGACACAGAACAAAGGGAGACGCTGACTAAATACACACACACACAAGGAAATGGGGACCAGGTGGAAACAATCAGGGCGGGGCAGACAATCAAACTGGTGGGGGAACACAGGAGGAAGGGGCAAGTCACCTGAAACGAGAGGAGAGGTAAATTACAAAATAAAACAGGAAACCACAAGACAACATGACTGAAAACAACTTAAACCTGAACAGGGTCTCTGGTCATGACAGTACCCCTCCCCCCAGGGCCGGCCCCTGACGGACCAGCCACCTGAGGATGCCGCCTATAGAAGTCAGAGACGAGCTCAGGATCTACAATGAAGCGTGCAGGGACCCACTGCCGCTCCTCAGGACCGTAGCCCTCCCAGTCCACTAGGAACTGCCTGCCCCGTCCCCTACTGCGCACGGCCAGAAGAGACTTGACCGAGTAAACAGGGCCACCAGCGACCATCCGGGGGGGTGGAGGGGGCTTGGCTGCGGGGACCATGGGACTGTCCTTAACCGGTTTAACCCGGCTGACATGGAAGGTGGGGTGGACTCTCAGGGACCGAGGCAGGCGCAGACGAACGGCGGAGGGACCAACGACACCGGAAAGGGACCCACAAACCGTGGAGCCAGTTTCCTGGAATCGACATGGAGAGGTAAGTCACGTGTAGAGAGCCAGACCTTCTGGCCAGCCTGGTACACCGGAGCAGGACGACGCCTCCGGTCTGCCGCCCTCTTCATGCGTTCCGTGCTGCGTAGGAGGACCTTACGGGCGGCCGCCCAGATGCGACGGCAACGCCTGACCATAGCGTGGGCCGATGGGACAGTGATTTCCTTCTCAGCGTCAGAGAAGACAGGGGGCTGGTAACCGAAGACGCACTGAAATGGAGACATGCCCGTGGCTGAGGTGGGAAGGGAATTGTGGGCGTATTCCACCCACACTAGGTTCTTGCTCCAGGAAGCTGGATTCTGTGACACCAAACACCGAAGACATGTCTCCAAAACCTGGTTGAGCCGTTCCGTCTGTCCATTAGATTGCGGGTGATACCCAGAGGTCAGGCTGACCGTGGCTCCGATGAGGTTACAGAACTCGGAGACGAACTGGGGCCCCCGGTCTGAAACAATATCCTTGGGAAATCCATGAATGCGAAACACATGAGACATCATAATTTCAGCCGTTTCCTTAGCAGACGGCAATTTAGGCAAAGCAAGGAAATGAGCCATTTTAGAAAATCTGTCCACCACTGTGAGGACAGTGGTGTTACCTCCAGAGACCGGGAGCCCCGTGACGAAGTCCAGAGAAATCTCAGCCCAAGGACGAGTAGGAATGGGGAGTGGTTGCAGCAAACCCATCTGTGCCCTGGAGGAGGTCTTGTTGCGGGCGCAGACGTGGCATGCCTCCACATACTCCCGGACCTCTCGCTCCATGGAGGGCCACCAAAACCTCTGGGAGATGGCGTACATGGTCCTCTTGATTCCCGGATGGCAGGTGAGCAGTGAGGTGTGAGCCCAATGGATCACCTGTGGATGCATAGTAGCAGGGACAAACAAGCGATTTGCCGGGCAACCACTAGGTGTCGGGTTCTCACCATTAGCTTGCTTCACCAGAGATTCTATTTGCCAAGTCACCGCTCCAACCACACAGTTCAGTGGAAGGATGGGCTCAGGTTCCTTGGCAGTAGGCTCGGGGTCAAACAGACGGGACAAGGCATCAGGCTTGGTGTTCTGGGACCCCGGCCTGTAAGAAAGCACAAAGTTAAAACGGTTAAAAAACAATGTCCATCTGGCTTGACGAGGGTTCAGTCTTTTAGCTTTGCGAATATATTCCAGATTCTTATGATCTGTCCATACAATGAACGGATGTTGTGCGCCCTCTAGCCAATGTCTCCACTCCTCCAGCGCAACTTTGACAGCCAGTAACTCACGGTTCCCGATATCGTAGTTCCTCTCAGCCGGTGAAAGCCTCCGTGACAGGAAGGCACAGGGGTGAAGCTTGTTGTCCTTACTGGAGCGTTGAGAGAGAACAGCTCCCACCCCGTCATTGGAGGCATCCACCTCCACCATGAATTGCCGGCTGGGATCAGGAACCGTGAGGATGGGAGCAGTTGTGAAGCGGGTCTTGAGCTGCTGAAAGGCCTCCTCAGTTTGAGAGGACCACCGGAATGGAGTGTGTGGAGATGTGAGGGCATGTAGAGGTGCAGCTATGGCGCTGAAGTTTCTGATGAACCGCCTGTAAAAGTTAGCAAATCCTAAGAATTGCTGAACCTTTTTGCGGCTATCAGGTGTAGGCCACTGAGCCACAGCGCTAACTTTAGCCGGGTCCATTTGCACCCTTCCAGGAGCTATGATGAAGCCAAGGAAGGATACAGTGTCGGCATGAAATTCACTTTTCTCAGCTTTAACATACAATTGGTTTTCCAGCAACCGCTGGAGAACCTGACGTACATGGTCAACATGAGAGTCTGGGTCTGGGGAATAGATCAAGATGTCATCCAAGTAAACATAAACAAATCGGTTCAGGAAGTCTCTGAGAACATCATTGATCATGGCTTGGAAAACTGCGGGAGCGTTAGTCAATCCAAAGGGCATGACCAGGTATTCATAATGACCGCTGGGCGTGTTAAAACCAGTCTTCCATTCATCGCCCTCTCGGATACGAACCAGGTGATATGCGTTTCTAAGATCTAATTTGGTAAAGATCTTGGCCTGCTGGAGCTGATCAAAGGCGGATGACATGAGTGGCAATGGATACCGATTTTTAACAGTGATGTCATTAAGTGGCCCATAGTCAATACAAGGCCTCAGGGACCCATCTTTCTTCCCCACAAAAAAGAATCCTGCCCCTGCTGGAGACGAAGAGGGGCGAATAAGGCCAGCCTTTAACGAGGCCTCAATGTAATCAGTCATGGCCTGCCTTTCGGGGCCAGAGATGGAATACAACCTGCCCCTAGGGATAGGGGACCCTGAGATTAAGTCAATGGGACAATCGTGTGGTCTGTGAGGAGGAAGAGAGAGAGCCTTACTTTTGCTAAATACTTCTCCCAGGTCATGGTAGCAACTTGGAACCGACGTCAGGTCGGGGGATTCAGAGTCTGTGCCGAGATTAGCAGATACAGTGTTAGATACAGTTTCAGCATTCTGATCATGACAAACTCTTAAACATTTGTTTGTGCATCCCTCAGCCCAGCCCAAAACCCTCCCAGTACCCCAGTCAATGTGTGGGTTATGTTCCCGCAACCATGGAAAACCCAAAATAAGAGGGTGCTGGGTAGAACGATACAAATGAAAACACATGAGTTCTTGGTGGTCACCTACAGTTACTTCCACAGGTTCAGTCTTGTGAGTCACTTTGAATATCTGGCTTCCATCAAGAGTACTGGCCTCTAATGGCCGGGATAACTGTTGAGTCTTTAATTGAAGTCTTTGGGCAAAATCCCAATCCATGAAGCTTTCATCTGCCCCTGAATCAATAAGAACCCCAAGTGAAACAGTGGTGTTGAGATGCTTTACCTTGACCTCGGATGGGGAACGGAGAGGCAACTCAGAGGAGGACAAACGGCTCACCAGTACCCCCCCACTTACTGGTGAGCCTGCCCTTTTACTGGGCACGCTGGAAGAAGATGACCTTGCTGCCCGCAGTAGAAACACCTCCCTTCCAGCAGACGCCGGCGCCGCTCCTCAGTGGACAACCTGGCTCGTCCCAGCTGCATCGGCTCCTCATTCTCCTCGGACAACACCTTCCGCCGCGGAGCCAGGGATGGGGCGGGGAAGAAGCTCCGGCTCCCAACCGCAGCTGACGAGGTGCGATTCCTTTTGTGCTCTTGTAAACGGTTGTCCGTCCTGATAGCCAGAGCCATCAACGAATCCAAACCTGGCGGCAGATCAAGGGGCACTAACAAATCTTGAATCCGATTAGAGAGGCCCTTTAAAAAAACATCATAAAGGGCAGTGTCGTTCCACCCGCTGTCGGTGGCTAGAGTGCGAAAGCGGATGGCATAATCACACACAGAGTCCATGCCCTGTTTGATATTGCTCAGTTCTCGCGCCTTCTCTCGGTCCGACAGGGTGGGATCAAAAGCCTTCCTCAGAGCCCCCACAAAATCATCAAGAGATTCACAAGTAAATGAATCACGGGACCACTCTGCTGTCGCCCACGCCCTCGCCCTCCCGGCGAGATGTGAAATCATAAAAGCAACTTTTGAACGTTCTGTAGGAAACGCTGAGGGCATGTATTCGTAATGCATTTCACAGTCAATGATAAATGCCCGACACTCTCCAGACTCACCGGAGAATTTTTCTGGTGGAGCGAGGCGTGGAGCTGGGCCCGGAAAACCAGAGACGGTCCGTGTGTCAGCAGCTGCTGAAGACGGTGTGGCTGTAGGGGCAGGAGAGGGAGAACTCCTTGTGAGGAGGGAGAGAACTTGCTCCACCTGGGAAGCCAGCTGGCTTACTTGGTCGGACATGGCAGCTTTGAAGTCCTCCTGATTGCTAGCCAGGTCCGTCACTCCCCGATGCAGAGAGGAGATCTGGCCCTCCTGGTTATTCAAGCGGGCAGCTTGAGAGCGAATCGCTGCCGCGAGTTGATCAGAGTCGGCTGGGTTCATGCTGGTCAGTTCGTCCTGACAGGGCCGGGGTCCGAACCCAAACGCACGACTCAAAAACTTGGTTTGCACGATCAACAGGGTTTTATTCAGGTAATTCAAACAAAAAACTCACTCTGCTCGAGGGAAAAAACAAAGAACAAAAACCACTCTCTTGAGGGATAAAATGGAAAAACACAAAGTCACTCTTACGAGGAGAAAAACCTGACATGGGGCATGGAGTCTCAAGGGTCACGGACAAGACGAACTGACACAGAACAAAGGGAGACGCTGACTAAATACACACACACAAGGAAATGGGGACCAGGTGGAAACAATCAGGGCGGGGCAGACAATCAAACTGGTGGGGGAACACAGGAGGAAGGGGCAAGTCACCTGAAACGAGAGGAGAGGTAAATTACAAAATAAAACAGGAAACCACAAGACAACATGACTGAAAACAACTTAAACCTGAACAGGGTCTCTGGTCATGACAAAAACCAACTACCAGGTAATACTATTAAGTCTCAAATTAGGAGATAAATGTTTCATTGACCTCAAATACTTTTTGGGAAGACTGTTGTTATGAGTTGGGTGATATATCTGATGTGATGGAAAAGCCATAAAATGTATATAGTCTATGGGTAAAATAGCATGCTTACAGAGGAATCACTTGCACTTATTGTGCATATCTTGCTGAATCTGTGCCCTCACTGTATGTCTGTCTAGTCTTGCATTAAAATGCTGATTGCAAAGTCAAATTCCTTTGTGTCTACCCTGATGCATTTAGTGAATAAAATGTGATTTTGTTTCTGGGATATTGTTTTATGTACTTAATTATCTTTATCTCTTCTGTTTTCTGTCTGGTCGGAGAAAGGCTAAATGTTGGCTTCACAACCAGAGGTACCCTCAACAGGTTCCTTGAGGCTGGAGACATCACAGCTCAGGAGGTGGAGCTATTCCAGCAGGCAGCACGGGCATTTCTGGTCAGGGCAGTGGAGTATGGGCTCAAGACCCTCTCCTTCAATGAGGCCCTTCTGAGACGGCTAGATTTGTTGATGTCCAGCAGAGGGCTGAGTGTGGGGTGGAAGACGCCCTATACTTTGTAGACAGGCAAGGGTTTCCACATTTTCCAGGATTTCACATATTTAATACTTTAAGTATTAAGTTGAGTTTTGATCATGGTCACAAAACAAATCCTTAATTTGTTCTTCACACATGGTGCTTTTTTTTTTTTTAGATTTCAGGAACTACTTCCATTCCATGGGCCGCAGGAACAGGATAAAGTAAGTGAAGAGTTCCTGGACTACCAACTCATGGACATCCCCATGCCCCAAGATCCCACCACCTTTAATGTTGAGGAGTTTTGGGGGAGTATGTCCTCAACAAAGAGCAAGGTAAGAAATAGTTTGCACCATATGACATTTATAATTAATATGAAATAATAAAAGCTAAGCATTAGAGTAATAGACACTCTCAGTTTCTTTTTTCAAAGGTGACCGGTTTGAGGCAGTTTGGGAGGCTGTCAAAGATAGCTGCATTAGTGCTTGTGCTCCCACATTCAAACGTTGACGCTGAGAGGATGTTCTCCATGGTTGGACTAAACAAGACCAAAACAAGGAACAGTCTGGCACTTGATGGCACTCTGTCATCAATCATGACATTAAAAATGGCTGGTATGGAACCACAATGTTTCAAGTGGGAGCCACCAACCCCCGTCCTGAAGGCCTCAAAGAAAGCCACAAACACGTACAATAAACAACACACACACTTACTTGTCTTCACAATTAATTGTGGTATTAAACGCCACAATTAATTAATCGTAAAGATTCTTAAATACTGTTACCTTCACAAAAAGATGATGTTGGAACCATATCGGCAGATGTGTGCAAAAATAAAGATAAATGCACAGATACTGGTCCATTTAACTAACGTAGCATTGAATTGGTGGGAATTTAAATGTTAACGTGTCATTTATTAATAAAAAAAAAAGCAAAACAAAAAATGATTAAAATAAACGCAAACATTTGGTATAGATGACAATTTATGATCTGAATATTTCAAACATTTCCCCTGGGGATTAAGAATTGGTCATATTAGATAATATATACAAGGAGTAATGTAATTATATTTTGACTATATTTGATTTTACGCATTCATACTGTTGTGAAATTAATTAATGCATAATAATTGTGATAATCTTAACACCGTGATTATTTCTCTGACAATAATTGTGCCAAGAAAATTTATAACCGTGACATCCCTGTAACACACACACACACACACACACACATGCAGTAAAATGCTCACAAAGTTTAATCTGAAGTCAATAAATATTTTTGTTTGAATGAATTTATGCGTCATTTGTCAGACATCCATCCCCAGCTCAACCAAATCCCCGCTGCCGCTGGTAAAATCTCACTCTGAACTCACTTCAAAACTTGAGAGCCCTGATGTTATATGAACATTATTCCTGAGTCTCTGTGACATATTAAGAGGATTTTATGGCTAGTTGCTTTAGATTTCTTACATACTGTAGCCTACCTTTAAAGCAGAAGTCTAAGCGATATTTTTGTGTTAATATAAGTCTTAAAGCAGAACTATGCAAGTCGGCCGGAAATAGCTCGCTCCTTCGTTGGTTTCTCATCAGTACAAACATTTCATGTTTCCATGGTTTCCTCCGACTTTCCGAACTCAAACCAATCACGATTCATGACATCATGACGTCATCTGCGTTCTTATCTCGTACTGCCGTAAGGTATGGAAAGCCGTTTTAGTCATAATGAAATAAATTAATAAATGCATAAATAAATAAATATAGCCATGAAATGAGTCCCGAATTAAATAAATAGGATGATAAATAGATATAAATGAAATATAAATACATATATTTTTATTTTAAAAACAACATTTTTATTTTTCCAGGAGACTTTTATTTTCTAACGCTTCATTTATTTATTTCCAGATACTTTTATTTCCTAATGTCACATTTATTTATTTCCGGTTACTTTTATTTCATAACGTCACATTTATTTATTTCTGGGGACTTTTATTTCATAGCATCACATTTATTTATTTCCGGCGACTTTTATTTCATAACGTCACATTTATTTCTCTCCTCTTTTATTTCATGCTGCAATATTCAAATGAGGGGGCGGGGTTATCTGGACCCTTTCAGAGTAAAACATCACATGCGGAAGTGCTGTTGTTGTTAATTGTTGACGGCTACTCAGCAACTTGATCAATAACTTGGGGAGGAGAATAGTGTTTTAAACATATTTCGTTTTTTCTAGTTTCTGTTGTTGTTACACATCTCTCTGCCTTATGTGTTAATATAATACATCCATGCTTATGTGTGCTGCGTAGCTAACCAGCTAGCATTATGTCCCTGCCACAGCAACTGGGTAAAGAGCAGACGGCAGTGTGTCTCGAACACAAAGTGGAAAGGCAGGGATATTGTGGAGCAGGCTAGCACAACCTGCACCCACCTCCCAAAGAAAACATATAATGAACTGCAATGAAAATATTTAAGTCGTTACCGGGTGTAGCTACGTATAGAACTGTGTAAACAGAAACAGTCTCTTTGTCTGCCGGACACCAGAGCCCAGATTGAAGAGGGAGACGAACCGCTCCGGTGTGATACCTGTCGCAGCAGTATTTTGTCTGTGTGTGTGACCAGCTGAAAACGAGTTAAATAGTTAAACAGCGGCGCTTTTATAGCCGATTTTATGATTAAACTCTGAACATAACCTGAACCTGAACATTTCTAATCTTCCATTCCTGGGGAAAATTCTCGAAAAAGCAGTCTATCAGCAATTACATGTACATCTGTCAGAAAATAACCTATTTGACATGTATCAGTCTGGTTTTAGAGTCAACCATAGTACAGAAACGGCCCTTACCCGAGTAGTTAACGATCTTAAAATCAACTCTGACAGCCATAAAGTTTCAGTCCTAGTCCTTCTCGATCTCAGTGCCGCTTTCGACACGGTTGATCATGGTATCCTGCTTCAGTGCCTTGAGCACTGTGTAGGCCTTAACACTAGAACCGCCAAGACGGTCTCACAGACCGTTTGTGTTTTTCTTATGTAAATTAGGTTTGTTTACATTAAACCTACAGGTCTCTCAGTCCGTGACTTTTCCTAAATATATGTGTTTAATGGTTTCTGAAGCTTACAATTTATTAAAATGAAACACACTCGATTTCTGAGCAATTATACCTCGGACCGCCAGCAGCGGTCCCACAGACCGCTGCATATAAACGGCAGTTATAGATCGCTATGTCCAGCTGTGATCACACAGCAATTATTACAATGTTTCCATTTTGCAGTTATCGCGCTTCTTTTTTTCACTTATTGTTTTCCTATGTGGCTATATTTGTTTTTATATGAGGGGAGAGAGAGAGAGAGAGAGAGAGAGAGAGAGAGAGAGAGAGAGAGAGAGAGAGAGCATGAACGAGACGGGCAATAACTGAAACAGGCCGGTTAGAAAAGAAAAAGGAAAATCTGAGAATACAGGATATGTCCAGGAGACTCCTCGGGACGTGAGGGAGGGGGGATCGGTTGGTGGCTCAGGTAGTGATGAGGAAATTGTAAGCTGCATCTGTCAGATATACGCATCTGTCAGCTGTCAGCTGACGTGTGCTCCGTGCAGATGTAACGGAGGTGCGCAGACTGTCTGTGTAACGGAGGTGCGCGGAGCTCCGTTACACAGACACTTAACAAACTTTATTTTGTGGGCTTAGGACATACTAGATCATGATTAGTCTGTGTTAGATATAAAGCGCCATATATATAGCCTACTCACTCTTGTTTATAATGATTATTCAACTATAACGTAGGTAATAATAATTCTCTCGGCTGCTGTCCAGTCAGGTAATAACGGGTTTCTGTGGGCGTGGAGTCTAAACTACGTAATATCCAGGTAGAACAACTGTAAAACACTGGAGTTGATAACAAACAGGCCTAGAAAAAATAAAAATCCAGTGAACAGCGACATCGACTCTTGACATGAGAGCAGCACACGTGTCCAGATGCGTCACTTTCAGCTGTAGGCAGAAGTGTGTGCTGTAGGTGCAACAAGCGGTGCTGTAACATCACTCAGTCTAACCCCCCAACCACATCCAATCAAGACCCCAACACAACATAATATGAAGAAGGACTAACACTACTAAAAATTAAATCTTATTTTTTCCACTTACAGAACTGTTTGCGACTGGAAACAATGTAATTACACGTGACGGTCTGGGAGACCGCTGTGGCGTTTTAAGGGGGATTAGAATGTTGGCGGTTCTAGTGTTAAAGGCACTGTTCTAAGCTGGCTTTCCTCCTACCTTACTCATAGATCCTACTCTGTTTCTATTGCTGACTTCAAATCAGACAAAGTTAGCATTTCTTATGGTGTTCCCCAAGGGTCTATTCTTGGCCCACTCCTGTTCAACTTGTACATGCTCCCACTTGGTTACTTAATCCATAAACTCAACATTTCATATCATTCCTATGCTGACGACACACAACTATACATATATCTGTTTCTGCTGATCACCTGAGCCCAGTAAATGATCTCATTCAGTGTATTAAAAATGTTAGACAGTGGATGGCTGAAAACTTCCTACAATTGAACGATGAAAAAACTGAAATTCTTGTAGTAGGTCCGAAGACTCTGAGGCACCATATCTGTTCCTTATTAACTCCTTGTCCTGTGAAACCTAGTGAGCATGTAAGAAACCTAGGTGTGATTCTCGATGCTGATCTCAACTTTCATAAGCATGTCTCTTTCATTTCTAAGACTGCTTTCTACCATCTTAGGAACATTTCTAAAGTTAGACCCATTTTATCCTTATCTGATTCTGAAAAGTTGGTTCACGCTTTTATTTCAAGTAGGTTAGACTACTGCAACGCACTTTTACCTGGACTAACAAAACAAGCACTTTATAAACTGCAGCTTATCCAGAATGCTGCAGCCAGAGTTTTAACAAGAACCAAAAGATGTGAACACATCACTCCGATTTTAGCATCTCTTCACTGGCTTCCAGGGAAGCAAAGAATTGATTTTAAAATTTTACTTATTGTTTTTAAAGCTCTGAACGGTGCAGCTCCTCCCTACATCTCTGACATGCTCACTGAGTACACACCAGACAGATCCCTGAGATCATCAAGTAAAGGTCTACTCACTATTCCAAGAATACACTCAAACTCAGCTCATGGTGCCTTCAGTCATTATGGTCCTACTCTTTGGAATTCCCTACCTCACGAACTCAGGTCTGCTACAACAGTATCTTCTTTTAAAAGCAGACTAAAAACATTTCTTTTTTCACAAGCTTTTAGTTTTTAATTGTTGTTTTTCTTTAATTTGCAATATTTCCCTCTTTCCTAACAAGTTTTTTAGTTTTTAAATTGTTTTTAATCTGCAACACTTTCTTCTTATTGTTTTCTTATTGTGTTTTTTCTATACGTATTTTACGAGCTGTAATGTTGTTCTATTTTTGTGAAAGCACATTGAGTTTGCGCTTGTCGCATGAAATGTGCTATATAAATAAAGTTGTTGTTGTTGTTGTTGAACCATGAGCTAAGCATAATGGTGATCTAGCCGGGAGAGCCTGGCTTTAGACTCAACATACCTCGCTAATCCAGTGACGGTCGTAGCAGAGATCTAACAGAGTGAGATGTCGTCTCACTCGCTGACAATCTTTGACACAGTCCAGACAGACAGCGACCCCCCCCCCTCCCCCGCGATAGAAAGAGATCATAATCTCCAGTGTAACAGTGTACACGTCGGTTAGAAGCCCAGGTTACACGTGTAGAAAAAAATTGTAAACGTTGACACCCTTGATATCGATCGTTGATAGCCTACATCCACCCAATCACCCGAGCTCTGGAGCTGCTACGCACCGCTATCGGCGGCAACGATGACGGCTACTGCGGTCCGACGGCAAATTCACGTAAGCTACTGCTTCTCTGGGAAAGAGCAGAGCAGACACGTAAACGTAGGCTACTAGGCTACTTGTTCTTCTCAACCAGAGTGCCAGTAGGCTACTAACACATAGCTCAGTGGATAGGGAAGTGGATTGTTCAACAATTCACAACAACAGCACTTCCACACACTAGATCCAGCGCAAAATAAGGTGAATAGGCCGTCGTGTGATGTTTTACTCTGAAAGGGTCCAGATAACCCCGCCCCCTCATTTGAATATTGCAGCATGAAATAAAAGAGGAGAGAAATAAATGTGACGTTATGAAATAAAAGTCGCCGGAAATAAATAAATGTGATGCTATGAAATAAAAGTCCCCAGAAATAAATAAATGTGAAGTTATGAAATAAAAGTATCTGGAAATAAATAAATGAGGCGTCTCCTGGAAAAATAAAAATGTTGTTCTTAAAATAAAAATATATGTATTTATATTTCATTTATATCTATTTATCATCCTATTTATTTAATTCGGGACTCATTTCATGGCTATATTTATTTATTTATGCATTTATTAACTTATTTCATTATGACTAAAACGGCTTTCCATAGTAAGGCAGTTTCTCGCGATAGTTCTATCCATTGACGAGATTTGTAACACCGAGACGGACGACTGATCTTGCAAGTGCGGTTTTCAGCCAGTGGGGGGGGTGGGCACATTGGCCTAGACCCCATTCACCTCATAATAGGTCACTCAACCATCACAGTGTCTCTGAGCCACAATAATTACAGCCGAAATCCTGCATAGTTCTGCTTTAAATAGTTATATCCTCCGACAGCAATCACTTACATAGAGTGTTTGGACCGAAACACGGGTCTGTCAGTCACTCTGCTCTGCTCTGAGCTGAGGAGAAAACTTTCCTCGTATCCTACAAGTTTTATCCAATGAGGAGAGAGAACGGCCTAAAGGGGCGGTCCTCGCTGTGTGTGCAGCCAAGTGATGCGCGTGAATGTGGTGACGTAGACCAATAGATTCATGATGAGGGCGGGGGCTGCTAACTCCATCGGCTGACAAGAAGTTATGGTGCGTTCAGGGCAACCCTTATCTGTGTTTTTCCGACCTGCAAAGTTGTACCAGTTCGATCTGGTACAAGTTCACGGGTCGGAAGTTACGAGTGGCCGACCGTTATAGTGCACTTTCACAGGTAAAACAGGTGCAACAGGTCGGAAAAACATATTATGGGTTGCCTGGAACGCTACAAAGTCGTAAGTCGTGACTTGAAGCTGTAACTTACGGTTTCAAAAGCCTGCCTGGAACGCAGCATTAGCCCAAACGACCGGATCGCTTAGGCTACTTCTGTTTTAAATTGTTGAAAAGGTCAATCAGGATTTGGAATAACAATAATTAGATTTGATTTACAGGCTTTCAGCAGCATGAACCACTTGAACATCCTTCACCCTCCAGTGCTCAGACTCTTCCAGTGGCAGATGGTTGTTTCAGTAAAGGGGTCAAAGACAAGGAAACTACACCTTCAGCGGAAAGTGGTATTTACGTAACCCAGGTAGTGCATATTTGTGTGTCTCTAGTTGCACAGAAGGAAGTGACAGACTCTGATTTGATGCCTCACATTGACACCACCCATCTGATACATTTCTCAGATTTTGTATTAAGATGGGAACATTTAGATTAGATTTTTTTGTTTTTTTTGTTGTTTTTTTTTTCGAACATTTTCAGACACATTTTACTTGAACCTTGTCATAGTCTGTGGTCTGGGTGCGTTTCCAGTTGTATGAAGTGCACCATGCTTGCATGCATCACTTCTGCAAATGATGCCACATGTGATTTTCAGAGGGTTACGCCTAATTACACCTAATTGCCTGAGGGGGGCGCCAACAGCTCTGCAACACGTTTGGGTGGAATGTTTGTGGTTTGCTTTGGGGCAGTCAGTCGCGCAGAGGGTTTGTGTTTGTTTTTCTTTCAAAGGCAAACTCATTTCAATTAAATCTTCAACTATTGTGAGGCAAAAAACAGTGAGAAAACAAGTAAAACTGGCATATAGATAAATTACAAACAGAAAAGATTTGAGTAGGAGTAGAACTTTATGATGCATAAGGACTGAAGAGCAGAGTTTGGACTCTGAGGGCAGTAAACAGATGTTAGGAAAGCAACAGGCATATTTTAGGGTCAGTTCATTGACCAACAGGAAGTCAGTGTTTCTCTGGGATCTACAGTGATGGACTTTCTCGGTCCTAGTGTGGTCAATGAATCAGCTTGAATTTATTACATTTATGTACAATTTGCAGTCTTTATACACACTTGTGTTCAACGTACATATTTATGTTTGCACTATAAAACTATTTAAAATCATTCTCAGAAACCTCACAGGTTGTAGATAGTCCTCATATTAACCTGACTCGGTCAGTTTCACGTTTGAGATGTGGATCAGTTGACTCATAATCACACATATTTGATGCAGTGTGAACGTTTTTTTTTTTTTTGGACAACCCTCCCTTTGCACACACACACACCCTCACACACACAGACCCAAACACAGACAGCAAGATCATAAAAAGCAGAAGTGCTTGTCACATTTTCGTTGTGCTTAATTATGAATTAAGCATTATCTGTAGCTTCACAGTGTGTATTTGGAAATATAGTATTGCTATTGTGTGGTGACCGTTGATATTATTATGTAGATGAATCAGTAAAGTGCACATATTGTAATTACTAGGAAGTAATTTCTCATTCAAGGGAAGTGTCAGTAGATTTCAGCGCAGAGTCAGACGTTGAACACAACACATAAAACATGTCCTAGTATCACCACAGGGACCATCACCCTCACAGTGAGATTGAGAAAAAAAAATATAGACACACAGTTCTTGGTATTTGAAGAGAAATTGACCTTTGGGACTCTTGAAAGACACTGACTAGATTGTGACATGCTCACAGTCACTTTTGTTTTCTCCTTTAAAAACTTCTGCTTTGCTTGCTCTTGTTTTCCTGACATCTTGATGCTACTGTAAAGTCAAGTACAGCTGGAAACTTTTAAAGGTCTCATGTTGTGTAAAATAAAATGTCCATGTGTTCTTTGATTCTAAAGTAGGTTTTGGTAGTATACTAATATTGAAACAATAATATTAACATGTGACCCGTCCATAGAGAAGTGCATGCAGCCTGTGTACAGAAAAACAGCCGTCAGGACTTCTGTAACTTTGTACCTTTGTATCTCACAGCAAAGCAACGAGGGTCTTAGCTGTGCTCCAAGCACTGCCTACTTTGCAGGATTTGGACTCTTTATGTAATTCCAAAGCCTGTTGACTGACTTGTGTGACTACAGTAAAAAAGAGAAATAAAAACTACACTGAGATGGTTTTTGGTTGTTAAAACCGCAACTCTATCTTCCTCTGAATCAACAAACAAAAGAGATATTATCTTTGACCTTTAAATCATGCAGATGCAGATTAAGCAGAGCACTGAACAGAGAGGGAGAATATATACATTTATATAAATACATACAGTATATAAGCATACATTTCAGTCCCTGAGCAACAGTTTGCTTTCTTCAGCAAATCATACAGCTAGTATTTATAGATCTGGCTCATTGAGGTCTCAACAAATAAGGTTGGGTGCTCTAAGCTGTTCTTCCTTTTGAGGTTTGTGACTTCCTATTACTCTTCTTATACACCCGCGAGCCGAGCGCAGGGTATTGTGCCTAACAGTAACATAGCAAGAGGCTGGACGGACTCAGACAGACTGGTAAGTGGGCTCTTTTTGTGGGTTTAAGTGAGGTATATAGTTTCAGTTGCAGACTCAGCATCTCTCTGTCATCCACACAAACCACAAGTCTCACCAGTCTCATTACAAACTAATTGATGGTGTTAAGACTGTTTGCACTTTGAGAAAAAATGTCCCTTGGAGCAGTGGTAGTTGAGGAGTAACCACAAATGGCTGGTCACTGATACATTGTCTGTGCAGGATCTTGTCCTGGGACATTTAAGTGTAACAGAACAATTTCAAAATGTTACTTCTGCCATTGTGCCATGTGAAATTTACTGGCAAGCACTGGTACTTTGAGAAAGTGGAACAGTGTCAGATAGAATCACACTGGGTACTAATCTTGAGTAAAATCGTACAGAGGATGTGGATGATTTTAAAGATAAAACTGGAGGACTTGACTTGTGAACACAATTATGGATTTTAAAGAAACTGCTCAACTGTGATAGCCGGCCGTTTCTGAACAGACAAATGCTTCAAATTCACGCATGACATCCACCATATACATCAAATTGTAAAAATATAGAATAACATTTTGCCCCCCAAAGACACACACCCACTAACACCAGAAAATGCAAATGACTTCCAGTGCGACGACAAGAAAGTCATCCTCCTCAGAGGAAACGGCGATATGCTCAAGTGACGTCGGGGTTCGGAGTTCTCTTTGTCAGCTGAGCCTGTGTGCAAAAACATTCAGTGTTGTGTAAAAGTTTCAACCTTTGACTCAGAGATGTAGATTATTTGCTATGGCGTTGATTTGCGTTATATACTGATGATTTATTGTACTTTATTTTGCAGTGATCAGCTGTTTCTGGTAAAATCATAGTTTGTATGCAGCATGAGTTGACTCTGATTTGGACAACCCATGAGAAATTTAGTAACGTGTGTGCCATTGGTTTTTAGTCTTTTGCCAATTCCCCTTCCCATTCCCACTCCATCAATTCCACATCTTTAACTAACTTCTTCTGATCTATCAAGAATGAATACATGGTTGATTTGAAAAGTGCAAATTCAACAGAGTACGTGCTGTAGCCTGCTGTCAGCTGTTAAAGTAACACCCTGATGTTTTCACACCTCTGCTTTCTGGTTCCTTTTTAGCTGTTAGTTTGTGTTGGTTGTGGTAATGTATATGTGTCTAGAAGAAATATTTTTGCATAATAAGAATAACCACATGCATTAGAGCACGTATTTGTCTATGTGATGAGGTTCATGAATTGTTTAGATTTTCTGAAGATGAAAGTGTAAGTAAGCCGAAATCATATATGCAGCACATGTTTGTATGCTTCAAAACATCCATCCAAATGAAAGTTAAGATGTCTGTTCTGTTTCTTTTGACAGATCTCATTGGTGTGCAGTTGAAGGATCCAGGCTACTCCCTTCAGGATGAACCAAACAGCCAATACCAGCCTTAACACAACAGCCCCGCTGATCGGCTTGAGCTCTATGAATTATTTTACCATCTCCCTCCATGGCCTGGTCTCCTCCATTGGCATCGTGGAGAACCTCCTCATCCTGGGGATAGTGGGCTTCCACGTCCGCCGCACTGTCATCAGCATCTGGATCCTGAACCTGGCGGCCTCCGACCTGCTGGCCACGGCCTCCCTGCCGTTCTTCACGCTCTACATGGCGCGTGGCAACACCTGGACGCTGGGCCCCACCTTCTGCCGCATACACTCCTCCATCTTCTTTCTCAACATGTTCGTCAGCGCCTTCTTACTGGCGGCGATCTCCATGGACCGCTGCCTGGTGGTGCTGAGACCCGTTTGGGCCCAGAACCACAGAACCATTAAGCTAGTGCAGAAGGTTTGTGCGGTGATTTGGGTCATGGCTATGCTCTGCACTGTTCCCTTCTACATCTACCGTGACACCATCCCCTATAAAGGAAAGATTCTGTGTTACTACAGTTACACTCGGGCCTTTCTCCCCAGTCAGCCTTATGACCTTGAAGCTCTACGGAAGCAGCGTAAGGAGGGCTTGGCCTTGATGAAGCTCTTCTTTGCCTTCCTGATCCCGCTGCTCATCATCATCCTCAGCTATTCGGCCGTGAACGCCACCTTGGTGCGTAGAAAGTGCCGGCGCTCCTTCCGTTTTGTCCGGCTCGTGGTGGCCGTGGTGGTGACCTTCGTGCTCTGCTGGGCTCCGTACCACTTCTTCATCATTGCAGAGATGATGTCTGCAAAAGACAGCCCTCTCCAGAAAACGGCAACCAAGGCCCTGCCGGTCTCAGCAACCATCGGATTCCTCAACAGCGTGATCAACCCAATCCTGTACGTGTTCAGCTGCCCCGACCTGTGCGGTAAGATCAGACATTCTCTGGGAGCGGTGATGGAGAGCGTCCTGGCGGAGGATCTGTTCGAGATGGCGCGGCGCCGCAGCACCATGCGCGGCTCAATCAGCAACGCTGAGTTTTCGATGAAGCGGAGAGGTTCGACTACAACTGTCAGCCTGAGAGAGGATCAGGTGAAGGATGAAAGTACTGATAAATGTACTAATTAACAAACAAAAACCACACTTATCAAACTCTCCCCATGAATTTGAATTTGAAGTTGATGTTGATGCTTTTATGTGCAACTTCGTCCATGTTTAGCTGATGTCCTACAATTTCCAGCAGAACAGACTCATTTCATACTTACCTCTGCTTCTGCTTCCATGCTGGCTATTTTTTGAGTTGATACTGTGAAACTTTCTCAATGCATCACACAGATGTTTCAAATTAAAAGCCCTCCAGGGGCCCACATGGGATAATCACTCATGTTGTTTGTAGCAGACTTTTAATTTGAAACATCGGTAAGAGTTTTTAAAGGTCCCATATCTAAAATTTTACTTGTGTTGACCCACACAAATTACCACAAACGTTGTGGGTTTAAGAACCATTGCAGTGTATTTTTACTCCTCCCTGAGGTGTCTCTTTGAAGCTCTAGTGGCAACAGATCATGGCCCGGAGTGTGACTGCTTTGTGGTGACATTGCAAAGTAGTTCACAAGTTAAAGTGCTGACGGCTCATTTTAAGGCTCAGACTGTGCGCATGTCTCTGTAAACTGATGCCCAAGTATGTATATAGAACTGAGAGCTACTTTATAGTAAAAAAAGATGTGAAAATGTTATTATAATATGGGATTTTTAAGTGTCATTTATGCTGAATACACGCATACACATGTTTGGAATGAGAATAAGCAAATTTCTACATTAAGCGATGTGTGTCATCTTTCATCAGTGTTTTCTCTCAGCGTTGATCTGTGAGTGTTTGTGCTGGCCAGACCCTCTAGCCATCATTTTAGAATTTATTGCAATTCATGTTTGATTAGCTTTTAGCAAAAGAAAAGATCCGCGAGCATGAACTAAAAACTCACAGCAGGTTTGTGCTCATAACGCTGCTCTCAAACGAATTGCTGACAGGAAACCAAACATGTACAGTATTCTCTTTTTCTTCCGTTCTTTTTTAACCTGTTTCATCGATGTGTAGATTAAGATCTTGCCCATTTTGAAAAGCCTGAGCTGTGAGTCACATGCATGTGGTCTCTCATCAGATGTTATCAGCAGCTGTGGGAACTGATGCAGCGAATGCCAATTCATGATATGTTCATAAATAGTTTTGCATTGTACATCTGCTTTGGTGTTCCTTTCATAGTATCTTTATTCCGATACCATGAGGTAATATTGTGTAACATCAATAAAACGATAAGATAAATACAAGTAACACCCTGGTGTTGCAGTGTGACACTTTACTCACAGTTAGAGAGAGAGAGTTATGCTTGTGTTCCGGTGTGATTCACACCAGCTGTTTCATTCCAGTAAATAAGTCATTGGGTATGTTTTTTTTATATTTCATTCTGTTATAAAAATAATGGTAAAAAAATAAAATAAAAACATCAAGAGCAGTTTCTATTCAGTCAAAAACACAACTAAATGTGTTTACTTCAAAGGCACTGTAGGTGTTGGTCATTGAAAATGTTTCCATTCATTATGACGTATGAAACAGTAACCTGCCATATCTGTACAGGTGCATCTGAATAAATTAGAATATTATTGAAAAGTATATGTCAGTGTTTCAATTCAAAAAGTGAAACTAATGCAATAATAGATCCATTACACACAGAATGAAACATTTATTGTCTTTATTTATTTAATTTATTTAAATGTTAATGATTATGGCTTACATTTAATGAAGACCAAAAATACAATATCTTAAAAAATCTGAATATTACAAAAGACAAATTTAAAAAAACAAAAACATTTCTGATATGGAAATGTTGGCCTTCTGTAAGATAACTCCATCAATATGCACTCAATACTTGTTGGGGCTATTGAACTACTGGAAATGGAAATGTCCATGACATTCTAATTCATTGGAGTTATTGGAAGTAACGTTTCACCTTTCAACTGCTGTCCTTCACACAAATGTTTGTTTTCATCAGCTTCTGCATCAGTGGTTAGACGATTACAAAGGATAAAGTGTACTAGTAGAATTCTTTGGAAACAAATTAATGTAGACACTGCACAGGTGCAGTACACATCAATGTCCACCAGGTGAGGCAATTGTTTCAAGTCTGTGGTTAATCCCAATTTATATAGTCAGAAGGTTGTTGTGTCCAGTTTCACTCCCCCCCTGTGTGTCTGTATGAGCTCTGGTGCTGAAGCTCATCTTTTTACGGGCGCTCTGCCCCCCTCCCAAACAGGGCAGGGACCTCTGCAGCTCTAGCCGAGCGTCGGCGCACAGGAAGATGTAGAAGAGGGGGTCCAGCAGCGTGTTGAGGCTGGTGAGGCCGTAGCACAGGCGGTATACAAGAAAAATGGAGCGCTCCAGGCCGCAGGGCTCGTCGGTCAGCAGCAGAGACACAAACCTGTACCCCCCCACCAGGTGGTAGGGCCCGAAGACCGCGATGAAGTTGACAGTGATGACGACGAGGATCCCCACGATTCTGTGGCGTTCGTGGTCAGACAGGGAGGGAGATCTGCGGAGCGTCACCCCTATGTGGGCTGAAGTGTAGCTGAGGGAGGAAGCAGAAATGCAAGATGAGAACGTTGACAGCGCATCAGAATTTAAACAGTGACAGCAGGCCCCTTAAAGACAGGAAACTCTGAGGTTTTCTTGTCAGCTGAAAAAAATAGACTGAGTCACACAAGGACCTCTTTGATGATCCCTGAACTACATTCACTCTATGTTTTCAGATCAAATCCTTTTTTGAGTTCATGCTACAGTTTGCAAGACAATATAGGAATATTGCTATTTTCTGATTTAGTGTGAATGCTGAAATTCAGCATTGTTTCAACAGTTTCTTCAGCTCATTCAGCAATGGCGTTCAGCTGCTTTCAGCATTCACATGCATTTCCATTCTTGGAAATGCTTTTTCTAGTTCAACCTGATGTTCCAAAAATTAGACAGTTGATGATATAGAAAGACATTCTTGGAAATAGTCTCTTAATTATATTACCTTTACATGAACAGGCCTTAAAGGGATAGTAGCATTTTTTTAAAGTGGGGTTGTATGATCTACAAATAGTCCCTAAGTACTTTAATTGCAGTAGAAGACTCTCTGCACTCCTCCCATTACCAACGCCAGCCCATAGCCCTGCCCAGAGATTCACAACATACAGTGTTGTGAACAGACCCAAAGAAACGGCCTATTTTCGCGGCCTAAGAGGTTTTACCTGAAAAAAAAAAACACAGTTCCATTGTTTGCTATAATAGAATTTTTTCCAGCCCCTCAAAGTGCAGGAAAAACACAGTTTTTATTTGGACCTAACCAACTCACGTATCCCTCCGCCCAGGGTTAGCGCCCGCCGATCAGCAGTTGCTAACGGGAGGAGTGCAGAGAGTCTTCTACTGCAATTAAAGTACTTAGGGGCTATTTGTAGATCATACAATCCCACTTTTAAAAAAATGCTACTATCCCTTTAAGACTCAATATTATATTGGAGGAGCATCCTCACTGGAAGCTTGGGGTTAACTCACCCTAGTATGGAACATGGCAGCATAAAACCAAGCACTACGGTGGTGATCTTAAAGTGGGCGTATCTGGGACTGACGGGGTACTGCTCCAGGCACAGCAGTCTGTCAGAGTCAAACACCGACGGCAGCAGCCCACTCAAACAGAACAGGAAGGTGAGGGTCCAGACCGCTACACCCAACACCGCCGCCACCCTGACGCTCCGTACCCTGCGGCTGCTCAGCGGGTACACGATGGCCAGGCAGCGGTCCAGCGCTATCAGGCAGAGGAACATGACGCTGGCGTAAACGTTGACATAAAAGACGTAGCCGACCAGCTCGCAGGTCAGCTGACCGTAGGGCCAGCGGTGTCCGCCCTGCAGGTAAAGGATCCAGAGTGGGAGGGTGAGCAGCTGCAGGAGGTCTGACAGTAGCAGGTTGAAGATGAAGACCAGCTGGCAGCCTCCCCCGCCTGAACGGCCTAGATGGTACAGTCCCCACAGAGACAGCAGGTTGCTGGGGAGACCCAAAGAGAAGATCACGCCATAAATACAGGTTAGGCCGAACGCGTCCGTGTCCAAGGGGAGGTTGCAGCTGTCATTGGACATGTCTCTGCCGGTCAAACACCAGACATGGGGGACCAGAGGAGATCTGGATTGGATTCACTCTCGCCGGTTGATGATTGGGTGTAGAAATACCCATTCATTTACTCAAAGCAAATGAAAAGATAAAAAGTCCAGCTTCTCTACTTTTCACTTGTCCATTGTGTAATATTCAGAATTTCATTCTCATGTGCAGCAGGTCCACCCCGGGTTTTGTGCTGTCAGTCGACCCAGTTGCAAAGCATCCAGGATCCATCAGGAGAAACTCCTGAAAGTAGACCACAAGTGCATTCTCAGATGGTTTACTATCAGCAGATGAATTAAACCATTTAACGCAATCTAAACCTCTTCACTCACCTCTCTGAGCCGTGAGACCCGACTTTGTTCCACTGAAGGTCGCAGCTCCGGTCTGCAGCTTAGTGACCTGCGCTCAAGAAAATGTTGGGAACACGTTGTCTTGCCAAAGCCTTGTCTATTCTGTGATCGTTTCCTCCACAGGAAACCCACTTCTTCAGCTTTACAGGCCACATCCTGAGGCAGGAGAACGCCTTTCTACCGCAGAACAAAAACATACACTCTCGCCTTCTCTTAGTCCAGTAGTAGGGAGGATGATTGAGGTGGACAGAGGCTGAGAGGGGGAGGAACTACTGTAATAAACGGTGGCCACTAATGCCCTTTAGATTGCCATTGGCTCTGTGCCATCAAACACATTAACCCCTCTTTATATGCTGCCTTAGAACATGCTTTTCAACACATTTGAATATTATTTCTGATATGCAAGTGTGCAGGAATTTCATTTTGCAGCTTTAGGTGTGTTTTGAAACTAAACACACATAAACATTTATCTGCTTATCTTCTAATTCTATGCAGTATGTAGTATCTTTCAAGGAAACAGAAGTCTGTTTATGTGGTCATACTATGGGCTATCACAAACTAGGTTTCCTCTAAGTAAACCCATTAAGTGTATTTGTGTTACTGTTTGCGTGTGTGTGTAGGTCATGGTTAAGGTTGTGGTAGACTTAGGCTCGAGAGAATGAGTGCAAGTGCATGCAATGCCCTTCTAAGGGGCAAAACCAAGAAGCTGTGTGTGTGTGTGTGTGTGTGTGTGTGTGTGTGTGTGTGTGTGTGTGTGTGTGTGTGTGTGTGTGTGTGTGTGTGTGTGTGTGTGTGTGTGTGTGCACATATCTGATTTGCGAAAGAGGGTCGATTGGCAGATGAGATTAGAACCACAGAAAGTAAGAAGGAGAGCATAAACAACCCTGTGGTGCAATAAAAGCAAATGCAGAAGTTAGAAAATATGACAGATAAAAACAGAATATGTTCACTCCCCAAAACTAATTTAATTAATGGTTTAGATGGTGAACATTTATTAAATCTGTCCAGGATTAATTTTTCTCAGGCACACGGAGAAAAACATTAAACACAATTGAAATTGTGTGGCTGAAGAATGGGCAAGTTGAGACAATGGGTGTTAGTCAGTATTTTTACCACATGGTTTCAAAGGGAGGAGGGTCTAATCACTCACTTTGTTTCCTTTGAATGTCACTGATCTGTGATTTATTGTACAACCCACTATTAAGCTCAGCAGCCCCCGGAGACATTACCAGCACCCTATGCTCGCCAGAACTCTGCATAAAGGCCTCTTGTGTAGATCGATGCAAGGAGACACAAATCAGCTGTGCCCTGTGCAGACAGCAGAGCTGCTGCAGAGGGAAGTGTTCCTGGAGAAGGTCCCAGTAGAAAGGCAGCATGATAAGTTGTTCCTGCAGCAGGCTGGGTGCACAATGCAGGAAGTCCTCTGTTCTCTGCAGGAATGGCCATAAAAGACAGTTGTACAGAGATTTGTACATAGAATAAGTATGCATATGGAGAGATGCCGATAAAATCACTGCAATTTGACCATCAGCCTTGACCCTCTGTTATGTACAATACTAACAAACAGGGTCTAATCTTTAAAGGCTCAGCTCTGAGTCTGGGTGCCACTACAGAGCAATGTTCCCTCTAATTTTCAAAACTCCTGAGCAGAAATTCAACTCCCCTGATGACATGCTTGAGCGACTGTGAGCAAAAGCTCAAGCGTACACAGTACGTCCACATGCTGGTGTTATGGCCTCACCTCTCCAACTCCAAATATCAATACAATTGGCTATTACTATTATGATTAATACCAGATTATTTTGACAACATTACCTAGGCTACTCCATATCTAGGTCAGTTACAGTTAATGATAACAAAATACAATATTGTTTTGGCAAAATAGATTTTGCATTTATTGCCATATGAACAATATGGAAAAAATAACTAACATCAAGTTGGTGTCATCAACTCTTGGCACAGAAGCATTCTTGATATGAACAGTAATAATAATTCTCAAGCAAAAACTTAAATCGTAGTTGCACTACAGACCACGGTTAAGGTCATAAATTTAACAATTCGAAGTGCACATTAGGGAGAAATAAACAGTAAACTAGTCGGGGATATTTGAGTGTGCAACTTTTTTTGTCTTCTGGGCAAAGAGGTGGGGAGCAGTGTGCAATTGCACAGTAAAACACCTTAGAGGGAACAGTGCTACAGAGTCATGCAAAATGGAGATTATGCAGGAAACTGCAGTGAGAAAAGCTGGTAACCTCACTGATGCAACTACAACATGAGGACAAAGTCCTGCTGATTCACCTGTGAATCAAACAGAAGTGAATTTATGGGGCAAGTCTACGATTGCAACAAGTTTTGCATCATCACCATAAGACTTCATCTGAGGCCCTCTGAGTCTGTGAAGTAACAACACAGTCACTACCTCTTTATTTTACCATACCTCTTTATTTGTAGCAGCTGCAAGGAACTGTTGTTTTTGACATTGTGACTCTCATCATGGCAATACATACATGTACAGTATACATACATACAAATAAAGTGCGGATGAGTGTGTTTACATCTGAGATAACATTTCTAATCAATTCACAGTTTAAAACATGAGGCAGAAATGTGTACAAAGTGGAGCAAAGTGTCAGCTGCTCTTTAGCTCTTATGCTTGAGTGGTAATTGTTATGGTTACTGAACTGAAAAATACCATGCAGTCACTTGGCATGGGTTATGTTCGTGTCCGTTACTCTGCTTTCATCTTTCTCCTGAACCTCCGGCAGCAGAGGATCCGACAGACCGAGACTGAAAAGTAGACAAAGGCTCCAATGATGGACGTGATTAAAAGAGCCACATCCAGGCAGAAGTAGGAGTACCAGGGCAGGCTGAAACCTGCTGCCTGCAGATGGGCTGCTCCTTTGTTCCTGATGACATACTCAATCCAGAAGATGGCGGTGTCCATGGGAGATATCGGTTTGTCGTGGTGTAGCCGGGAGAGGTGCTGGATGTTGTCCTTGTATGAGGGATTACCCAGGATGTCCCTCAGAGCCTCAAGAAAGTCTTGCTTGGTGACTGACTTGGCCTCCACTATCTGCGCTGCCCCGCGCACCTTCAGCCGGTGTAGGTTATCAAACTGGTCAAAGAGGAGCGGCACGCCCAGAACGGGAACGCCGTGGTAGATGGCCTCGTACATCCCGTTTGTGCCTCCGTGAGCCACAAAGGCGCGGGTCTTTGGGTGTCCTAGAATGTCGTTCTGAGGCAGCCACTTTACCAGCAGGGTGTTGTTCCCCACGGATGACGGCCTCTCGCCCATAAACCTCCACACCACCTTCTGAGGGAGTTCGGCAAAAGCAGCAGCGATGGCCTCCGTGGTGTCACGAGGCAGCGCTGACACAAATGTCCCCAGGGACATCACCACCACCCCGTGCTCCCCGGAGCTCTGCATGAAGGCCTCGAGCTCCGGAGAAAGGGGGTTGGCCTTCTTGCACTGGAACCCTCCTATGTAGACCACGTTGGGCATCGTGGGACGGGGGAACTCGAACACAAAATCCGACCTCACGAGCCAGATGTCGGCTGCGTACTCCAAAGACAGCAAGTCCGTTCCAGGAGGGAAGTGGCGCTGGATGAGATCTGAGTATGTGGGGTTAATGACATAGTACTGTTCTGCAAGACTGTAGAGATAGTGCAACATATTCTTGATCCTCTCCGGAAAATCCATCCGATCAGAAAGTTCAGTTCCAGGTACAGGGATATAAGAGACAGGAGAAGGAGCTATGGTGAAATGGCTCTCCCCGGTATTAATCCAGCGCACGTTGAAAACCATCGGCAGCTTGAGGTAACCACCCAGAAGCACTCCTAGAGTCAGAGCAGGATCTGTTAACATCAAGTCAAACTCAGCGTCCTGAAGCTTCTTCATAAAAACAGGGTCATCCAACATCGTAGCGGCTGATCTGGCGAGGATATCGTGGCCCTTCGCCAACATGGATGTGATCAAGTGTCGTTGGCAGAAGCTGCGTGTAAACGTCAGCGACTTGCGGCACTCCATCACGTTCTGAAGCATTTTATTGTAGTAGTCCTTGTCTGACTCGTCCTCCAGCATGCTCACGTTGACAGACGTATAAATGGGAGACTTGTAAGGAATGTACCAGCTCTTGGCCGAACGCAGCACGGTGATCTCATGGCCTCTTGAGTGCAGCTCTCGGAGGATCACCTCCATATTGATCCAGTGGCTTCCGTCAACAGGCACAACCAGAATCCTGCTGCCGCCGCAACAAGAGGGTTGAAGCAGCAGGAGGCAGAGCCCTGCCAGGAGTGCTGGGATAATGCTGGACATGACCTGAGAGAAACAATAGATAGAAGTCATTACTTCCTACTTAAAACCAATAATATTTCACCTGACTGGGTGGCTTGTAATGCCAGAGAAATGCCTTGTAATGTTTTTTTCTGGGCAAATTGAATCGTAGGCAACTGGACTTGTATTTGTCTGGGAAGACGTTTCGCCTCTTATCCAAGGGGCTTCATCAGTTCGTACGCAACAAGTCTCACTAGTCTGCACTAGCTAGACAAAGACAGTGTGTAAGACCCAGGTATTTAACCTCTGTGGGAGTGATCACCAGAGTACCTGTGGGTGTGTTTACAAAGGTACTGGTTTCACTTGACCATTGTTGGGGTCCCCTTTAATAAAGTCCTGTGCCACTTGGGGAACAACAGTCAGGTGAAACCCTGGTGAACGACGATCGTTGAGAGTCATTAGAGGTTGAGTTGTTTAATCTCCTGGGGACAGATGAAAGGGCAGCATTGTAGATGGGAGATAGGTGGTGTCTTGTAATGTGTGTACCCTGGTGGCCTGAGGAGGTATTGCACACAGGCTGACAAATCATTTGTAAAAACTGTACAACGGTGGGTATAAAAAGCATATCATAATTAAGATAAAAACAGCTATGAGGAGATTTCATACAGCTGCTTTGCATAGGGGAAAAGGTAAGGGCTAATATGAGAAATGTTAAGTTATGAAAATGTGGAAATGAGCTAAATCAGCCTCCCTACACCACAGTGACTTGCAGAAATGCAAAACCGAAAATGAGAAAGAGATGCAGAGGTGTCTCAAGAAGTTCAGACTTCACCTACAAGTATGTGGTCGGTGGAGGAGTAGAGCAATACACAACGACATGACAGCTGTGTAAATGTAAACAAGCAAGTGTGATGCTATTTGCTCCTGCTTCCAGAGATGTGACCATTAGAAGTATTTTCTCACACTTTTTCGGCTTGTGAGCTATTTTTAAAATAACCAAGTCAAAAATGATCTACCTACATTAAATGATGCAAAATATATATTTATTTACAGATAAATAGAACAGCCCACAGATAAACAGAACAGCCCACAGATAAACAGAACAGCGTGGGATGTACACGGTTATTTACAGAATGCCTGGTATTGCACCCAAAGTAACATGAGTAACTGGAACATTTAACACATTTATGGTCACTATGCATGACTTGCACTGAATGGAGTTAGCCAGGGTAGTCTGGACAGTAGCTGCTGGTAGCTATAGTCTCAAGCAGACTGGCCGCCATGTACGTCAATCAAGTGGAAAATGCCATAAGGAGGATAGATTCATTCATTCATTTTCTATGCCGCTTATTCCTAATTAGGGATGATAGACTAAAAACGTTGTGGTCTACTGGTTGATTGCGACTGACACCCCTGTTCTAGAACATATGAGAATATTTCACTTGATACATGTTAAAGCCACTGAAATCAAACTGCTCGGTTAGAAGTTAATCAAACATCTCACCTGGTTCTTGTTGTATTAAAATCCCGAAGTCTGTCTGGAGCTCCAGGTCTTGAGTGAGCCGGGACACTATGTGGTAGCTGTATTTTTACACAGCTTAACTTTTACACACATGGGGCCCACTCAACTGGGGCAAAGTCCAGCATGGGGATTATGACCTACAAGGGTTGAAAGTGTTGCTAAGGCAAAGTTTGATAATGGCAGTGTTACGGTGATGATGTTAGAGTGCGTTATCGGTCCTGCTTTTTTTTTCTGTCTCAGTTGGGTTAAGTCTTTTCAGCCTTTTCTGTCTCATTCACGTGTACAAGCATGTAATAGAATCAGTATGAGATAAAGTTATCAGATGGAGTTGAATGGTTGTTTTCAATGACTGGGTCAGGTTTTTGTCTTCAATCCTGTCTTGGCTGCTGCTTTTAGATTCCTACATGATTGCTCATATGCAACTTCCACGCACCTTCTTCCCAAACTCTGGAGTCAGAGTACAGAAATGCAGTTGATTCATCTGAGATCGATGAGGAAACTCTCAGGAAGAATAAGGGGAGCATTCGGGGGAGGGTCAGACGGGAGTGGCAGAGAACGAGGGAAGAAGGAAGCAGCGAGGTCAGACAGCGGAGGGAAAATAAAGTGAGCTTTACAATAACAGCACAAGTCACTGTTCAACAGTCATATCAGTGGACTGCACCCTTCCCCTCCTCTCCTCTGCCTCTGTGGAGTTATGTAAACCTGAGCCTGTGAACAAAAGTCAGCCTGAGGTAACAGCAGAGTGCAGAGATGAGGACATGCAGCTTGTGGCTTTCATGGCTTTGGTGAATCCACGGTGTTAACCACAGTGGCACAGCTCTGAAAAAGTCATCTGGAGTCAACTGAGAGTTTCATGGCTCTCTCCGTTGCTTAATAGCCTAACAGCAGCTCAGTAAATCTGAGCAAAGAGCATGTTTCAGATCAGTCTTACCTACTGTAATGGTTTTGAAAATTACTTTCATTAAGTCTTCAAAGCAGCAATCTTATCAAAAGCAAAAAATAAAACGCTTTAATAAGCTTTGTGTCATTGCTACATAGGTACAGAGTGGAGCAATAACCTAGCAAGAGCAGCTGAAGATCACATGATTAGTCATGTGTGGTGTCAGAGCAGGAGCAGCCAATCAGATTTTACCCACAGTGTGACCTAGCTACAAATAAATCTTAAAAACTGAAATCATTTTCTCTTTGAGTATATCTCCAATCTCCAATGATATAAAATGATTACAAACTGTATAAACTTAACTTTAATTATAATAATCAAAGGACATTAAAAAAGCTGAACATGAGATTAGTGGGACGTTTGCTTTAACTAGATTGATCTAGGGCCTTGACCAAAAAGTTTATCAAAAACTGAACTTTTTTTTTTTTTTTATCAAAAACGGAACTGCAGCTGGTGAGATAAAATTATTACATCATAGTACTCAAAGAAGTTATGTGAAAGATTTTATTAAATTAAGTCAATCATCTGTTTGTTAAAGGTGCCATACACTTATCCTGTGTTTTATATCACTGAGTCGGGACAAAACATGTCCCACACTGAAACATCTCATTTATATCAAAAATAAATAAATTCATAATGATTGACATACTCACAAACTTAGATCTAAGGGAATTGTGAATACTGATGTTACTTTTTAGCATAGATAATTACTTTTTTGGGGGATATTTGTTTAAATGTGTGACCAGTGGTTAGACGGCCTATGTTATTTCTCTTGTCCTCAGCAATAGGTCACAATATTCACCAGCCCCAGAAAACTTTAAAAACCTCTACAATTGTGAAAACATGTAAAAGTGTCCATAAGAAGATGTATTTGAGGTTATGAGAACTGTTGTAGTTTTACACCTCCTCTCCCTCGCTTCTCAACAGGTCACTCAGCCAATCAGAGGAGAGGTGGCTGTGAAAGTCTCCTCTGATTGGATGGAATATAAAACTATAACAGAATACATGTAAACACTCAGAGAAACCAAATCCTGCAAGGTCGAAAGGTGGGCCCTGGTGGGCGGGGCTTCTCTGAGGGCAATGGCTGCTTAGTTGTGACATCACAAAGGTACAGCTCATTTTAAGGCTCAGTTTCTGAAGACAGGCTTTGTGCTACGGACTGAGGCTTTGACACTTTCACACTATTAACCCTTATGTGGTGTTCGGGTCAAATTGACCCGTTTCAAATTTTTACTAAAAGAAAAAATATACAAGGATACGACTTTTCGACCTGAAAATCCATGGCCTTGGCTTATTTTATGTGAAGAACGTGTGAAAGAAAAAAAAAATATTGACATGATATGCTACAATACCCCTACGCATTTATGTCCTTCATAGGATGTTCGGGTCAATTTGACCCGGATGAAATACATTGACTGACAGACAGGCAGATACACACACACACACACACACACACACACTTACATGGACGCAGACACACACAAACACACACACATATACAAACACACACACGCACACACAAACACACAGAGACACACACACACTTACATGGACACAGACACACAAACACATGCAAGCACACACACACTTACATGGACACAGACACACACAAACACATGGACACACACGCACAGACACACAGAGACACACACACACTTACATGGACACAGACACACAAACACACACAGAGACACACACACACACACTTACATGGACACACACACATGCACAGAGACACACACACACTTACATGGACACAGACACACACGCACGCACACACAAACGCACGCACAGACACACAGAGACACAAACACTTACATGGACACAGACACACAAACACACGCAAGCACACACAGGGACACACACACACACTTACATGGACACAGACAGACACACACAAACACGCACACACAAACACACAGAGACACACACAAACACACGCACACACAGACATGGACACAGACACACAAACACGCACACACAGAGACACACACATGGACACAGACACACACAAACTTACATGGACACAGACACACGCACAGACACAGACACACACAAACTTACATGGACATAGACACACACAGACACACAAACACACGCACACACAGAGACACACACACACTTATATGGACACAGACACACACACAGACACACAAACACACACACACACACACAGAGACACACACATGGACAGTGGACACACACACACACACACGCACAGACACATTATTTTTCATAGATAAACATGATTTATGCTATCCAAGGCTTTACTATAGTGGATTTTTTACATACATTATAACTTTATCACAAAAAACGAATGACACTTCCATTGTTAAATGTGATCTAGCAGAGATTATTTGCAAACATGATTCATGTATGTTATCTATATTGTTTGGAACTGAGATAAAGAAAATATATGTTGGAGTTTTTTATGTAAATATTTAGTTCTATATTTCTTTTAAAACCAACAATAATGTTCCGGGTCAATTTGACCCGAACAGTTCCAAAGGGTCCAAAATGTGAACATAACACAAGGGTTAATATGGAACCCAGACCTATATATATATATATATATATATATATATATATATATATATATATATATATGAAAACAAAAACAGAAAACAAGAACATCTCACTTTATACAAAATGGGAACCCGAATAACATAGACATTGTCAGGTGACCAGTGCAATAGGCGGTTTTACAATGAGGGCCCATATTCAGACCTGACAATTTTTTATTTTTGAACTAAACCTAGCTCTATCTCAGCAGAACACGAGAGCTATTCCTTTTCATCACACTGAAATAAAACGAAAATAAAACTGAGCTGCAGATTGAACACAAAGCTAGGAGATGATCTGATGCAGGTTAGGTGAAACAAATGGCAAAAAAAGCATCATACATGCTGCTACTCATGTGAAAGCAGAAATGATATCTATCAAGTGCTATGTTACTCTGACCCCTGGGAGGTTTCAATCGATCTCTATCTGTTATTCATCTTAATTATGTACTGGTTTGAACATATTTGTCTTATCATTTTCCACCTGCTGAGAACTCCTGACAAGTATGGACAGCTCTGCAGATGTGATATCTGGATTAGGGAAATTCATCAAATTCTTTTACATCTCTGTACTAGAGTAAATCCAATCATGAAACTTTGTGAGTGCTGATTTTTGAGATTAGAAGTAGAGATTTAAAAAAAAAAAAGAAAAAAAGATGATTGGTGGTCACAGCTTCCTAGGGAATGGCTGAGATCATGGGCTGAGAGGTAACCACACCGGGCATGAGATGCATTTGCGGGGCAGCTATGTATGCTGGCTGTGCTTTGACAACAGCAAGAGTCTGCTTGCGTCTCTTTATCTCTCTGGCAATCTGGCACCACGAGCAGACGTTGAGGAAAGTGGCGTAAAGACAGTCATCTGTCATGTTTCCCTATTCAGAGACACAATTGAAACATATGATTAATAATAACAGAAACATAATATAGAAGCTACATAGTATGTAAGCTACATACATATAAATGTGCGTGTGTCACCTGGATTCTATAGCAGTTGTGTATGGCCACTCTCATGGACATGGTGATAGGTGCAACAGGGCAGCTTTGTGACAACCAATCCAGCAGGGGGAGACAAAAAAACTCTCCAAACTCAGACGCGGTGTTGCAGGCGAGGAAAGGGAAGCACCAGCAAGCACAGCAACCTGGGAAGAGGAGGCTCAGATGTGTTCACAGTGATAACTGGCTCTATCTCAAGAGGTACTAACAGCTTCTCAAGTGTGATTCAAAGCAGCGCAGGCGGCTTGGATACACACTTGAGATGTCTGCTTAATGTTAAGAGCATTCAGAAGTGGTCAGCATGTAAACACAATGATGATGTGGGTGGCACAGTTCAGCTTGGTGGAACACACTGATACAGACCACACGCCTCACTATTTACACTAAGTGAAAACAATAACCTCCAAATACATTATACAGTCAAAGTCTGTTTCTGTCTTCATCTTGCGACAGCTGCCTACTCTATATAGTTGGCTCTTTTACATTCAGTACGTTTACATGACACTTGAAAAAACCGAATTATTGCCTTAATCCGACTATAACTGGACAACTGAAGTGCATGTAAACACCTTAGTCCGACTGAAATCGGAGTTGAGAACTCCGATTAAGACACCCAGATAATGCGATTGGAATTCGATTTTCTCCGTCATGTATACACCTTAGTCGGAGTAGAACTGGACAATACATGTGCGCATGCTCCACAACCGTAGAGACGGCACAAAGTGGAGCAGAGAAGCCGCCCGAACCCCGCAAAGTAAAGGAAAAAAAACCCAACGTCAGCGCAGATTCAATGCATTTCACACATACACACACATACAGATTGTTTTATTAGAGAGAGAGAGAGAGAGAGAGAGAGAGAGAGAGAGAAAGAGAGAAAGAGAGAAAGAGAGAGAGAGAGGAAAAAAGGAAGCCCGTATCCTATTCTCAGCACGAATCCGTCCCAGACTGGTGCGTCTGGTCGGGAACTGCAGTTGAGAATTTATTAATAAGCTTACTAAGTTGTTTATATTCAGTTTTTTACGAGGTGACAGAGAAGTCAACAGGACAGGAGGCGTATTAACCTGCTGAAACAACAGGTGACGCATGAGGGGGCGGACCCCGTCAGTTATTCAATTTTCTCAGTTGCATGTATATTGAGACAAGGACAGAAGTCCGACTTGACGCCAAAATCGAATTTTGAGCATAGCTCGATTAAGCTCTGCATGTAAACGTACTGATTGTAACAAGGGGGCATGCCTTTTTCTTTTCCACTGTAAACACTGACTAGGGCCTACAATTCTGATTAACCTTATCATCAACATCTGGCTCCTCTGTGGCTGCACTGTATTGTGCAAGAACATCACTATTTACAGCTCTGTCAGTGATCCAGTATTGCTGTATTAATTGGAAATCTTTTGAAAAATGTAACCCATCCTTTTAAAGCAGAAGTAAGTGGAATGTTTGTGTTAATATAAGTCTTAAATAGTTGTTTCTTCCGACAGCAATCACTTATATAGAGTGTTTGGTCTGAAACACGGGTCTGTCAGTCACTCTGCTCTGCTGTAAGCCGAGGAGAAAACTTTCCTTGTATCCTACAACCTTTATCCAATTAGGAGAGAGAACGGCATAAAGGGGCGGTCCTCTCTGTGTGTGCAGCCAAGGGATGCGCGTGAATGTGGTGACGTAGGGACGAGGACCAATAGATCCATGACGAGGGCGGGGACTGCTAACTCCATCGGCTGACAAGAAGTTAGCCAAAACCACCGGATCACTTACTTCTGCTTTAATTCTACATAATGTGAGTAGTTTCTGTATACTTCTATATATTTCTCTTCTGAGTGAGAACTCTGACAGTTTCACACTCTTTATACAGTACAACTCAGACAGGCTTTATAATCATATAGTGATCTCTCTTCATACAGTATAGAAACTGGGATGCAGTGCTTAAATCTGAATTTGATTTGTTGTGGCTGTTGTATCTATGAACTGTGTCAGCTATGAAGATCTGATATACACAGGAAAACTAAAAATAATTGTGACTTGTTCTACCAGCAGAATACATAGGGCCCTAGTTTCCTAGACCGAGCGGAGTCTAAGTGCAGCGCAGCTTCGCCACGCCAACGAGGCGTGTCCAGGTCCATTTCGCAAGTTTGGTTGGCAGCGCGGTCCGACTTAGGCCAGCGCAGGCCCTCCCCTCGTCCCTCCTACCGGCGCAAACGGCAAAGGGGGAGGAGAGAGGGCGGGAGGGAGACAGGAGGAGGAGAAGTGGGATTAACACAGCCGAGTCAGATCTTCACCAATCAAAGGAGCTCCTCTCCTCACCTTTAACTGCGTCGCGGGTGATGCGCGCTGCAAGTTTGTCATTTTATACTTGGACATGGACGGAGGAGACAGCGACGCCAGTGGCCGAACCTCTCCCAGGAGGAAACAGCTGTTTTGGCCGGAGGTCCGAGCTCAGAGTGACCGAATAATGAGTTTACTAACATCCTTAATCAGGTTTGATCTGATACACTGAGAACCGCTGCCCAGTGTAAAAAACAACAACTAATAAACTAATAAAGAAACTCATATTTATTAAAACCCTGTGTAAGCAAGATGAGAGGTGTACACTAATCACAACATAAACAAACACCATGCGGGATGAAATCTGCATAAAGGACGCTCTCTCTCTCTCTCTCTCTGTCTCTCTCTCTCTCTGTCCTCCTCTCTTTTTTTTCTGTGACAGAGATGCTGAGTATACTGTAGTAGGCTATATACTGACTATCTGATACCGAGGCTGTTGTGGTGGGCTAAGAGAGATGAAGATTTGTGTTTTGTTTTTCATTACGGCTGTGTGACGACGCTCGCCGCTAATGAATTAATAAGTAAATAAATAAATAAAGCGGATCATCACAACGGCACAGTGCGTATCTCAACACGGCAGCGACATGCAGTCATCCACCCTCAGTCCTGATCTTGGGACATCCACAGCTGCTTTTCAGTGCCAGTTCGTCCCTGCTGTGTTAATTCAGGTGGAGTTTCCTTTACGCGTGCTGACAGCCTTTGATCTCTGCTTTGATCTGACGTCAGATGTGACGGGACAATCTATATAGATATAAATTCACGTGTTGATTCCATTAGTTGCATTAAATAGTGGTTATTGTGGATATTTATTGCATTGAAATGTGTCTGGAACTGTGGAGATCTGCCTGTGAGGTCTTGGTGATGTGTGTGCACTGCAGGTCAGTCAGCCAAACTTCCACTGCACCTGCTGCGCTGAGAGTAGACCTGGTTTGAGGTGGCGAGCTTTCAGCGCACCCTCGGCGGGACATTTTCGCACGAAACTTCCACTGCACCAAGCCAAAGTGAAGTCTGTGTCCAGAGACACTACAGACAAAAACATTGCTTTTTCATGCACTAATCAATTTAGAGATTTTTGGCTATTTTGCTTCCTTATCATGTTTTTTATTCAGACTACAGGAAAGAAATGGTAGAAAATCCACATTAAGGTGGTTGTTTTACCTCATTTGGTCTCTTTCATCTGTACATTTCTCCTAAATTCACCAAAAGTTAGCATTCTACTGTTGTCTGATCCATGTCATGACAGTTGTAATTTCCTTTGTAACAACAACAAATCATGAAAGTATGATTGACAATAACAATTTTTGAAATTTTACAATACAAATCTTTAATGGTCATTTTCTCAAAATGAGTTTTTCATCATAATCTGAGCTAGAAATCTCCATTTCAGTTGCACTACAAACACAAATCACAAATTACAATTTTATTCCCTTCTTTTCTGGAGGTTTTTACAGGCAGGTTTTATTCCTAAAAATGTGGCAAAATTTTGTTTCTTACGGATGGTGACAGTCTAATCTCATTTAAAGAGTGAAAAAGAGAGATATCCAATGTAATAACTTTTGACTCTAATATGTCAACGAAATAAAACAAGAGTTTTGACAGTAATTGTATCCATTGCTTAGATTTCTGTTTTGGAAATGTATGCAAATGTATGCATATTTGATTAGATATAGCCTCATTTTCATATTTAAACATAACATTTGACAAAACTTCCATCCATCCATCCATTGTCCGCCGCTTATCCGAGTCCGGGTCGCGGGGGCAGCAGTCGGAGCAGGGATCCCCAGACTTCCCTCTCCCCGGACACTTCCTCCAGCTCTTCCGGGGGGACCCCAAGGCGTTCCCAGGCCAGCCGAGTGACGTAGTCACTCCAGCGTGTCCTGGGTCTTCCTCGGGGCCTCCTCCCGGTGGGACATGCCCGGAACACCTCACGAGGGAGGCGTCCAGGGGGCATCCTATACAGGTGCCCGAGCCACCTCAGCTGGCTCCTCTCGATGTGGAGGAGCAGCGGCTCTACTCCGAGCTCCTCCCGGGTGACAGAGCTCCTCACCCTATCTCTAAGGGAGCGCCCCGCCACCCTGCGGAGGAAACTCATTTCGGCCGCTTGTATCCGGGATCCAGTTCTTTCGGTCATGACCCAGAGTTCATGACCATAGGTGAGGGTGGGAACGTAGATCGACCGGTAAATCGAGAGCTTTGCCTTTCGGCTCAGCTCCCTCTTCACCACGACGGACCGATACAATGACCGCATTACTGCGGCCGCCGCACCGATCCGCCTGTCGATCTCGCGCTCCGTTCTCCCATCACTCGTGAACAAGACCCCAAGATACTTAAACTCCTCCACCTGAGGCAGGAACTCTCCCCCGACCTGGAGGGTGCAAGCCACCTTTTTCCGGTCGAGAACCATGGCCTCAGACTTAGAGGTGCTGATTCTCATCCCAGCTGCTTCACACTCGGCTGCAAACCGCCCCAGTGCATGCTGAAGGTCCTGGCTCGAGGGAGCCAACAAGACCACATCATCTGCAAAAAGCAGAGATGAAATCAAGTGGCTCCCGAACCGTACCCCCTCCGGCACTTGGCTGCGCCTAGAAATTCTGTCCATAAAAATAATGAACAGAACCGGTGACAAAGGGCAGCCCTGCCGGAGTCCAACACGCACCGGGAACAGGTCTGACTTACTGCCGGCAATGCGAACCAAGCTCCTGCTCCGGTCATACAGGGACCGTACAGCCCTCAGCAGAGGGCCTCCGACCCCATACTCTCGGAGCACCTCCCACAGGATGCCACGTGGGACACGGTCGAAAGCCTTCTCCAAGTCCACAAAACACATGTGGACTGGTTGGGCAAACTCCCATGCACCCTCGAGCACCCTGCGGAGGGTGTAGAGCTGGTCCAGCGTTCCACGGCCAGGGCGAAAACCGCATTGTTCCTCCTGAATCCGAGGTTCGACTATCGGCCGAATTCTCCTCTCCAGCACCCTGGAATAGACTTTCCCCGGGAGGCTGAGGAGTGTGATCCCCCGGTAGTTGGAACACACCCTCCGGTCCCCCTTTTTGAAGAGAGGGACCACCACCCCGGTCTGCCAGTCCAGAGGCACTGTCCCCAACTGCCACGCGATGCTGCAGAGGCGTGTCAGCCACGACAGCCCCGCAACATCCAGAGACTTGAGGTACTCAGGGCGGATCTCATCCACCCCCGGTGCCTTGCCGCTGAGGAGCTTCCGGACTACCTCAGTGACTTCAGCTTGGGTGATGAATGAATCAACCTCTGAATCCTCAGCCTCTGCTTCCTCGACGGAAGGCGTGTCAGTGGGATTGAGGAGATCCTCGAAGTATTCCTTCCACCGCCCGACGATATCCCCCGTCGAGGTCAACAGCTCCCCTCCTCCACTGTAAACAGTGTTGGCGGAGCACTGCTTCCCCCTCCTGAGGCGCCGGATGGTTTGCCAGAATTTCCTCGAGGCCGACCGGTAGTCCTCCTCCATGGCCTCCCCGAACTTTTCCCAGACCCGAGTTTTTGCTTCCGCGACCGCCCGGGCCGCCGTCCGCTTGGCCTGCCGGTACCCGTCAGCTGCCTCGGGGGTCCCCCGAGCTAGCCAGGCTCGGTAGGACTCCTTCTTCAGCTTGACGGCATCCCTTACTTCCGGTGTCCACCACCGAGTTCGGGGATTGCCGCCGCGACAGGCGCCGGAGACCTTACGGCCGCAGCTCCGGACGGCCGCGTCAACAATGGAAGTGGAGAACATGGTCCATTCGGACTCAATGTCTCCAGCCTCCCTCGGAATCCGGTCAAAGCTCTCCCGGAGGTGGGAGTTGAAGACCTCCCTGACAGGGGATTCTGCTAGACGTTCCCAGCAGACCCTCACGATACGCTTGGGTCTGCCAAGTCTGACCAGCTTCCTCCCCTGCCAGCGGATCCAACTCACCACCAGGTGGTGATCAGTTGACAGCTCAGCCCCTCTCTTCACCCGAGTGTCCAAGACATACGGCCGGAGGTCAGATGACACGACTACAAAGTCGATCATTGACCTCCGGCCTAGGGTGTCCTGGTGCCACGTGCACTGATGGACACCCTTATGCTCGAACATGGTGTTTGTTATGGACAGACCGTGGCTAGCACAGAAGTCCAATAACAAAACACCGCTCGGGTTCAGATCGGGGAGGCCGTTCCTCCCAATCACACCTCTCCAGGTAACACTGTCGCTGCCCACGTGAGCGTTGAAGTCCCCCAACAGAACGATGGAGTCCCCAGTTGGGGCACTTTCCAGCACCCCTCCCAGGGCCTCCAGGAAGGCCGGGTACTCTGCACTGCCGTTCGGCCCGTAGGCCGAAACGACAGTGAGAGACCTATCCCCGACCCGAAGGCGCAGGGAAGCGACCCTCTCGTTAAGTGGGGAGAACTCCAACACATGGCGGCTGAGCTGGGGAGCTATGAGCAAGCCCACACCAGCTCGCCGCCTCTCACCATGGGCAACTCCAGAGTGGAAGAGAGTCCAACCTCTCTCAAGGAGTTGGGTTCCAGAGCCCAGGCTGTGCGTGGAGGTGAGCCCGACTATCTCTAGTCGGTACCTCTCAGCCTCCCGCACGAGCTCAGGCTCTTTCCCCCCCAGCGAGGTGACATTCCATGTCCCTAAAGCCAGAGTTGTCATCCGGGGATTGGGCCGCCGGGGCCCCCGCCCACGGCTGCCACCCAAAACACACGGCACCTGCCCCCTATGAACCCTCCCGCGGGTGGTGGGCCTACGGGAGGGCGGGCCCACGTCGCTCGTTCGGGCTGCGCCCGGCCGGGTCCCGTGGGCCAAGACCCGGCCACCAGACGCTCGCCTGCGAGCCCCGACCCCAGGCCTGGCTCCAGGGTGGGGCCCCGGTAACGCCAGTCCGGGCGACGTACACTTCCTTGCTGTTTTCTTCTTCATAAGGGGCTTTGAACCGCTCTTTGTCTGACCCGTCACCTAGGACCTGTTTGCCTTGGGAGACCCTACCAGGGGCATTAAGCCCCGGACAACATAGCTCCTGGGATCATTCGGGTACTAAACTTGTAATACAAAAAATAATTGTCTTAATGCAATTAATACATTTTGGGAAGTTTTATGGTGATATGTTTATTTTTTTTACCCTATTCACCTGTAGTGTCTCACCTCTAATGTCACCATTCACATACACAAGAGAAAAGTGGCTGTATGTGGCTGCACACAACCAGACTCACAGACCTGCATGTCGTCGAAGCAGTCACAGATCCCAGTGCTCCACTGATCAGACTGGACAAAAACCATAGTTGGTGGTTGGGGAGGCTGAGGCTGAGGGTTGTTGATGAACACATTTGTCACCATGGTGACCACTCAAATAAGGAAAGGGCCTGAAAAACGCAAGCACATAATTCTGTTTTGTTCCTTGTGGGATTCTGTCTGCGTTCGCTGCAACTTTTCAAAAGTTGACCTCGAGCCCGAATATGTGAACAAAGCCCCCCAGACGCTCAGCGCTCCAAAACCTTTCCTTCCTTCAATTGTTCCGTGTCATGATATGGCTCATTTCAACCCCCATCACACTGTTCACACCATTTACTCACATACCTGGCATGTTCTGTCCCTGGTGACAGCTGTTTACTATTCATCAAAACACATTTCTGCAGGAATTTCACATGAACTTGAAGTTCATATCAACTTGACTCATACAGCATCCGAAAATCCAGCCTGTTCTCTTCTAATACAGCAACACACACTTGAATTTAATGAGCACTCACCTGCTGTTGGAACTTCTTTGTAGTGTTGGAACATCTGCTTTGATGGCATGGAGCAATAGTAGCTATTAAACGCGGGATATAAAATGCGTCATTGCATAACAGGCAGATTTGCATGTGTAGTTTACATAGGATAAAGCACACTGAGATTGACTCTGTTGACCCTCACATAGTCTTTAATGTGAAAGAGATTTATTGCACTGTTACAGAGGAATCACGTACAGTAACTTGATTTAAACACAATACAGTCTTGTGAATTATCCAGATGCATCAACATACAGTGGGGTTGTATCAAGTGAGACATTATGTGTGGCACTGAAAGATAGCAACACTTATTTTAATCAAATCTGATAAATTTCCATTGGCTTTCATTATTAAAAATAAAAATGAAAATAAAAGGAACAACCAATCCAATCACACTAAAGCAGCAACACATATAAAACCAACATGTGGGAGGTGTAAGAATAAAAATATGACCCCAATCCAAAATTTAAGAGAATAAATAACAAAGTCTCACCAGTAAACCTCACTGGCACGTGTTCATTAATATCTGTCAGTGGATGTCACAGAGGACAGCAGCCTTCTTATCTCTCTCGTCTGTCATTACAGTAAGTTATGAAACAATAATAATCGACATGCTGATCTCCAATCAGCTGTTTGGCGACATTCCACTGGAGCAGACGTGCTCGGAGACAGATCAGAAATCAGTTGATTCAAGCAGCCTTCCCCCTCGTATATTACAACAAAAGCGTGACAGTGAGGACGATGAAGAGTACAGAGCCTAATGATGGTGGTGACGGTGATGACGTTTGTTTCGACTACTGAGGGCACAGCGAGTAAAAAGACACCGGGTTCTTACGAGACTGACAGGTTGACGAAGGTAATGGGGTTTGATCTCGCTTTGAGTTCTCTCGCCATTTGACACCAGGTGCAGGGCCCGCAGAAGAAGGCCAACACGCAGTCGTCACAGACTTTGCCCTGTGAGGATGGAGACACAGTCAGAGGCGGGTGGAGCGACAAAACAACAACAATAAGAACAACAGTCTTAGGCGGTGGAGGTGGGGGGGGGGCTAATGCACACAATACAGATTTATTTGCATAGACTCTCCTACAACACAGCTGATTTTTTTATTTTTTTTATTATCAAAGTCTACCTAAACAAATCAGCTGGAACAAAGGGACTCGGTGCAATGTGAGCGTCTTTAATGACCATACTACATGAATTCCCGGATGTTGTCTAGGAACGTAAATAGAGGTTGTGAAGAAAAGCTAAACAGGTTTAAGAGTCATCAGAGATCAGATAAACAGTGAAGGCTGGTGCAGCTGAGGAACATTTTATGTAACCTTTGACATAAAGTAGCTAATATGTCTCTCTTAGAGTTATGTTGCCATACATCCTAATTATAAGGAGATATATTATACTTATATTATACATAGCTCTGGATATATAATAAACATGTGTAATATAAAATGTATTTTTGATTTATTCATATATACTGCATATACAGTACACACACACACACACACACACACATATAAATATATATATATATAGGCTACATATGTATATGTATGTTTTGTTTAGTTTAGTTTATCATGGATCCCCATTAGTCCTCACTTTGGTAAGGACTATTCTTCCTGGGGTCCAGACACTCATACGTGACAATCAAGACATAATACAATAAATTACAGAGCTGAAAAAATGAAAAAAAAAAAAAATGTGTGTGTATGTGTGTGTGCAATCGCTCCAATTTCTAAGAAGTTTACATACATAGGTTTGTTTTATATGTACATACTATATTGCATATACATATGTGCGTACCTCGATGCCGTATCTCGTGCGCACTGACACCCTGAGGCCTGTGGTGATGGGTGGGATGATTCCATAACAATCCAGCAGAGGTAAACAAATGCACTCCCCGGCCTCATGTGCAGTCTTACAGGTGAAGCAGGGAAGGCACCAAAAGGCAAGGCAACCTACATGAAAAATATAAAAATACCCCTTTTAGACTTGTAAAGCACATGCCTCGTCCAACTGATCTCCAATCAGGCTGCATTCCACAACCGAGATCAATCTGATCGGCATGTTTTCAGTTTCATGCACGAGACAGAGATTTTGAGTTTGTGTCTCGACACGTGCATTAAAGTGCCATCTTCCTGCCTATCTGTCTAGTTACCACTATGTAAAATATGTCTAAACAAGAGCTTACACTGGGGCAGGTCCTGGAAGCAGTCGCAGATGCCAGAGGTCCACTGGTTGGACACATTGGACATGATGTAGGGCCGTGGTTGGGTGGTGGCGATTTTCGCAGACATGGTTTCAGCTTCTGAGGGAAAACATTGTCAGTGTGAGGCCAAAAGCAGAAAACTCTTACTGCAAAAACAAGAATTTGTGTTGTTGTTGTAGTTCTTCTTTGTCTGGTGCATCTCATAGACTCTATTGCAAGCTACATCAAACAGAACATGTCGTAAATATTTTTTTGTGGTTTGCAAAGCCTATTTTTTGAGATCCTCTTTCAGACTGAGTGGTTTATTTCACATGTGTATTGATCTCTAAGCAGCAGAGGAAGAGTTTGTTTTTTTCTTTTCTTTTTTGTTTCCTCTTGGTTTCTGAGAGACACGGTTTCATTCTGACCGCTGGGACATTTTATTTGAAACAGAAAGTCCCTGGCATTCTGGGGTGGCCTCTCCCCACCCTCACAAATAACAATATTAAAGCATATATAATTCATATTTTCCCATCATATATTTTTTATTATTTAATTATGTCTGATGTGTATATAGAGTACCTGTGTGTAAATATGTGAATATATCATATTTGTTTGTTTGTATAACAATTACTTTGCTATTTATCTTATTATTGTTGTTATAATTATTATTATTATTATTACTATTATTGTTGTCTACATTATGTCAAGTCTCTGATGTCTTCTTAAAGTAACTTTTGTTTGTCATTTTTACCAAAAAAGTATTCATGATAATAATAAAAAAATAAATTAAAAAAATTCTTTGTTTTCACAGATACCAACAACAAAGCAGATAGTGTGCTTGAGGTTCTGACATCTGAAGTTCAATTAAATTTGCAGTATAATGTATTAGTAAATCCATGCTAAAATAGTATTGTATAATTATGGTATATTATACTACAGTGGATTTAGAGCAGATCCTCTGGAAAAATGTTTTTATGTCAGTAGGAAAAAATATATATTTTGAGAGTTTGTGCAATTGCTCTGAGCTATGAAATAGCAGCTGAACATGAGATTAGATGTCACAGACTCAACTACAAGTTATACAAAACTGACTGACTTGCTTCCGTTAAATATAAAGTTCATATTGATAAAGTCTTGATGATAAGTGGAGAGGCTTTTTGAGAAAGAGTTCATTTACTTCTGTTTTCTGTAAATTCACAGGTTGCAGAAGTTCCTGACAGTTACAGCATCGCGTGGTTCTTCATTTTAAATTACAACATTAAAGTCACACTTGAAATCCACTTGAACTTGAAGTATTTATATACCATGCCCAATTCCAAAAAAAAACAGAAAACATACTGGAAATCTGTAGGCCTGCAGTATGTCAGTATTCTAAATGTCCTTCACTCTGTGCATCGTCTTACCTTGATGTCCTGCGGGAGCAGAGATTGGCTGAATGTGAGAGTTGGCTGTCTAAGAATGTGCAGGACAGCGTGGCATCTTATAGGAGCAGTGAACAGGGCAGCAGGGGAGGCCTTCACTGACTGGTCTGTCCAGTCTGACATGTGTCAACACCTCTGACAGTCAGACATCAGGCTATCTGACCGACCGTCTGGCATCTTTTTTTGAATCTCAGACGTCATCATGCCAGAAAAATGACCTCATGTTCATAGAGTACGAGTCAGTTCTTAAAGAAAGGTATGTGATAAGAACCAAGAGAATGTCCTGCAGCCTTCGTCCTCTGCTGCATTCACACGTGCCTTCTGTACTTTTGCTTGAGCGGTACAAAGGTCCTCATCACATTTACTGACAAGTTGTTGATTCTGCCATTTCCTTGGATTCACATCTCCCTATTGTTTTCAGATTAGCATCGCAGCATCAGTGTTTTTATTAGAATTCATTCAAACAATTCAACACAAAATATTTGGATTGTGTAGCTGAACCACAAGACCAGAGCAGCTGGAAGGACCCGCGGTAGGAAGTCTTGTAATAACACAAGGTGAACTGGGATATTTATGACTAATCAGAATGTTTTCAAGATTTGCACAAGTTGTTCTGAATGTCAACAAGTTTGATTGTGACAAGTAGGTTATGTCATTGATTTGCAACAAGTGTCTTAGTTTATCTTAATGCAACATCTACATGACTGGTTGTTTAACTTCTTGAGATGCATACAGTAGTTCAACCCAGTCATTCTCAACCAGGGATTGGATGCCCTTCAAAGGGTCACTAGATAAAAACTGGAAAGGATGCAAGATGATGAATGGGAAAAGAAAGGAAAACATATTCCAATACACATTTTTAGCCTGTTTTTGTTTGTTCTGTTTTGGGTGGGTGGGGGGATACTCAAGGTTCAGTATTTTATATTTTCCCTGTGTTTTATTTGAAATCTATAAGAAGATGTACGTGTTAAAGTAATTTTATGGCATTTTCATCTTAATGCAGCAGTGAGGGAGAAATGGGAAAGTGGGGAAGGGGTAGGGGTGGTGGAGTTTTACATCTCTTCTCTCAGGCTTTTCTCTGGAGCTCTAGCACTGGTGATGAGCCAATCAGAAGAGAGACACCATGAGCCTCTCTTCTGATTGGCTTGTTTTAAAATGATTGAATACAATGAGAGATATCAGGCTAAAGGTTAGAAGAACCAAATCCTCCATTCGACTGGGCGGGGCCTGGGGCACGGACACTGTAGCCCATTGGCTACCACAGTAGGGGCCTATATGGATCCTGGGTGCAAGCCACATATGGGGCCCACAATTGCAGCCCAAGTGGGGCCAATATGCACCCCACGTACTGTAGCATTGCTGGCTAGACACTGACCACTGCAGGTGTAAAATCTTCATCTGAAAGGTATCAAGTAACTAGGCTATTTTGCATTCAGCATATAAAAAGCCCAGTATTTACAGTCCAGTAGTGTACAGTAGAAGATCATATGATAAAACGATGGAGACCCCATGATAACATGCAAAACGACTCCTGCTCTTACACACATTGTGTCCCTGCTGAATACTCTGAGGTAACAGGGAGTGGCTGCCGACCAGAGGAAATGTGATTAAATCAGCTCCCCTGCCCTGGAGCACTGGTGGTGGCGGCAGAGGCCAGGGGAGTTAAAAAGAGAAAAAAAAAAAGAAAAGAAAAAAACCTGCTGCATGTGTCTAGACTAAGTGCGCCCCCTGGAGGGAGGTGAGAGCGGTGTATCTGGCTGACGATGAGGAGGAGGAGGAGGCGTGGGATGCTGCTCTTCTTTTCAGCTCTCTGGAGATCTGGAGCCAAGATAGCGGATAGCAGCAGCATCCGTACAGGCAGTCGCTCCACACGCTCCCCTGTAACACACACACATATACAGGCATGAACACAAGTGGGAGGCTCAAACACAAGGCATTTAGGGGAAAAGAGAGACTTCTCTACTGATATACAACAGAGCAGCTCATTCTTGTGTTTCTTATTTGAGTTAATGCTCTGATTAGTTGAAGTTTGACTCATTTATAGCATAATTTTTTTTTACTTTTTTATTCTTTAACTACATGTATTTATGTCAAACCCTGTGCTACAGAGGACCAGATTAATTTAAACTTCAGTAAGTCAAGTATTTCTTCCATGACAGCATAAAACAGGAAAGACCTCAGCAAAAAAGTAAATGGAAAAGTAAATAAATGAGAAAATAAAAAATAAACATCAGCAGCCAATCGGCATGTGAGAAATGCATGAGAGAGTAATGAAATATCATGTAGTTATAGTGTAATCTGATACCAAATGATGATATACTGTAGAATATAATATAATATTTAAATAATATTTTAAGAAATAATCATAATAATATGCCAGTAGAAATAAATGAATAAAATAAATAATATAATAATAATTTAAAAAATAGAAATAAAAATGAAAAAAAAAAAGAAATAGAATGATTGAGTAGGGCAAGGAAAAGAAGAAAAAAAATATCATTGATAATGATGAGCCCTTATATTGTTATTCATATTATATTATTTTATATCCTTATCAGCTTGTGATGGGAGGCGGAGCCTGACCAGGCCATAAGGAAGAGAGTGGTAGACAGCACAGCAGTAAGTATTAATATCAGACTACTGATAACTGAGGGTGAATTTGTCAAGAATTAGCTATTTAAATAAAATAATCTGTCTGTACATCCTCCCTCTTAGGACAGTGAGTTTCTTGCGGCCAAGTTTTCTGCTCTTAGCAACAGCAACCACGACGAGGAGCATGTCAGTAATGTCAAGATGGAAACGCTGGTGGGTGAGATTTGATAAATCAATAAAGTCTGAGAGACACAGCGAGAGGGAAGGCGCTGTAGCATGTGATGTCCTCCTACTGAGTCTGAATTTGAACACAGGCCTTTAGTTTGGGTTGGTTGGTCTCGTATCCTCATCGCTGTTTTGGTAAAAACATTATTCTTACATAATAATAATGGTGGTTCAATTCCTGGCACATGTCGAAGCTGTGCTTTCTCAAGGGATTGGAATAAAAAAACAAACAACAGGTTTTCACACTTATCTTTCTTCAGCATCAGATCTAGGATCTGCTTAGTTGCACATTGTCTCTCTACCACGCCGCCTCCCCTGTGAATTCAAATGTGGGAGGGTGACATTAACTAAAATTGTCACTCCACCCCCAAACATCACTACAGGTCTGGGGATCTGGATGCAGGAGAGAACTTTGAGACTTTGATTCTGCAGTAAACATGAGCAGAGGAAAATGACGTACTGTAACAATCATTTGCTGGTCCATGTGGAGTTTGTTTTGAATTATATAAAAGAAAAAGAGAGTTTATGTCACCTGGCTTAGAAGCTCTGTAAGGTTGTAATTACACCATGCATGTGTCATTTTGTAATTTTAAGCAGCTCAGTGGCAAAACATGGTCACTTCAGTCTCTGTAGCCTCATTCTGAGTCATAACCAAAAGGACATGTGAAAGAAACTTTTGTCAGAATGACTCGACATGTACTTTCCATTTTCACAACTTCTGAAGTTCATTAGAAGCTGACCAATGTTTCTAGGTCTATCTGGTAACAGACTCCTGCAAACATGCAGCACAATGAAAGGAGCATTTGGGCTTTTCTAACTGTGGGGTTAGCACCAGGACTAACAGTACACAGAACACTCCCAAGGTGTTTTTCTGGTTAGTCCTATTCTGCTAAAATTACATGAACATAAGCTAAATGCTAACATCAGCAGCTTCTGTAGTCACAAGGACAATGCTAATGTGCTAATGTTACCATGTTTACCATCTTAGCTTAGCAAAACATTTGCAACAAACTACTGAGCACAGATGAGGTGGAGTTATTTCCTCAAGTAGGCTAATAGCTGGTTCAATTATCGCATAATGGACGTTATTTACACAAACAAATAAAGGTGGGGTAAAATAAAATCTGTAATCTGGGACAAACTGACACTGATAAGATCAGAAAGTCTTTCAAACAGGCACGTGCAGAGGGGGGGACCATGGGTGCCCCTTTGTCCCTTGATGCCCAAAATGCCCTTTTGTCGCTGCCTTTTTTCTTTTTTTTTGCATGTGAGTGCAAGAAGGTCTGCCTGTGGCCCTAAAAGAATAATATTTAACAAATAATAATGATAATTTAGACAAATTGAAGTGACCTGAGTACTCTTGGTCACATGATCCACCTAGATGTGCCCCTGCCGCTGCGAGAGACGGGCTCGGCCAAAAACCCGACAGAAGCACTGTGACACAAGAATTATTGCTAAATGCATTTTTGCTGTAAAACAGGAGCGCTGGTGTACAACTGGTGGCCCAGTTAGTTGGTTTTTCAGTGTTTTTTTGTGCACGTTATTGGTAAGGTGGTGTATGGTAAGATAATGTGACGAAGTAAACATCCTGTGTGTGTGTGTGTGTGTGTGTGTGTGTGTGTGTGTGTGTGTGTGTGTCAGCTAGAAGTTATAGCCACCTCAAAGGGAGAAAGTATGTCAGGCTTCTTGTTTCTGTGAAGCCGACCTCATCCTCTGCTTCACAGAGGGACAGCTTTGCACCACCGGACTAACGTGTGCCCAACAGTAACACATGAGGAAGATGAAGATGAGCTAAACGATGAGCTTGGTTGCTGATGTGTAAAAATTAATGGAAGGAATAAGAGATAAAGGTCTCTTTCAAATAAAAGCTGCCTCCAGTAAGGTCAGCTGTGTAAATTAAGGCCCCGGCTACTATTTGAGCAAATAAAGTATGCAAGTCCGGTCGCCTTTATGGAGCTCCCTCTACAGTTTCAGAGTGTATATTTTAACTGTTGTAAAAACTCACAGCTATGTGCATTTGTTCTACGGAAAAGGATTAGGGCCACTGTGGAAAAAAAAGTGAGTTCTGACTTTTTTCTCAGAATTCTCATTTTTTTCACAGAATTCTGACTTAAATCTCAGAATTTCTCTTTTTTTCTTAAAAAAAAAATCTCCTAGACTGTCTCTAGAGCTCTGGAGATTTTTTTTTTATTTTTTCTAAAAAAGGATTAAAGTCAGAATTCTGAGAAAAAAGTCAGAATTCTTTTTCTTTTTTTTTCCACAGCGGCCCTCCTCTTCCATAGTTTTCAATTAAGCTGCTGAGAAGGAAATCTGTGGAGCTGATGTCTACTGAGGTGGGAAACCTTAACAACAGATTATGGATTACGGGGCGTACTGTGTCATAATGCAGTAATGTAGTCCATGTTTCTCGCCAGACATGAGCTGGGACACCAGGTCACAGGCGCTGATCACGCACAGTTTGTTTTTGACCAAAAGACGCCAAGTGGAAGGAAGAGAGCCTCGAAACAAGTTATTTAACCATCACAATCACAATGAAGCTGTTTAATTAAAGGGATAGTTCACCCTAGAATGATATTTCGCTCATTATCTACTCACCCTCATGTTGACTAAGGGCTGGAAGAAGTTTCAGATTCCTCCGTGGCTTCTCTGAGTTACAGGGGGTCTCGGCATAGCAGTGCATGTCCATATAACGGTTCCAAAGGGACACCGGAGCTCTTCGTAAAAAAACACCCACAAAAAAACATCCAAATACCTCCATGCTGCTCGTATGTAATGTCCGTCTTGTGCTGAAGCCCCAAATTGCGTAATTGTCCCGAAAAAAATTAAATAAGTCTATATTTTAAGCTTGTTTGTAGCGGAAGCTTCTCGAAGCTCCTCTTCCTGGTCCGTCCAAATCTCGCGTGATTTGCGCCGGCGTCAGTATGCGTCAGTGCGGTTACTGCGAATCACGCGAGATTTGGACGGACCAGGAAGAGGAGCTTCGAGAAGCTTCCGCCACAAACAAGCTTAAAATATAGACTTATTTAATTTTTTTCGGGACAATTACGCAATTTGGGGCTTCAGCACAAGACGGACATTACATACGAGCATCATGGAGGTATATGGATGTTTTTTTGTGTGTGTTTTTTTACGAAGAGCTCCGGTGTCCCTTTGCAACCGTTATATGGACATGCACTGCTATGCCGAGACCCCCTGTAACTCAGAGAAGCCACGGAGGAATCTGAAACTTCTTCCAGCCCTTAGTCAACATGAGGGTGAGTAGATAATGAGCGAAATATCATTCTAGGGTGAACTATCCCTTTAAGGTGAATATCTTGCATATATATGTTGTCATAAACAAAAATAATTCAAATTGCACTATATGAGCATGGTCATAGATATAAAATATTTGCTTTTAGAAAAGACATAAAGAAAAATGTAATGGTTTGAACTAGGAGATGACCCAGAACTAATGCATTTCCAAAAAGGCTGCAGTGACGTGTCTGTCAATCATGTTACACACTGTTGAATTCAGATCATTGCTTTCTGTGAGAGGATCATCGCCTTGTTCTGCAAGTAACCGACACGCTGGAACTTGTTTTCCCAAGAACTTGTGTGCGCCTTCACCAGCTCGTGCTCTGGCCATCCACAGCCCACTCCACCTCCGGAGAAGCAAACATTACCAACCACCTCCTTCTCTCCCGATGGCAGCGCTCCAGCTCCTGCTTGCCTGGCCTCCAACCACTCCCACCTCCTGCCTTATCTCTCCTGCTCTTCACTGTCCCAGAAAAAAATGCTTATCCAGACTGCACCTTGGCCACGGTATGTGCTGTTTGCATTTGCGTTTTGTGATGTTCACTGACAGAGACCTAATGTCTGTTGAGATCTGTGGTCGCTCACACAGGTGTAAGAGTCCTCAGAGTTGACAAACAGCAGTGAAGCAGTGGATGGAAGGCCTGAGCAGCCGATTCTAACAACAATATGTAGATGTATTAATTGAATAAACAAGTCCTGATTTCACTACATCTTCAGTGTACATATTTGAGGTTTATCTGATGTCACAGCACTGACACAAAACGCTCTGCTTTGCCTGAGTAATAAACACGCATTACTTGTAGCCATTTCCCCTTAGTATGCCACTATTGTGTTCCATCATCACTCCTCGGCAGAAGTCGGAATCATTCAAAGCTCCAGCTGCTCCGTGTAAGCCGAGGACACGGTACCGTTTGGGCAAAGCAATCAGCTGCATTGTTGGAGCTATGGTGTTTATCACGGCATCTCAGCTACAGAGGTACAGTCCACTTGGCTGAAAGAATTTAAAGTGATACATTTTACTTTTAACTATCACACGGCAACTTCAAAAAGGGAAGGTTTTCAGAAGAAGGCTGGTGCACTCAGGGTTGTTTTGTTTCCTCATTGAAAAAGAGCAATGTGGGTCACATGACCTCTGCTGTCAAGGCCGTTCAAGCAACTGCTGTAACTGCAATGTTGGGCAATGCAGGTCATTGTTTCTGTTAGATGGAAAATATTATAAAGCTATAGCAAAACAATAGGAATCAAAGTCCCCAAAAACATAAAATGTACATACCTAACTCTAACTAGAAGCTTCCATAAACAGCCTTTATGTTTACCAACCTCCAATATTTTGGAGCACAGAGAACACTATATATTTTTTAATAATATTATAAGGTTGCATCATATGTTTTAATCACAATTTCCACAAGGCTAAAAAACACCGCCTCTGTGCTCACACTAAACAGATCCACAGACTGGTTACAGTGTAGGTGCTCATACATAACAGAAAAGTATTGACACATAGGCCAATCATAATTCAAGTCATTCAAACTAGATATCACACCAATTGCTCAATTAGTGTAGCTAGTAACTCCAATGATTTGTATTTCTTTCTTTTTCTTACAGCAGTCTAGACCAGGTTATTAAAGTGTTCAAGTGAAACTCCAAGACATGTGATATGACAGAAATCCTGTCAGGAGTTGTAATCCTCTAAAAGCCCCTTACATCAAATGTGTAAAATTAGCCCTGGTGTGACCAATCCATGGTCAGACTGAGTTCTTTGAGGCCTTTGTCCTACACTTTTAACTGTGATTACTAAGGATCAACTGAGGGGACATTTTCTGGACAATGCAGTTTGTCTCATTAGTATAGCTCAGAGACTTGGGAGGTGGAGTTCTTTCCTTAAAGGGATAGTTCACCCAAAATTCAAATTTCACTCATTTTCTACTCACCCTCATGTCAACTAAGGGTTGGGAGAAGTTTCAGAGTCCTCCGTGCCTTTTTGGAGTTACAGGGCGGACCGGGCAGCAATGCTGCTAACTTTTCTTTGTCCAAAAAGACATGCCAAAAAACATCCAAATACCTCCATAGTGTTCATCTGTAATGTCCCTCTTGTATTGAAGCCCCGACATGAGAAATTGTTCCGAAAAAAAAAAAAGTCTATATTTTAAGCTTGTTTGTAGCGGAAGCTCCCAGTGTCTGAGTTCATGGCTCTGCCGGTGTCAGAGTGAACTGGGTGTCAGTGCTAATCGCGCGAGAGGGACATTACAGACGAGCTGTGTGGAGGTATTTGGATGTTTTTTGGTGTGTCTTTTTGGACGAAGAAAAGTGAGCTCCGTTTGCGACCGTCATATGAACATGCAGTGCTGCACAGAGCCCCCCCTGTAACTCCAAAAAGGCATGGAGGACTCTGAAACTTCTCCCAACCCTTAGTCAACATGAGGGTGAGTAGAAAATTAGTGAAATTTGAATTTTGAGTGAACTATCCCTTTAGATATGTCCCCAATCACTCAGTATTGTATCAAACCATCCAGGCAAACAGTGTCCATCCATCCAGTTGAGAAGCACATAGCAACAACTGATTATGCATTGTTTGCATTTGTATTTTATGACCCTTGTATTGTTACCTTTATGCCGTATCGTTCTCTGACAGAGGCCCTCATGGCCAGAGAGGCTGGTGGTACACAGCTGATACAGTCCAGCAGAGGAAGACAGGGACACGCTCCCACTGCACTGGTCACCTTGCAGGTAAACACTGGGAGGCAGCACAGGGCAAAGCAACCTGAAGTACACACACACACACATACAGTATAGGTCAGTTCACAGTAGTATAAGACAATACAACAATACATTAGACAATGTGCAGCCTGATGCTGTTATTTAGCCCTTGACAACACATGTCCTTTAAGTGTGTACTTACAGTCCCCTATGTCTTTATGGCACTCACACAGACCAGTGCTCCACTGACCCACTTCATGAACCCTGCTTACCGGCTGAACCCGGACCACCCGTTGAGACATAGCTTAAAAGAAAACACCAGGACAAGACATATGAAAAAATGAACTATCACAGTGATTATGTTTATTGATGGTTATCTTTCAACAACATGGTTTTTGTTACAGATAAACTGTCAATTAGTTTCTTTACAGCAATAATTTTAAAAAGCGGCAGTTCAACATTCAGAATTTTACTTAGGCTAAGTAACAGTGATTGAGTGTTATCAGTGTAATAATGTAGATACTTAAATATTGTTTTGTATACTCACTTGACTATTACTTTGGAGATGTTTTACACTCAGTTGGGTAGTTTCATGGAAAACAACACATTCCTTCTTATAATCTGATGAGATTGTATGGCAAATATTCATTTGTAGAGAAAAGAAGTGAAATGAAAGTGGAGTAAAAGTGGCATTTCGGGGAAATACTCAAGCACAGGTATCTCAAATGTACAGTGGTTGAGCAACTGTATTTTTTGTTTTGGTTACAATGGGCCACTGAGATCGTCTGACGTTGTTGTTTGTTTGTTATTGGTTAGGTTAACACCTTGTGATTTATAGATTACAAAAACAAAAAACATCTGATATTGTTGCCATCAAAGAGAACTCTGCTAGAAATGTTGCTGGTGCCTCTAAACAGCTCTAAACAGAGCATCAAACTTGGTATCCATGGCCCACATTTCTTTGCCATAACGGTAGCTAACATCCACAGGAAGCCACCATCTCAAAAGTCAAGAGATAAGGACGACAACCCAGTGAGGAGCTGGCTGAGAGCAAACTTCCACGCCCCTCACTCAGCGGAGGATTCAACACTGCTGTCCCCTGACCCCAGTTATTCTTTAGCTCTGCTGCTCAGACACCAGCCAAACTCAGAGGAGAGAAAGATTTCCTCCGTACTGTGAACAGCTCAGAGAATGATTTACACAGAACAGCAGAGTGAAGTGAAGTCTGACTAAAAATATATAACCAGGCTAAATTTGATAAAGATTAGATGACTTACCTGTTTTAGAGTTTAGTTATCTAAGTCCTTGAAATAAAAGCCTGTGCTGTTCTGCTATGTTTGGTCTTTTCTCTCTCTGTCTTCTCACTCTCTGGCCTTCACAGGTGTTTTTGCTCTTTGTTTCACTGCAGTGTTTTTGTATAAATATGAAGAAGATGGGTAAACAAGGCCCTCTGTTCCCCTGAGTGCTGACCTACAGGATTTTCAGTCCTCGGAGACACATTAGCTGATGTCTGAGAGGGTGTAAGTATTTGCTTACAGGGGGAATTCCCCTTTTTTCTGTTAGTGTGGAAAAAGGAGAGTGTTTTGGCCAATGGGTTGCACCACTAGTTGAGTAAGAGTGAGAGAAATCACAGAATATCATCAAATCACCACCAAATTTCACCACAGATGTTTTGAAGCAAGCTATTGGTGGGCATAATATGTTCTCTGTTTTGGTGTCCGATCACACGTTTGATAAAAACCGTAATCACCGATAATATATCAGAAGTACGTGCAACTGGACCAGTGAGGGGATTTCAACATTCAGAATGGTACTTCATGCAAGAGCTTTTAGAGAGCATTCTCACTGAAGCAGCACAACATAAAAGCACGCTCCTTCCGTGATATCTGATACCTTATTGTCCTGATCAGAGGGATTATAACAGAGGCCAGGAAAACCAGTCCCATCAAGTGAAGCCTGGCTCCTCCATAAGGGCTGGAGCTGACACACAGGATCTCCCAGGAGATTAACACAGCTGAGGTTCTCTGAAGGTGGAGAGGACAGAACCTGATTATTCACTGTGCAAACTAACAATCAACAGCTATGTCACACACCCACCATAGTATTCTTATTTGTAAAAACGGTGGAATATTGTTTGAGACAGGAAATATAAACGACACATCCCATTTTGATTAACTGAATTGTATCTGATTCTGAATTTTGCGTTTCTCACTAAGGACCTGTAGGATAAGCTGATGTCACACATGACCTCCTGAATATGGTCAGCAAAATTCTTTATATAGTACTGGACAAAAGTTTTAGAACATCCAAATTTTTCCATTAAAAAAAAAAAATCCAAATTCAAAAAGTTCAAGTCCAGTAAATAGCTTGAAAGGTACAAAGGTAAATGTTGAACTGCCAGAGTTTTTTTTTTTTTTAAGGTAAGGTTACCCAAAACTGAAAACTAATATATGTATATACTAATATAAATATGTTTTTACCAGTCCACCACAGTGTGCATGGCATGTGTGAGTGTGTTTGTATGTACTGCTGCTGTAACTTGTGAATTTCCCCGTCGTGGGATGAATAAAGGCATACTTGACTTTACTTTACTTTACTTTAATATAAAAGAAAGAAAAAGAGGTATGCCAAGGCCATTAAACACCACCAATGGAATACAGAAGACTGGACGAAGGTGTTATGGACTTATGAACCAAATCTGAAATCTTCAGATGCATCATGCAGGATTTGTGTTCCCCTTCATGTTGGCCCAAGGATGGTCACCTCAGTGGGTGACATCATCTGTCAAACATGGAGGATGGTTTGCGGCTGTTTTGCAGAGTCAAGGGTCAGTGACTTGTACCAGAGGGTCCTGCATGGAGCTGAACAATGCTCAGGTAGCTGTTTTGGTTCCGGGTGCCTTTCACTCTGTGCAAAGTCTCTGGTATGGGCCGAGTCAGCTTGGGTATGGTCTGGTCAGTTGTTCATTTGTTCTATGCTTTCATTTCAAAGAGACATTGAACTGCATCACTTTCAGTAAAAGAGTGGAAATATTGGGGTGTTCTAAACCTTTTGACCGGTATCAGTTTATGTGCAGCATAAATGTCTGTAGCACTGATGAATATTTCAGAGAGGCCTTAAAACTAATGTAGGTCATTTCACAGCCAAAGCTTTAGGACAGTTCAGCATTGTGAGAAATACTGATTTAACTTGCTGATACGTAGGTAAATGAACAGATAGGTCCAGCTGAAGCTACCTAGTAAACTGGTAGGCATAAACTTCCACCCTATACATGTCCCATTTTGTAAAACAAAAGATTTATTTGTCTGTTTTATTTACAAATCAAGGTTCTATACAAATAATGTCTTACTCAATCAAGTCCTCAATAAACTCCAGTACAATCAGAACTCTGCTGCCCGCATACAATTCAAAATCCTCCTACTCATTTAAAAATCACTTAAAGCAGAAGTAAGTGATATATTTGTGTTAATATAAGTCTTAAATGGTTATATCTTCCAACAGCAATCACTTACATAGAGTGTTTGGTCTAATCACGGGTCTCTCAGTCCCTCTGCTCTGCTCTGAGCCCAGGAGAAAACATCTATCGTATCCTACAGTTTTTATCCAATGAGGAGAGAGAACGGCATGCAGGGCTGTGTGTGCAGCCAAGGGACGCCGTGAATGTGGCGACGTAGGGACGAGGACTGTTATGGTGCGTTCAAGGAAACTCGTTTTTTTCCGACCTGTGAAGTCGTACCAGTTCGATCTGGTACATAGACTGTACAAAAAGACGTACTGGTACGATTTCACGGGTCGGAAGTTACGAGTGGCCGTTATAGTGACTTTCACCGGTAAAACAGGTCGGAAAAACACGAGTGGGTTGCCTGGAACGCTACAAAGTCGTAAGTTGTGACTTGAAGCTGTAATTTATGATTTCAAAAGCCTGCCTGGAACGCAGCATTAGCGAAAACGACCGGATCACTCACTTCTGCTTTAACAACCTGGCTCACTCCTACCTCACAGACCACACACCATCAGAGACATTTCATCCTACTTTTTATATTGTTTCTTTCATTGTGTTGTTGTTGTTTTTATAGCATTTGTAAAAATGCGTTATAAATGAAATGTTTTATTATTATTATTATTTATTATAAACTATCAGCCCATCATGCAACCGTGCAGGATTGGTTAAATGATTTGAATTTGGAGTGTTTACCTGAAATGTACTATATTTCTACTTGTTCATTCAGAAAACAGCTAGCCAGTCAGAGAAGAGGCTTACGGCATCCCTCTTCTGATTGGCTGACAATTAACGCTGTTGTTATTTGAGCTCCAGATAGAAGCCTGAGAGAGGACATGTAAAACTACACTGAGATGATTGTTGGTTATAGAACTGTCATCTTCTTATAGAGATCAAACAAAAAGAAAGGGACCTTTAAGATATTAGAAATAATCCTCAGATTTAAAAAAACAAAAAAAGAACCAAAAAAAAAAATCTTTAGACAGAGGCAGGACCTTAATTAAAGAGAAAACAAAGCATGTAGGAAATATATCTTTATTTAAAATGTACAAAAGTTAATTTATATTACAACAATGTGATGTAATGCCATGTGATATTACATCATGGTGTGACAGATGTAGTGATTATTGTTTTCCATGTGACATGATGATAAACCTCACATCAAGTGATAATGTGATCATAATGATCTGGTCGCTGTTTCCACTTCTTCATACCATGGAGATTGGAAAACCAGGACGCCACCAGGTGCAGGGCTTCTGAAACTCTGGAAACTCTGCAGATTAAGAGGAAACAAAGAAATGGCAACACATTTAACTTCTTCATTGTGAACATTAACAAAGACCCAAACCCACAAACACCCAATTGCATGTCACTTACGGTGCTTTTTGCTGCAGAGGCACACGAACAGGTCGATTTTCTCTTTATCGGTCATGGGAAAGAGTGGGACGGGACACTTTCTGTGGCCTTTTGGAGAAACTGCAAAGAGAACAGACGTGGTCACTGACTTTCACACCGTGGAGACATTTGTTTGTTTGTCTGCGGCGTGGTGTTGCGTAGAAAACTCAGCAGAAAACCTCAAATTTATAACCAATGCTTTTCACAATAGGAAACCGTCAGTACAGTATCATGACAGCCCTGATTACAACTTCCACCTGGTAGGTTATGTTTCACCTGCATGTTTGTTTTGTTTTGTTATTTCTCAGCAGGATTAAACAAAAAGCAGTGAGTCAAATCAGACTGAACGCTGTGGATGGATGGGACACGGGCCGAGGAAGAAGCCAGGAAATGTTGGGACAGATCTCCGGTTGAAAAACACAATTTGCAACATTTCCTCACTTTTTCTAGGAAGTTTATAATTATGATCTAAAAATTTACTAAATTTACATCATGGGATATTTGAGTTTGTACAATTTGGTGCAATAATCTGGATCTAGTGGAAGAAAAATGTTTGGCTTTTGCTCTACTGAGTGTCTTTAACTGATTTTGACAACAGCAAATCTTTAACTAAGAAAAAAAAGGACACTCACCTGTGCATCTGCACTTGCGGATGTGTTTTTTGCTCACATGAAATCCACCGGATACCGCTATAGACAGTGGAAAAAACACAAAAATCAAGTAATCATTAATGTGGAACGATAATACATCACCCATCAACCACTTGAAAACCTTCCGGTCAAATATAAATTCACTTATTGACAGAGTGAGGAGTCAGGATGTGTGTTTCACAAAGCAGAGACCGAGCAAAAACAGCATCTGTGCAGAAAATATGAAAGCACATATTCCCCTCATGTTTACCTGTGCTCTCGTAGAAGCTGTCAACCAGAATGATGAGCAGCAGAATGACACCTGCGATCTTGGACATGACGGCAGCAGCTGATGTGTTTGTTCCATTCACAACGAAGCGTCCGATAATTCAAGGAGAGGAGAAATCCAGACAATTATATACCCACTCTGACTGTCAATCCACGTGGGTCGGCCCAGATTCATCTACGGGTGGATCAGTCACAACACGTCTAAGGGGATTTTTGTCTTTTTTTATAGTCTTTCATCTGTGCATGGATTCATTCACAAAATGTGATGAGCAGATAGCACACTTACACACAGGAGTAACAATGACGAATAAACAAAATAAAATGTGGGATGAACGTCTATGGACGTTACAACCAGTATACAGTATTCTAATGTAATAGATGTGATCCTTAGCCTTTTTAGGGTCAGTGTATTCTCATAGTCTTATCAGATGGAAACATTCCTCCAGAAAACACAACAACATCTGCAGAAGTGTGTCAGATATGGGTCTGTAGCAGCCAGGAATTGTTGACTTTTAGATTAGATTTGGATTTTTCCACTAAGTATACACTGAATGCACATGAATTTCTCTATATATATATCTGCTTGTTTACCTGCCTTTTGTCTTTAGCACTGATGATAAAATGTTAAAGCAGGTCACGTCTGTACTACAGCAGGTACAGATATGTAACTTCAGTGTTTTCTGCCCTCCTTTGACTCCCTGTTAGTTTTTGCAATGGTTTAAGAATTTCATTTCATTTCATTTATTTGTTTATTTGTAACGGGACTCTGCAATTATATTACTGTCTACATTATAAGGCTGCCTTTAATGGCTCTGCCCTGAATTTCTTTTCTGACTTATTATCAAGGGTCTGTGGAAGGAGGCCTGCTAGTCACCCCAAGGTGGAGGTTTGTGACAAAGGGTAAATGATATTAGATACCAGAGACTGGCACTCTTGAATATAAAATAATATTGTAAGTCACATTAATTATGGGAAAAAAACAAAAAACAAACAAAAAAAATAACAGATGCGGGGTTTCAGTCCATGTCATATGGTATGATATTATAGCCCAGTACTCTGGAACAGTCTCCCATCCCAGGTCAGTCAGGTCAGACATTGTAACTCTATGATCAAAAACACATTTATTAGTCTTGGTGTTTGGTAGTGTCGGATTTTTGTTTTATTTTATTGTTTTGTCCTCATTTTTTCTACATTTCTGTCAGACCTTGTTTATGATGCTCAATTGAAATTGTCTCTTCTCTAGTTAATTTTAGTGTAAAGCATTTTGTAACTTTGTTTAGAAAAGTGCTACTTATTATTATTATATTATTGTTATAGTTATTACATTATAGGGGTAGCACATTGGTCTAGTGGTTAGTTTTGTTACCTTTCAGCAAGAAGGTTCTGGGTTTGATTCCCGGGCCCGGGGCCTTTCTGGGTGGAGTTTGCAGGTTCTCCAAAGACACACACATTAGATTAAAGCAGGAGTAAGTGATCCGGTGGTTTTGGCTAACTCCCTGTCAGCCGATGGAGTTAGCAGTCCCCCCTTACGTCAACACATTCACGCGCATCCCTTGGCTGCACACACAGAGAGGACCGCCCCTTTATGCCGTTCTCTCTCCTCATTGGATAAAGGTTGTAGGATACAAGGAAAGTTTTCTCCTCGGCTTAGAGCAGAGCAGAGTGACTGACAGACCCGTGTTTCAGACCAAACACTCTACACTGTAAGTAATTGCTGGTCATTTACAGCAGAATTCCAACAGTATTAATCTGTTATTTCTGAATACATCAATATAAACAAAAAACTGTGAACTTTTGGTAATTTACTGTTCTTTTAACAGAACTATACTGTTTTCCTAAAATACAGCACTTTACCGCTAATCATTCATCCAAACCATCTAAATCACGGTATCATGTTGTATTTTTTGCATTGTTGGAAATTTAACCGAAACTACACATGTGAAGCCGGATCTGTTCCTCTCTTTGTCCACTCTTTATCCACCTCCATCTAGCAAATTATTAGGTGAGTAGAGTTGTACTTCATTTGTAAATTGGTAATAAGTAAATTGGCAATGTTTTCAGTTTGTTTTCATCAGCAAAAAGATGACAACAGTCAAACCACATGTATCCACACACACACACACACACACACACACACACACACACACCATCTTGTCTCATTGCTTTAATTCTTTCTCCCTCTCAATCTCACTGTCTTTCTCTCTCCCTTATAGAGTTGAAAGTCTGAATCGCTGTTATTCTTGCAGAGTTATTTGTGTTCTGTTTCTGAATATTTCATTCTGGCATGTTTTGACTGTCTGAGATCAGGACTTTGGATATTTTTTTCTGGACTTGTGATACTTTTCTTTGAATTTTTATGTTCATAGACCACATTACAATAGCAGACTACAAGAGGAGCACACACATCTGAGAGCTTTGTAAATGTATGACTTATTTATTGCTCAACTGTCTGTAACTCTTTTTTTTAAAGAAGTTGTTGTCCTGTTCTAAATTCACAAAGCACATTCTGTTGTAGTTTGTGGATTTTGTGAAGACTGATGATGTATTTTTAAACAAATCAGTTAACTGTAAAGTATTGTTAAAGTAATCTTAAAAAACAGTAGGTACATAGTGTATTTTTCAATAACAGTACAAAACTATAGTTTTTTGTAACAGTAAAAAATATGTAATTTTACAGTAGCATAATGGCAACCCAGCTGCCAGTTGTTTACTGTTTTTATAATAAAAAACAGTCCCATACTGTATTTTTCATTAACAGTACAAGCTGTAAATTTTTGTGACGGTAAAAAACTGTAAATTTTACAGTAACATAATGGCAACCCAGCTGCCAGTTCTTCACTGTTATTTTACGGGAAAATTCTTTACAGTAAGTGATTGCTATTTCGATAAATATATCGTTTTGTCTCTATCGTTATTTTGTTATTTTAATTAATGGTGGAAATGCTGGGCGAGCCGACGAGCGTTTCTTTACTTTCGGTTTCGCGGACGCTCATGACAATAACGCCGCCGAATCGCCGTTTATGGTCGGGACTACGATGATAACATGAGTCTGTCTTGCGCCGGTCGAAGAATTTCACGGTGCGCGGAGGCTCATAAATGTAGTGTGAAAACACTTCGCTTTTCCAAAACTCCTCGTTGTCCCTTTAACTCTACATTGACACAGGTGTGAATGTGTGTGTGACACAGGTGTGTGTGTGTGTGTGTGTGTGTGTGTGTGTGTGTGTGTGTGTGTGTGTGTGTGTGTGTGTGTGTGTGTGCGTGCGTTGTTCATCTTTATATCAACCCTGTGATAGACTGCCAACCTGTCCAGGTTGCATTTTTTTTATGGCTGCTTTATTAAACCAAATGTAAATCTTCTAGAAATTGTTATAGATTATGTTAAACAGAGAAAACACATATTTCTTCAAGCTAAATTTCATCTGCAAGGTTCAAAGTGTAGTTTGTAGTTTAGTTTGAAATACATTTTTAAACTGACATATTTGTGTAAAAGCAAAAATGAAGCAAAAACATTGTCCTTCATGGCTCAGGATGTGTGCTGGAGAGGTCTCAGTGAGTCAGTGAGTGAGATACTGGTCGGGTTAGGGTATAAGGTGGAGTTCAGGCTAAGGAGAGGGGAAACACAAATCACTGGGAAACAATGGGGAACATCTTTGAGAATAATAAACATATTCTTTTTTTCTTTTTAATTTCATAGAGGATGTGTTTGGTTGTCTTTGCCATTTAGAGAAGTCTGTGTGGACCACATGCCTGCAGGAGAGTTACTACTGTCTCTGACATGAAGCATTACATGTGTTACGTATGGGGGTGGAGGGGGGATTAGTGAGCGAGCGCTCGTCATTGGCTGCAGCCCGAGTCACTCTCTCATTACTGAAAGTGCGTAATTACGCACCGCGCCCTCTAAACTTTGGCACACCTCCACTGTATAACCCGAAGTGTCAGCACTGTGGCTTATATCAACCTCTCGGTGACGCGCACATGCCGATATGAGTCAAGACACAATGCGAGGAAATCCCCAAGGCCGCGAGAGCAGCGAAAGGCCCCTTTAAATCGACGCTTCCTCGGTGCTGTGCCAGGAGAGAGAGAGAGAGAGCTCAGATAAACAACAACACACTTCTCAGAAGCCGATTCTACCGGATCCAGCTCCTAACGGCGGCCTCGGTGGAGCAGCGCTGAGGTAACATTTATCATATTCAACCGTCTTTTATTTCTAAAACATGAAAGAGAACACGATCGCTTCATGATGGTTTTATAACCGAGCGGAAAACAGTTTATTATCGTGACGAGACTAAACGGAAGACACGTTGTTGTGCTGCTCAGCTATTGTAATGACCAGGAAGACATTTGCTACACCTGTTAGATAGTGGGAATCCAGCGGAAAACACATAAGAGCACATCGTTTATTTCAGTGTAAACAGCGGAGAAGTGTGTGTGTGTGTGTATGTGAGTGTGTGTGAGCGCTGGCCAAAACAGCCTGCCGCTCTCTGACGCATGTGCGCTGTTTGTTTTTTTTGACAGACGTGTTTACTTTGATTCCCAGGCTACGAGGACTTTTCTCTGTTAGAGAACAGAACATTTGGTCCGTGTTGTCCATACATTCATTGCGGAAGTGAGAGGCTTTTCTCCACACGACGCGGAGCCTGGCCTGTGCGGACATCTAGCGGCCGGTCGGGAGAAGGCAGACATGTACGGAGCATCAGGTATCCCCGAGCTCATCCCCCCCAGCGGGCCGCCCCGGCAGCCCGGCCCGGCGGCCCAGTTCAACCCGGGACACCCCCAGGTCAACGGCCACGGCCACGGCCACGGCGGGGGACAGAACCCGCAGAGACTCGGACAGAGGGCGCCCAAACTGGGACAGATCGGTCGCACCAAGAAAGGTGAGCTTTTATTCTAGGAGATCTATTATGCACGAGACACTACTACGAACATGGTGACACCACTCACTGTCACATCATAGATAGAAAAAGAAAGAAAGAAAGAAAGAAGTAGAAAGACAGAGAAACGGGGTAGAAGAAAGAAAGAAAGAAAGAAAGAAAGAGGGGGATGATAGATAGAAAGAGGTAGATAGTATATAGAGAAAGAAAAAGAAAGAAAGAAAGAAAGAAGTTAAAAGACAGAGTAAGGGGGTTGAAGAAAGAAAGAAGAAAAAGAGACACGGAGAGGGGGATGATAGATAGATAGATAGATAGATAGATAGATAGATAGATAGATAGATAGATTCTTTATTATCGGTCTGGAGTAAAAACAGAAATGTATCTTTAAGACCGCTCGATGAAGAATTAAAACACAATTAAGAGCCACACCAGGCACATTCACTAAAACACATTCAACAACAGTAAAAAAAAAAAAAGTCTGTGCAGTCTATGTCAAGTGTCTATATCAATGATAATCAGCAGCTGTGTCCAAACAGGCGCTAAGTCATTAGAATAAGGTGATATCCACCCAGCAGCTGCTGATAGTAGCCTACTCATTATCTATAATATGTGTGTAAAGCAAAGTCAGTTGTGTAATTATGATGTTCTGGAATGATGACAGCAATGCTTTTAGAAACAGGTGGTTTCCCTGGTCTGAGCAAAGAGGGAACTGATAAGAGAGCCAGACAGGAAGTGAGAGGAGATTCTGCTCATCATAACATAGGTTCATGCATAGTTCCTTAAAGGGATACTTCACCCAAAATCGACAATTCACCAATTTTCTACTCACCATCATGCCAAGGAAGGGTTTGGAGAAGGGATTTTCATATAATGGCGGCAGATAGAACTCACTTTTGAATCGTCCAAAACACACACTATGAAACATCCAGATACCTCCATACAGCTTGTCTGTACTGACCCAAGTCCTGAAGCTGCCACATGAAAAAGTTGTTCCAAAAAAAATTAATGTGATCTCTCTTTTTAGCCTTGTTGTAGCAGTAGCTCCCAGTGGCTGCACGAGATGCGCAAGATTTGCTGCAAGATGTTCTTCTGTGTTTACATCATACATCCAATAGTTTACAATGACGAATGAACATCTTGCAGCAAGTCTCGCGCATGCACACAAACATCAACAGAGCCACAGGGAGCTACTACTACAACAAGGATAAAAACAGAGATCAAATTATTTTTTCTCCATGTGTGTTTTGAACGATTCAAAAGTGTGCACAATCCACCGCCATTATATGACAATATGTCCAGCCGGACCCCCCCATGAGCTCTACGTAAAAGCGTTTTGATAACTCCAAAAGTTCCCTGAACCCTTCCTTGGCATGACAGTGAGTAGAAAATTGGTGAATTATTGATTTTGGGTGAAGTATCCCTTTAAGACAGGTGTTTTTAAATGGTGGTGAAGATTTGTGGTGCAGATGAAGGCCTATATTAGAAAACACAAGAGGTAGAAAAACCTAAGTGCATGAGAACACCGGCAGTGGTGGCTTTTTGTTTGTCCTTGCTCTGCTGGGTTTGTTGGTCTGCAGTGATAAAGTGATCAGTGGAGACTGGAGAGCAACAACACTTCCTCTGTTATTATAGCACTTTAGAATTTAAATTGACTTCCATGGTTTGTCTCCAGAGAGCAAGAGGAGGCTGGTGAATATGAGGATGATATTTCAAAACATGGCTGATAGTTGCGGAAAGACTGCACTCAGGAAGACTGAGGGTCACCTTAACATCTTCTAGAGCAGTGGTTCTCAAAGTGAGGTCTGGGGACCCCCAGGGGTCCTTGAGAGGGTTGAAGGGGGTCTGCTAATTTTTCTCAAAATTTTACCACTATTTCCCCCAGAAATATTACATTTTTTCCCAAACATTTCTCAAAATTTTACAAAATTTCACGCCATTGGTCAGGATTCGAATATACATTGACTAAAATTTTAATGTTAATTAAAATGTTATTTAGTCTCAGAACAAATATTTGTGTATTTCTGGTGTTTGTTTCAAAACCACTGATCTAGAGATTTGGAGAGTTTGAGATGAAGATGAATGCAGTTTGGGATAAATATGAAGCTAAAAAACATCGTTATTGTATCTTAGCATCAAGACCAATCAAATAGCTGCTTTAAGTGGAATAAAAAGGGTTAAAATAGGTGCTATTTTAATGGAGAATCTAGTATTCTGTTACGGTATAGGGTTGCACTCTCCTGACCTCTAACCTCTGACCTCTGACCTCTCCTCCTCAGTGGACTTGGACGACGAGGACCTGGACGACATCATGAACAACAACGGGCAGTGTCCCGTTTCCCTGTCGCCCATGTCCTAGACTTCACCACGAAGTGCCAAAAACAAAACAAAAAAACAACCTGAAATAATGAAAGGAGCCCCTCCCCGGGACGCCAAAAACCTCCACGTCAGTGATCTCGGCCTTGATCCTGTCAAGTGTCCTACTGAAGTGTCTGACGGCTCTACAAGGCACAAACACGGCTCTCTTAGCGCCAGCTGAAGCCTAGGCCCTGATTGTACATAGTGTTTATTTAACTTAACTTTTTGGTCAGACTGTGAATGAATCGTACTGCATCGCCCTCTGCTCTTATACCTCGGTAGGTGGTACTGTTAGGCTGTCAGGACTGGAGAGAGATCCGGAGATAGAGGGAGCCTCTATATTTTTCAGAGCTTCTTAACAAAGGGCTACATTTCTGAAGTTGCACTGAGCGAATGATTAGACAAGATGCAGCCTCTCGCCCGCCTGTTTACTGAGGGCTGAGGGTTACTGATTGTCTGAAGGGGGAGGGGACGGGATGGAAGGGAAGTGGGAGAGAACACAAGCCTGTTAATGTGTATCACACAGGTTGAAAAAAATTATATTAAGCTTTGGTTGTGCAATGACTATCATTCTCTACTCTCACACTGATGCAAGTGATGTACTTATTATCCAGTGGATGGAAGCTCGCTATTTACAGAAAAAACAACTACTGCTAATTATTTATTGTTTCCAAGAAAAAGAAAAAAAAGAAACAAGACATTTGTTGTGTTGTTATTATGGCTTCTACATGGTTTTTACTTGTTTTCTGAATGGATATTGCTTCCGTCATACTACAACTTGAGATTTCCTATGTTTCCAAAACGGTGCACTTTTTTTGTGGGAATGCCTGTTATGTGCAGTGACATGTTGCAGAATTCTATGCATGAAGTCTGTTGAAGCATCAGAACACGTAACTGGTATCCTGTTATTTAAGGGCTAATGTAGTTGTACTTTTAAACCACACGCACACACACGCACACACCATTTGGCCTCTAGATCATCATGCAGAGTCAGCTTTTTTTTTTCTTTTTTTTTCCAAGCTCATTGTTGGCCTTGGGCTGCAGACTCAGCAGGAAAATATCAAAAACAAAAGTTACGAAAGGTTTGTTTGTTTGTTTTCAAAGGCAGGGTTTTCCCAGTTGGCCACACGACTGTGATAAAGACAAAGACAGGTTGAAATGTTTTTTTTTTGTTTGTTTTTTTTAAATTGCCAAATGATATTTAACGCTATGACAGATCGATGATGATAAATACTAATGTGTTTGTTGAGCTACGCCCAGATGGCATCATAGTGTCATTCCGCTTGTGGCTTCAAACATAATGACTACTATTACTTCACAATTACAGTATGAGGTGATGGAAACAGGCAGCCTGTGATTAGCTCTTATTGCTGAGACAATCTACAAATACTGATGTTTTTAAAGATTGGGGCTTGACCTCAGAACGACATACTGTCTATTAAAGGCTCATGCTGTGTCACTTGTGTCATGTTACCTAGCTGGCTGTGAAAATTGTTACTAGTTCACTTTATTTAATTTCGTTGCATCATGGAAGCACTGCATTTCACAGCTCATTCTCTGACTCAGAGGTTGTCGTTTGGGTTGCAGCTGCCATTTGCATGGAAATGGCTGACTTTTCAAAAATGCATCTCGGGAAATAAAAGATGAATCTTTGTGGAATCTTTGTGGGTTTTTTTTCTGTTTCTTCTAACTGTGTCTTGAAACAGCCTCACCAAACTTATAGTTATTGTATACTGTAGGTATATAACTGTGTGAAAGTGGTAACCAAAAGTACAGATGTCCAAAGTAATTACCTTAATATCCAGCATATAGCTGTTTATAAAAAGGCCCTACATGTCCTGTACTGTAGGTGAGATGCAAATATAAAGTGGTACCTTAAAGCCACAATTTGGTTTTTCCACATAAAATTGACTGAGTTTAAATAAATTGAATCTACTTCCTTGTAAAACCAACACATAACATCTTGTTAACGCTCTTGTCTGTCTGAGAAGTTTGCTGCTTCCTCATCACACTTAGAAAGTAATTTCCTGTGACTTTACGTTACATATAAATATAGTGTATCAACGAGAAACTTACCGCCTGCAGATGAATGTGAAAACAGCTCTCTGGTGTCAAACTCTGCACATACATCATCCAACAACCAAGCAACAAGAACAACACATTTTTAATTCAGTGTGGCCACTGAGCTATTGTGTAATATCAAATACTTCTTTTTAGATACATTTGTGTGATTTGTTGGTTGTATGCGGAGTATAGTTTAATCTACTATGAAAAACACTTAATTAAGAATTTTGCAATGTGTTTATTATTCAATACAGCTGGACATGTTAAAAATGTTCATTTAATCATTGCTAGATGAGCCAAATGTATAAAACTATGACATTTCAAAATAAAAACACTATTCAGAGCATAAAATACCGTAATAAAAAATATGACAGAGTCTCCGAAAGCTACAAAAGGGCCACAGTGGACTATAGATTATTGTGAATATACACAGGAGCAAAAAAAACCTACATTTGACAAAATAAATAGAGTGTTTATTCTTACAGTGGCTGGTGCATAGAGGAGCTATTAATATGACAGTGGCTACGGTGACTACATAAGAAAATATTTCATCTGTGAGCAGGGTTTGTAACAGGCGGGTACGAAGAGCTGCAGGGCCTGTCGTGAACGTTGTAGTAAAAAGGGAGGCTGTGTGAAACGCTCACCCTACACACTGAGCCCTGTGTGTGAAGTCACACCCTGCTCATCCTACCGTCTATTTTAGAACCACCCACAGTTAATATAAAACACTGTATTGTCACCCTGAGCCCCTGGATCCACAGCCCAGACACCCAACTGGAATTGATTACTTTCAATTACATGGCAAATGCTAATAGATGCTGGTTCTAACGCGGACGTGTAAGTGTTGGCTGTACTCCATCATTTAGGCTGCCGTTCCAGAGGTTACGCCCACGAGGGTCGTCTATTAAGTCAGGGGATCCAATTATAATGTGTTTGCGAAGGCCACTTGTAAACAACTGTGGAATGTGTGGACGGGGTGCGAGACATCATTCATGAAACAATTGAGATGCTGCATGATAATCAAAGGGGTTATCAAAGGCCTGAAGTACAAGTAAAGAGAGTAAAGTCCCATTTCAGTAACTCTTTGCATCTGTCTATGCTTCACAACACTGCCCATACACCTTCAGTTTGACTCCTCCAAACGAGGCGGGGTGGTGGGGGTTCTTCATCTGAGTTCCAGGTCGGGGGGGGGGGGGCTCTCACACGTATTCCTTCGTGCTGCTCGGAGGTCCGGAGCGAGAGCCGGCCATGGACGGATATTTGGATACCTGCTTCTTTCTCGGACAGGAGGCGGCCAACATGGCTCCGCCCAGGACGTCTAGGAGGGAGCCCCCCCACGCGATGAAGATGGCTGCCCCAAACTCAAATCTGACAGAGACAATACAGTATACTGGTGAATTATGTATTTCCTTTTTAGTTCAAGAAGGACGGGTTTGTTCATGTATTCATCTTTTCATTTATATATAAAAAAGAGTTATATTCTTTCTTTCTTTTCTTTTTTTTTTAATTTACATAGTGGAGCTTTAAAGGGATACTTCACCCAAAATCAATAATTCACCAATTTTCTTCTCACGGTCATGCCAAGGAAGGGTTTGGAGAACTTTCGGAGTTATCAAAGCGCTTTTGGAGTTCCAGGGCGTTCGATTGGCTACAAATTTTCATAATATGGCGGCGGATAGAGTTTTTAATCATCCAAAACACACACTATGAAACATCCAAATACCTCCATACTGCTCGTCCATACTGACCAAAGTGTCCTGAAGCCGCCACATGAAAAAGTTGTTTGGGTGAAGTGTCCCTTTAAGTGTCATTACAACAATGTGAATGACCTTACTGAGATTTAAATAAAGTTCATTATGATCCCTCAATAGAAATATTATTATAGTATTACATTATATGGATTTCAATCACAGATTCATTAGTGTATGATAATAGTAGAGTACAGTAGATATTAAGCCACAGCCTGCAGACACAGAGTCTTTAAGAAGTCAGCAAGATAAATGAAATCCATTATAATATGTTAATTAGTAACTTTAATCAATGTTTTTCATCTTTCTGAAAGAGCCAAGATACTTCACCCTATTCTGTCTTCTTATGCTAAGCTAACTGCTTCTTCCCTGTAGCTGCTAAGACCTGTAAGTGATATTGATTTTCTCATCTAACACATTTATTTCTTTTATATATTTGAACACGGTGGGTGTTTGGCTTACGCACTTGGTGTTGACAGGAGTGTAGGGATTATAGAAAGCCCGGATGACATTATGAGCAAACCAGGAGCACGCCACGATGGCACAGAGCCCTGAGAGGAGAGACAGAGAGAGAGTCAACAACAAGAATCAATCAGTCCATCAGCACATCATCAAAACCTAAGAGAGCAGACATGCTTTTATCCCCTTTGTAGTCACCAGGCAGCTCGCCACCGACTGCAGCACAATTATCTTTTTAGTGCCTCTCAGAGCCAGTTAGAGCCTGTATGTCAGAGTCAGTGCCAGGAGTTCTGGTCTCATCCAGTCTGACGACCTCTGAGGAGCAGAGGAGGAGAGTGGGAGCACAGCGTTCTGGACCCAGGATCAAACCTCCTCCTACTCACTGTACGATGTAGCCTACAGGAGATCTAAGCAGCGTGACCATGACGTGAGTTTGGATGTGAACTGTTATGCAACCAGGTCTGTCTTACAGAAAGGATCAACACAGGTCATTTACAGTCGTTATATTACTGGGTGGTTCTGGAGTTATTTCTTCTTTCACCACAACATGAAAGATTTGAACAACTATAAAATGGATTATCATGACAGTTACTGAAGTCACTGATGGTGATGACTTCTCCAGCATCACCACAGGTTTACTAATGGTGGAGAATTGTCTTTATGTGTGATTCATTCATACAGTATTTATCATCATAAAATGTGTTGGTCTATGACCAATATCATAATAGCTCATAGCCAGCAGCCTCATGTACAGTAGGTTGAGTGCTAATTAGCAGCATTAGCATGATAACACACGCAAGTTGGTAACCACTGGAAAGATTGCTTGATACAGTACCTGCTTCAGGGTCATGTTAGCATTGCCATTGGGAGAATAGTAGCTTGCTGGCATTAGCAACTAGTACAAAGTAGCTGTGTTGTGGCTATACACTGGGCTTGTATAAAAGCTGGCAGTGTTTCCAAATTCTTAATGTAGTGAAAGTTAAAAGTCCTATTTAAATCTCCAGGCATATTAAATGCTTACAGATGGATGCAATCGGTACACACTTTTTTCCCCCCCATATGTTGCACTTTATTTTATGAAATTATGTTTTATTGGTTATTAACAGTCTGAACAGTAAGGTTTTTGGATCAACTTTGGCATGGGCGCCTGTAACTTTGTGTAGAAGTGGGACGGGGGGGGGGGCAAGATCTGACTAGATACAAAACATAGTCTAATAAATGTATTGATTATGAATCTCAAAGCTATGTCACAGCACCAGTTTATATTTATTTTATTTTATTTCTTTTCCTACCTGAGGTTGTGCTCCTGGTTGAGCTGCCTGTAGGCCTACTTGTTAAAGGGACAACGAGGAGTTTTGGAAAGCAAAGTGTTTTCACACTACATTTACTATTTAGCTACACGGTGAAATTCTTGGACCGGCGCAAGACGGACGTCTTGCCAAGAATGTTTTCATTCATCAACAATGAAAATCAGAGGTTCGAAGACGATCAGATACCGTCATAGTTCCGACCATAAACGGCGATTCGGCTGCGTTATTCTCATGACCCGCCGGGCAGCATTCGCGAAACCGAAAGTAAGGAAACGCTGGTTGGCTCGCCCAGCGTTTCCACCACTAATAATAATAACAAAATAACGATAGAGACAAAACAATATATTTATCAAAAATTTAGCCATTAACAAGTGTGGGTAGCGGAGATTCATCCACATTAATATGAGACAAACTCCTCATTGTCCCTTTAACTCAAGTTTGGTGGTTTTATGTTTTGTTTGTTTTTTTTAATGTTCCTTTGTCCTCCTTCTATGTATCTTATATTTTTATTGTCTTTATTGTCTTTGTGTGTTCTTACGACCACTGCAAAACATACAGTATAATACTGTAATACAGCACAATAAAAGTGAAACAGATAATAAATGCTGAATACCTTTGTCTCCACCAAGTTGAAAATCAGAGTATTTTTCTCCCCACCAGAGTCTAAACACCTAATAAATGAGTATGTTATGGTGTCTCATGCCTGTAGTAGAGTTCCACATGTGGAAGTTGTTGTGACAGCTGGTAGTGGAACAACACCTCTCTGTTGCTTTTCCCTTTCATTGTCAAACATCTCTAATTACTTGTCATTGTCAACCAATGACAGGGAGATGAGTGAAAACTGTAAAGGAGCTCTTTTATACTCACCGCCCACTAGGAGGATGATGCCTCCCGTCATGGCGACGCGGGATTTGCGTAGCTTGTCGCCTCCTCCACAGGTTGTGCACTTCATTCCCATACAGGCCACACCCAGCCCCGCGACGGACACGATGATGCCAACTATCATCAGGGCACGAGTGGCCTGTAGTGAACCTGAGGAAGACGGAGAGATGGAAACAACAAGTAATGAGTATGTTGAAGAAGAGCATAGGAAGTGTGTGTTGGCTCCGCTCAGGGGGCCAGTGAACGCATCCTTTTGTTTAGTGGAATGTGGGCACTGTATGGAAACACAAAGACCACATGAAGTCAAACCATCAGTCCCGTTTGCACAGAGTAAATCTGGAGGGACTAACTAGAAAATGACCAATGACAACTAATAAACTGTCCTCTATCCCTCTATCTATCTAAGAGGTTTTATGAGAGTGTCCAGAGGTTGTGAATTAGATCAACATCAGGCTGACAGGACACTTTACTGTGACTCTTCCTGGAAGAGAAACAATGAGATACACATGAACGCACCGAGAAAAAAACACACTCTTTTGGTTCACAGTTGCTGTTGGAGAAGTGGAAGCCTATTGAAATACTACTGTCACGATCCTCATCCCCCCTCCTCACGCTATAAACCTATCACAGGGTGCCCCATCTCCCCCCACCCCCACCCTCGGTCCACCTAGAACCAGTCTGTGCCAGTCTAGGCCATCCCTGCCCTGCCCAAACAAACAAAACCCTCCAGCAGAGAGGGAGGGATGGAGGGATGGGTAGAGAGACACCAGAGGAGAAGAGGATGGAGAGGAGAGACATGGTGAGAAATGGGGAACAATGGGGTGGATTGTAAATGCACCTGTTCCACACAGTTTTAGTCAACCACCAGGCCATGGCTGGATTTAACACCAAAGAGACCCAAATCTAAAAAAAAAATAGCTGTGACTGACCTTGTGTTTGTTTTAATTCAGGAATATACAGTTTGACACAACCTACACAACAGTCTTGGGTTTCATACCAGGGGTCTGTAACCTAAGGCCGGTCCACTTTATCTGGTTGGTGGTCTGGTTTAAATCTATGCAGTGAACACAATGCAGTATCACTTCAATTAAATCGGAAATTCTTTCAAAATGAGAAAAAAGAGTATCTGTTTGTCCATAGTTAAGTTCTAACTGCACAAACCCAGAACCAGTGTGTATTCCTGAAGATAAAACTGTTGTTAAATACACAATAAATCAGTGTGATGGTCGATGTTCAGGGTCGAGATACTTGGGCACTCTGGTTTAGTTACCATGGTCACTGCAGCCCATGGATGTTTGAAACATTGTTCTGTTTACGGTGTTTGTACTGTTTTATTCTAAAGACTGTTTCTGCTGAATCAGAGGTGAGCACCGTGTGTCTTCACCTCCCATCACTGATCACAGAGCAGTGACACCTGGGTGATGGATCATCCTGGATGAGTGCTTCAGAGACAAAGTGTTGAGAAGTATGTGTGTTAGCAGGTGGGTGGGTTTCCTAGAATGTGACAATGGGTGAGGTTCCTCCTCAGGAAGACAATGTCCCTCTGTAGTGACGGACTGTACTGGGGTCTGTGGATGGCAGTAATGTATGGTGGTTAATTAAAGAGTGATGTGAAGAGCACAGTGCCGTTGTATAGGGGAGAAAGGTGATGATAATTCTAGGGGCCCAGTGGCCAGTAGGGCCCACAAAAACCCCAGTAGTCTAATCTTTGTATGACTGATTTATTCTGCATAAGACCCTGACTAATACTCATATATTAACATCAAAACAAAGTAGGCTAAATAAAAAATGATAATACATAAGTAGTCTAAGAAAAAAGTGGAAAAGTCAGGGGCCCACTTTAGTATTCTTTCAGGGGCCCCAGAATTCCTAGCAAAGGCCCTGGATGAGCAGCTTTTAGGCCTACCCTGAGGTGGTTAACCTGATCAGTCGAGGTGGAGAAACACAACACAGTCCGGTGTTGTGACACCAGTTGAATATAAGTTTATTAGAACTCTTATAGCAGTGATGGTTGATTTAAAATAATAATAAGTGGAGGAAGGAGGGGAAGATAAATAGGTATTAGAATAAAAAGAATAAACTACATAGAGGATTTTTTTTTTTCTCTCACACATAGACTGACTTACTGTCAAGCTGCAGGATGGAGTCGTAGATTTTACACTGGAGCTGTCCGGTGCTCTGGAAGGCGCATGACATCCACAGCCCCTGGTACATGGCCACCGCTGTGATGATGTTGTCTCCGATGTACGCTGACATCTTCCACTGCGGCAGGATAGTCCCGATGATCAGCCCCACGATCCCGATTAGCGACAGGAAAAACCCCAACAGCTGAATACCGGAGTTGGCCATTCTTTAATTTTTAAAGCTGAATCTAACTTTAGAAATGATCCTGAGTCCGTGTCACCCTGTGGAAGTCGTAAAAAAAAGCTCCGGGAATTTCTATCAAACTCTTGGGGGGGAAATTGTCACAAAATCACGCCAAAAGTCGCCGGTGGTGTCCGGGTGTAGCTGCTGCAGTTGTGTGCCGGGGGTCTTCGGTAGAAAGGGATAGGCTGTCCAAGATGTGGGTGATGCTGGTGTGAAGTGGGTGTGTGATTATCCTGAGTGCTGATGCGTGGAGCTGCGACTCAGTGTGGTGGAGTCGCTGCTGGGAAATGTTCTCCTGTGTGCTTCCAGCAAAGCAACAGGTTGTCTCAGTGTCTCCATGAACCTTTTCAATCAGACCTGTCACAGTCTGCACAGGCTCCAGCTTCACAACAGACACACACATTTCATCTGTTACTGTTACCTGTGATGATTCTGTCTGCAGGGTTACACTTTATAATAAGTACACATTAAGTATTAGTTAAGCATTAATAAATACTGAATTCTTCATTTATAACGCACGGATACTCATTAGTATGTAGTTTACAAGTAGTTAGTGCCAATGATGAGTAAAACATTTTAACTGTAATTCATAAACTACATATTAATGAGTATTCGTGTGTTATAAATGACACATTCAGTATTTAAAGCTTATAATTATAAAGTGTTACTGTCTGCAGTTTTATGACATTATTTACTGGGAATAAAGCTAAAATGCAGATATTCAACTGGATAAGCTTGAGGTGTGTGTTTAAATATAAGGATGCTGAATTTTATTACAGTATGTGTCACTTCTGCCAGCATAGAGAGAGTATAGGGAGAACAGGGATGGTTGTAACATTTTTGACACTTCTGTCTGTATCTTGGAGCTCTGTATCTGTGTCTCTACATTTGTTACTGTCAGCCATAGTCTGATCTTAACCTTAACCTTAACACTTTTGTCTTTGTCTTTCAAGATCTAGGCAAACTGCAATTCAAAGAAAACATGAATGCAATTAAAATTTGGGTTGGAATAGGTTAACATACTTAATTGCTGCTACAACTAACCCAGACCCTTGTAGCCATGAACTAGCTTACCTTATGGCAACAACTAAAACATTAGCACTTACAACTTGCATGAAAGATATCTACATAGACACACAATAAACATGTTTTAACTTTGATGAATTTAACTACAAAGCCGGCGATTCTATCACAAAGATAAATGGAGATTAAAAAAATACTTTCATGCCTCAAAATTATTTTTTTTCCCCTCTAAAACTGTTTGTGTCTGCCACAGGGAGCTACTTCTTCATATACAGAATAAGGACTAAACTGAGCATATATAGAGTGAATCAGATGATTCATAATTTGTTTCTGATTGGAGAAACTGGAAGTGTTACAACTGACCCATGTTACAACCATCCCCAGTCTCCCTGTATACACATTAACATTACACTTTCTATAGGGAAACCACTGACCCAGATTGAAGCCATAACTCAAGACCCATGTCTCTGTACAAAGTAAACTCCCATACTGTCCTTTCTAGTCCAGATCACCAATCACATGCTGCTGACTGCCTCCCAGCACATTCATGAGCTCTGTGTGTCCGGTGATGTGGGAAGAAGATCTGTAAACTGCTGGATGAGAACACAGGAAAGAATTTTCATGGTGTAAGGTGTGCACAGTGCCAGAGTGTGAGTTTAGACAGAGGAGAGGGGAGGATGGACAGAACTTTAATGTTATCTAATTGGCAAAAATATAATCATAATAAAGAATTCCTGAATTGAAGCTGCACGAAAATATGATGCTTATGTCCATGCTTCCTGAGCAACAGCAGTAAATAATAGCCAGAAGTGTCTTTTCAGTAGGCCTACATCATGATCATGTTCATGTTCATCATGATGAAGTTGACACTTGACCTTTGGGACATTCATGTCATCACTTCACCATTAGATAGGATAAGTGTATGAATTTGAGAGTTGTAGCCACAAATGTGTTTTGTGAAATCACAGTGACTTTGAGCTTGATCATCAAATTCTGTCCAGTCCAAGTGAATGTTTGTCCAAATTTGGAGAAATGTCTATGAGGCGTTATCAAGATGCCAAGCTCATAAGACCAGGACATAAATCCTCATGGAGAACCTGAAAACACATCCAGCCCTGGCTGCTGCCGCCATTAAGACATAATACATCATAAACAGTCTACGGTGGCCCTGAGCGCCCAACATAGTGCATGTAAAGAAACACTGCCAACAGAGTGTTCTAGTAGTGTTAGAGAGTATGCCCCATATGGGCTCTGGTCCTTGTGTAGGAGATCGCCGGTTCAACTCCCAACCAAGATAATCATCATTCTCCCATTCCTCCACTGTCCTATTTAATAAAAGCAAACATGTTGAAAATAACTTAAAAAGAAAACATAATCAAGTTCAGGAAACATCTTCATCATTTTGACAACACATCAGCTGCAAATACACACAACACAAGAGCAACATGCACAACACACTTGTTGTTCAGTGCTTTGTTGCTTTGAAGATAGAAGCTTTAAAAAATAAATGCACACATCTACATCCATGCAAGTCCACCATTATTTTCTGTCATCTGTGCTACATGCAACACATTTCTGTGTTTAGTTATGTTAGGATTTTACATTAAATTCTACATTTAATTTAATATTTCAATTACGTTAAATAATTTTAACTTTATTGGGGATAAAATAAAACTCAGAATACATAAATAATATAAATAAAACTGTATATAAGGAGATTGGATGATCTCAGCAGCATCAGTGCCAAAAAAGCATTCTTGGCCACATTTCTTTTTTTATATATATTATTTTCATCAATGAAATCAATTAGATGTAACTTAATTATATTTTATGATATATTGGTTCCATTTGCTTCATTAACACGTGAGCTGTAGCCACTTCCCGCAGTGAATGTGAAAGAAAGCAACACAAGTGACAATGGCGAGCATTGTTCATATCACAGTTCCGGCTCAGTGCTGCAGTGTGTGCAGCTTCACACTGGGGCTAAACAATGGCCCTGCATCAGTGGGAGAGGAAGTAATAAGCCATAAGCCTGGAGGAAGTTCTCCCCACCAACAGGTTAATGGGAATGTGCTCACCTACTGGCTGGCTTACCTATTTCAAATGTAATGAGGCGTCGCTTAGATTGCTCTCACAGGTTTGTCCCCCCCCTTCTTTCTTTCACAACTTGTCTACATTGAGCCATTCTTTCATTTTCCCATGTTCTTGCCCTTTCCTTCCACCTTCACCCACCTCTTCTCTCACTATAATTCTTTTTTTCCCCCTCTACTGTATCCAGGCTGGAGAAACAGGCCTCAAGGTTTTGCTGCAGAGGCCAACAAATGCCTCATTGTTGCCGTGGGGAGGAATGACCCGACGGCTCAAGGAGTCAGATTCACTTTGATTCAGAGGTTGACAAGCAGCAGGGGCAGGAGGAGGAGGAGGAGGAGGGAGGTTTTTCTGGAGGTAAAGGTGGAGAGAGAAATATGAAGGAGAAACAATGAAGAAAAACATGAAGATAAGAAACACAGGGACAGAATGTGGTGTGAGATGAGGAAGAGAAGGAAGAAGATGAGCAGGGAGAAGATCAGGGGCCGGTCCCCAGGCCTACCAGTGCTGTTGCCACCGGTAACCTGATTTATAGGATGTCCTCTTGGCTGCTTTTCCACCCAAGGTCCTGGATTTCGGAGAATACAAAAAGAACATTGCATCCCCCCCTCTGCTCTCTCTCTCTTTTCTCTCTTTACTACTCTCCCTTTATAAAAGCGTAAACACACATTTGTCTTTCTGGTTTAGCCGTTGCTCAACACTCAATAGGAGGTGAAGAAGAAAACAGCTAAATCAGCCTAAAGAAGGGCACTAACAACATTCTCCCGGGGGCTCTCCCTCCCTTTTGGGAGGCCTCCTCTGGGTCTGAAGTGAGCAAGTGGAGTGCAAATCTAATGATTGAAGTCCTTTAAGTGCCCTTGGAAGTCACTGAGGCATTAGCAATAAAACATGCTGGGCCCACGGCTTTTCCCTGAAAAGCTCTGAGTGCGCAAATGAGGGGGATGGCGCCCTTCTCTTCATGTCCCCTGTCTTTTTCCATCTTTAGCCTTCTTATGCAACAACACTTGGCTTTTGTGCAGCAGCAGCAGGACAGGGCCAGTGGACTGTGTTCTTGGTCTTGTGGACTCATTCTTCTCATCCTCCCTCTGAGGCAGTGAGAGACAGGCTTGTTCAGGCTACACTGTGGCTTCATGCTGCTAATCCATGTTTGTTTTCTGTCTCATTATGTCTTTTATGCGTCATTTGTGTCTCATTTTGTGTCACATTGCGGTCATTTTAACCCTTTGGTGGCTCATTTGGTCATTTTGAATCGTTGTGTGACAAAAATAATTTCCTGCAAAGGATTAATACTGTACAAAACTACCGGTATTCTGTTCTATCTGTAAGGGTTTTGCATATTTTTTTTCTTTTTCTGTGTTGATGTACTAATCATAGTACATATGATATGGTACATAGCTTTTGCCATGTGTTCATCCAGTTTTCATCCTTCTTGAGAGCATCATCCAAACAACCTGGGTTGGTGTTGTCCACTCCTCTGTTTGGGTCAATGTGTCACAGTGGAGCTCAGCCTTTCTTAACATCCTTCTTTCGTTCTTCTCATCAAACAACATGTTAAGGCAGCTTTTTAAAGGGGACATATTATGGAAATATCACTTTTTGAAGGCTTTTTAACATATATTTGGATTACCAAAGCAAAGCGAAAGCATGCCACAGACATGTCTTTAAGACACCTGGGAACTATTTTAATTCAGTCAGGACCACTATGTCAAAATAATCTTTATTTACTTGCACAAGTTTTATTTGGCGGTATGGTACTGTTCTGGGAGCCTGAGGCAGGAAGAGCACTTTCCTGCCCTTCATGAGCCATCATGAAGGGCATAAGCAGGGAGCGCAGCAGCAAAGAAAACCCAGACAGAGCAGAGCAACCAACAAGACACAATGATAGGGATTCATAACAGATAACGGGAAGAGCTGGGGTGGAGGTGGGTTGCAAAGAAGCCAGCAGAGGAAGCAGCAGCAGCGAGGGAGGTGACGTCAGACTAGAGCAGTTTAAATAGCGCGCTCTGAACGCAGTTCCCCAATAGGGAGTGGGCACGGGGAGTCAGCAGAGCCATCAGCTGATCTGCTCGGTGTTGACAGCTATGCTGTTGATGCTGATTTAGAGCTTGACGTCGTGGCCTGCCAGAACTAACGCTATGATGATTTTGTGGAAAGGGGGTGTAATATGTCTCCTTTAATTCTCTCTCAAGCAGGATTCATCCAAAAAAACAAACAAATAAAAAGCCATTTCCAACCTTGCCTCCTCACACAGTCTGAAGCTCAGGCTTGGTTAGCATTTGAACCTTTTGTCTTTCTCCTTCTCACAGCAGTGTTCCTCTTAGACTCAACATTATATCACTGCCCTCTATTGTCCAAAAGCCAGCATTGCAGTCATTACATGTAATCACTGTTGAGCACATCTATCAGCTATGTCACTTATCCATGCATGGCTCCAGGCGGGCTGCAGGCAGTCCTAGCTGACATATAGAGACAAATACCTTCACATCTATGGAGATTTTAGAGTTTCCAATTGACCTGTGTGCATGTCTGTAAGAGAAGCCAGCAGGCACAGGGAGAACATGCAAAACACCACACAGAGAGGCCTCAGACCGAGGGATCAGACCTACAGCCCCGTGTCTGAGAGGACAAAAGTAAATCACAATTCTGAAGGAGGTTCTTAAAATAACACAAACACATTGACCTTCAAGAAACATGTATTTCAGGCTTTTAAACTCAAGTAACGAACATCACAACATGTTAATCAAAGTCATTATTTAGATAAAACCACATATAATAGATCTATTAATGTGTCAGGTCTGCTCAGTTCTGTTTCTGAAGGTTATCTTGACAAAACATGAGAGAAATAAGGAATAGGTGTGTGTGGAAAGTTTGATGCGGTGATGTCAAAGTAGGAATAAAGTGACAATCAAGCAATGTGAGTTCCAGCAGTGTGTGTGTGTGTGTGTGTGTGTGTGTGTGTGTGTGTTGTTTTCTAAGGGAAGGGGTTATCAGGAGTGTAGTTGAAACTGGCGTCCAAGAACATGGCCAGGGTTCCCAGGGAGGTGATGATGACAAACAACCACAGGAAGAGCCGGTCCACCACCAGAGCAATGAACTGCCAGTCTCCTGTCATCTGGAGGGAACACACACACACACACACACAGGCACTTACTGTAAGCACTGAGTCAGCAGTGTTGTGTATGTATGCACTGACACATGAACATCTCTGGGGCATGTGTGGAACACCGTGTGCTCCGGGAGCAGAGACAGACGGGGTAACAAGCTGTCTGACAGAGTGTGCGTGTGCGTGTCGGTGTCGTGCGCGTTTCTCTCACCGAGTCGTCTGTGTCCTGCTTCTTCAGCTGCTCAGCCATGTATGTCACGGCGGCGATGGCTGACTTCAGGTTAGGAGGGAGGATCAGACAGTAGCTGTCAGTGTTCGGCAGCCGCTGGAGCTGCACCGTACTCTCACATCTGAGAGACAGGGACACAGACAGAGAAAGAGGGAGGGAGAGAGGGAGGGAGGTGGAAGAAGAAGTGAAATGTTCATTCCTGCATGGTTAGGTTTTGACATTTGACCTTTCACTCTATAAAGTGGCTCAACATTAAAAAAAAAAAAAAAAAAGTTGAACTGAATCTTTACTTTTTTCCTAATTACTTTTGCATAGATGGAGACGGCTGCCTTACTGACATCTTCTTTTTTAAAGGTTTGAATTCATTTTGTTCTTGTGTGTGTTCTTCTCCTCATTATTATTTACAATTCATGTGACCTGTTACATCTTATCTTATCTTATCGTGTCTTAGTTTAGTTTAGATTGTGTCTAGTCTAGTCTAGTTGAGTTAAGCTGAGTTGAGTTTAGTCTATCTTAGTTTACTTTAGTTGAGTTGAGTTGAGTTTAGTTTAGATTAGTTTAGTTTACTTTAGTTGAGTTGAGCTGAGTTTAGTTTAGTTTAGTCTAGTTCAGTTTACTTTTGTTGAGTTGAGTTGAGTTTATTCTAGTTTAGTTTACTTTAGTTGAGTTGAGTTTAGTCTAGTTTAGTTTACTTTAGTTGAGTTTAGTTTAGTTTAGTCTAGTCTAGTCTAGTCTAGTTTAGTTTACTTTAGTTGAGTTGAGTTTAGTTTAGTTTAGTCTAGTCTAGTCTAGTTTAGTTTACTTTAGTTGAGTTGAGTTGAGTTTAGTTTAGTCTAGTCTAGTCTAGTCTAGTCTAGTCTAGTCTAGTTTAGTTTACTTTAGTTGAGTTGAGTTTAGTCTAGTTTAGTTTACTTTAGTTGAGTTTAGTTTAGTTTAGTCTAGTCTAGTCTAGTCTAGTCTAGTCTAGTCTAGTTTAGTTTACTTTAGTTGAGTTTAGTTTAGTTTAGTCTAGTCTAGTCTAGTCTAGTTTAGTTTACTTTAGTTGAGTTTAGTTGAGTAGAGTCTAGTGGAGTTGAGTTTAGTCTAGTTTAGTTTACTTTGGTTGAGTTTAGTTTAGTTTAGTTTAGCTTATTAAGTTAGTTTCATTATGGAAAATGATGTTTTTTACATAACGCATATCAGTTCCGATAAAATAAATACATAATTTTGTATCTATTTTCTATACACCTGTAATAAAAATAAATTCTAAACACATTAAGATGGAAAAAACATTACAGTTGTAAAATAGAGAGGGATAAAGAGTTACAGATATATCAACTTATATTCATTATTTATCCATCATAATTTTTTTGTACACTATTGCCTGTAGAGATGCAATTAAATATATTTTTTCGCTCTTCTCATGAAATGACTGTGACAATGTGATTTATTCTTGATAGAAAAAGTGTATATCTTTAAAATTATTCCAGCTTTATGGGCTGCAGAGTGTATTACAGTAAGTATTTGTTTTTAGAAATCCAAATTCAAACCACACATTTTCAACACAGCATGTTTCCAGTCAGGGAGTATGTCAGTGACCCAGGCTGCAGGCTGTCATGTTAATACTTAGCCACATGTCCTCTGGAAGAAGTTAAAACACGCAGCGACTCTCTTCTGAAACGCTTCATAAGCTCAGATTTATGTTGTGCATGTCATGAGTCACTCGCACGGCATTGTGAAACAGACCACTGCTGACATTAGCTGTCCAGTGGAGGACGTGCAGTACGGATGCTGATGTCAGTGCTGTCTCTTGGTAACGTACAGCATGTGTGGTGTGCCCTCTAGCCACTGACAAGCAGAACTGCTGCAGGCTCCTTCCTGCGGCTCCTCTGAGCACTGACTGACAGCAACACATTCCTGACAGAGAGGTGACATTGACACAACACCGGGTCAACATTTATGTGATGCCATGACCTTTGATTCGCAGCGTGACCTTTTCATTCTTACCCTCCTACAGCTGTTCCATAAAGCAAAACATATGAGCAGAGAGAGAGGCCCATGACTCTGGAACAGCCGCAATATAGACATTCAAGGGATTTATACAGTGAGTTATTTCAGTTTATCAGTAATATCAAAAAGAAAAATAAGACATGATCAGTGTCTTTTCTTTTTACATTTTGGCCAAAACCTATAACCTGTTACTGACTCTATTGCCTGTTGAAAAGTTCATATTTGTGAGTATTTGACCTGTGGATTTTCACTGTGGTGATGTGTCCTCTCAGGTCACAAACACTCATGCCCCGGTGCACGTCACACAGGTTTAAACAAACACTTAAATAGGGTGTTTACTGTTTGTCACAGGCTGAACTTCCTGCTGCTGCTCAGTGCTCACCTCATTCACCTCATTCACCTCTCACCTCATGGAAAAAAAAATAAAAAACAAAAACAAAACCTAGCATCAGCAAAACACTTACTAAAATTTATCTGAGAACAGTATTTTTACATATTTAAAATAGATTTTTATTCTTCATTAGACCCATTTTGGTAAAACTATCTATATAATTAACATTAAACTATATAACCTATACATAATGATAATCTAAAGACCCTCTAAATTACTGAAGATGGTCTTTGTGTTTTCCCCAACTGTCAGGTACGAATTTTGAACTTGGACTGAGGGGAATTTCAATATGCCCTTCCCTTTGCCCTTTTGTATAACATAGTCTATATATAAATATCTACATCAAAACAAAGTGTGACAAACAAATATTTTTTAATCAAGAAAAGTATTGTTTTGGGCAGTTAAAACTACATCATTATGTTAAATGAAAGATGAATAGAAATACTAATACTAGTAATAAAAATAAAAGTCTTTTTTGTCAAAATTGGTTGTTGTTACATGTTTTCGCAGCTTTGTTTACTTTAATGCATTTATATCACTCATTTCTCATTACAACCTGATCAACTCTTCAACATTGTGACAGGAACAAGTCATGTATATAGAGACCGGTTGGTATGTGTACATGCATACACATGCCAACAGGACACGACTATCCTGCAGTTACATGTCATATTACTGGACATGTAAGAGAACGATGAAAGCTCTGATTTCTCCATTACACATGGGGAGCCACACTTCACCAATGTGCTTGTTCATTGTTAGTTTTTAGTTAGAACAGAAAGTCATGTTCCGAATTCTAATTTTTTATATCAAAATGTTTAATGTTGAGTATGACGATTTTCATCTCCTCACTCATTCTACATGATTTACGTCTAGAATAAATTTCTGCCTCCTAATTATTCAGCTTGGTCCTTGTGTCTTAGTTTCCTCAGCTAAAGTTCAGAAGATCTTGTTCACTTAGATTTTGTTTCATCTTCTTTGTCTCCCTTTTATCTTGTTGTGGAATGAATGCTCATGTGATAGACATGGATGAAATAGTAATCTGCTCATTTTCTCATGTATTTTGCTGTGTCACAACTCCAAAGGTAGATACACTGCCTTTGGTTTCTTTGTGTGACATTATATCACTGTACTATAAGGTCACTAAAACACTGAGATCCAAAGGATACATATAGTGTGTCACCATTCAAAGAAGCCCGGCGTGGCAGCACAGTGCACCTGTCATACTGGCACCTTCGCTATATGTATGTACTGTACATGTGTAGTGTAATTGTGTGTGTATTTGTGTGTGTGTGTGTGTGTGTGTGTGGTGTTGATAATATGCAGAACCTCCGGCACCACAGAGTGGAGGGCGTCAGGAGAAGGAGCAGGACAAGTTATCAGTGTCACACAACGACGGCGTGACAACAGATGGACTGCAGACAATAAAAATGACTGACCAAGAGCTCCAGTGTGAATGGTGTGTGTGTGTGTGTGTGTATGTGTGTGTCACAATAGAGCTATGCGGTGCTCTACATGCCCATGCCATCTACATTCCACAGCTTGTATTCATTACCACTGACACAAGGAGCCCTTCTCACTATGACACACTGTACATCCATGCATATGTATATTTGCATATCATCTGATACACTGATAACTGGACTATAGTTCAACCATATACACATTCTCCATCAAACAGATTTCCACAGGGCATTTACTATAAACGCACAGATTCTGACATATGCAGGCAGCTCACATCATCACACATCCAGGGAATTCTCATAAATGTGTTGTGTGTGTGTGTGGGGGGGGGCAGCACCTGCTCTCAGAACAAAAACAGCACAAAGAGAGGTGGGAGAAGGTAAAGATGGATGCTGCTGCCCTACCACCATCTTTTCCACATCAAAAACGACAAAATCCTCCCCTGCCCAGATCACTCAGCACTAGTCTTCCCTTCCACTCATCTACCCCCTATCTATTCTTCACCCCTCCCTCCACCTCCTGTCTGTGGGATTACCCCCTAATTCCCAACCTAAACAGAGGCTTAGTGGCTGGCGACTGTGGACGGGGGTGTGGGGCTTAGCTAGGGCTGAATATGATGCCTTTGGAACGGAATGAGAGATGCCCCAGCACCAGGGCTGGGGCAGGGGGCCGTGGGGCTGTCTGTAACGAGGGGCTGTGGCAAGGCACAGGCTGAGTTATTAGACGGACTGCATGGACTGAAGAGTTTTGCTTTTCATCTTAAAGGTACATTGTGTAGGAATTACTCCCATCTAGCATTGTGGTTGTATATCGCAAGCAACTCAATGGTATTTTTCATGCTGCATTCACGTGAAATTGGGCAGACGGACGACAGCCGCTGCACATAACAGCATAAACAAGCCTCTATGTAAACAAGTGGTCGGTCAGACGAGGCAAAACAATACACGTGACAATATGTTGTCATGGCGATGTGGTATTGTTTACCTGAGCCACGTTCTACCGGCTTTCTCTGGACTTCTGTGACTACAATGACATCTGGTTTGTTAGCGACGACTCCTTAACCCCAAATCAGAGACCACAAATATCTGTACAAAATGAATCCATCCATTTGTAGCTGAGATATTTCAGTCCAAAGACATTGTTATCCCTATGGCAATGTCAATTCTATGAATATCAAGCTATGAGTGTGTGTGTGTGTGTGTGTGTGTGTGTGTGTGTGTGTTTCTTCACAAAAGTTTTAAAAAAGGATGTTTACATGCTATGACCCTTAAATATCCTGCACATCTTGAACCAGACCAGATCTGACTGAAAATGAGGGTATTAGAAAAACATAATAATAAAATTGTGAAACAAAGTACACTGAGTTTTGGCACTGATTCAAGACTCTTAATACACAATGTGAATAGTGCGGAACAAATCATTAATCATTATTCTGTGTTAGTCAGAATACCCTTCATGTGGCTGTATTAAATATTGTATTCAATATCTGAGGCTGAAGGAAGAGCACACACTCTTCCCATCTTGACAGATTCTCTGTGCTGCTGTGGTGGTACTGCTGTAATTCTGCCAAGTCTAGCACACTGTGTACTTTACTATAATGGCTGGCCTGGCATCAGATCCAACATTCACACTTTGGCACACTGTACAAAGAAGATTCATGCCTGCGCTGGCTTTTATTAACGTTAATAGAAATAGCTTTCCCCTGGTGTAACGTCAGGATCAGCACATCTCAGCCTGGAAATAGGATGGATGACCCGCACGGTCATTATTTCAGGTCTATGATTTTCAGTCTGACAAGTGGGAGTAATGGGTATGATAACTTTTTGGCAGTTTAACTCTTTCTTTTAAATCTTCTGTTCGTAATAATATTATTATTCAGTCACTGGTGAATCCCAGGGTAAATGATCAAATAAATCTGATAATTCATTAAATACGATATATGACTCAATTCATATTTGTGTGAGTGTGTAGTTGATGCAAGTTAACAAACAAAGTGAGGTTTAGTATTTAGTATTTCTCATCAAACATCTTTGAGGTCTATGAAATATAGTAAATACATTGATTCTGTTTGCACAGTTAAGTCTTCTTTCGTTTTACCTGTGTTAAAGCATTGCTAGGTTTATTGTGGCATTATTATCAACAGCTGTTGATCGTGCAAAAAGTTAGCATCTAACTAGCAACGGTATATGAACTGCACCATAACTGTGTCTCTGGTGCATGCATGTTTGCACTGATGTGTGTGTAATATAAATGAAAGTGGAGCCCATCACTTCATCCTGCCGCATGTGGTCAAAAACTCCACAGGGACCTTTAAGTATGTCAGCGCCTGCACTAAACATCAGGCTGGGGATCACATTTAATTTCTATTTGGTCATGATGAAGTGTCAGGGGTACAACTTGTCTTTATGTTAAGACTGTGACCTGCACATTCGCCACACTATGAAATAATGACGCATAATTACACACATGAAGCAAATACTCAGAACTACTTGCTTTTGAAATCACTCCGCCCAGCAGCTGTGTCTGAAATGTAGTTTCTGTCACGCATTTGCATCAAAAACAACTCTATCTCGTCACGGTCCATTTTTATTTCATAGCGTGGTGAATGTGCAGGTCACAACTTGTCCTTGAGAGCATTTTGGAGTTGTTGGATTGTGTATTTGATGAGTTTGATAAGGGAAAGCCGGAAATACCATATGCCTCCATAGCGTAAGAAGCTTGTATCTCTGCCCCGCCGATCGAAAAACAGCTTGCACCAACAATTAGAGGTAACAACCTACTCTAAAACTATTGGGATTGTGGCAATGGGCGAATTTGCCAAAATGTTGAAATATCCCTTTAAATGTTAACTTTTATAGGATGTTACAAGATCTTTGTTAATTGTTTACTATACCATAGAGTTCCTCAGTTTGAACAAACTGCTAGTTAAGAGGTTTTACATGAGACAGAGTGATTCCTCTGGTAGATTCTTGTCAGTGAAGTGTCCTCACCTGCCTCTCCACGGTAAGACAAGATCAGGGTTGATCTTCCGAAAGAAGTACTCTCCTCCGGGCTGCCGTCCACTGAAGCACTGGGTAGGCGTGTCGTCAGAATCAATAGAGTCCTCCTTCAACGGAGGTTCCCCTGGGTCTGGCCTCGCCATGCCGATGTACTTGGGCAAGAAGTCAATGAAAGCCTAGAAATGTTAGGTTTAATAATGAGTAAAAACAGTCATCATCAACTGTAATGAATCAGCACAATAGTGAACTGAACCTGAACGTCACCTTTCGAACCCAGTTTGGCATGATGTGCGTGCTGGGCGTCCGGTGGTGCAGGTTGAGAACGACCACGCTCAGGATGACGGAGAAGGTGACCAGGATCATGGTGAACATGACGTAGTTGACGATCATGGGGATGCCCAGTGAAGTCTCGGGGACCTTGTCGGCCAGCAGCAGCATGAAGACAGTCAGAGCGATGAGGACAGAAATGGAGAGAGTCATCTTCTCTCCTGCAGACGACAGGGGCAGCTTTGAGATTTAATTATGACAGCACAGCAGCAGCTATTACTCTGCTACTTCCTGATTCATGTCGACAGGGGCAGATATTGAAACACACACATTTGATAAAGATCACCTAAAATCAACAAATCAAGGTTATATCAAACATCTTGCACTTTCAGTTTCCCTTTCTCTTGAATCCATATTTCCACTCTGTCAATGAACCCTCAGAAATCTGTCTACACAAGGCCAAAGATTGACAAAGTAGATCCCAGGGCAAGGTCACTTTCCTTCAATCCATAGTGCATCAATAAACCGTCCATTCCTCCAGAGGGTGGCCTGCTTCATGACATATTAGACACATGCTCCCTGTCATGACATAAGACAGTGCATCAAGGCGTAGCCTCACTTCCTATATCCCCTCCTGACAGTGATGTGTAGTCGCAGTGTCAAAACATGTGGGATGTGCTGACCTGCTCCGGGAGGCAGGTAGAAGACGAATATGGCCAACACGCTGGTGAGGATGCAGGGCACGATGATGTTGATGATGTAGAAGAGAGGCTTCCTCTCTATGATGAGATAAAAAGTGATGTCCTCGTACAGGTCCTCCTTTATGTTCTTCCTGGACGGTTTGTGACAGATCGCCCACTCTCCATTTTCTGCAGAGAGAGAAAGAAGCGATTAACAAAGGGATGACAGGAAAATACATCACCACACCATAGAAGCTGATGAGTATAAACCTCCTGTTAAGAAGCAGTATATTCTATAAATTGTTATTGACCTTGGAATCAAGTAGCTGCGATGGATAAAATTGTAAGTCAGACCAATCAGTAATTGAGCTTATAATTTAAAAAATATATATATACAGTATATTATTAAAAGCACATATAGGCCACAGCATCAATATCAAGACAGTGCATGAATTACAAAATGTAGAAAAACAAGATAAAGCTATGTAGAAAAAATAATGTAAATGTAATATGATACAGTGATTATCGATTATAGGTTTGACTATGATAAATGTTGGAAGTTACTGTAGGTACCAACCAGTGAAAGCGTTGTCATCTATAACAATCTCTTTGATCTCACTGCCCTCCTCATCCAGATAGTACTGCAGGTCCACCTCTGAGGCATCATAGGTGTAGGAACGGAAAACCATGCTACAGTTCTGCCAGTCGAATGGGAAGTAGGCCGCCTGCAAAAAGTCAAGTAACACTTTAACTTTCGTTAAAGACTGCATTTTCCAGCTCCTTCCACAGATGTTCAGTAGGATTTAGATCAGGATCATAGAAGGCCACTTTAGAGTAGTCAGTCCAGTGTTTGGTTCTTATCCATTCTTGAGTGATTTTACTATAGTTGTTGTTAGGGAGAAATTATGGGGTGATGCCGAAAAAGGAGAACTACCAGAGTCCTGGATGTCTTAAACTGAAGAAGTTTATTAGGCTAGATGGAGGAGAACAGAAGAGTCATCAACTGAACATAAGTGCGTGATGCCACCTCAATTCTGAGGGCCTCACAGCAGTTCAAAGGTGGTCAACGCCTGCAGGCGAGATGTGTTAACATCGTATTTCCTATTATGCTTAAACATTAAGATAAAGATTGTTGCTTTCCCATCACGGTGACTGTTATCATCTAGCTCTACAGCTGTCTGCAACCGCCAGAGAGTGAGATTTAAGACATCAAAGCGGGACCATGGCCTTGGCATGTTCCTCAGAGGGAAAGTAGGGCAGATAACTGTCTCCAGCAGTAATCTAACAGAAAGTCCTCTAATTCACAGCTTTCCACCATAAACACAGAGGGATTGACCATTACAGTATATAGAGAAGTGATATTCTTCTCTAACAGCTGTGTGTTTTGGGTCGTGACCCTGTTGGAGGACCCCTGACCTGCCACTGAGACCGGGCTTTCTGACACTGGGCAGCCATTTGGCTCCAGAATGACTTGACAGTCTTTAGATTTCATTGAACCCTGCACAGATTCAAGACACCCTGCACCAGCTGCAGCAAAGCAGAACCAGAACAGAACACAGCCAGATCCATGTTTCACAGTAGGTACAGTGTTCTTTTCTTTATATCTGTGTACGATGAGATGACATGACTTGATAAAAAAGTTTCAGTCTTGGATCAAAAAGCTCCAGTTTTGTCTCATCTGTTCAAAAGCTTCTGGGAGAACATCTTTGGTCCATTACTTTTGTCAGTTTCAAGTTATTTTAGTGACAGAATTGTGGGTTTTTCTTTCCTTAAAGGGATACGCCAACTTTTTTTTTCGTGTCTTGCCTCACTCCCGAGTCCATGACAAGCAGATAGACACCATCCTTTCAACTGTGCGTGCAGTAACAAGGGAGATATGGGCAGAGCTGGCGCACCTTTAATTAGCTTAGCTCAAACGCTGGAAGTGCATAAGTAGTGTTAGCCTGCCTCCACCTAAAGTCATCAGAGAAACTCTTCAGCAACTCTAAGTGGAAACCGGTGGCCGATCTTTGTCTCAGAACTGACGAAACTCTCCGGTAAGACATCTTGAGCAGTCAAATGCCGGTAACGGGACGAGATCGGTCAAAACGGAGGGTTCAAGCAAAGACGGTTTATTTTGGTTCGAGCTAGCTACATCGAGGGTAGGTTAGCTTCCTATTTCAAAGTAAAAGCACAAATTCTATCGTCATGGTTTTCTGTATGTAAAGGGCAACGGGTGTTTTATTTTGTGGTGGTAACCAGAAGTGCGTTGGTCACAACGGCTAGCTTGAGTAGCGCCGAATTCGTCCGAACAAAATTGTAAACAACGACACACTGCTGATCTACTTTCTCGCCTAAAAATGTTTGAAATGTAGATAAAGTGATATATTTACAGAGTTTAGAGCTAAAATGAAATCAGCTTCTGACTGCTGATTTCGGCTCGGGTAGGAGGCAGGCTAACACTACCCATACACTTCCAGTGTTTGAGCTAAGCTAATTAGCAGTGCGCCAGCTCTGCCCGTATGTCCCTTGTTACTAGACGCACAGTCGAAAGGATGGTGTCTGCTGGTCATGGACTCGGGAATGAGGCAAGACACGGAAAAAAAATGTTGGCGTATCCCTTTAACAGAACGGTACCAACAATTCTGTCTATATCTGTATTACAGTATTTCTGTAGTGGTGTGACAACAGCGTCTTGTGATACCTCTATGGAGCAGGAGCTGCGGTAGATGGCCGGGGGAAGCCAGTTGACGGTCCCGTCACTGTAAACCAAGACGTTGACATACAAGGCCACGTCGAACTGACCGTCGTTACTGCAGGGAGGATCAGAGACGGACAAATGGGACATGTCATCCTCATACTCAGAGCCATATTGCCCACAGCCTACACTCTACAGTATGTCAGATGTGTTTTGATCTGAGTCCCAACCTTGACAGGTGATATATTGTTTGGAAGCATTTAAGGATCCACATACTGTATCACTGCAACAGCTGCTGGCACACAATTGTTTAAGCCTTGTGGATATAACACCGCTGACCTTGTAGTCCCTTTTAATGCAAGGCCAAAAAACACATTTCCACGTGTTTGTGCCTCCATAGCCAAGGCCGTTGTACAGAGGAGAAAGGTGATGATAATTCTAGGGGCCCAGCGCCCAGTAGGGCCCACAAAAACCCCAGTGGTCTAATCTTTGTATGACTGATTTATTCTGCATAAGTAATGCTGCATTAGCATCAAAACAAAGTAGGCTAATTAATGCTGCATTAGCATCAAAACATTCATTTTTCATTCATTCATTCATTCATGAATGAAAAAATGATAATACATACGTAGTCTAAGAAAAAAAAGTGGAAAGGTCTGGGGGTAGGGGCCCAGAATTCCTAGCAACGGCCCTGTCCATAGCTGTGGTTCAGTACCTCTTATACTCACTGTGACTCATTCTGAGAAATCTAAAGAATTACCAGTCAAAGGAAACCAAGGTTATAACTGTAATCAAAGCTTTGAACAACATGAATCTTCAAGGGGTTCGAATATATTTTGGGCGCCACGAATAACAAAGTTATACATTAATGGGAATGTTATTAGTGGTGCAATTGACTGTATAATAGATGATGTGGGTGAGTGTGTGTCTGAGGATGGATGCTTACTTGTTTATGAGGTAGATGTCAGGACGCCACACCTTGTTGGGAGGAATTCTCAACACATCGATGTTGTCATATTCCTCTGGGTTCCATGACAACCTGTAGTCTGTCCATGCCTGGGAAGAAAAGGGGAGGATAGAGGTAAAGGAAAGAAGAAAGGGCAGGAATAACAGACATAGCACAGCAGACAAGAAGTGTAATCATCACTACGGTGCCCTAACGTCTTTGTCATTTACATCCTTGTTTCTCCAGCCTTTGATAAGTCATTTAAATCCCACTAATCGCGACACACGCTCGCACGCCCCTGTCACAAGCACTCAGGCCGTCCTGAATCCCAATTAGCGTGGGGCGAGGGGACAGAAATGAAAGAGCGAGTCAGAGAACGGGGGAGATAAGGCAAGAAATAATTTGTGGTTATAGGAAGTGGCAAGTCCATTCGAGGGAGGAGCGACAGAGCGGGGACGAGAGGAGTCAGAGCGGCAGAGCGTGGCTCGCTGATGAAGATGAATGTTTTCGTGCTCATACCAGATTCATGAACACATTGGTTGTCATCTCGCCGTTCTTCTCATTCTGTAGCACGATGGAGACACAGAGAGAGAGAGAGAGAAGGGGGGACAATCAATGGTGAAGCCAGTGTATCTTGTGGTGCATGACAGTGCTGTTACTTTCAGTCCTGCTCGGTAGAACCTAATTGGGTATGGAGGAGTGGATGATGCTGCAGCAGCCAGAAGTTATCTGGGTAATAGTGTGTGTGTAGCCTATGCGTGTGTGTGTGAGTGTAAAGGGCACTGCATTTTCATGAGTGAACTTCATAAAACAACTTGATATATGAAGTGGTGTGTGCAGCAGGGTGTGTGTGTGTGTGTGTGTGTGTGTGTGTGTGTGTGTTTACCAGGCTGACCAGCTGGGAGAGCGTCATCCCAACCCTCACCATCACCTTCTCCTCCCAGTACTGAGCTGGTCGGACCTTCATGTTGTAGTTCTGGAAAAGCTTCTTGTGCAGCTTCCGCTCTGTCTCTGAGGCTCCTGGATGGAACAAGGAAGACAATTCATGTAGTTACTTTCCCATGAAAACAAAAAAAATGGCTTAAAAAAGATTAGAATCAAGAATTCTGAAGAACGGCCATGAAAAGAACAGGTGAAATCCAGGTGCTGACCTTCCTCCATGTGAAAGAGGAAGTGTAAAAGACCAAAGCTGTTATTATTATACACTGCCCGTCCAAAAAAAAAAGTCACCGCTTGGATTTAACTAAGCTAAAAGGTCCTATAAGAGCCTCCCATTGGATAATTACTGCATGGATGATTATGTTTCAGCTGGCAACAACCTATCTAACCCTAACAATGCAGTCTCATTTCTTAAACAACCATGTCGGAAGACACATCCTGTGGTCGTGGAAAAAATGTTAATCTGTTTCAGAAGGGTCAGATTATTGGCATCAAGCAAATAAAACATCCAATGAGATTGCTGAGACTAAAATTGGGTTAAGAACTGTCCAACACATTATTTAAAACTGGAAGGATAATGGGGAACCATCATCTTCAAGGAAGACATGTGGTCCAACGTGACCACAGAGTCCAGACCTTAACCCCATTGAGAATCTTTAAAAATGAATGCAACTTTGGATGGAAGTATGAACCCAGAGCTGCTTTATAATCAGAAAAGGGAATCCACATTTATACAATATGGAACCTTTAATCCACTGACACCCAGATCACAGCAGGTTTGTTCTCCTGGATTAGTGAGTCAAGCCTTCAGTGGTTCCCTCTGGGATGACCCACGCTAAAAATATACTATATGCTCATGTATACTTAGTATGGATGGACTGGTGATGCTGTTTTCTGATTCATATTCTAATTGTGCTGCTTAGATAACATCATCCTTTGGTCTGAAAATAAATATTTACATCATGAGGCCGAGCAGAGCAGGAGAAATCATTAAACAGAAATTATTCGTACTCAGAGGATAGGTGGATATTGAATGTGAGTAGCATCATACAGCAGAATAAAGCACTCACAGTATTCCAGTATTGATTCATCATGAACCGACTTGGTTGACGTGGTTTCTCATTCCAAATATGTGACTAAACGACATGTGGCAAAGACAGAGAAGGACATGCAAAAGAAGCAGGGCAGGTGCTGGTGGTGTATGATGGGTAGCAAAGGTGACTGAGCTAATGTAATTGATATGCAGCAGGGGAATGGGATCAAAGGGATGTCTGGGATACCAGCTCCATCAGGGACAAAAATAGACTCTGATTAACAAACAATGATGTGTTAATATGATTCATTATGTTCCACAGAAGATTCTTTTTGCTTTTCAGGTGGGTTAATGTAAAGATCTTGAGCAGAAGGACTTGTCTCCACTGGGAATCCCTCCTCTAATTCTCCTGTCTTCTTTATGTTGATGCTTCTCTTTAGGGAAAACAGATGGAGAGTTACCCCAGCTGTAGGACTTAAAGCAGATATCAGTGGAATGTTTTTGTTAATATAAGTCCTAAATAGTCCTATTTTCCGTCAGCAATCACTTACATGAAGTATTTCAGCCTAAACACGAGTCTCTCCGTCACTCTTTAAGGAGGGGCACGAGCAATCCATCACAACCCCGTGGAGGTCACCAACCAGCCGAGGGAAGCTCTTTACTTTCCACTCCCACTTGTGGTGGTCAGAGGGTCAAAGTCAAAGCCCTTCATCTGAGTCCCGATAAGAACTAGTCATTGCAAATCGATTCTAATTATGATTTTTATCCAAAAGAAACAGAGGAAGCGGAATCAATACCAATTTAACCGAAGTGACAGAACGCAGAGGGATGTGAGATGCTTGTCTGTTATCTGATAGCAACGCACAGAAACGCCACGAATCTCAAAGCATGTGGCTGTAAAACGGAGGAGGGAAGGATCCTGTTCAGAGCAGCTCCAGAGGAAAGAGGTGGTGGAGGAATGGGAACACTGCACCACAGGTCGCCAGCAACCACAGGGCAACTGTTTGTTTTCCGTGTACGATACAGGGTCAAAGGTCAAAGTCAAAGGCAGTCGAACACTTTTGTTTTTCTTTCTATCTATCTGTCACTGAACGATCCTACATGCTCTTCATTTAAAGGGCATTGGAGCAACAGAATTATGTTTGTTATAGATTGAAAAAAATCTAAAGCGAGAAAAGTTATCAGTTGAGGTTTAAATTCGTGCTGGAAATAACATGTAAAACTGGAAAATAATTCAAAAATACAACCGCAATAAACAGCATGACTGCTCTTACCAGTGAGAGTGAGACAGAGGCTGCTGCATAGGATGAAAAGAGTGTTCATTCTCAGGTTCATCTTCATTCCTCCAGTCATGGTCGTCATGACATCTTCTGACACTTCAATGTGCCCCGGCTGCTCCACAGACAGGTACTCTGACCCCCCCCTGCACCTTTCACCTGGAAGCTGCTCTACATCGATGAACGCCGTCTCTGAAAGCTCACACAGGCCTCTCCAGCTCAGGCGATTAAACGCACACCTCCAGTTGGATTACTGCAGGATCGCACCTTCAGCAGCGGCAGCAGGCGTCTCTCTCTCTCTCCTGCCTCTTCTTCTCTTTGTGGCCATGGCTCCATGGGTGAAACCAGGGCCTGATTGGGTGCGCGTGCTGGGAGTGACGAGAGGGCGGAATGTGTTTGTACTGGGGGAGCCTGTGGGGCAGGCACCTGTTGGTGCTCACCAATCTGAGGTTTTGGACTGCGGGTGGGAGGAAGAGGAAGTGGAGGGGGCTGGGATGGGGGGGGAAGGAATGGCAGTGGGTTACAGGTTATGACAATGGAGATATTTTTGGGGGAGAGAACAAGCGGGCGGGGCGGAGCGTGGGGTTGAGACTTTCTCTGCAGACAAAGGGAAGGCATCTCTCGTTCATTCCACTTTTAATGTCTTCATCCTGTAATTGACCCCTCACTTTCTCATCTCCTCCCACCTTATCTTTCCTGTTAATGAACTCACTATTCATCACTTCAGTTGTTAGAAAAAAGCTTTGCATGAAGGTTTATATTTCATTTGCTTATAACTATCAGTGCATGAGTTAACATTAAAGGGATACGGCAACTTTTTTTTTTCGTGTCTTGCCTCACTCCCGAGTCCATGACCAGCAGATAGACACCATCCTTTCCACTGTGCGTGGAGATACGGGCAGAGTTGGCGCACCACTAATTAGCTTAGCTCAAACGCTGGAAGTGCGTATTGTTAGCCTGCCATAGCTGAAATCAGCAGTCAGAAACTGATTTTTATTTCAAACATGTTAAGGCATGAAAGTAGCCGTTTAGATCAGCAGTGTGTCTGTTCGGACGAATTCAGCGCTACTCAAGCTAGCCGTTGTGACCGACGCACTTCCGGTTACTTTCACAAAATAAAACACCCGTTGCCCTTTACATACAGAAAACCATAACCATAGAATTTGTGCTTTTACTTTGAAAATAGGAAGCTAACCTACCCTCCATGTAGCTAGCTTGAACCAAAATAAACCGTCTTTGCTTGAATCCTCCCTTGTTACTGCACGCACAGACGAAAGGATGGTGTCTATCTGCTTGTCATGGACTCGGGAGTGAGGCAAGACACGAAAAAAAATGTTGGCGTATCCCTTTAACAGGAGGAGCGTCCATTGTCCAATCATTAGTGTTTTTTACAACATGTGAGAGCAGTTAAGACACTGTTTGTCTGTTTTACTACTACTCTCAACCTCCTGGTTGGTGCCTTCCAGTGGCCAAATTAAAAAGGACACCGTGACAGATAACACACACACATAGAGAGGAGGTGGGATGGGCTAAAGGATTGTCAGTGATTAACACAGTGTCTCATCTGATCAGGCTGAAAGCAGCACATAGACTGGACCAAGTCTCCATGGACAAAAATGTATAATCTCTAAAAAATTAATAGGTGGGTTTTGTGACACGGATACCAGGAGCTAATTGATGATCAGGTGTGAGATAGGAGCACTTTCATATAGAGCCATTTTAAAATGAGAAGTATGCTCTTACATTATATTAGTGATATCAGTGGAAGTGACAGTAAAGACAGAGATAAAGGGCAGAAATTCAGCAGAGCAACACTGACATGGTCTGACTTGATATGGCTCCATTAAAGCTAAAGTAGGCCTATACTGTATGTGGGACATTAAAGGTCCGAGGACAAAAAAACTTGTTTACCACGACTGGGACGACTGGAAGTATTTCAGGAGCATGGAGCGATGAGATAAAGATCTAAACCATTTTACGATGTCTGCTGTTTCCTCCACCTTCTTCTTTCCTTCCATTGGTTTATTTTTGCACGTGAAACTCGTGAAACCCGCTCTCTGGCTGGATTTCCCATTCGGCCTGCCGTACAAACATGGTGGCGCAAGATGGCAAAACTTTCTAAAGCAAGACCCTTGCTATATGTATAAAAGAAGAATTATTACGAAAACCAAACTACTTTTATTTTATAACGATTATACACTTATACATACAAATATATTAATGGGTAGTATTCATATTTTGCCAATAAGCCACTGTCAAACTGTATCGTGAGATGTACAGTGAAGAGCCATAGCATGACACTGTCAAAAAAAACCAAATGTCTGTGTTGCCAGTAGTGATGGTCTAACAGCGCCCCACCCCACCCCAGTGGACGGAGCTGGAAGTCAGTTCCTGGAAAGAAGAGACTGCTGGATAGGACGCAAAAATAGAGATGGATGTTGTTGCCATAGAAATGGTGTGGAAAGTTCTGAGATGTGATGGCTACAAGCGTTGTGATCGATGAGGTGAAGGCCCCGCGATGAACCCCGCGGAGTTCTGCCGCTTCTTGAAACCCTCGTGTTGATTTATACAAACTTGATGTCTGTGTTTTCACAGGTCATAAAGTTATTTTGTCTGTTACGCAAGATAAGAAAAATATCTACCTCCTCTCTGCCTCTTTTATATTACCTCCTTTCTCTTATATCTAAGGTCACGCTTTCCTCTCTCTCCCTCTTCATCCCGGTCAGGGTCTCCGGTGCAAAAAAACACAAACAGGCCATAAATCAGCGGCACGTTGAGAGTTGAGAGGAGGAGAATGTCTCAGACTTTTACCCTCCTGCGTGCCGCCACTCCCAGTATAAATACATCAGTCAGAATGGCCCCTTTGTGTTTCTGTGCATCTGTCGCGTGGCCCCCCTCCCCATCTTCTTCTCAAGGCGACAGTTTCGTGCAAGGTCGGAGCGAGTGAGATAATAAGCTGAGGATAGATATGGGAGTAATTCTAACGGGAGTGTGGCAATAACGCTGCAGCCAGGTCTATAATACTGAAGCACTACCAGCGCCGTCGCCACAATTAGCTCCTCAGACCGACTGCAGCCATCACATGCCTGAGCTGATGCATGTATGCATGAGTACGTTCACTCAGAGAAATATCAGGGAAGCCCATACAGCAGTCTACTGTAACCATTGCCAGTGTGTGTGTGTGTATATGTGTGTGTGTGTATGAGGACAGTTATTAATAGCAGAGCGGTTAGGAGACGGAGGGTCGCAGCTCTCACGGCAACATTCTGACAACAGATGGAGCCTTTAATATTCTCCCCTCGGATCTTTATTTAAAAAATAAAAACAACAACAACAACCGGGAAAATGAAAGCACAAGATTAAGAGAGCAGGTGTGTGTTTGTGTCATGTGAGAGAAACACCAGTGACGTGTTTGTGTGTGTGTTTGTGTGTGTGCGCCAGAAGGAAAGCAAAACCCTGGAAGGCACAGGTTCCTCTTTATGATGGGAATTCCACAGGCTGTTGGTGCAGCTGGTGAATCGAGCCGGCGTGTTGCTCCACGCTACACACACACACACACACATATATATATATATACACCCGTGTTGAAAATACAAAGAGGATTATTACAGTTGCAAAAATACCCACCAAGCATGTGCCACACTCTGGCACATTCTGACACAGGGAAATGAAAGACATAGCTGGCTCATCCTGGTTTGTCTCAGTGTTTATGTGTTAACACCGTCAATATCAAATGCTGGCTCCACACCCTGCACACACACAGTCCTATTATGTAGCTAAAAAAAACACACCTGTAGAGCAGATACATGTATTCCAATACATAAAGCATGCTGTTTCATGCAATAGTAAAATGTCCTTCCACACTTTAAAATGACAGATCACGAGATCTGCATGGCAGCGACACATTTTTGCTGTGATTAATGCAAGGATGCAGCCCAGACGTTCTTAAGGACTGCTGCTCGCTCAGCCAGGAAACCTCAAGATGTCCGTTCATTTGCATTGACTTGCTCTTGGAGGATGAACGCAGACCAGATCTAGTAGGAATTCTTCCCAGGGCACTTTCTGACAAACATCACCGCTCAAGTGTAACGCATGAGAATTTGAGCTGGTACATCAAACTTTGTCAGCTCTGGTCTTGAGGCAGTGGAGGGGAGCAAAGGGCCAAGACTTGATTATGCAGGGCTTAAGTTTTGCTGGTTCTTTTTTTTTCTTCTTATTTTCTATTTAATTTTTCCCTGTAATTATCCATGATTAATGATACCCCAACAAGGGTGCAGGTAAGGGGTCTGGATGAATGGAAATGTAATGAAATAAAATAAAATAAAATAAAATAAAATAAAATAAATTGATCACCAAAAAAAAGGTTTGCTGGTTCTGAGACAGTTTAAAATACAAAAATGGTCAAAAATTGGATTAGAAACTGTATATTTGGCATGTGTCAATATGTATTTCATCTGCATTCAAATGAATAAAATGAACACCATGACATTGTTTTGTAAAAAAAAACAAAAAAAAAACATGAGATGCCGTGGACACAGGATCATTTAGCTCTTAAGTACACCAATTTCGTTTTATCTTTCAAAGGTGGTACATTAGGAAGAAGGTGGTTTATGAAACAAAGGTTCTAAGGTCTCAGGGGGACTTGAAGGGGTCGGTGGGTGTGTGGTTGAAGCTGGCGTCGGCAAAGATGGCCAAGGTTCCCACCGTGGTGAAGACCACAAAAATCCACAGGAACATGCGGTCGACCACCATGGCCACGTACTGCCAGTCCTCCTTCAGCTGGATGAGGCAAGAGAGAGGGGGGAAGGAAGGATGGATGGCAGAGAAGGAAAAGACAAACTTAAAAGAAATCTATTTTTCATAAAGAAGAGCTGTATATATCCTGTTTTAATATATTTTTATGCATTAATATACCTCTTTACCTTAATCTAAATATACATATGTACAGTATATAGAGGTGTTGAAAGTATGTGTATACATGAATGTGTAGGATGATGTATAGATGTATGTGTGTTTTATTACTTATTTTTATTTATCTAGTTAATCATTATATTAATTTATTTATTGTATCAATTTCTACTCTTATTTATTCTTATTTTAAGTAGCCCTCTCCCCTTATTTACTTATTTATTTATTCTAACTATTCTACTGTACAGTCTATCACACATTTTCAAAGTCATATGTCAGGAAATATTTTGAAAAATGTTTAAATAAAAAGTTCTCCAAACTGAAGAAAGAGATCTCCACACACTTAGATCGATGCAATTTCACTTTATAACTTTAAATTTCACTAAATAAAGTGAAATTGCATAGTTCTAAGTGTGTGGAGATCTCTTTCTCCAGGTTGGACACTTTTGATGCCTCCAGCACCTTAGCAAAGAACCAACCGGGTGAAGCGGCAGGCCCCTTTTGCATAAATAAAAAGTTCTAAAAAAGAAAGAAAAGAAGAGCTGTATGAAGAAAGATGAAAGTATTTACAGCTTCATCGTCCTTCTCAGCCTGCAGAGCCTCTGCGATGTACGTGATGGCGTCTATGGCCGACTTCAGCTCGTCAGGTAACGACAGGTAGCTGCTGGGGCCGTCGATAAATTTCCTCAGGTCGGTACACATCCCCTCTGGCTGAAACCTGCACATCACACAACACACACACACACACACACATACACACACGTATACGCTCACAGTTTATCAAAGGACTCAACCCGAACTGAAGAGATTTTGCACACAGGCCTGGGGAATGTAGCAACCTGCGAGGAGATGTCAGTGTGCGCTAATTAAAAGCTGTAAAATAGTGAAGCGTTTATGAGGCAGGCTGCACGTCTCCTCTGCACCGCGCTGTCATTCAGAGGGGAATAAAGAGAAGGTCAGAGGAGCTCCCCGGGCTCACGCTGCCAGTGTGGGAGTCACCGCCCTGCATAATGCTGACTGGGCTTGTTCTGGATGAGAAACCCTCAGTGTGTGTGTGTGTGTGTGTGCATGTTTCTGTGTTTACTTGTTGCCCTCAGTTGCTATGGGGTGCCAGGAGCTGCTGAGGGAAGCTTGGAGAAAGTTGATCTATGTGTCTTCCTGACTGTGTGTCTCAGAAGTTTTCACACAAGAGGTAAAACCTTTTTTTTTTTCAAAATTTAATAAAGTCAGCACATAAATGCTACCAAAAATGTGGCTGGAGATTTATCCTGAAGAGAGTTCTTGCTCATTAGAGGAAGAAGGCCTTTAAACTTACAAATGTCATGTTTTGACAAATCTGGCTACACATATTTCCTAAATCAAGTTTGAAGGAATAACCAGGCCACATTAAAGCAGAAGTAAGTGGAATATTTGTGTTAATATAAGTCTTAAATAGTTCTATCTTCCGACAGCAATCACTTCTATAGAGTGTTTGGTCTGAAACACGGGTCTGTCAGTCACTCTGCTCTGCTGTAAGCCGAGGAGAAAACTTTCCTTGTATCCTACAACCTTTATCCAATGAGGAGAGAGAACGGCATAAAGGGGCGGTCCTCTCTGTGTGTGCAGCCAAGGGATGCGCGTGAATGTGGTGACGTAGGGACGAGGGCGGGGACTGCTAACTCCATCTGCTGACAGGAAGTTAGCCAAAACCACCGGATCACTTACTTCTGCTTTAAGCACTGGTCAGACAAAGAAAGGCAGCAGCAAAACTTCTAAATGTACTACATTTCTGCTTTGATTCCCCCTGCATTCCCATGCACCATAGTACAGAATGTCCTTGAGCAATGGATCTGCTTCCAGTAGAGCGACGTACCCAGAGGTCTAATATTCCCATAACCTCAAGTACAGCGATAAAAGCACGGCTCTCTCAGCGGGACATGGAGCTTGGTGGAGAAATGACTTTGTCTCTGAATTAAAGGACGCCACAACACGGGTCTTAATTTGAGGTTGTGGTCTCTGATGTGGTTACCACAACACCTGAGATCTGGAGACTCTGTGACATTCTTTATAAATCCAGCAGGGAGAGAAACACAAGCAGCACATCACACAGGCTGTAAACAAGAGGACGGATCAGTCAGATGAACTAAACTGCAACATGGAGGTCAAACAGCTGGTGTCTGTAGTAATCTGTTGTCGTACAGGAAACCTGTGAGCACACAAGTGCAGTAGGTCACAGCTAAATCACAGAGGTGGGATGACGATGGTCTGTGATGAGAACTTAAGGTTTCACAGTTTGTTTCTATATCACCTTCCAGTAAAAGGGATAGTTCAACATTTTGGCATATTGGCCCATTGCCGTAATCCCTATAGTTTTAGGAGTAGGTTCTTTACCTTTAATTGTCAGTGCAAGCTATTTATAGAACGGCGGAGCAGAGCCGCGAGCTGCTCAGAGCTACGCTATGGAGGCTCATGGAATTTCTTCATTAAACTAATCAAATACACAATCCAACAACAAAGTCTCTGCATTTGCCTCAAAAACAACCAAGAAATCCCTGAGCCTCCGTAGCAGGGCCGTAGCCAGGATTTTTGAAATACCGAGGTCATAGTCGTGGTGCGCGGGGGGGTGGCGTCAGAAATTTGGGGCAATTTTATATTAAAAGGCTTCAATCTGGTGCACTTTGACAGATAAAAACTACACACATCATATTAGATTAATGCCATTTTTATGATATTATCATCACTAGTGATCATCCAGAGAAGACCCAACTTCACTGAATTCTGATGAGAACACACCATCCATTACAAACAGTAGACTAGCTCCTCACATTCGTAGCAGCCACAGAGTAGCAAAAATATTATATTATAAAGTTTAATTCCAGCTCGAAAAAAAAAAGAGTCTGAAATGCAATGTGAAGGTCTGTAGTAAGCTCACAGGTCTTAGCTTTCTTTAAATAAATAAAAAAGACTGAAATAAAACTAATGGTTGCCTAAACTTTACACCGTATGCTCTTTGTTAAATCTGTCCAAAATTTTTTTGAAAAAATTTCACAGTCTTTGTTTGTGAAATATTTGTGCTCGTGCACCACATATGCTCACATCTTGTGCATCTCCTGGGGGCTAAGCCCCCCCTGTCCTTAAAACTTAGTGACTCCCCTGTCTGTAAACATAAAATGTATCATGTCACTGTGCTTTTCACATAAAGTTGATGGAAGAATGGACAGTGCAGTAGATGCCCCCTCAGTATAGTATCTGCAGGAAAGAGGTCTCTGCTCTCCCCCACTTAGCTCAACTAGTGCATAGTGCAGGACACAGACAGTAAACGGCGCTGAATTGACCCTATTAAACAGCTGTTTTCTCCGCATACATGAGGTTCCGTCCCGAAATAATACAAGTGCACGTATGTACGAAACCTTTACAGTGTAACAACTGGTTGGAAAGAGCAGTTTATCTAGAGCCAACTGACTCACTCAGTAGCCTTCTCCTCCATGCACGCAGGCTCCGCGACGCGCTGTATCACTCGCTTTTTCCGAATGAATCGCCTTTTTTCCCGCGACCAGTAAACAAACACCAGCGTACGTGAGGGCGTCAATAAACAAGAGCATTATAGGCCTACCGGAATTGTTTGGACAAGAGAGGAGAGTCACTCAGTCACCTTCCATCTGTCCTCCCTGATACTTTGCACTTTTTTTTTTTTTTTTTTTTTTTTCATTCATTAGGCCGAAAAAAATACCGAGGTCATGACCTCGGTGTCCTCAATGGTAGCTACGGCCTTGCTCCGTAGCGTAGCTCTGAGCAGCTTGCGGCTCTGCTCCGCCGTTCTAAAAATAGCTTGCACCGACAATTAAAGGTAACAAACCTACTGCTAAGAATATAGGGATTATGGCAATAGGCCAATTTGCCAAAAATGTTGAACTATCCCTTTAAGCAAACCAGTGGAATCCTATATGTTTAACCAACTGTCTGACAGTCGGACCTTTTCCAAGGAAGATAAATGCAAAGAACATTCCTAGCGTTATTTACTTATTTAAATATATACATTTTGGGGGGCTTTTCAGGCCTTTAATGGATAGAAGAGTAGAGAGACATAGAGAGGGGGGATGACATACAGCAAAGGGATACCCTTGAAATTGACCTGGGGCCGCTGTGGCAAAGACGATAGCCTCTGCATATGGGGCGTCTGCTCCACCACCTGAGCTACTCAACGCCCCATTCCTGGTGTTATTACCAGCAAATGAGTAAAACATACATGAACTATTAGTCTAAGAATCATTTAAGTATATAACATATACATATATTATGTATACATTTAGCATTTTTGAAACGTACCCTTTAACAAAGTCTCTTCATCCCCTGTTGGTCTTCATGACTTTGTCCAAACAACCATAACTGACCATCATCCTCTTTGTGGACCAGCTGGAATCTTGTCTTTTCCAGACATGTTAACTGATGAAACACCTCAAATATGCAACACCTCATCCACAAACAGTCTGAGGACTTTTCACAACAGCAACAAAAAAATCCCCAGTGATAGGGGTTGCAGGTCAGGAGTCCCACCACCAGAGGGCAGTGTGGCCCCACGTCTATAAGGACATATGACATGTGTAGAGTAACCTGGCAGCAGGGCAGAGCAGGGCTGTTTGGTATTCCACGCAGGAATCTGGGGGGTTTACAATGCAGCGCTGCCACCACTGCTGCTGTGACTGAGGCAGGTGAGGAGGCTGTGACCTGAGAGAGGGGGGAGCCTCGTCACATAGAGGGGGGGAGATAAGTGAGGGAGGGTAAGAGAGAGAGAAGGAGGAGGAGGGGGGGGGGCATAATTTGGCCTCTTAACCCCTCCTCCCTTTCCCCCTCCTGCGTGGCTCAAAGTAGCACTTCATCAGCGAGAAGTAAATGACTATTCAGGAGACTAATTCAACTAAAACTGGCTGCATCTGGTGCCAAGACATGCACTAAACCCAATTAAGACGGCGCGCGTGTGTATGTGTGTATGTGTGTATGTGTGTATATGTGTAGACTGGAGAGAGATAGTGCTGTCTCATCAAACTGCTCTAATAGAGCCCCCGCCCTCCCTCCCTCCGTCATCCCTTCTTCCACCTAGACACGCAGCATCCCGCTCTAATGTGTCAGAGTCGATTTGCGCGGGTCATTATTATTTTAGCAGTGATCCTCCGCCGCCTCCGTCTCTCCCTCCAGACACATTGGGGCTCTGGCAGGAGGTGAAGGATGGAGAGGGAGGGACGGCCGCAGACTGAGAGAGGGAGGGACGGCCGCAGACTGAGAGAGGGAGGGACGGCCGCGGACTGAGAGAGGGAGGGACGGCCGCAGACTGAGAGAGGGAGGGACGGCCGCAGACTGAGAGAGGGAGGGACGGCCGCGGACTGAGAGAGGGAGGGACGGCCGCGGACTGAGAGGGACATTTCGGGGGTGTATTAATAAAGCAGCGGGGAGGCGGGCTAGTTAACACTCCTGTTGTCCTTCTGGGTCAAATTGACCCAATCTGTTCCCTTCTTCCTTCCATCCTTCCTTCTTTTCTTCCTTTCGCCCTTCCTTCTTTCCACAATCCTTTTTCCTTTCCTTCTTTCCTTCCTTCCCTTTGTCCGCATTTCTTCTTCCTTCCTCTTTTGATCCAATTGACCTGATCTGTTCATTCCTTCCATCTTTCTTTCCATCATTTTCCCTTCCTTCTTTCCTCCATTCGTCCTTCCTTTTTCTTCCTCCCTTGAACAAATCTGTTCCCTCCCTCCATCTTTATTTCCTTCCTTTTTCCCTTCCTTCTTTCCACAATCCTTTCTCCCTCCCTCCCTTCCCTTTGTCCTTCTTCCTTCCTTTTTTGACCCAATCTGTTCCCTCCCTCCTTCTATCTTTCCTTCCTTTTCCCCTTCCTCTTTCCTCCCATCTTTCCCTTTATCCTTCCTTCCTTCTTTCTTTCCTTCCTTCCTTCCCTTCATCCTTCCTTCCTCCCTTCCTTCCTTGACCCAGGAGGACGACAGGAGGGTTAAGGATGTCACTAGGAGCTGGCATCCCCGTACTCTCAGGCCTGTACAAAAACCAAGGTCATAGATTTTTCTGTGTACACAGTCCAGAGACCGGGGTTGGACAGAGAGAACAGTTTGTCGGTGAGCCAGCGCTGGCCCCGGTCCAGGTCCTTACTCAACAGCTTCAGGGGCAGCGCTCTGTAAAAACCTTTGATGAAACTCATCAGTCTGGTTTTCACTGGAGGTGTTTGGGCACTGAGGTCTAAATGCTCTTTTCAGAGGCACCTGGTCCAGGTCATCTGATGCTGCACGGCCGTGTGAAGGAGCTCATACGTAGTCGGTGTAATGTGTGTAGATGTTTTTGCGGATGGCTTCGTGCACAGTGGTACGTCACTGAGCGTCTGTGCCAGAGCTCCTGGCTCCTTCTCAAAACCGGGAGAATCTATTACAAGTAGCCTAACACAATGACTACAGGAGACTACCTCATAAACCCCATTTAACCCCAACAGGCAGTTTAGAAAAGTTACCCTCTGCTGTGATTTAGTTGTGGCTCGTCAAGTGTGGTAATTCTAGTAATGTTCATGTTTAGTGTTTAATGCCTTATTGGTTTAGTTTCACGTCTGTTATCATGAACACTTTTGTTAATGTCTAGTCGTCACACACTTCCTGTTTTTTTTTTCTTTGTACTTAGTTTTTCCCTCTGTTTCAGACCCTGACTTCCTACCTTCCTTTGGGGGTCGGTAACTCATAGACATCCATCTTGAATCAGTGAACTCGTTCTGACTCTGGACCATAGACTGTAAAAAGAATGGACGTAGCACCCGTGACGTCACCCATTGGTTTGGGGGGGTCTGTTTTGTGCCGCTACTACGGGGGTTTGAACCGCGCCATGTTGGATTCTACTTGCCATATTTGGAGCGGTGCGGCCGTTGTCCGGCCGAGGGCCCGCCCACTGGCCTCGAAGCAGCGGTCTCCGGACCTGTCACTCAACGGTTCTGCGCCCTAATTGGCCAGAACTTTAAACCTAATAATAGTAAAACGGTAGAGTTTAAAAAAAATTCACCCCCCTCAGAGTGTGTGCGGGGGTAGAAACTATCGGTTGAGACCAAAAGAATAAAATGTACCAGGCTGTAAATATGTTTTTTTAAGCTGTAAAGTCAGCTATTTTAACATGGGGCTCAATTGGAGTTGCTCCCTTCTGGAGCCAGCCCCCAGCGACAGCCCAGGGGATTGCAGTTTTTTGAACGCGGAAGTGAGCTTCACTTCTCAGACCGACAACTGCCCCCTTGCTCTGGTCGCAGTAAAGTGGGTGATCCAGTCATCTGCACTAAAAAACTACTCATAACTCTGTGGAATTTTGACCTTGTATAGCTATTACTTTAACTGTTTGCATAATGTTACTATAGTGTTACTTTCATGGAAAAGTACATGATTACAATTATTTGCGATTTTAAGTAGGCTATGCTGTATCACAACTGCCTTTTTGACATTCATAAGAAAACGAAACTGTTTGAAAGTCGGTCAAAAACTGAGCAGGTTGTGGTTGTTTTAGTAGAACATGCACTAGAGGTTTAATGCTCTGAGGGAGAGAGCAGATGCAAGATGGTGGCCGTGTGGCAACGCCGTGTCATTGGGCAGCAGCGCTGGCTGAGTTATCTAGTCTTCTTATACAGTATATCTATATGTCTAGGATTGGTTTCACCTGCTTCCCCTGCCTCATGCATTAATAGTCTTTGTCTCCTTTTGTCTTGTCTCCAGTTTGTTTGTTCGTCCCAGCTGTTTTGGTTTTGTTTGTGCACAAATGGCAAATAAAATCTCTTGACTTGACTAGATCTTCCTTGTAAGCATTTTGTTTTGTACTTTGACTATCTTCCTTGAGAGTGCTTTTGTTGCAAGTTTTTTGCTTAAATAAATACCTCTTGTCAGGTCTGATTGTTAAGTTTTATGTTATTTTTTTATCCTCCAAGTGAGCACCTTGTGTTTATAACAGGTTAAAAACAAGGACCTATCACAAGATCCTTGTTTACAGCTCCTCACACTTCAGTGGTGGTATTCATAATTTATTTTTTATAGTTTAACTTACTTCTACTTCATTATAATTTTTTATTTTCTTGGATAGTGTTTTTAGCACTTTTTGATTATGTGCCTTTCTGTGTCTTTTAATTTACGAGACTCCGACAGAGCCCTGCACAATAATTCCTATGTGCCTGGGCTGTTTGGTTTGTGCACAAATGGCAAATAAAATCTCTTGACTACATCCTCCCTGTGAGTGTTTCTTTTTATACTTTAACCATCCTCCTTGAGAGAGCTTTATGTTTGAATTTTCTGCCTAAATAAATACCTTCTTGTTATATCTTCTGAGTCGTGCATTTGAGTCTATTAGTTTTGTGTCTAAGGTCATTACAAATTTGATTTTTGCGTGACGCATCCAAAAGGTTAAATACAGAATAGTGGCTAATAGTGGTCTTACATCCTGCTGGTATCACTCTGGAAAGAGTTTGAATTCACCTATTGAAACTTCAGAGGTCAGAAAGTGAAACAATACCTGTCTCTGATTGGTTTTGATCCTACAAATGTTCTAGAAACAAACTTAATCTGACATACGATAAGTGTACGTATAGCATTTATCACCAGCTAATAAAAAACACTGTGGGCGCTGTGATATTTACATGCAAGATTCATACTATTTGATCTGAAGGTGAAAAAGGGCGACTGTGTGTTTAAAGGCACTGCTTGGAGCGAAGCAATGTACCTGCTAAAAAGTCCTGAGCACATCACTGCAGTTTCTCAATCTAGATGACAACTAAGATACAGGAGTGGGAAGAAAAGGTGTGCAGCTAGACTAGAAAGAGTTGAGTTGACTTTCACAGGACAAACAAATGCAGGCTGTGGGGAGGAAATAAAACAGGAAGTGCAGGACAGCTGACGTGAGAGATAACCTGCTCCACAGACTTGAAATTCTATGAATACTAAACATACTTAGATAAACTATTGGATTTCATTGTGGAGTGTTATCTAACACACTCTGGCAGATGTGTTTTTAATCACTTCTGCTGCAAGAGGTTATTTCCTTTACATACAACACATGGTGAGGGTTGGGTATAGGTTGTATACAGAACACTTTATAATAAGTATGCACTATTAAACATTAGTTAAAGGGATAGTTCACCCAAAATTCAAATTCAAAATTCTATGTTTTAAGCTTGTTTGTAGCGGAAGCTCCCAGCACTGCTCTTCCTGGTCCGTCCAAATCTCGCACGATTTGCACTGACACCCAGTTCACGGCTCCACAAATCGCACGAGATTCTGGCAGAGCAACACTGGGAGCTTCCGCTACAAACAAGCTTAAAGCAGAAGTAAGTGGTCCGGTCGTTTTCGCTAATGCTGCTTTTGAAATCGTAAATTACAGCTTCAAGTCACAACTTACGACTTTGTAGCGTTCCAGGCAACCCACTCGTGTTTTTCCGACCTGTTTTACCGGTGAAAGTCACTATAACGGCCACTCGTAACTTCCGACCGGTGAACTCGTACCAGATCGAACTGGTACGACTTCACGGTCGGAAAAATACGAGTTTCCTTGAACGCACCATAACAGTCCCCGTCCCTACGTCACCACATTCACGGCGTCCCTTGGCTGCACACACAGCCCTGCATGCCGTTCTCTCTCCTCATTGGATAAAAACTGTAGGATACGATAAATGTTTTCTCCTGGGCTCAGAGCAGAGCAGAGGGACTGACAGACTCGTGTTTCAGTCCAAACACTCTATGTAAGTGATTGCTGTCGGAAGATATAACTATTTAAGACTTATATTAACACAAATATATCACTTACTTCTGCTTTAAAATATAGACTTATTTAATTTTTTTCGGAACAATTTCTCATGTCGGGGCTTCAATACAAGAGGGACATTACAGACGAGCACTATGGAGGTATTTGGATGTTTTTTGTGTGTCTTTTTGGACAAAGAAGTGAGCTCTGTTCGCTACCGCCATGTGGACATGCAGTGCTGCACGGAGCCCCGCTGTAACTCAGAGAAGGCACGGAGGAATCTGAAACTTCTCCCAGCCCTTAGTCCACATGAGGGTGAGTAAATAATGAGTGAAATTTGAATTTTGGGTGAACTATCCCTTTAAGCATTAACTACTGAATTCATCATTTATAACACTGTATTAGTATAGATAAAATGATTTACTGATCATTGATAAGCACTAACTGTATTTATAAACTACATACTAATGAGTATTCATGTGTTATAAATGAATAATTCAGTATTTATTAGAATGGTGTGTACTACTTATAAAGTGTTAACAAAGTGGTGATTCTATAAAACACAAAACACGGCAGTAAATGAGTCTAAAATGACATCGTGGACGGTTCATTTACACAATCTGTTAACTCTGGTTGCTACAGTTATACCTGTACAATACTCAGTCACATGCACACACACCAACACACTGTTCTCTCACCTGTTGGGCTTGGGGAACAGGACGGAGGAGTCCGGCTTGCGGATGAAGTACTCATCAGCCACTTTGCTGATGGCGAGCTTCTTTTTCTCGCGGCGGGGCAGGGTCTCCAGCGACAGCGGGGTCTCCTCTTTGGGCCGCAGCATGCCGAGGTAAGGAGGTAACATGTGGATGAAGATCTAGGAGGAGAGGGACGATGGAGAGCAGCAGAGGAACAGGAAAGTCAGTTTTTCTCTTTCAGGATTCAGGAGTGGTTATCACTGTTATCTCTCAGCAAAAAGGTTCTGTTTTTTGAGTCCCGTGGGCTTTCTATGTGGAGTTTTGCATGTTCTCCCTGTGGGTTCTCTCCTAGCTTCCTCCCTCAGTGCACTGACACAATAATACAACTGGAGGCTTTAAATTACCCATAGGTGTGAATATGTGTGTGTTGTTCATCTCTATTATGTCGACCCTGTGATTGGTTTGTGACCTTCCCATGGTGTACCCCAGCCGCGCTACATCAGCTGTGATTGGCTCAATGTCGCTGCAAGGATAAGCTCTATAGATAATGGATGATTATAAAGCAGAAAGTCACAAATTCTCATTTTTTCAGTTTGCCTGAAAACCCACATTAGTAAGAAGAAGGTTATTTAACTGTACTTTCCTCTTTCAGTCAATAGCTCATTGGCTCACACAGACCTCCTGAGTCCATTGACTTTCCAGGTATTAAAAATCCACTTGTTTGGATTCTTGGTTCATGATTTATTGGATACCTGGAATGTACTTGCCCCGCATTTGCCTATTAAGGATGAGAAATGACTCGAAATGTTGAATTTAGCAGAGAGATAACCTTTGAGAACAGTTGCTACTGAATGATGTGGGTGGGGGAAACCAAATGGGTAATGTTTTCCAATTCCTCAACGTCTACTCTCAAGGTGTCCTTGAGCAACAAAAAAAAACATGAATTCTACAGTAGATGCTCCAGTGGAGCTTCTGAGTAAAGGCCTGTGGGCCACTCCTCACATGTGTGTAATTAAAAGCTAAATAACCTGACAAAAATGTCCAACCCTCCCCTGACTCTCAGGTGTGGAACTACAGCTCTCAGAAGGACATCAGAGAATTTGATGATAAATAAGCAAATCATTGGGCCAAATGTCTTGATCGATATCATGAACGCTGTAAATGGCTTCTTTATCTGCACTTAAGGTGATTTTATAGCCATCTTATAGAATAACTCTTGGCCCGCCTGTATTGACAGATGGACGCCATTAATGGTTCACTGGCAAGTAACCTGCTGAAGCTGCAATAGTGAACGTAGCACGAGGTGAAACGACTTGGCTTGAAATCTGTGGCTTTAAGGGGGAGATTGAATTAATCCAGAGGCAAACGTGTTGATTTCTTTAGAAGACCTCCTCCCACCTTCTGTTGCACAGTTTACAATGGGACTAGACTGTGTGTGCGTGCGAAGTTGAGTTATGACCCATTATGCGTATCAATACTATAAACACATGGTGGTGGTCGATTGATTCACACACTGTGCCTCTCTCTCTCTCTCTCTCTCTCTCGCTCGCTCGCTGGTGGTGGTGATGTCATTTCCAAACTGGACATTTATACTTAATGCCTCTCCACTAGCACCTGTCAATCAGAGTACAGCATCAATCCATGCTGAGGTCACTGTCGCTGTGTAGCCCCTTATGGATCCATATTGCTGCTATAGTGGTCAAAATCTATGCACTGTCTGCATTACAGTTATACACTTAACCTATGAATTCTGTGGTATGTGCCTTTAATTAATACTATATAGTTATCTATAAGAAATTAACATTAATATAAACTTTTTTTTTTTTTAATATAAGGAGGACAGTGCACATTAATGAACATAATAAAATGTAAAAGTGCCAGTGTTAGCCAACAGCTAGTTTCCGACTGTCGTCCTCCTGGCGAGGTGTTAAAAGCCATTAAAATGAGCAACAAGGACATAACAACATAATTCATGAAGACAGGAAAAACACAAGAAACATAGAAAATGGGTACACATAAAGACTTCACAAGGTCCCTCTGAGTTTTCAGTCAAACTAATTAACAGGGTGGTAGATATCAGTGAGCATGGATCCCCTGCTTTCACATTGTAGACCCAAACTCGTACTTTTGAAGTGGTTTCAAAATTCCTGAAGCATTTATTCCTCCGAGCTGGGGAAAAGAAATGCAGATAATTCAAATAATTAAATAATAACTTAAATAATTAAAGATGCCCTGAGAGTTTTCTTGTAAACAAACAAATTTATGTTTACATTCAGTGTTTTCCACCATAATAAATTGTGTGTATCCTTGAGGCTTAACTAATGCATTTCTGTCCCGATAAAACATTTGCAAAGGTGTTTTATTTTTTATTTTCTTAACTTAATGGGCCCTTCTAATGTGGCCTTCTCTTTTGCTACATACTTATATGAAAACCATTTAACTAACACATAAACAGTCAGGTTGGTTTGTATGAAAATATGTATTATTGTTATGTACATGGAAGTATGCCTGCAAGAGAAGTCTAATACTTCAGATTTAATAGCCAAGATGGGCACAGTGATAAGTGGATGCTGTTTGCCTGATCAAAGTCTATGCAAAGTGCAAACAATTACAATCTGAAGAGGGTCATCTCCTGAGTTTATCCTCTAAATGATTCAACAGCTGGAGATGGGAGATATTATTGACACCCATATCTTTCCTGACACCAGGTTTGCCCCCGCAGCATCAGGAGATATTAACCTCCCTGGCTTCCTGCTGTTCTCACTTTTAAAGGCTCCAAGCTGAAGATAAGTGAGAGATGAGAAATTAAATAGCATATTGTTAAGCAGGCGCCCCGGGGCATCATGGCCGCCTGGGTGCTATCAAAGCTTAATAACTGCAATAAAAGTACAATAGTTAATATTGCCCTCATCTATTTGATATACAGTTATTGTATTAGTAACATAATTCTATGAGTATTGATTTTTAATTATTTTTACAATGAGATAATTGGATTTGCCTGCCAATTACTTTCTATAAACTGCTGTAATGCAACAGTAGGCTTTTATATCAACGTTTATGTGCTCTCTTTTGCTTGTTACAGTTTCAAAAGTGTACAGTTGTATAGGTTATGCAGTGGCTTTATTTTTGTCATATGAATGTTTAAAGTTATGAAAAAAAATTATATTCCACATGTTCCACTTTGTCCACTTGGGGCCAAATTAAAGGAATACCTCCTAAGTGTACTGAAGCTGCGACATGAAAAAAAGTTGTTCGGGAAAAAAATTAATGTGATCTCTGTGTTTATCCTTGTTGTAGCAGCAGCTCCCAGTGGCTCTGTTGATGTTTGTGCGCATGCACAAGATTTGCTGCGAGATGTTCGTTGTAAACCATTGGATGTATGATGTAAACACACGGAAGACAACCAGACTAAAAACAGAGAGATCAAATACATTTTTTCCAAACAACTTTTTCATGTCACGGCTTCAGGACACTTGGGTCAGTACAGACGAGCAGTATGGAGGTATTTGTATTTGTATTTGTTTCATAGTGTGTGTTTTGGACGATTCGAAAGTGAACTCTATCCACCACCATTATATGAAAATCCGTTGCCAGCCGGACCCCCCCTGGAACTCCAAAAGAGTTTTGATGACTCTGAAAGTTCCTTCCCTGGCATGATGGTGAAGAGAAAATTGGTGAATTGTCGATTTTGGGTGAAGTATCCCTCAAACAGTGATGGGAATAAAGGCGTTATAAAATAACAGCATTACTAACGGTGCTACTTTTTTCAGTAATGAGTAATCAAAAGAGTTACTGTTTCCCCCGTTATAACACTGTTACCGTTACTCACCGTTACTTGACTCAAGAAGTCCCGTCACAAAATAATACACCTGTTAAAATATACCTTATATACACATCTTCTTTTCAGTCCATCTAGTCAGAAAAAAGCGTTTATCTGGAACTAACCAACTAGAACTCACTAAGTATGCTGCACAGGCAGGCTACATTAGTTACTTTTATAATGTAGTGACTCAATAACTAACTCAGTTACTTTTTGGGGAAAGTAACAAGTAACTATGACTAATTACTTTTTTAAAGTAACATGCCCAACACAATAAAATCATATGGTCACCTTAGAAAGATCACATGGCTTTTGTGTTAGCAAACAGTTTGACCTATTGACCTCCCATCACAGAGAAGCGTTGCTATGACGTTGTATTTCTGGTCACCTGTCTAACAGGATTCACTTTCCTGTTTGGATCTCCACAAACTCCTGTGAGTTTCACAAATCTGGCCCATACACAACATGACATGTTACAGCACCGTGGCTGACGACCACCAGTTAAACAGTAAAATACCTTGCTGTCATTGTATTGTCATTGCCCAGTGACCCCTTCTATATTACACATGGTGGTTTGATCCACTGTTAGAATAAAAAATAATCATTAGTGCAGCTTCAAAAAATTATAGCAGACTATTGAGGTCGAGAAATTACCCACAGCTAATGTCCTGTGTGCACAGATCTCTCTTCTCCACACTGACACTGATCGTCTGAAGAGTAGGAGTGAAAAGCAGCAGAACCTATAATGTTTCTCTCCCCATCAATCCAGCCTGTACCAAGCACTTCACTCCCATAAATCACCTGCACGCGCGTGTGTGTGAGCCATTTTGCGGTGAATGTTACCTGAAAGCGTGACAGGACTCGAAGCAAAGTGTAGAGCTGCTGCTCAGACCCAATTAGCTTCTCATAATGTGCAGCGAGGGCAACAGCCACTGATGGAGGTTAATGGTACAACATGACATTCAGGGTGTTGAGGACTGTGTGGACTTAATTCAGCAGAGTGCCTGAACTTAAGCTGATGCTGCCTCCATTACCAAATTAACACAAAAATTAACATTAGATTAGTGATTCCATGTCCACACTTCACTCCCAGGCAACGCTTGGCCACGTGATGTTTTGCCAACATTTAATTAATTTTGAAATGACAGACTTTTTTTTGTAGAGTCACACCCACATTTTCATTAGGACTTAGTATGTACAGAATTTTATAACTGATTTTACTCATTGATAATAATCAGTTTAGACCAGTGAATGGCCGGTGAATGATTATGATAAAGTTTTGAGTGCTATGATTGGCCAGCTGGTTCTTATGCCTCATCCAATCACAGCTTGACACCCTGGCCTTTAACCAATAACTTGTAAACTGTCCAACCTTACAAGCTCTCTCACTCTCTCAGCACATTTCATGGGCCAGCTACACGCCTTCCGTCTCTTGTGAAACCATCCAATCTGAGGTTTCACTCTGATTAAGACATTCCTATCCTTGAGGTCCATTCCTCATCACAACCAGCGCTGAGGCTGCAGGGAAATCTACTCCTTCCTGAAGGAGTAAGTAACCATATTTTCTTACTTATTTTTCACAAATATAATAAGTTACTTACTTACTTAAGTTTCAAATTAGTATTTTTGCTTTTTTTTTTTATTTGCTTTTACTTTTACACATGTCATAATAAATATTCATTTGACTTTGTTTTAAAATGTGTTATGTATGTTTTGCAAATATTCATACATTCAAACAGTTAAGAACCTTGTATGGTAATTTCATCAACCTTGGTTTGCAAATTAATAATAATAAAAACTTTTTTCTAATAGCTTTTAATAATGATTGCCTTTGAATTTCAAGTATTTAGATAAGTGCTCTGTAAAATGCTCTGGACGACTTCCAAGGTGAGCCATTTCCTGTCAGACCTCTACGAACTGGAAAATTCCTGATGATCAAAATGTTCCAAACCATCAAATATGCTACAGAGTTCATAATCCAATCCAATAATTTGACCCTTAGTCTGTGACCTTTCAGGTACAAGTTCCTCACCTTCCGGACCCACATGGGCATCTGGTGGGTGTTGGCGGAGCGGTGGTGCAGGTTGAGGACGACCACGCTGAGGATGACGGAGAAGGTGACCAGGATCATGGTGAACATGATGTAGTTGACGATGATGGGGACGCCCAGCGACGTCTCAGGGACTTTATCAGCAAGCAGCAGCAGGAACACAGTGAGGGTCAGCAGCACGTTGATGGACAGACCCATCTTCTCACCTGGTGACGACAAAACAAGAAAGTAATGATGACGTCAGGTTCTTTAAAGGACAATTCCGGGCAAATTCAACTCTGGGCTGTATTTTCCTAACATTTTAGGTCTAAAAAAAGGAATCTGAAGATTTTCAGTTTAATCGCTCCTGTTTTGCGGTAGTTGCGTCTGTCCGCGCATCGCCACGGCATCAATGAATGGGAGTGGATGTAAGTTCCGCTGTTTAGGCTGTTTACAGCCCTGAAAGCTGCAATTTTTTTTCCACAGACAGCATCAGATGGCTACTCAAACATGCACCGAGAAGTTTATTTACCTCAAGCAAGCCGACATGTTTGTAAAACTAGATCTAATTCAAAGTCTTGCGCGAGACCCAGTTGCCGTGCTCGGCGTGTTCAGGTGCAGTGGGAAAGCTACCGTTTGTGTCATAAACACAGGAATATCAACTCTTTACTTGCTTCAAGTAAAAAAAACTTCTCGGTGCATGTTTGAATAGCCACCTGACGCTGTCTTTGGAAAAAAATGTACACTTCAAGCAAGTAAAGAGTTGATATTCCTGTGTTTATGACACAAACAGTAGCTCCAACTGCACCTGAACACACCGAGCACGGCAACTTGGGTCTCGCGCGAGACTCTGGGAGACTTTGAATTAGATCTAGTTTTACAAACATGTCGGCTTGCTTGAAGTAAATAAACTTCTCTGTGCATGTTTAAGTAGCCATCTGACGCTGTCTGTGGAAAAAAAATGCGGCGGGGACAGACACAACTACCGCAAAACAGGAGCAATTAAACTGAAAATCTTCAGATTCCTTCTTTTAGACCTAAAATGTTTGGAAAATACACCCCGAGTTGAATTTGCCCGGAATTGTCCTTTAAGGCCTCTGAGTTACACCAGAACAAGGTCTGATCTTTCTCCAGCTGGGTGAGATTGACTCTTTCAGCAGCATCTGTGATGGAAAAGTCATCAAAATGTGAAGCTGAGTGTATAATGGAGCGAGGCTTCTACAAGGCCACTCACAGTCTGTGGTTAGAGTTCACAGCCAATGAGAAACTGATGTGTATTAGAGCAGTGTGTGATCCTTCAGAGGCTGTCAGAGCAGTTGGAGTTCTCTCACTGACTCTATCACACTGTTATCACCAGAAAGGTCAACATGTCCGAGTTCTGTCTTAGTTGAGTGAGAAGTGATTTCTTGAAAGTGCAGTGCATGAAATTATTGATCAGCAGCCAAAAGAGGAGAGAAAACACGGGACTGCAACTTCACTGTCCTTGACTTGTCTCTGTATCAGGCGGAGGATCATACTTTATGAGCGCGCATGCATGTCTGCAGATTGTGAAGGAGCGCAGACCTTGAGATGTCCCACGAGCAGAGACTAGAAAATATGAAAAAAAAAAAAGGCCTGGAGTAAACTTCACACACACACGCACACACATACACCATATGGTTATATATAAAGGGGTTCCTATATGTCCTTGTGTTATCCACTTAAATGAGTGGTTAAACATGCTCAGGCAGTATGGATCTTATAGGACGTCTCTCTCTTTGGACACTCAGACAACACTGGGTCATGCAGTATTTGTGCAGAGTGGACAGAGATACTCTGACTATGTAAAGCAACACAAATATGTTCACTGATTTTTCATCAATCAGTTTTATTATTAAGATAATCACCCATCATGTGGTGTATCACTCAGACTGGAAGGACAGTGGATTAGACTAAACTGGAAAATAACCCTCATTAGTGTTATCTCAGTTTGGGTTCAGAGCATATTTCTTTAAAGGGATAGTTCAACATTTTGGGAAATTAGCCCATAGCCATAATCCCTATAGTTTTAGCAGTAGGTTTGTTACCTCTATTTGTCGGTGCAAGCTGTTATTAGAATGGCGGAGCAGAGCCGTGAGCTGCTCAGAGCTATGGAGGCTAATGGGATTTCTTGGTTTCCCTCATCAAACTCATCAAATAGCCTACACAATCCAACAACTCCACAACGCTCTGGTGGACAAGTTGTGACCTGCACATTCACCACGTTATGAGATAACAATAGAACATTATGAACGCCAAAATGTTGAACTATCCCTTTATCTTTTGGGGCATTTTTAGCATTAATTGACAAGACAGTGGAGAAAGACTGCAGAAATGAAACACAGTTCACATTGGCACAGTCTGGAGTCAAACTGGCAAACATTGAACTGGGCATTGCCAACATGGGACGTGCTCTTACCACTCGACCACCATTATACATTTTAAAAGAAGACCTACATTTCACAGTGAGGGGTTGGGTGTTTGGTTTTATTGAGACTGTCCTGCAAAAAAGGAGCCCAAAGGTCATTTGTGCAGCGGGTTACTATTTCCCATGATTAAGTTTTGTCCATAGACGACATCTAGTGGTTGTAGTCATTATGACAGGAGAAAAAGGAAAAGTCTGGTGATGTATCATGAGAAACATCTGGGAAGTCCATAACTGGTGGAGGTGGTGGTGATAAAATACAGGAATATGTCTGAGGGGGGCGGGGTACACCAGTCTATCACAGGGCCACATAGAGAACAGAACAGACACTCACATTCACACCTACTGATCATTTACAGTTACCAATTAATCTGTGTGCATGTCTTTGAACTTTGGAAGAGAGCTGGAGAACTTTGTGAGAACCCACAGGGAGAACATGCAAACTCTGAGAGAATGGGAATCAAACCGAGAACCTGAATGTTATATCCACCACAACCTGCTGTGGTTGTGCAGAAGCAGAGATTTGATAACTTAAAGGGACATTGTGTAACTTCTCCTGTTATCTATTCACGAAAATCGATTATTTAGTTCAAAAGTCTGTTTTTCATTAATCAGTACTCCCCCCATCAACAAAGTGAAGTGTTCCTTTCAGCTCTGAATGAGCCGTTCATATCATTCATATCTACATGGAGCGGGTAAGCTCGGTGCTACCTTTAATGATTTATTTGGAACCACAGAAAGAACAAAGTGGAGCATCAGGCTGATAACCCTCAGTAGTTTGCGGGCCGATTTGTACCATTTTAATTTTTGAGGTTATCGATCCCACCATGCTCCAGGAAACAACTATCTAATCTGGACTTGAATTCCTTTGTTCCAGTAATTGGACAAGTGTGTGACTGTCCACTTTGAACAGACCACACAAACACAATTAGGAAACGCTACTACCTGTTCTAGAGAGCAATGACATGCCAGTGTAATCCTACCGAAAGCTGCCACAGGCTGGAAATAGTCACAGTAAAAGAGTTTGTATGCATTAGTCTGTTTTTTTACCTGCATCAGGGGGAAGGTAGAAGTTAAAGATGGCGATGATGGTGATGAGGATACAGGGGATTATGATGTTGATGATGTAGTACAGAGGCTTCCTCTCAATGATCAGGTAGAAGACCATGTCCTCGAAGTGATCGTCGCTCACACTCTTCCTGCTCGGCTTGTGCATGATGCGCCACTCGCCGCCCTCTGGAGGAACAGCCACATTTTGAGCATTACAAAACATTTTGATGGAGATCAGCAAAAATATTATTTTTTACAGCACAAGCAACAAATCTGCATACCACAGGGGGTCCGAACAAAAAAAGTGCAAACACAGTCGAAGTGGTAAAAGACACTCCTGTGACCATGGTTTGGATATAAAGCAGAAGCAATTATAAAGTAGGTAATGAGAGAGAATTAAAAACAAGAAACAACTTCAATCATCCAAAGGAATATATTCATTTTTAAATAATAGTCATGTCATTTTCCGAATGTACAAATACTGTATTACTACTCATCATATCAAATTCAACTTTTTCATCTAATCTAAAACAGCTCAAACGTTCATACAGCTCACAATTCCCTATATTGTTTCATCCCTCCATCCCTCCATCCAACTTTTCCTCCAAACCCTCACCACTGAAAGCCTCGTCCAGTAGGATCTCTCGTATCTCGTTGCCCTTTGAGTCCAGTGCGTACTGCAGGTCGATCTCTGTGGAGTCGTACGTATAGGAGCGGAACTGCATGGTGCAGTTCTGCCAGTCAAATGGGAAGTATGTTACCTAGACAGAGAGGCCGATACAGACAGAGTCAGAGGAGAGGAGCAGCAGGCTGAGGATGAAGAACAGAACAGGGAATAGAGTCTTCAAGTTAAAGTTAATGTCAGTGTGTTGGTGTTCACCTTAACTGCACAGGAGCTGTAGTATAGTGCAGGGGGAGTCCAGGTTACTCTGCCATTACTGTAAACCTGCACATGGACATGCAAGGCCACATCAAACACCCCATCATTACTGCAAACAGAGATTAAGATAAGAACATTAATTAGAATATTTACTTCTTTTCATAACAAGTTGTGTTCAATTTATGTTGTGGTATTGGTTTCATGTTTGCTGATGTTTTTCCATCACTAGAAACATATGAGAGCAGTGAGTCCCTATCAGAAAGTGAGGAGATGGGCCGGGGCTAGCTGGATAGCATGCTAACATCAGCAGAAGAGATACAAGACAGAGAGAAGAGTTCACACTGGTGTTTCTGTCCACTTCTGCACAGCTCAGCTGTTGGTGAGCAGAGGAATGGAAGTTTGATGCTGAACTCAGAACGTTTCCTCAAGACTTGGAAGTCAACTGCTGCTAATGCGCTGTGAGATAATAACGGAACATTTCGAGACAGAGTTGTTTTTGAGGCAAATGCAAAGAGTGCTTGCCAAAGAACTGCCCCCAACGCGTACGCGCATCAGCGGTTTTGCATGAATTTACCCCAAAAACAACTCTGTCTGGTAACATTCTGTTATTATCTCACAGCGTGGTGAATGTGCAGGTCACAACTTGTCCACCAGAGCGTTTTGGAGTTGTTGGATTGTATATTTGATGAGTTTGATGAGGGAAACCAAGAAATTCAATGAATCTCTGTAGCGTAGCTCTGAGCAGCTCGCGGCTCTGCTCCGCTGTTCTAAAAATAGCTTGCATCGACAATTAAGGTAACAAACCTATTCCTAAAACTATAGGGATTATGGCAATGGCCCTATTTGCCAAAATGTTGAACTATCCCTTTAACATCTACTGTGTCCAAAGCCACTCACTCAATAGTGGACTATATAGTCTCATATCAAAATCTTGTAATGTCTCATCTTTTTTCTTATCTATCATCTTGATATGTATCGTCTCATCTTGTATCACACTGCACTACATTGTCATAGAATCCTGTATAGTCTCATAGCCTATAGCTAATACAATCAATCATCTCTTGTAAAGTCTGTATTTAGACTTTATGGTCTCACATGACAGGGCTACAAGTGCAGCCTGACCTTAAGTAACTCCAGAGGTGATGAGGCAGCTCCAGTTAAAACACTAGGGCAGTAGGTTGCAGCTGGAGTGACCAGTGACAAAGGGCAAAAGTGTAACTAGGAAGTTTTGAAGAGATATTTTAGACATCAAGTCATCTTTAGCCGGTATTAGCATATTTCATGGCATCCTGCTGACTCAGTTACAACATATCATGTAATAGTGGAATCTAAGGTTTGAATCCAGCCCGAGGCCTTCGTTTCATGTCATCCCACTTCCTCTTACTCAGCTTTCATGTCTCTTTATTCTGCACAATAAAGCAAAATTTACATTAAAAGGGCAAAGCTGTGGTCAGAGTGAGTGGAATCTGAATAACCTTGTCTCCTATATCTTCCTTCTGTCCTCTCACCACAGCTGTACAGCACATCTGCATCTGGCAGCTACTGTAGCCCACTCTGCAAGACCGCCGTAAAACTATTTCATTGACGTAGATAAGAGGGACATTTCTAAGTGCAGCACTAATGTTGGATGTATACAGAGCTGTTCTGGCAGTTAAGCTCATAAGACAATACACAACAGAGACATCGAATCAATTAGACGCAGATTCTGCAGCGTTTGGTTTTATGCCTCTGGTGATTTAACAGGGAGGATAAGCTTGTGTCCTGGAAGTGGGCCCTCCTAAAACCCCGTCCCCGTGAAGGTGCTGCTGCTGCTAAAATGGCCAACATTGATCATAAAAACACAGAGAGAGAGAGAGATGGGTATACTGTACACACTTTTGTATTTGTGTGTGTTTACGTGCTTGATTTGAAGGGAACGCCTCCTGAGATGAAGTAGCTGAGCTGTGCCATCAGCTCAGTTATTGGGGAGCCGTGCTGCTTAATTACCTATAAAGTGTTGATGAATGGAGCAGTGAGGAGATGTACAGTGGTGTTATTATGGGTATGCACTGTATGTGAAAAGAGACATTTCCTGATTCATTTGTGTGAATACAGTTTCTCCTCAACACAGGAGCTGCACTGTGACCTCAGCAAACTGCAGCTGTGTTTTATTCTGGCTCCACCATGCCTCCATCAATGTGCAGCCGTTTGTTGACGGTCATAACATTTTCAATATACATATATACTGTTCTGGTAACACTATTTGACGCCTATCTCTATAACGCATTATAACTTAAAATGAGTTATAATGCAGTTATAGCTATGCTTTGTAACAATAATCATAACACACTATAAAACATTTTATCTTGACTTACAGTATAAGGTCAGATGTAATATTTTGTAATTGTTAGTAACTCACTGACAATGCCCACATACATCCGATAATGCATTATATAGTTATAATGTGTTATAATTGGCTTATAAACATGTATAACTATCATTATAAACACTCATAAATTATCATAAGGCTTTATAACAATAAGCATAACACATTATAGAGAATTATAACTCTATTACAATACTTGACCTGGTAAGCCTTTATAAAATGCTCTATGATGTGTTATGCTTATTGTTATAAAGCCATGATAATTTATGAGTGTTTATAATAATAGTTATACATGTTTAAAAGCCAATTATAACACATTATAACTATATTTATAATGCATTATCGATGTGGGCATTGTCAGCAAGTTACTAACAATTATAACATATATACCTGACCTTATAAGTCATGATAAAATGCTTCAGTGTGTTATAATTATTGTTATAAAGCATTATGATCATTAGTGTTTATAACTATAGTTATACAGTGCTGTAACTGCATTATAACTTATTACAAGTATGGTTATAATGCGTTATAGAGATAGGCGTCAAATAAAGTGTTATCATACTTCTTTACCCATTTTGGCTTTTTGAACATTTGCAGCAGAATATTAATTTTCCTTTTCATAAACATGCAGCGGACATCTGGACGTCTGAACTGTGGCAGAGACATGACAGAGCCGCAACACGAGCAGAATGTAGCACAGCTGTTGGTTGGGAGGATTAATGGTTATCGTGGCCGTCAAGTGGAAACGTGAACAGAAAGAGACGCCAGCGTTCAGGCTCCGGCTGCATCACAGCTCGGTCACGTGCCGGGGTTCAAAAGTTCACCAGCAGAGCATCAAAAGCAATCTGTTGACAAATGTCTGACTTTGTGTAGCTTTGTGTAGCTTTGTTCTTCTTGGAGTTTTTTCCCCCGGTGTTTTCAGAAAACGTGTGAATTTATAAGACTGACTTCAGTAGAGATGACAGCAACAAAGGTCAGGTTCATGGTTGTCACAGTAACTCCACATGTTGACAAAAATGAATTTAGGATTAATATGGTTACATCCTTTGTGACTGTATATAGGACAATGTCATTCCTGCAGAGTTTAATTATGTAAATGAAACAGTCGAGCGTTCTCCAAAGACTCTTGTAGGCCTCTTCCAGTTTTCTGGTGCCTCCTCTGGAAGGTGATCCTTCTCTGGACCTGTGAGTCCTGTTTATTACTGCAGAGAGCCACTTCCACCTGCACAGCTCCTTACATCTGCCACTGCAGCTGCTGAGTTGCTGCATGTATTGGTATTTAAACTGTGATTAATCGCAGTCAATCACAGAGTAGTATTGTGATTAATCAAGTTGTTTTTTAAATTGCATATTTAGGTGGTTCAATACCAGGCTGAGGTATTTTTTCATAAACCAAAATATTTTGAAGTTAGGCTTGGGCTTTAGATTGAAGTTATCACACTTCACTACATTTATAACAGGGCTTTAAACTTTATACAAAACTAAATTCCAATCCATCACCCAAATCCCCCAGAGGAGTCCCCCCCTCTGGAGAACACAGATGTCTGCAAAAAACCATGGCAGCGAATCCAGTAGTTGTTTGGATTCTTCAGTCTGAACCAAAGTAGTGGACTGACTGACAGAATGTGAGGAGTTGTAGGAGTTCACTTCAATAACACAATGACAGTGTGATGTAGCTTTGTGTGAGTTTCCAGCAGCCTCTGGGTGATTGTGGACAGTCATGTTTGCATTATTACTACGATTGTTACTATCATGTAACTAGAAGTATTTGCTTGTTTGGTTGTACGAGAGTTTAGAGTTGTATTTGAGTTTTATGTAGATCAGCGGGGCAAAGATACAAGCTGCTCAGCTAACGCAATGGAAGCATATGGTATTTCTTGGTTTCCCTCATCAAACTCATCAAATACACAATCCAACAACCCCAAAACGCTCTTGTTGACAAGTTGTGACCTGCACATTCACCACGCTATGAGATAAAAATGGAACGTTATGACACAGAGTTGTTTTCAAGGCAAAAGTGTAACTGAAACCACATCCCAGACACGGCTGCTGGGCGGAGTGATTTCAAAAACGCAAGTAGTTCTGAGTATTTGCTTCATGTGACGTTCTGTTATCTCAAGTCATGGTGAATGTGCAGGCCACAACTTGTCCACCAGAGTGTTTTGGAGTTGTTGGATTGTGTATTTAGTTTGATGAGGGAAACATACTCCCCCGCCGTTCTAAAAACAGCTTAAACTGACAATTACAGGTCATGAACCTATCCTACAGCTCTTGGGATTATAGGAATAGGCAAATTTGCCAAAATGTTGAAATATCCCTTTAAGGTAGCTGACGGACACTGAGACACTGTTTAGAATGGTGGCAGATCTTATTTGACCCTGAGGGTTAAGTGCTGTTGATAAATAAGTTCATTAGCGCTAACTTGTCTTTGACATCACAACCTAAACAATAAATACTTCTACAAACTGATAACGACCTTCAGATGAACGGCGCTAGCTCAGAGCTGATTAGACATCCAACAGAGGAGGATTAAAGCTGACAATCATGAATAGCTAGCTGGATAACAGGAGAAGTGGTGGAGCTGCAGTGTATTGACTCAATATAGACGTGACCTTTATATGTAGATATACGCACACAATATAGACGTGTGACCTTTAGATCTGTCAGTGGAAGACAATAAGAATGATTTGGACATAAATCAAGTTTTGTCTCATTAGACATTTGTTATATTTAATGTAAGTAATAATTTATTCAACAAGGAGCAGGGGCATTACGGCAAAAACAAAACGTACCCTCGGGCCCACAGAGAAACCATCTTCAGATATAAATCATCATCTGAAGAAAGGGGAGGAAGGTGGCCAAAGTGCTGATTCATTAATGTGGACATGAGTGCAGAGCTCATACTTACTTATTGATGAGGACGATGTCGGGCAGCCAAACCTTCCCAGAGGGGACACGCAGCACCTCAATCCCATCATACTGCTTGGGGTTCCACGACAACCGATGATCCGTCCATTCCTGTTTGAGATGAAAACAAAAAAAGAAGCATTTGTGTGTTGGTACAAAAGGAGGGCAGGGACAAGACAGACACAGATAAGAACAGAAGACGAGACTTTGCATTGACAAAAGCATTTGGCGATTTCATCAGTTTATTTTTTCATTTGCTTCACTTCTGTAATTAGATTCTACTGGGATGTTCTCCCTGAGCATTTGTCTTAGCATAACAAAACATCATTTGCATAATTTCCCATTTTGCATTTTGCTCTGTATTGTAATGTCGACTCGGAGTGTTCTGGCTGGGTCGTGCGGCGCCGCTGCCACCGAGCTGTGCTCCTCCACCGGAGCCCGAGTCATGCCTGAGTTGCTCAAACTGATGACACATAGTGGGAGGTTGTTCACTTGCGGTGCTGTGTGTTAATGAAGTGTATAGAGGTCCCTCATCCTGCAGCTTCTCTCTCTGTTCTTGCAAAACAATTATTTATTTCACATATTGTGGATTCAAATGTGCCATCAGATTGATTCTCTGCAGCCTCAGTGAGCCGGATGTGCACCGACATGCCGATGGCAGAAACACTCACCAGGTCCATGACCACCACTGTGCTCATCTCTTCTTTCTTCATGTTCTGAAAACACAAGAGAGCATTATTTGTTATTGATGGAAATCATGTAGCAAACGGCAGCTCAGTCTAACAGCAGCTATGACTGTATGTAAGGATTATACACACACATTCATACAATGTATATACAACTACCACAATGCAGCATTGTATTATCCCCTACCCCTTTGTTTTGCATGTTCACATCAGGGGTCGTGATAGCCTAATCAACAAAACATCATAAGGATTTTTAAGTTCTTATTATTAAATGTCTATTATTAGTTGTTTTCGAGGTAAATTCATGCAAAACTGCTGATTCGTGTTCCCTTCAGGGGCAGGTTTTCGGCAAACAGTCTCTGCATTCGCCTCGAAAACAACTCTGTCTCGTAACGTTGTGTTATTATCTCATAGTGTGGTGAATGTGCAGGTTACAACTTGTCCACCAGAGCGTTTTGGAGTTGTTGGATTGTGTATTTGATGAGTTTGATGAGGGAAACCAAGAAATCCCATGAGCCTCCGTAGCGTAGCTCTGAGCAGCTCACGGCTCTGCTCTGCCGTTCTAAAAATAGCTTGCACCGACAATTAAAGGAAACGAACCTACTGCTATGACTATAGGGATTATGGCAATGGGCCAATTTGCCAATGTTATGTTACAAAATGTACAAATGTTTTATGTTACATTCTTGTGATATAGTTTTGCTACTTTTGCTAACATTGCATTGTTATTGCTGATTCATAGCAACTTTTTTTAAACTAAAGATGAACTTTTTTCTGTTCGTCTGACATAATTGTATTTGTTGCATTCAATGCGTTGTGGCAGTGGAGTGGTGTCTCATTTTGTACAGGGATATTTCTACCTATCTCTGTCTATTGCAACATTGTGGTTAAGGGTGGCGGTGGAGGTGAATTGGTATGAATGAGAAATGAGATTGGGCCTTAGAGATTTAGGAAGCAGAGTAACTTCCTCCATGTCCAGGTAAGCAGTACCAGAAACCTAACACTATGTCTACACATGGCACAGAGTCTGCCACACAGTTGTCACAGTCATTTGAGTCTGATGGAACAGATATGCTCCTATTGCCTTCGGCTTTCAACCCAGGACACATTTTTATGTGCATGTAGTATTTAGTCCTTTTCACTTTTTTACAGCTGTAGCCTTAAATCATTTAAATTCATCTATTTTCCCCACATCATTACTGATAATGACGAGTTCAAAGAAAGTGAAATAAAAACTGAATTACTGTATCAATTGACTCTTGTAGATGTACTATATTTCACTAAAACATCAGAGCTCACCTGTCTGTGCTGAGGCTGCTGACAGGATTTTCAGAATAAAATGCTGCCTCAACAGATGTCAACAAACAAATCAGTTGCACAAGTTGAGGTTAATTTCCTTTATGAATAACGTTCACGTCTTGTGCCTTATTCAGCAACAACTCTGCTCCTGATCCAAATAATTAAATTCAATTAAGATCCATGTGTGGATTGATTACAGAACATTCTTATGAGCTGAGCTCAGCTGTTACATCCACTCCAGTAAACCTGATGTCTTCATTTGCCTTGGGAGACAACACATAACCACCAAAATTTAAATATAATATCAACAGCTCCTTCCGGGCTGCAGATGGTGCAATAGTGGTGCAACAATGTGTAAGACAGTTTGGAATTTATGGGTTGCCAGATTATAGTCGAATATCCCCCATATTCTAGTCGTTCACTCTTTTATGATAAGAAAAGAACAGCACAAATCTGGAGACTCAATGTTGCTTGTATCACATGGATTAAATGTTGCGTTGTTGCTGAATCAAAAACAGGATATAACAAATAAAAGATGAGTAATCTGAATATTAAATAACAATTTTTATTTTTTTTCATAGTTTTTCATAGTTGCCTGTTTCAGTGTTGCAGTTGTCCATTATTAAATGAGAATAACGGCTGATGGGCAGCAGTGGATACACCCCAGTCACTTCTCGAACATGAGGTGTTTGTATGTGTGCAATGAATAAATGTGCACACGCATTAACCGTGTGTATGTGTGTGTGTGTGCATGTGATTGTCTACAGCTAGCAGGCGGAGCGTCCCTGAGCCGGGGCTGCTATTTAAAACGCTGGGAGGAATGTCAGAGAGACAGCTGGGACAGGAGCGGAGGAGGGGGGTAGGGGCAAGAGGCGCTCTCTCTCTCACACACACACAAAACCACACACACACACACACACACACAGAAACTTCTCTCATCACTTACTGATGCTTCCTGTAAGTGTTTGTATTGACCTCGGGACGGGACGGCCATGTGGCTGAATGTTAATAATAACACAGCAGTTATCCAGCTGACTAGTTTGTGGACAGAGGAGGACTGAGCATCCAACTGGGTCAGTTTACAGCAGCGTTACACTCCAGAACTTAAGAACCCATGTGACTTCCTCTCTAGAGCGAGACTGACCTTGAAGCGGGAGCCTGCTGTAGATGTGTATGCAAATGTGAAACCATGTAATGTGTGTTAATGTGTGTGTGGATGCTTTGGAGAAATGAGCCAAGGAGAAATTAAAGGGACACTGTGTAACTTCTCCTGTTATCTATTCACGAAAATCGATTATTTTGTTCAAAAGTCTGTTTTTCATTAATCAGTATCCCCCCATCAACAAAGTGAAGTGTTCCTTTCAGCTCTGAATGAGCCGTTCATATCATTCATATTTCCATGTAGCGGGTAAGCTCGGTGCTGCTGCCATGTGGTGTCTCCATGTTTTTACGTTCAGTGGCAGCGTGACGGTAGGAAACCACGGAAACTCAGCGGAGACACCGGAGCTGTCGGCTCAGGTGGAGGTGGCGTCTGTGAAAAGTCACCGTGGTAACGCAGTGAGGAGGAATGGAGCGTTACACTGATGCTGCATTCACCTGCAGTCGGGCAGACGGCCGTCGGTAACAAACCAGATGTCATTTTAGTCACAGAAGTCGAGAGAAAGGCGGTGGGTCAGGTCAACAATACGACATCGTCATGACAACATATTGTCACGTGTATTGTTTTGCCTCGTGCTGACGGACCACTTGTTTACATAGAGGCTTGTTTATGCCGTTACGTGCAGCGGCTGTCGTCCGTCTGCCGTCTGCCCAATTTCACCTGAATGCAGCATGAAAAATACAATTGAGTTGCTTGCGATATACAACCGTAACGCTAGATGGGAGTAATTCTTACACAATGTACCTTTAAGGAGCAAACAAAGTGATGTGATGTTGTATTCATGTTTTTAGCTTTCTATGGAGTCACACAGACAGAGACCCTGTTCGTGCAAAATGCTAAAACACTATTTCTTAGCATGGATGAATAAAAATACAGTGCTTCACATCAGTAGCATGACTCCTTGTACCGATTGACTCAGCAGGCCGGCGAGCAATGAAGTGGAGAAGCAGATGGCTCTCAGATACACTCACAGTTATGAATAAAAGAAGGTGTGCGCTGCGTGTACAGGTAGAGCACTTTGTTATCCTGTCATGATGTGAGTATGTGGGGCAGAGCGCGGGGAGCGATCACTCTGCTCAGAACCTTTACAGAGGCACCTGTCAGTCTGTGGAAATCATTTCAAGTACATATCTATCAGAGGCTGAGCCGCTCTTCGGGGAGAGCAGACCCAGATTTTCAGGCTAAGCGAAGCCAAGTAAACTGTGGAGGAATAAGAGAGCAGAGGCATCACGGGAGTCAGGCGTCCCCGGGAGATTTTGTGACCTCTCAAAAAGTCATATTTTTTAACAGTCACAAGAACATGACCAACATGTTGTGCAAAGTACTAGTTCGACATTTTTGCAAGATGCGGTTATTCAGTCTGTGGTGAAGACTTAGAATGAAAAGATTGATGTCATTTATCTTTACTCAGTAACATTATTATACGTCCCACTGAGATGGGCAGGATGGAATTTAAAGGTATAATGTGTAGCAATTCCCCCCCATCTAGTGGTGCGGTTGCATATCGGAACGTATTCTTGATGTTGCATTCACATGAAATCGGGCAGACGTCAGACAAACAACAGACGCTGCATGTAGCAGGATAAACAAGCGTCTATGTAAACAAGAGGTCCGCCAGCACGAGGCAAAACAATACAGGAGTGACGATATATTGTCATGGTGATGTCGTATTGTTTACCTGACCCACGTTTTACCGTCTTTCTCTGGTGGAGTAAAATGACATGCGGTTGGTTTGCCGACGGCCATCTGCCTGACTGCACCTGAATGCAACACCAGTGCCTCCGTCCTTCCTCACACTACACAGTGGTGACAGTTTTAACAGGCCGAGCCCACAGCTCCGCTGAGTTTCTGTGGTTACCTACGGTCACGCTGCCACTCAACGTAAAAAATGGCGATGCAACATGGCCGCCTCGGTTCGGTGCGCCGCCCACTTATGTATTTGTAACGACTAACAGCTCATTCTAAGGTACAAGAAAGGTTTTATTTGTATGTGGGTGTGATTCAACTAAAGTGAAATACATATTTATGAAAGCAATAATTGATTTTTGCTAATAAAAAGCCAAATAAGTTACATACTGGGGCTTTAAAGGGGACCTGTGCAAGTCTGGTCCCTTTTTTTTCCGCTGTTTTGGTCACTTTTTTCTCTACTGAGCTCCCCCTACAGTTTTGGAGTGTATGTGCTTTTGTTTTAAACGAAGCCGGTGAGAAGACAGTTGGTGGAGCGATGTCTACCGAGGTGGGAAACATGAATACCGTAAAACACCAAATAAAGGCCCAGGCGTTTATTTGCTTAAATCACTCAAATCAACAGCCGTTTATTAGGGACCTGCATTTATTTGGGACCTTCCTTTATTAATAGTGTGTCTCCATCCCTTTTTTTTGAGGTAACTAATAATAATGCAACGTAAGATAACTTAATACGTATAAGTAATCAGTACAGTGAATTGTTTACGCTACTTTTAAAAGGAGTAATAAGTTATTTAAAACGAGGAACGAGACAAGCCGACACTGTGCAGCCAAGAACAGGTGCTGAAGTGCAGATCTCCCTGTAACAAGTTATTTAACCATCACAATTACTGAGAAGCTGTTTAATTAAGGTGAAAATCTTGCATAGTTCCTCTTTAATCCAAGGCTGTCTGTTAAACCTGAAGCTGTAGCCAGAAGCACAGTGGACTGGCTTTGTAAAAGACGTAGTAAACTTCACTAATGAACACATTATATCTGATTCATATGGTCTGCAGAAACAAGAAGGTGCTTTTTCTTATGGGGGGGTGCTGTACAGTGTCTGCAAGACTATCTCTGTATGGGGTCTCTGCTGGGTGTCTGGTAATTGTTGGTCTTAAAATTCTGATTTTATGCAGATTAAAAAGAATAAAAGGTACAAGATATTAATCATTAAGATTTAGAGGTGCTGCTCAGTGGTTTTTATTGCCTTTGGATAGAGCCGGCTCCGCTTCCTCCCCTCGTTTCCTGTCTCTGTGCTGATCCAAGGTAACCAGCTGCTGGCTGTAGCCTCACATAGAGCTGTGTGCTGGTATTGATCTTCTAACTCTCCCCCCAGAATGTGAATAAGTATATTTCCCCAAATGGCTACTTATTTCTTTAAAAGTCTTTTCAAAGGTATAGTAAGCTGAAAAATCAACCAGACAACCCTATTGCTGTCCAGACTATCAATCCTCAACATGATAAGAGGAGAATATTAGGTCATACACCACATTTTCACCTATGGTTCAGACCAACCAGGATGGTGTTACAGGAAAACTCTTTGTTCTAATCTGCCGAAGAGGTGATGATCACCAAATGTGTCTGTGCAGTTATGTGTTATATATGTTAATGTGGAAAGTGGTGGGATTTACCAGTCCAACGAAGGAGGAGAGGACCATACCCACACGGACCACCACCCTGTATTCAGGGGTGGGGGCCGGCCGGACCTTGAGGTTGTAGTTGGTGAAGACCTTGGCAGTCAGAACCTTCTCCATATCACCGGCACCTGTAAGACACATAGAGACGTGTGACTTCTCTTTAACGTGTTGCTGGTTGGGTTGGACGCCACTATGTTCATCAGCCATCATCACTGAGTACCAGCAACATGGTGGATTTAACTGTAAACTCATTTACTGTACAGTTCATATCATCACCCATTGTCTTCCTTCCTCACCTGTGCAAGATCATGATCATGTTTTACTGAGGTGACCTCTAACAGCTGTAGCATGGGTGGGTTGACCAAACAAAAGAAATTTACAATGGACACCACTGTTCCCATGTCAAACTGATAATTACTGTTGTGTCTTCTATCCATGCTTGCTTCATAGGGATGGGTAACTTTCACATTTGAACCGATATGGTACCAATACTTGGTTCCTGGGAACCGGTGGTATACAACAGTAGCCTACCTGTTTTCGGTACTTTTTATGTGTATGTGTGGACATTTAAGTTGCAAAAAAAAGAATAGTAAAATTTTCTGAAATTTGTATATTTATCTCTTAACAACCTCACAACTCCTCAGCTGAAGGTGCGTTCAGGTACCTAAATGTCATACCATTTGGCTTCACATGAATCGATACTCGCTACTTTTGTGGGAATTTGGTCGGTACCAATAAAAGTACAGAATTATACCCATCTCTATTGCTTCATAACTATAACTTTTGTTGTTTTTTTTAATTCATGATATTTTTGTGTACATTGTGTATCTAAACCTTACCACCCTGTGACTGATCAACACCCTAACTGTGTGTCTGTTATTGTTAACATGACAGTGGAGGTCAAGTCTGTCCCTGGTGTTCTCCCATGAACTGTGTCTGAAGGTATAGGAAGAAAGAACCTATATAGTTGTTCCACAGCTTATTACATAAACCCAAACACTTTATACTGTAGTTTGTGCTGGCTGCTCTGTCCCATCACACAAGTGAGAAGTGGGGGTTTGGCTAAGTAATTGGTAGGCAAGGTAAGAGCCAAAGAAGCTTATACATGAGTGGCTGAGTTGCTAGAACACAATAAATGGATGTTATACAGAGATAGTTCATATTGTAAATGGGAGATGGTCAGACTACTGCAGCAAAGAGATTAAATATCTGGAAAAAGAAAAATTAGGTAATATCTGTTTACTCTGCTGTATCTCAAAGGTATCAGCTATAAACTGATGGATATGGAATGCAGAGTTGTCGATGACTAGGTAATTGTCAAAGGCTGGACAGAGTTTGATTCTTTGAAAATGCAGGTGCACACTCTTTGTGTTTACATGGTGCTCTTCTCCAATTTATCTCACATCAATAAAAAAAAAAAAAGTAAAGCTCAGTGTAAACGTAAAGCTCAAACATTTGTGACAGAATCAGTTCACTCCAGTGGATTCGTCACTTGCAGACTCACTCATGGGGTAGAAGGACATTTGCTGAATCTTTTGTGTTGAATTCAACTTTAGTGAACCAACAGCAAGCCGTCTGATCTGTGATGACCTTTGAGGAGAAACAAATTAAGGATATTATCACAGCTCATTAGCTGTGTGATACTGTCCACTACTATTCAGCAGCGCTGTGCTGCATACTGCTGTAGAAAAAAGGACGTTTTCACAGACAGTTACAGAGCTGGATATAGAAATACATTTGAATTAACAGTTTGAATTTAATATCCCAGCAGTGATCAAGCTGCTAACTTAAAGTTTGCTCACTTGTTAGCTTGGGGATTTTTTTAATGTCTTCATTAAAGGTAGAGTCTGGAGGTTTGTTTGTTGCAGTTGGTAAACACAACATTCAATTTTGACGGCTCCTCTCCAGAAAACATTGGCCTACTGGTATGTTTTACATATATATGTATGTACTGTATGTATGTACTGAATGTAAAACATACCAGTAGGCCAATGTTTTCTGCCAGTAAGAGGAACCAGCAGACACAGCGATGGCGTTATCACCACCTTCCATTAAACAGGTGGTCTGCATAGGCAAAAAAAAAGTACTTTACAAGTAAGGTGTTCATTATCACTAATTGAATCTACAAACAGAACAAGGTGGTAGATGTGTTGACAGGCAACAGTAGCGGTCCAAAAAAGACAAAGACACTGGCAACAGTCACGATCATTAGTTCCAGTAAGTGAACAATGACAGTATTCAATTTGAGACAACACTAACTGTCGAAATTTGCGCACTACAGAAGTAAGTACATAATGTATGTATACTACATGACATTGTACTCATAGAAGTATTTGAATTGGCATCCATCCAGTCGCTATCTTGGTGGTAGATTTTATACAAGCCTGCATGCCCAACTTCACCTATACACTGTAATTGGCTGGGGAGAATAAACTGCCTCCCCGCCAAGAAATGTCCTGACTACACCAAAACATCAAAAAGTTTATGATTATGCAGGACTTCTTTTGTATAAGTCTATATTTAGTTTTTTTTAAGAAACCCCTTCAGACTGTACCTTTAAAGCTCTTTAAGGATCAATCCTTCAACAAAATGCAAAGGAAGTAAACAGAACAGTCTTGACACACGATGTAATAAATGACCTAACCTAAATAAATGTATATCTATGCAAAACCTGCAGGTGCAGTATTAATAAATACTACGATTTACATGAACTCAACCCAGATGCCTGCTTTCTACTGCATTTTTATATAAAACTCTTGTTTTATTTCCAGCCACTTCCTCCTCAGTGTTGGAAGGTTAGAAGCATTTATAATCAGCAGCTCTGGTGACGCAGCATTCATCACGTTTGGCATCGCTGTGGCCCCAGCAGGATCTGACCTGACAGGAATAAATGACAACGATCACCCAGCAAGGCACCCCCATTAGCTAGACACAGGGATGCATGGCTGCTGATGGGCAAGAAGGAGAGGTGGATGTGGAAGGCTAGGGATTAGCATTTCCTCCTCTCTGCCTTGTTCAGATAACTCAGTAAACAAGTCAGACTAAAGCTCAAGAGCAGAGATATCAAACAGGGTGAGACCATGTTGAAGGCTGTGTCCTGCATGTGGAGGAGGCTGGAAATGAATATAACTGAAGGTAATAAAGCACATAGACAATTATCATTTTTAGATGATAATATAACTGTTTGTCTTTCACATGAACTTCCTGCGCAGTGATGAACATCATCTCAGAATTGGAGGTGACAGCAGCTAAGTTGAGTATGAACTCCATCTGTCTCCGTGCTGTGGTTGTTCGCCTGCTGTGTCTGTCCTGCCTTGTGGTCAGTTATCAAACCAACTGCCTCAGGACAAGAAAGTCATTGATTTCTGTGAAGAAGTGGAGGCCACTTAGCTGATAATGGTTACTTATGGCTTTATAGTGTCTCTGATGATACTGAGTTGGCTTTATGACTGTGGTGAGCAGTGACCCACGGCTTTCTCTTTGAGATATCATCTGCTTTTTCGTGGCACCATTCCTCTCCTATTGCTTTTCCTACTTCTGTTTATTCCTCTTTTTTTCCTTCCATCCCTCCCTTTTCCAGTCTTCCCATGACTACACCAGTGTGGACCTGTTTTTGGATCTCCTTCTGTTTTGTTGATAGAGTAATTAAAGACATCTTTAAGGCTTCTTGACAAAATGCCAGTCTTATAGAATGTTTACTTTGACATCAAGTTTGTATGTATGGTTTATGTTGATCATGGTCACGGATCAGGTCATTTTATCACAACATACAACATAGATATGTTTTTGTTTAAATGACATTTTGAGCCATGCTAGCATGCTGTCGGTCCACTGCTTTGATTTAGACTGAAATGTCTCAATATTTAATGAAGTACCATGAAGTTTTGTGCATGGACCTCATGGAAAAGGAGACCTGCCAAGCATCGGCTATACTTTCTGTTTGGGGCTAATTAGCAAAGGCTAGCATACTGGTACAGCTACTGTAGCAAAACTAAGATTCAGTTTTGTCAGTGAGGCCGTAGGGAAAGAGATTCCTCAACATTAAAGCAACATGAGAGAGAGCCATGAAAGTAGTTTACATGTAACCTGACTAAAGGCAGTTTACAAAGGCCAACCATTATGGATTAAGTTTAGACAATCAGTGGTTATAATACCCACAGAATAATCCACAAAACACAAATCTCCAACTAAAATGTCACCATACATGAGCTAATTATTTTTCTATGTAGCATTCTCGATGGAGTTTTAGTGTCGTGCCCACGAGTATTGCATGACACTACAACTTTACTACATGGGCATTTGTGTCAGCTCGTGGCTTACCTCCCAACGCACTCAGGCTGCATAAGCAACATGCCAGCAGGAGCAGATCCAGACTTTTCATGGTGACCTCCAAAACCAGAATCTCTTCAAAACCAGGTCTTCTGTGGCTTAGTCCGACCCAACTTCTCTAACTTATTTTTCTTCTTCTACTTTTCTTCTTTCTTTTCCAGTGCAGCTCACTTTTAGTCTTCACTGTGAGGTTTGGTTTGGTCTGTTTGGACTGTTGTTGTCTGTCAGTCAGGCCGGCCTGGCCAACTGCTGTCTGCTCCAATTACCTCCTGGAGGGAGGGGAGGGTGTGTGTGTGTGTGTGTGTGTGTGTGTGTGTGTGTGTGTGTGTGTGTGTGTGTGTGTGTGTGTGTGTGTGTCACTGTCACCCCCATAGTCAGCTTGAACCAGGCATGACTCTGATTCTCACACTCTGGTGTTGGTTCCATTGGCGTAGTTCTGGTTTCTATCAGAGAAAGAACAATTATTGAAAAAGATTGAAAAAGTTAAATTTCATAAATGTCACTGAAGAAGTCTACAGATATTATGGGATTGGTTTGATTAAAGGCTTCATTGCTGGGGGAGCTGGACCCTTATCAGCAGGTGGTGCTATTCTTCATTTCAATCACACTTACATCACACTTAATACTGACATGTACAAAGTAAAACATAAAAATATCTTCAATCAGCCTCTCTCTCATTGATCAGTGAGGCACATTGGTTCACAATCCCAATGCTTTTTTAATCACATCATGTTAATGATATAACATGACACAGTCAAAGACCCAGCTCTGTTATTTGCTCCGATTGTTGGCATTCATCTTCCTTTGAGCGACGTGATATTGGAGCATAATTCACAAGCAGTAATATGAGTTGGTTTGAAAGGAATGAGCCCATGACTGGAAAATCACTCTACTGGCTTAGTGGCTTACCATCAAGGTCAGTTGAAACTTACGGCTCATTGCTTACATCATTTAACAGTTGTCATCTACTGACTGTGCTGAGTTGATGTACAGTACATGATGACTCACCCTCAGGACATGGAGTCCACTGTGTATATCTGACTTAGTTTTAAACCTTGTGCCATCTCAAAGACGTCCACCCATTCTCCTGTGCCAACTTCTACTGGTAGGTCTAATCCTTTTCACCTGTTGGCCTCTTTCTCTCTTTACAGGGGAGATGGACCTGACTTCCTGTCCATGACACCTTCTGAGTCACTGCATGAGCTCTAAAACCTCTTGCGCCCCCTGTCTGTCTGACATAATAATCAAAGGCCCATGTTAAAGGGCTTGATAATTCACCAATTTTTTACTCATTGTCATGCCAAGAAAGGGTTTGGAGGTTTGGAGGTCAGGGGGGATTTTCATATAATGGCAGTGGATAGAACTCACTTTTGAATCGTCCAAAACACACACTATGAAACAACCAAATACCTCCATACTGCTCGTCCTACTGACCCAAGTGTCCTGAAGCCGCCACATGAAAAAGTTGTTCGGAAAAAAAAAAATTGATCTCTCTGTTGATGTTTGTGCACATGCGTGAGATTGGATGTATGAACACTGAAGAACATCTCGCAGTAAATCTTGTTCATCTCGCGCAGCCACTGGGAGCTACTGCTACAGTATAACAAGACTAAAAACAGAGATCAAATTAACTTTTTCCAAACAATTTTTTCATGTGGCGGCTTCAGGACACTTGGGTCAGTACAGACGAGCAGTATGGAGGTATCTGGATGCTTCATAGTGTGTGTTTTGGACTGAAAAGTGAGCACTATCCGCCGTCATTATATGAAAATCTGTTGCCAGCCGGACCCCCCCCTGGAACTCCAAAAGTGTTTGATTACTCAGAAAGTTCTCCAAACCCTTCCTTGGTATGACGGTGAGTAGAAAATTGGTGAATTATCAATTTTGGGTGAAGTATCCCTTTAACTATGTTGATGAAACAGGTACGGTTTGAATATCCAAGTCTTCATCTACTGCCCAATGGCTGCAGCTCCTTGTTTCCTTTATAGGACAAATTGTGCAACACAATGCAGATTTGATGTTGTTTTAAATTGTAGTTGTGATTGAAGATTTGCTTGGATCTTGTGCAGGCAACTACTGTAATAAGTGGACATACAGAGGTGATACAGGGGCCATTATTCTCACAGTAGAGCGCTAAGTTGATCAAATCGTTAAGGTGGCAAACACTACTGTATTTTCTGACGGCCCCTGCTGTAAAACGTCTCTATCCTCCCTTTATAACCCCCCCGACTCATCTCTTAATGCCACTCTGCTCTCGCGCACATTCGTCAGCCATCCACCGTAATTTACGGCCCACTGTCACTGCCATTCGGGCCCGCAGCCAATTTAATTACCATAGAAGCTAACTATTAACAGCTAGCAGCCAGTGTCAAGTCACACATCAAATCAGTGGTCAGGAGAGAGTGTATAAAGCTCCTGTTGGCAGTGACTCAAATTCAGTGATCTCTCCCAGAGCAGCCGTTATAGATCACTGTAATTCACAAGTAAGTAGTTAACTTAAATTGGATTGATTGTTTACCCTTGATGATTGTTATTTTAGATGACATGTCACTGGATTATAGTAATCACACAACATTAAAAAAAAGTTGATGCCGTCTCTGGAGAAACGCTTCAATGAAATTACATGGTTTGATGTGGGAGGTGATTAGAATTCTTCATTCCAAGATAGTGTCAAAGTTCCTACTTTATTTTCTGCTTTAACTATATTGAAAATTTGTCTGTGTAATCACTTTCTTTCTTTTTTTTTGTTTGTTCTCCTAATTACCTCACACAGATTAACTTCGTCTTATCTGAGATTTCAAATTAAAAGTCTGCCAATTAAAATGTGTGTTCAGACTTCAACTGAGAGTAATCAAAGCACACCATGTAGCCGAAACACACCAAATGCACCCTTCCCAAAGTATGGACAATGATATGTTGCTATAGGAGCCACTTTTATTCCCATTCAAGTTGATTCTTATTAAGGAGTTGGTGGTGGTGGATGCCTCAATACTACTAATTGATAAGCTGGAGGGCTGATCACTCACAGTTTGTATTCAGTGATCCAGTATTGATTCGGAAAATCTTAAAGTTGATCTTTACATTTGGGGCTTTTCTCTGTATCAGTGGAAGTCCACGTGGTGCAAATAGTCTGGAAAATGTTAACTTTATGGAAATTGAGTCATAACAGTGAGCACCAGAAGATTATACTGAGTTAAGAAGTAGGAGAGATGATGGCTGCGTATTGTGTGTCAGTGTTGGGGACGTCAGCAGCTAACTGCTGTCTGCACGCATCAGGCTGACGTCCTGTCAACACAAACAGTGCAGGTGAATCAGTGAGCAGACAGTTTCCTTCTCGTCTGTGCTCCAAGTGATTATGAACATGGATGTCTGTACTTAGCTGAGGCATCTGCTACTGACAGTCCGTGCAGCTGCATGGAACGGTATTCATTCTTCTAAATATACTACATACAGTAATGATGGCACTGTTGTAAGTGGTGCAGCTCTTTTATTGTTCTCACTCAACTGTTTTGTTACAGTTTAGTTATGTATTTGTCAAGGTAAATAAAAGTTGGTCCAGATTTTTAATAATATAAGATTTGTGCAAAATGTTCTTAAACATCATTGTGTTTTATGGCTAATTTTGCATGTCTAGTTGATGGTTTGTGTATACAGGACTTATCTTGAGTGAATCCAGGTTAAAAGGATAGTTCAACATTTTGGCAAATTGGCCCATTGCCATAATCCCTTTTAGGAGTCCGTTCGTTACCTTTAATTGTCGCTGCAAGCTATTTTTAGAACGGCGGAGCAGAGCCACGAGCTGCTCAGAGCTATGCTATGGAGGCTCATGGGATTTCTTGGTTTCCCTCAACTCATCAAATACACAATCCAACAACTCCAAAACTCTCTGGTGGACAAGTTGTTACCTGCACATTCACCACGCTATGAGATAATAACAGAACGTTAAGAGACAGAGTTGTTTTAGAGGTAAATTCATGCAAAACCACTGAGGCAGGGGCAGTTTTTTGGCAAGCAGTGTCTGCATTTGCCTCAAAAACAACTCTGTCTCGTAATGTTCAATTAGCAGGTCACAACTTGTCCACAAGAGTGTTTTGGAGTTGTTGGATTGTGTATTTGATGAGTTTGATTAGTCTCCGTAGCATAGCTCTGAGCAGCTTGCGGCTCTGCTCCGCCATTCTAAAAATAGCTTGCACCAACAATTAAAGGTAACGAACCTATTCCTAAAACTATAGGGATTATGGCAATGAGCCAATTTGCCAAAAGGTTGAACTATCCCTTTAAGAATTTCTACTTAGGACCTGCAGAGAACCAATGACAGCTAAAATAGTAAAATCCAGAAACTAATTGTGTCAGTGTTGCAGACCAGAGCCAAATTAAAGCTGAAACCTTGTCAGAGTGTGAGAGCCTGCATTAGCATAATCACTAACCCTGTACCAGTCACTGCCAGTTACAGGCTGACAAACCTTATGGACAAATAAAAGACGCTAACAATGCTAACTGTTCTCATATGTCTGCTAGACTCTGATTTTAGTTTTACACTCTTCACCTGACAGAGACTCAAACATGTGGCTCAGTCTCTCTAACTATGTGGATACACACTGCTGTTTAACCAACTCAGTTAAGGCTCATCAGTGCAGAGAGACTGTATCTGCCACTGCCAGGTACAAACATCTACACTCACCGCTCTGATCCATCCTCTGGTCTCTGGTCTCATCTGAGTCTGGGTCTGACTGAGGCTCAGACACATGGCGAGGACTGTCTGATGTTTCCTTCTCCAACGATTTAGCTAGATGTTCTGCTCTTTCACCTGTCAACATGGAGTAAGCAGAGGTGGTGGGCGGGGCACCAGACCTGACTGCACAATAGTAAGAGTAGCTGAGGAAAACTGTTATAAAAATAAGGGAAACTTCGTTTTTTTTCAACCTGGGCCCTGTTTTCATATGTTTTTCTGTATACTGAGTGATGGATAATACAATTATTGAGGTCGCTCCAGTATTGAGCTGGGCAGCCTGCAGCCCAGCTACGCTCTTCAACCGGGCAAGTGGCTCTCGTCAAAGTTTGCCGTGCGTTTTTTTTTCCCATTGACAGGCTCAGATAGTTACAACAAGTGTCCGACAACATACTAGAAAGGAGAAATGAACGTATGTCTCTACCTTTAGCGCGTTTCTTCTTTGACTGGCAGTAGTCATCCCCGGTCAAAGTGGTCACTGCAGACCCTGTGGTCGGCACGGCGCGGTGCATCGACAGGAGTGTTAGCAAAGATATTCAGCATCAGGTTAGCATCGGTTAGCATCCATTTGTAGCACAGCTAACTGTTAGCCATAACTTGTGAAAGCTCTGTGAAAGCTGTGCGAAGAGTAGCCCAACATGTTGTTACAATTTGTAAATTCTCCGGTCGTCTCTCTTCACCTCAGTCAGGTAACAGCAAAGATAGCCTACTCTATTTACCAATTCTCCACCGGTGTTTTGCCGCGACTTATCGCGAGATTTCAGAACGAGATTTCTAGCGTGGTGAGATTTGGACACATATGGTAAATGGTAAATCATATCACCACAACAGCGACCTCCAGCCAAAGGTAGAGACTATTTACGTTCATTTCTACTTTCTAGTATGTTGTCAGACACTGTAACTATCTGAGCCTGTCAGTGTGGAAAAAAAACGCACGTTTATAGGGCGAACTTTGACGGGAGCCGCTTGCCCTGTGGAAGAGCGTGAGCTGGGCTGCAGGTTGCCTGGCCGATTTTTACATTGTTCTTCAACTTACTGAATCAGATGTGACGATATCATAGGTTACTTTGTGTTTACATCCTCTAAAGCAGGGGTGTGCCAAAACCGGCCCGGCAGAGGGTCCAATCTGGCCCTCAGGATGAATTTGCCAAACATAGAAGACAGAAGAGGCATAATATTCTTGAAATTGCATACATTTTTCTCAAGAAATTGTTGTTCATAATATGTTTTGTAAAAGGATAGTTAATTAACTGTAAATTATCTTAATAATGTACCTACTAAAACAAAGGGAGAAATTGAAAGTTCTTTTTATTTAGGCTATAGGTTATCATGCTATTATTTTGCTGGTCCGGCCCACTCAAGATCATATTGTGCTGTTTGTAGCCCCTGAACTGTTTGACACCCCCGGTCTAAAGCATTATTGAAGTGTGGTTCAGTCCAGGTGGGAGGACTTGTAAAGCTCTGAATGTAAAACTGTGTCAGGACGCTGTATGTCATCACAACACCCAAGAAAACTCTCAGGAGTCCAGCATTACAATCATACAAATATATTAGTTTGTTTTATTCAATTATATCCAATAATACGTCTCCGTTGACTTTGTGTAAGTTATTATAGAAATAAATACAGATCATATTGCAAATGCAGAGACAAGAGTTTGGGATAATAGAGTGTTGAGGAGGAGGGAGGGGGAGAGGAAGGGGGGAGAGAGGGGGGATTAAGGGGTTAAAGAGTAAATATTGGGAAGGACTGTTTCTTTGAAGGTGTCCAGTAAATGATTGGCGCATGCATGCTTGTAGTCCCGCCCATCTGTGATCCTCAACCTCAACCCAGGAGTTTCAAACTACAAGCCCCACGGCTCTGTGTAGTCCGTCTCAGCTCGGTTCTCCAGGTGATCCATGGGATTGGATGGCGTCTTGTAGTCGTGTTGTTCCTTGCCAGCAACAGGGGGAGTTATTGCACCCCAACCACATTTGCATGGATATATTTATATGTAGATATATAGATATATTTTTTGCCCCATTTGAATACAAAAATAGTGTCATTGTGGCTTTGATAGCTGGAAGACTGAAGCACTCTTTTTGCATTTGGAAGACAGGAAGGAAAGTAAGATTATGGTGATCTCCTTAAAATATTTTCTGGAAGACTTTTGTCACAATAAGTTGGATCGTCCATGCAGTAGAAAGAAAGAAAAAAAAAGAGTCAAAAAATCCTTCAAGGATTGATCACAGAATCACACACACACACACAAGTAGAAGGTGTGTGTGCTCGTTTGAAGAGGGAGAGACAGACGGCGAATGAGCAGTCCACATGATGCTGCCGCCGGGCCAGCCAATTAAAATCCCGTTACGAGATCAAAAAGGTCAGAGGTCAGGTCAAGTCGGTCGTTTATCGGTCGGCGTTTGATTGACAGGTGAGAGCTGGAGGATTCTGGGGGATCAGGAGGAAGAGGTGCGAGACCCTTCAGTCCTGGTGTTCTTTAAGACAGAGCCTTTTTGTTTTTTTTTTCTTTTTTCAATATCCCACATCATGTCATAGGAGAACACACACAGATATGCATTTTAAACAGCGAAAAGAAAACACACCAAATCAACAAACACACATGAACAGACCAAACAGTGGTTCATAAAGGGCATTACAATGGATACCAATACTTAGATTTCCTCATAGCATTTCATTACAAGTCACAGTACTTCCACTGAGAAATACCCCAAAACACAATCCAGACTTCTTCAACAAAGTACACTTGAATCAAAGGAGGGTAAATAAATACAATTGTTTGTTGTTTTTTTTTAGCATAGTTTTACAGTGTAAAGTCACCGCTGACACGTCGGTGATGCATTAGCTTGTGAGAGGTGAAGTCCCTCCATGGTGTGTTTGTAAAGGTCACCCCAGTTAGCCACATCTGCGCTGGCTTGGTGCAGGGTGCTGTGTGCAATGCAGATGTGTCCAGGGATTGTGGGTGTGCCTTTAAAAAGACAGCATGACTTTTTTTTTTTTCGTCTTCTCTTTCTTTTTACATGAAGTTAATCTGTTGGTTAATGCTTTTACAGGATGTGACATGAGATGCTCCGGCTCTGAATTTCAATATAAAAGAACTTTTTTTTTTTTATGAAGCAGCTAAGAAAAAGAGAGGGAGGGAGGGAGGGAGGGAGGGAGAGAGAAAATCCGTCCGAGGACGGCGTCACTCTTTTTTTTTTTTTTTTTTGTCGGAGCACGTGAGCCTCTCTCTTCCTCCCTCTCTTTTTTGTGTTTTCTGCTGCATTGCAGATGTGGTGAAGGGACTCCACCTCAAAGTAATACACACACACACACTCTCACGCACGCACGCACACACACACACACACACACACACAGTTTAACAGCAAACCCAGCTCACAAAAAGGGCAAAGTGTTAGAAAAATAAAAGCTCTAATAAAACACGCAGTTGGTTTCTATATCAATATTAATCCCTTTTTTCTCCACACCCTCCCTGATAATGTGGCTGCACCTTGTTAATGGAGTTTATTGCTTTCTGCCCAAGGACGCGTGCTCATTGATTTGGCCTCTGATTTATCCTCTATTTTCCTCTCTCTCTCCACGCTTTATTCCCTCTCTTCTTGGATACACATAATGGATATATACAGATATTCAATCACAGTTACGCAACGATTACACACAAAGACCAAAGCTGATGAGTGTGATGTATGAGTGTGAGCATTCGCCCCACACACACACAGTACACTCATATACACATACACATGCACATACATACGGCCTCCAGGTTAAAGGGAAGTTTGTGTTTTGCAAAAAGTGATGGCAGAGAGGAAGTGAGACTTCAAAGGGAGGCTGTGAGGGCTGCGTTAGCTACACTACAGTGTGTGACACATGCCTTTCACTCTCTCTCTCTCTCTCTGAGTCCTTCACAACCCTGGATGACCCTCTCTCTCTCTCTCTGCAGTTGTTATTCGCTCCGTAAGCAGGGAGGGCCCTGACTCGGGAGAAACGGGAGGGAAGGGAGTCCCCGGGGAGAGAGGTGTGTGTGCGTGTGTGTGGGATGTGTGAAGTGTGCAGCTGAATCAGATATACATCATTTAACCTCCTCCGATATCAACGCACACACGCACGTTCACACCTCTCTCATCTTTTTTCACACCGTCTAAAGAAACGGCGACGTGGAGTTCTCCAGAGGGACAATATTTAACATTTAGAGCCAAATCCACAGACATTTATCAGAGAGTTAAAAGCAGTAAATTCAGCTGTGGTGGGGGGGTAGAGGGGGGGCGGGTGTTCACTAATCAAACATGTGCTCAGATAGACAGCCGCCGAGATGAATGGCAATCTTTACATCCTGTAATTCACACAAGAATCGTTTGAAGTGAAGCCTGAAGGCCGGCGAGCAGACAGGCTGGAACAGAGAAGCTGATCTCAGACTCCACAAAGGAACTCCCAGCAGAGGGGAAAAGGGAGAGTGTGAACACAGCAAAACACACACACACACAAGTCTGTAACACACACACACACACACACACACAGTCGTGCAATCATGCAAACTTTCCACAGTTAATTATTTTGTAATTCCTTTTTACAACATTAAAAGTGAAAGGAGTGACACTGCAGATGGATCAGGAAACATCCAGAAGAACATGTTACATCTCTGAGGTTCAATCAATGAATAGAAGATAAAGTCTGTGACAGCTTTTGCACAAAAAAACAAAAAAACTACGCTAATTAGATTATTGATGTGACTGAAATAAAAGGTGACTATGAGTTTTCTGACAGAATAGAACTCAAACTGTCACAAATACATGATGAATGCTGGCTGAATGGCACCAGGGTGAATTCCAATAACAGTCTACAAACTGTAATAAAAAGCTAATCTATCTGCATATTCCACAGTGGAGAAGTGAGATACTGATGACTGATGCAACTTTAAGTGGCCGATGGATCATTGGTGATGGACTGCGTTTTAATCGCTGAGTCCGCACGCGGTGCGAGTATCTCGACGGCGAGATATGAATCCATCGCTCACTTAGGTGTCAGCCTTCGCCGACGCTCAGTCACCGGGATCGAACGCCGCCCCTGATGGCTTGATTGAATAAAATTCCAGGCTCTCGTTTTCGTTTAAAGTCACTTTAAAAACGCAGAAAAGTCAGTTTAACTCAAGAGTTTCAGGCAGGAAATGAGATGATTGTAACCTTTTCAAATGAAATCATGTTCATGAGTTCATGTCCTCTCTACAAATTCACCTCATGTGCTGTTGTTGTTTTTTGCTTCTGTACAGGCATATGCATCAAGAGAGTATAACACTGCATTGATTTTGAGGGTTAAAGGGCCACTCCTGTGGTTTAGTATTGCACTTCCATAAAGTTTGGGGACTAACAAGAGACAGACTTTCAAAATAAAACCAGCACAGACTGGGATATTCTGACTTTACAAAACTCTAGAAACACTTAACCCTACATCTCCCATAATGCATCTCAATATCATAAAGAAAACGTACATACCAAGCCTTGATGGCATCACAATGGTTATTTGCATGAACAACATGTGATGCCTTATTGAACGCTCCTTGAGAATGTTCCTTCAGACATTTTACAACAGTTTTGAAATCAGAGGAGTGGCCCTTTAATTATCCTTGTGCGCATGATTGCAATGCATTGCTTACAGTCGGTATCTGTAATCTGAACTCTACCAAAATAAAAGCACGCACACTTTTTTTTTTCATCTTTTCAATAACCCACATGAATGATTTCAGCTAGTTTAGCCCTTAGCTCTCCTTAACAGCTTTTTTTTATGTCTTTCAATTGCAAAACAACAATTCTGCAAACAACAAATACGACACGTATATAAGAAAAATATTGCAACATAGATTTCCCAGCCCTTAAAATATATCGCAGTAGGCGTCACAGAAGTCATGGCGATGTGTGTTTGCTGTGATTCCTCCTCCTCCTCCTGTCCAACAGTATCTTTCCATCTAGTCCCAGACGCTGTTAATTCAACTCTAGCAGGCACGGGCCTCATTTAATTAAACATTTGTGTAATTACTTTGCGAATAATAGTCAAACATTGTGTTCTGGATTTAGTGATCCACGGGGGGAGGGTGACTGGTCAAACACACCAACCTGAAGGTCTATTTAACAGTTTAATTAAGGTCTTTAGTTTGCAAGTGAGGTTGTTTTGATTTAATCTAAAAATAATGGGAGGAACAGTTCTCTAATGTGTTACAATTCATTTCCTCCTTTAGTTTATGTTTTATGAGTCCTCTCTCCCTTTCATTCCTCCTTGGTTCCTTCCCTATGTTTCCTTTCCTTTGAGTCGTCTCTTACCCGAGCTCTCCTTCCTCCCTCAGTAAATTTCTTTCTCCTTGGGTAAAGAGGTAAAGTTTGTTTCATCATCTCAGGTAGCAGATGACTTTGCTCAGCAGCTCGCCTCTATTCTGTATGGGTTATCAGCTATTATTATTTACAACCACGGGTTACAGGGGCGCAGAGGATTATGCATGGAGAGAAGTGTGTGTGTGTTCAGGGAACGCTGTCCACATTACCATAATTCCCTCTTAAATCTCTTTTTGTTCTGCTCATCATCGCACATTTTCCTCCTTAAAAAAATCCCCCTCTTTTTCTGTTTCCTTTCTTTGCCTCATCCCTTCTTTCTCTCTCTGAGCCTCCATCATCCATCTATCCTCTCCTCTGCCTCCTGAACACACGAGACTCCCTTTTGCTTCCCTATACATAAACATTAGGCAGAAACAATTACCCTGCCCCATATTGTACCATGAAAGTTTGATATGAAAAATGATTGCTTTTCCTTTTGAATAGCACAAGCAACTGGAAATGCAAAAACAAGCTCTCCTGAAAGAGAAGATTGGAATATGAAATATCAAAATTGCTAGTTAGTTTTCTTTAACAGGAGAATCTACCAAATAAACACTGACAAGAATGTGATCAAAGTATAATATAACACTTCTAACCTTCTATTTCTCTTTAAAAAAATATCATTCCTCTTACAGTTTGTACTATAGCTATCAGTTTCATTATTTATATATGACTTTGGTTTTCTTATTTTTCCACCTAACAAAACAGTCAGAGATCAAACTCATATTAGAACAGCCAAAGAGATTTATGTTAATTCATGCAGCGATGATTAGAAACAGATCAACAACTCTGTTGGATTTTTTTTCTTCTTTTTTTTCATAAAATAAAAAAATGTGTCAGATGAGCTGCTCAGTTGGCAGCAGTAGGATCTAGTTTCCTGTGATGTCGCACATATCCATGAGCAGAGCTCCGGTGATTTAGAGTCACACTTCCATAAAGTTGGGGAACTTTTTTTTTTTTGTTAAGTGGTTCAAACCGGGGAAGCAGAAACTGAGACATTCTAACTTTTAGTAACTCCTACATTTCCCATAATGCAATTCAATAGCTTGTTTCATCAGACCCATTCCGTGGTAAACACACATGACTTTTGAATTCCTCATTAGTGTCTATCTGTGGGGCTACTTTGTTATGTAAATCTCTGAGATTAAGTTTGATTATCTTGAAATATAATTATTCAAAGAGGAGCTCCACCAGTTCAGACATGAAGAAGATTGGATTATTACGACACACACAAGCCTCATTGCACAACATGTGATTAATTGCATGGGCTGAGTTTAAAGAGTTTAAATATGGGCGTGTTCAGTCACAGATCTCTGCAGCCTAACGTCAGACTAAACTGTTCTGGGCTCAGATAACAGAAGAATTTTCAAAAGATGACCAATTTAAATTTTTCTCCATACAGAATATCCCAGTTCCATACGACACAACAATTCCTTTGTTAGATTATTTTGCAGTGAGCGTGTCACAGAAACGATCAAACTTCATCAGAATATTCATAAAACTGTTTCACAACCACTTTTGCTGCTCTGTTTCCTTTGTGCACTGCATTGTGGGAAAAGAGTGAACATTAGCAGCAAGCTCATCGCTGTATTGATAGTTTTGAGTGTATTTTACTTTGAAAATCTTATGGTTGGAACAAAACACATCGGTAAAACCTGTTTGGAATTCTTATGTTATATGGATTCAGGACACAGCAAACAAATGATTGACAGACTGAGCAGAACTCGCCATAACATCTCAATTAACCCTAACTGACATGTAAAACAGGTGGAGCGCCCCTTTAAATCCATGACATAATACATAAAACACAGAATATCTATGGCTTGGAGACAGTGATGGAGAGACTGTTATTTTATGCACAAAATAATGATGTGCTGGCAAATTATAGATGCAATTATAAAGTAAAGACATTTTTCTTTTCATTTTTTTTTTACAGTGCAATCACAAGCTACACAGTCAGGCTCCATCACTAACCCATCCTACTGATGGTGTCCTCATCATCTCCCAGAACCTTCACACATACACACACACACATACACATATATGCCATGTGTGTGTGTGTGTGTATGTGATTCTGTGTGTGTGTGTTAATGTATGTCATTGTGTAAAGTCGCAAGATCATTTTCTACGGTTGCCAGGGAGCTAAACCACACATGTGTGTATATATCAATGTAATAATGTGTGTGTGTGCATGTGTGGAGTGTGTCGGGGGAGCTCTTGGCCCCTCGTTTAAGGGTCGAAAGATTCTGATCAGCCCCCGACTCCATTAACGGAGCCTGAGAGGACGGGGGTGTGTGTGTGTGTGTGTGTGTGTGTGTGTGTGTGTGTGGGGTTCTTGTGCCGCCGAGTGGAAAATTGAGTCCGTGTCACAAACTAATCAAATCGCTCCAAAGGTGAATAGAAGAAGAAAGGGAGCACGCATAACACACAAACACACACACACACATATACACCTACATACATACAGTATACATTCATACGCACACACACACACAAACAAGGCTGACAAGTATCCAGGCCATCGCACAAAGTCGCTGACACACACAGAAGACTGTGGACCGAGCAGATGGCTGCAGAACATTAAAGAAAAAAAAAGTCTGCGAGGGTCTGTGTGTGACGGCGTCGCATTTGCATGGCTCCGTGTCAGGCTAACATCAGCATGGAACCCCCCTCACCCCACCCCACCCCCAAAAAACAAAAAAAAAACACACAACCCATTTGTATAGAATGTGCTGCAGAGGGACGGACGTGACCGTTGCACCTGTTGGTGGTAAAACCAGGAAGACTTTGCTCAGGTATTTGGCTGAGTGGAAGGACGTCACTGATGATATCTTAGAGGAGGGGTGGGGTGGGGGTGGGGGTTCCTTCCAGCTGCTTTAACACGCTGGGGGGAGGGGGGGGGGGGTGACATGCTATACGATGCTAGGCGACTGTTCACCTCTTCATGGAGTTATTGCTTTTACATCCCAGGCTCTGATCACCACAGAGGTTATTGAATAAGACGGTGAGGGGCTGGTGTGGATGGGGGGGGGCTGTGGGGGCAAAAGGGGCTTCCCATCGGCCGGCTCCACTCCTCTTCTATTTTTCAGCTTTACACCAGTTGCATTGTGGTACACAGAGTTTTTTTTGTGGGGTCAGTGTAGCAGGCAGCAGGTGGTGGTGGTGGCAGCGGGGGGATGTGGGGGGGCGTGGGGAGGGGGGAGTAGCCCTAACAACCCTATTCAGGTTTTTTCCGCTGGTGCCCGGTGCCCCGTGTCCTCCCCCCTCCTCCTCGTCCTCCTCCTCCCCGTCCTCCTCCTCCTCCTCCTCCTCCTCCTCCCCCCTCTCGTGTCTCTGAGCGCTAGGAGGAGGAGGTTTTGGTTTTGGATTGAGGGTCCTTCTTGCCGTTCTGGAGCACGGGCGAGTCGCTGGAGGTCTTGGGCGTTTTCCTGGGCGGACTCTGCTCAGCGACGTCGTGAAGAGACGGCTCCCTGTACATGGCCACTGGTGGGGGGGGGACAAGATGAAACACAGTTCAGTGTTTGTAGATGTTTTGATTGACAATTGACATGTCTTCAAATATCGATGGAAACTAGAGACACTAGAATCAGCCAGAGACATTCACAAATCACACATAGGAATATTTTCACTTAAAGGGATAGTTCAACATTTGGGAAAATTCGCCCATTGCCGTAATCCCTATAGTCATAGCAGTAGGTTGGCTACCTTTAATTGTTGGTGCAAGCTATTTTTCGATCGGCGGGGCAGAGATACAAGCTGCTCAGCTCACGCTATGGAGGCATATGGTATTTCTGCCTTTCCCTCATCAAACCCATCGAATACACAATCCAACAACTCCAAAACGCTCTGGTGGACAAGTTGTGACCTGCACATTCACCACACTATGAGATAATAACAGAACGTTACCAGACAGAGTTGTTTTAGAGGTAAATGCATAGCCGGAACTACATTCCAGATACGGCTGCTGGGCGGAGTGATTTCACGCCCAAGTAGTTCCAAATATTTGCTTCATGTGTTGTAATATTACATTATACATAATTATCTCATAGCGTGGTGAATGTGCAGGTCACAACTTGTCCACAAGAGCGTTTTGGAGTTGTTGGATTGTGTATTTAGTTTAATGAGGGAAACATGGAAGTACCCTGCACCGACAATTAAAAGTAATGAACCTTCTCCTAAAACTATAGGGATTATGGCAATAGGCGAATTTGCCAAAATGTTGAACTATCCCTTTAAAATATATGGAAACCTTGTAGGTAAAAACATAGAGGAATAAAAACAAGAAGTGTCTTTACAGTGGACTGTAGCTCCCAGATGTAGAGAAACAGACGGACCTCTGTTACAAGTTTATGCAGAGTACACAGAAAGTAGAGCAATGTAATAAAGTGGAGGATGACAACATAATGGGCTGTGGTTAGGGCCGGGGTCATTATGCTTCTGAACAGGTTTAAAATAAAAGGTCGTTTCTGCCTTAGGTGAATCAATTACTGATTTAATACAACAGCTGGTGTGTAAGTGGCTACACTGTACATCTACATATTGTTGGGTTCTGCTTTTAATTGTGTAACAGTCAGACTGTTTCATTTATACATTCTGCATCTTATCAAACTGGGATCAGTGAAGTCAAATCAGTGTTTTGCTGTGTTCCTTATATGACAACATATAACTCATGTATCTCTGTCTCAGGCAAACTAACTCACTACTCCGAGGTAACATGGCTCACATTTGTGATGTTTTTACTGAGGTGTCTTGTTCAGCTTCTGTCATATTCCTGGAAGTGATGGCATTGTTTTTTCTTAAACTTGATAAATATTAAAATAGCACTGTTCTACAGTGACTGTGATGCAGGTAAATGTTCACATGCTACCACAGTTGTTCATGGGACATCAAACATAAGTAGTTTTTGTGAGGTTCAGGAAAACTTGCTGGCTACAACCATCTACATGAATGTGTGATGTGGTTCAAGTTTCCCGTGTGTTTTGAATACAAAAAACTGTACAGTATCATAAAATGCTCAGGAGCAACTTGACCCAAAAACTAGATGTATACAGTTTTTGAGTTATCCTGCGATCTTCCAGGGGTCTGTTTTTACTGGTGCTTCTTACAATTAAAGGGGACATATTTTGGAAATATCACTTTTTGAAGGCTCTTTAAAGGGATAGTAGCATTTTTTTAAAGTGGGGTTGTATGATCTACAAATAGCCCCTAAGTACTTAAATTGCAGTAGCAGACTATCTGCACTCCTCCCGTTAGCAACGCCAGCCCATAGCCCTGCCCAGAGATTTACAATATACATTGTTGTGAATGGACCCAAAGAAACAGTCTATTTTTGTGGCCTAAAAGAGGTTTTACCTGAAAAAAAAAAACACAGTTCCATTGTTCGCTATAATATAATTTTTTCCAGCCCCTCAAGTGCAGGAAAAACGCAGTTTTTATTTGGAGCTAACCAACTGCTGATCGGCGGGCGCTAACCCTGGGCGGAGGGATACGTAAGTTGGTTAGGTCCAAATAAAAACTGCGTTTTTCCTGCACTTTGAGGGGCTGGAAAAAATTATATTATAGCGAACAATGGAACGGTGTAATTTTTTTCACGTAAAACCTCTTTTAGGCCGTGAAAATAGGCCGTTTCTTTGGGTCCATTCACAACAATGTATGTTGTAAATCTCTGGGCAGGGCTATGGGCTGGCGTTGCTAACGGGAGGAGTGTAGAGAGTCTTCTACTGCAATTAAAGTACTTAGGGGCTATTTGTAGATCATACAACCCCACTTTAAAAAAAAATGCAACTATCCCTTTAACATATATTTGGGTGTTTGTCTTGCCTTCCGGGCCCCAAAATGAAAGGATGTAAAGAGCTGTGATGTTTGATCCTTGGGGTATTTTGACCAAAGCCTTGTCTTTAAGACACCTGGGAACTATTTTAATTTGTGGAAAGGGGGCAGAATATGTCTCCTTTAACATTTCTTGCCACAAGGCACAACACACTGATGAGGGAGCTACCTGCTTATTGGTCTCTCCCTATGTTCTTAAAAGAAACAATTGGGTAATCAAGGGAACACTCCAACAAAATATCAAGCTACTGTATATTTCTGACTAAAAGTTTTACTCTTGAAATAATGACATCCCTAACCCTAACCCTTTTTTAAAAAACTTTTTCTTGAGACCCCCCTGAAATTAGTTTGTAGTTGAAGCTTTCAGTGTGTCTGACCTGATAATTAAGGAGTCTCCCTGTATTTCACACAGTGTATACCATCGACCAGTGTGTCAAACACCATCAGTGTTTTACTGTCGATCAGCTCATAAGTGAATAATATTGTATCTAAGTGGTGCTGGTTTCTGTTTGTCTGGTTGGTAATCTGTCCTGAAGCACCAGCAGCAGTGACCTGCAGGTCCAAGACTTCACTGTTCTAATGCATCAAACACGGAGACACAATAAAAGCATCATGGGAGATATTCCAGCTCAGACAGGAAGTCTGAATGAATGGGTGGTACCTTCAATGAGTTTGGGCAGGAAGTGAGCAGCTCCCTTGGTCTTCTTGACCCGGTTCCCCTTCATGACCTGTCCGTCCCGGTTGATGCCGATGTACCACGCCCGGCCCGACTGGGTCTGTCTGTACAGGATGGACGAGTAGGTCACGTAGTAGTTCTCAAACACACACTCCTTAAACTTGCACTCCGGCGTGAAGTGTTCCTAAAACACACACACACAGAAGGAGAAGAAACACAGAAGCACATCAGGTCAGAGGAGAAGAATAACACATTTGGAGCATCTGCCATTTTTTATCTCTTCTATTATTTATATATTTACTCTCCAATTCCAACCGCTGCTCAGCTGGGAATGGGAGGAAATGGGCTCCACATTTCATGGTGACAGGGTTACAGGAGCATCCAGCGGCCGCATACACAAACTAAGGCGCACGCTCGCGGGGCGACGACACGTGCGCACGCCCCGTTTGCCGCACGGACAAAGTGGTTTGCGAGCGGGGAAGTCATAACTCAGCTGGTTGAGTTTACCTGTAACAAACAACAATCAACCAGATCCTTCACCCCCCCCCACACCCCCTCTGTAGTTTAACGACCCCGTCGTCGGCCTTCAGCTCTCACACACACACACACACAGTTCTGCATTAGACAATACATCACCCCCCCTCACCCCCTTCACCCTCATCTCTCTCTCGTTACAGCTCTCACATATTCCCTCTCTATCTCATATTCTGCCTCTCCTCCACTCCCGTCCCTCCATCCCTCCGTCATTTGGTAACCTTGTCGAGGAACAAACCAATTTGCAGGATTGATTTGGAGCCTTGATGTGACGGGTGAGCAGAAAAGGCCTGAATAAGGAGTTTGCTCTCTCTCTATCTCACTCTCTCATTCATTTCTCCCTTCTCTCACTCTCTCTCCGTCTTCTATCTGGTCTCTCTTCTCCTCACCACAGGCGCGGGGCCTTAACGCCTGCCTATATCCATTGTACCACACATAAACAAGGTAATTACACTGACTGTATCACCCATTCTTTAATTACACATCCATTCATCCCCTCGTCCACCTATTACCACCGGTCTAATGGTACAGTCCCATCTAAAGTCTGGATACTGTTGGACGGTGTAATCACATCGCTATCGTTAGCCGTGTTTACATTGCGGTGGGATGCATCTCATCTTCTCTGCACTGTGTGTGTGTGTGTGTGTGTGTGTATGGGGGTAAATTGACAGGATTAAAGGCAGCTTTGTAAAGCCTCATCACCACCTCACACACCCCGCAGACAGACATGCTCAAAGTTCATTAATAGATTCATTATGTGAATTAAAACCAGTCTGGCACATGATGTGAGTCTAGTGCGCGGGGTGTGTGTACCACACGTCAGAGAGTGTGTGTTAAGGCTGTATCATAACTAGCGTGCAAAGGAGAGCTTTTTCATCATCCATTAGACCACAGAGAGCGAGCGACAGAGGAGCGATGCAAAGGCTGCAGAGATTCTCTGAGTGTTTTCTCTGACCATCAACATCGTTTCACCTGAAAAACCTTAAAGGGGACATATTATGGAAATATCACTTTTTGACATAAATCTGTAATTTTCTGTTTCTGTTCCCTCAGTTGTCATACAATGATGTCATTTGTTTTTGAATTTGCATAATTCCACCCCTACCTGTACCAGTACTGGTAGAAGGGGCGGGGCAAGCAGTGGTTCATTTGCATTTAAAGGGACAGACACTGAAAGCAGCCGTTCTGAACAGGGCTGTTCTGAGAGGATGAAAAGAGCTGTGATGTTTGATCCTTGGGGGATTTTGACCAAAGCATGTCACAGACATGTCTTTAAGACACCTGGGAACTATTTTGAATTTTTGGAGAGAGGGCATAATATGTCTCCTTTAAAGCCAGAATAACAAACAGAAGGTCTGTTGAACCTGAAGTCAAGATAATCCTTTTTTTTTTTTAGCAAAACTACTACTTCTGAATGTTGGCTAATCATATTATATTGCACAGAAAAAAATATAATATAACATCATCACATCACATAAACCAGAACCTGACCTCAATCCGACCGCAAAAAGCATACACCATTGGCGCACATGAGAACACGCGCTCTCCTTGGCAGCCGTCTTCTTCGTTGTAAGATTATGAGAACAGAATCATAAATCTGACATTGTGTTAAATGCTCTTGATGCTCAGAATGTTCTAGGAATGTCTGAAGGTGTATGAGCCAGGTCAATAAGAACAGTGAGTGCAGTGTGCAAGTTGTCCGTGATTGTTTACTTTCCCCTGTGTGTCTAACCACCTCAGTGTACATGTGGCTTTGTTTACTGGTCCACATGCAAAAAGTGCAATGTGATGGCGAACCACACCAAACAGAAACAAATAAACACTGCATTTGGACCAGACCGAAACAGGTGAACTAACAGACTCTCCTGGTGGGAAAACACATTTAGTTCCCTTCAGGGTGGAAACTGAGCTCTGAGGATGGACGTCCCTGACCTGAGGTCAGTATTCTCTTTTTCTCTCTGTCTCTCTTCAGGTATCTTTTGGGGGTTACTTCTTCCAGCGGTGAACGTACACACATACACACACAGCATTATATGGTGATACACCTGACATTTAAAAAACAGACTTTGCAGACTGTATTGTTATACTTCCAAATGACAAGAATGACGACTCTTTGCCCTGATATTTCATTCTCATGGAGCTTTAGCCGTGCTCTGGAGATATAGGCTATATATTACAACAGGCTTTTCCCTCTGATAAGTTCTTGTGACTTTTGGCAGAAAATCATCATCCAGTTCTACTTTCCAATGATCTCTATCATATGCTAACAAAACAGAGTCTTAAAGGGGACATATTATGGAAATATCACAATATCACAAAGACTCTTTAACATATGTTTCAGTGTTTGTCTGTGATGTGCAGGTTGAAATCCATGTGGTTTAACGAGCTGTTCCCTCAGTTGTCTTCCGATGTAACTAGGATTCAAGTTTGCATAACCCCACCCCTACCTGGGACCAGTAGAAGGGGCGGGGCAAGCAGCGGTTCATTTGCATTTAAAGGGACAGGCACTGAAAGCAGCCGTTCTGAACAGGGCTGTTTTGAGAGGATGAAAAGAGCTGTGATGTTTGATCTTTGGGGGATTTTGACCAAAGCATGTCACAGACATGTCTTTAAGACACCTGGGAACTATTTTGAATTTTTGGAGAGAGGGCATAATATGTCTCCTTTAATATCCAACCAACTTCACACCAACAGCACTTTATTTTCTGTGGCAGAGTTTTAAACTCTTCCTCTCTCTGTATAGATTAAGACATTAAGGAGCCGTATTCTCATTGGTCTTTTTATCTCCTGTTTGTCCTCGCAACCTTGTTTTGAGAAGTGCTATAAAAAAGATATGCAATTATTCCAAGTTTATTATTGCTAAATCATTTTTATACTGGCACTTATAATGCTGACAGCAACAAAAACACCAAAATGTTTCTCATTTGAACAGATAGCCCAGTGATTTAGTTTATAGATTCATTAAAACAACATTTGCCATCAAAGCTGCACAGACCTTCTTGACATGATCTTGACTTTTATTCCCTGGTGTTGGTCGTTCTCCAAAGGCTCTAGATACTACACTTCCCATAATGCATGCTGAACAGAATTTCTCATCAGGGTTTGTATTTCTTTTCAAACGTCTCCTGCAGCTTCCTGCAAAATGCAACTGTCAAACGATGGTCTTTGAGATGATTATGCACACAAATCAGTCAGACAGGGCATCCAATTCTAAATTCACGTTGAAGTGTGTGCAGTCTGACCTCCAGTCAGTAAACATGATCGGACAAGCAAAAAAACATGAGGCCAAATCAGTTCTGCTTTCAGAGAATCTTTAATTTATGATTTCCTCTTGTAAAATAGGCCTTTAATATTTCATGTAATTTGGCTCAGTGTAATGGTGCTGCACTGACGAAGTCCCCCAGCAGGAAAACACTACGACTTTGGTGCAGCTTGCATGCATGGCTGGATGACTACACTCACCTCCACACACAATACACACACTTAATGTGATTCATTCTTCTGTGTTTGGAGCGGCGGAGGAATATTTCCAAAACAAGTATTTCACCATTATACCTTTTCTTTTCTTTTTCTTTTCTCTGGCAGCTGTGAATATGTGGAGAAAAAAACAACAACACCTTCTCCTGCGTCGATACTTTCACACATCACACATCAAAATTAATTTAAATGAAATAAATCTCTGGTCTCGGGCCAGAAGCCAGCCACACAAACTTATCCACAGAGGGGCCATCAGCGTGGCTGCTTTATGGGATAACACACTATTAAGCAGTCATTTATTCACACTGGGGACAGATGCACATCTGTCTGCCGAGCGTTTACTCTGACTCCACTCCAGGCTGATTTCTGACTGATCATTTCCTATTCATCATAAACTGCGGAGAGGGCCGACTCTCTCCCACCTCCTCACCCCGCGCCCCTAACAAGCCTCTACAGCAGAGCCTCCGACTAATAAAAACACTGAGCGATCTGTCACCTGAGCCCAACAACCCCCAGACAAACCGCTGCTGCAGTTCCCCTTGTGCTCAGCAGGGGCTGCTCCAAACACACAGGCCGCGTGGAGCTCCAGTCACTGCTGCTGCTGCTGCTGCTACAAAATCAACTGCTCTCCACTGTGAAACACTCAGCTCCCCCAGAAAGCCTCTGGTTTAGTGCGCTGGAAACAACCTGAGTTGTAAAAACAGCCATAAATGCAGAATTTGCATTTTTGTTCTCCACTAAACTCCACAATGTTTTCTACATCTGAGCAAGAATGTCTTGTGATCTAGGATTAATTATTGGTTCACTCCTGAGGCATTCAGCTGCCTTTAATGTTACATTGAACTGACTTCAGAAACAACACAGAGTCCTTATTTTGGTAACCCTTTAATTTACAGGATGTTGATTAAATGATAATGTCAAGAAATAACAATTACAGTAATTGCGAAGTATAAGGTCAAGAAATAGCCTAGAAAAAACAGTCAATTTCATGTCATGTTTTTCATGTTTTTCAAGGGCAAAATATGACACATGCTCTTCATGCTTTGAATTTTTTGCGAAGGCCAGAATTTTTCTTGCAATTGTCAATACAATCAGTTATTTCTGGGCTATCTCTAGACATAATGACGCAATTACTTGTTATTTCTTGAATATTTCTTGACATTATCACGTAATTAGCAGCCTGTAAATTAAAGGGTTACCCTTATTTCTCATACAAATGCAGTAAGAAAGTGAGAGACCCTTCACACGTAAAACCTCTCATCATACTCTTCGCTATGTCTATCAATATTAACTTTTCATTATTATGTAATGTATGTAATTATTATGTTATTATGTTTTTTCTTTGCTACTGCTCGTGTTATTGCTACTTTTGTTAGTAGCACTGTAGCACTGCCTGGCCGTGATTCATCACAGAGTAATGTTGTCGTCAAGTTCCATGTTTGTCGCAGCTGCTATTCTGTATTTGTCTTTTATTCTTGTCATCACCACACGTGTCTTGTGTTGTTTGACTTTACACATTAAAAAAAATAAAAGTGAGGGGGACACATGTTAGGATCATTAAAAAGTGTCCAACACGGTTTAAAACTAAAATTACTACAATCCTCTGTCACACACAGATGGTTTCAGAGGAGGCAGCACTAGTCTGTGTGTGTGTGTGTGTTTAAGTGTGTGTGTGTGGGGATGTGTACATGCACTCATGCGTGTCTGCTGTTGTGACAGAGAGACATGACAGATCCCTCTTACATCAGTGGGAGGCCACCCGGCACCAGATGACATGAATACACACACACATACAAACACACATCCACACGCACACGGGCGCACGCGCACACTCGCAACATCAACAGTGACGGATGGAGCGGTCGTCTACCTCATCACTCACTCCCACAGACAGAAGAGGGAAAGGAGGGAGGGAGGGAAGGGAAGAGGAGGGGCGCGTGAGGAGATGAGATGAAAGGAGGGAAAGAAGAAGAGAAGGAGAGAAGGAAAAAAAAGACACACACAGTAGAAGAGACAGAGCAGTACCAGTTAACGACACACACACACGTCTCATTTCCATCAGTTGACACCTAAAGACATTATTCATCCGCGCTCACGGGCACGTGGCCCCGTTAACCACGGCGCCTCCCGCTGCTGGGCTGGGGGATTGATTCTATGTAAGACCTCTGTGAAAAGTCAATAAGCATTAGGGCAGAAAAGAAAAAAAAAAGCTGGATTAGTCTTTGATTGGACGAGCGACGCGGCGACGCAACCGAGCATGAGCAACTTAAAACGACTTACAAGCCGCGATCAGGCAAGCACAGGTTAATCCACAGGCTCTGAGTCGCAGACACTTATCGACCGGCCCAGAGGACAAATGTATTCCACTGAGCTGATAGGGCACATGTGTGTGGTGTGTGTTTGTGTTTGTGTTTGTGGTGGACATGAGTGAGGAAATAGAGGAGATGGACTGAGTTTTTACAGCTTCCAGTAAATGATGGTTTCATGCTACTTGAGCTGCTGGTTACAGCTTCATCCAGACACAGCAGACTGCTGCTGCTGCTGTTAAAGGGATAGTTCAACATTTTGGCAAATTGGCCCATTGCCATAATTGCTATAGTCATAGCAGTAGGTTCATTACCTTTAATTGTAGGTGTAAGCTATTTTCAGTACGGCGGAGCGCAGCAGCTGGCTGCTCAGAGCGGAATTTCTTGGTTTCCCTCATTAAACTCATCAAATTCAACATCCCAAAACTCCACAGCGCTTTTGTAGACAAGTTGTGAGCTGCACAACCACCACGCTATGAGATAATGACGGAACGATACGAAACGGAGCCGTTTTCGAGGTAAATACAGGGTAAATACGGAGACTGCTTGCTGAAAAACTGTCCCTGAACGCAACGCGCATCAGCGGTTTTGTATGTATTTACCTCGAAAACGGCTCCGTTTCGTATCCTTCTGTCATTATCTCATAGCGTGGTGGTTGTGCAGCTCACAACTTGTCTACAAAAGCGCTGTGGAGTTTTGGGATGTTGAATTTGATGAGTTTAATGAGGGAAACCAAGAAATTCCGCTCTGAGCAGCCAGCTGCTGCGCTCCGCTGTACTAAAAATAGCTTACACCTACAATTAAAGGTAACGAACCTACTGCTATGACTATAGCAATTATGGCAATGGGCCAATTTGCCAAAATGTTGAACTATCCCTTTAATGCTGCTGCTGCTGCTGTTAATGCTGCTGCTGCTGCTGCTGCTGCTGCTGCTGTTAATGCTGCTGCTGCTGCTGCTGCTGCTGCTGCTGCTGCTGCTGCTGTTAATGCTGCTGCTGCTGCTGCTGTTAATGCTGCTGCTGCTGCTGCTGCTGCTGCTGCTGCTGCTGCTGCTGCTGCTGTTAATGCTGCTGCTGCTGCTGCTGCTGCTGTTAATGCTGCTGCTGCTGCTGCTGCTGCTGCTGCTGCTGTTAATGCTGCTGCTGCTGCTGCTGCTGCTGTTAATGCTGCTGCTGCTGCTGCTGCTGCTGCTGCTGTTAATGCTGCTGCTGCTGCTGCTGCTGCTGCTGCTGCTGCTGCTGCTGCTGCTGCTGTTAATGCTGCTGCTGCTGCTGCTGCTGCTGCTGTTAATGCTGCTGCTGCTGCTGCTGCTGCTGCTGCTGCTGCTGCTGCTGCTGCTGCTGCTGCTGTTAATGCTGCTGCTGCTGCTGCTGCTGCTGCTGCTGCTGCTGCTGTTAATGCTGCTGCTGCTGCTGCTGCTGCTGCTGCTGCTGCTGTTAATGCTGCTGCTGCTGTTAATGCTGCTGCTGCTGCTGCTGTTAATGCTGCTGCTGCTGCTGCTGCTGCTGCTGCTGCTGCTGTTAATGCTGCTGCTGCTGCTGCTGCTGCTGCTGCTGTTAATGCTGCTGCTGCTGCTGCTGCTGTTAATGCTGCTGCTGCTGCTGCTGTTAATGCTGCTGCTGCTGCTGCTGCTGTTAATGCTGCTGCTGCTGCTGCTGCTGCTGCTGCTGCTGTTAATGCTGCTGCTGTTAATGCTGCTGCTGTTAATGCTGCTGCTGCTGCTGCTGCTGCTGCTGCTGCTGCTGCTGCTGCTGTTAATGCTGCTGCTGCTGCTGCTGCTGCTGTTAATGCTGCTGCTGCTGCTGCTGCTGTTAATGCTGCTGCTGCTGCTGCTGTTAATGCTGCTGCTGCTGCTGCTGCTGTTAATGCTGCTGCTGCTGCTGCTGCTGCTGTTAATGCTGCTGCTGCTGCTGTTAATGCTGCTGCTGCAGCTGCTGCTGCTGCTGCTGTTAATGCTGCTGCTGCTGCTGCTGCTGCTGCTGCTGTTAATGCTGCTGCTGCTGCTGCTGCTGCTGCTGTTAATGCTGCTGCTGCTGCTGCTGCTGCTGTTAATGCTGCTGCTGCTGCTGTTAATGCTGCTGCTGCAGCTGCTGCTGCTGCTGCTGCTGCTGCTGCTGCTGCTGCTGCTGTTAATGCTGCTGCTGCTGCTGCTGCTGCTGCTGCTGCTGCTGCTGCTGTTAATGCTGCTGCTGCTGCTGCTGCTGCTGCTGCTGCTGCTGTTAATGCTGCTGCTGCTGCTGCTGCTGCTGCTGCTGCTGCTGTTAATGCTGCTGCTGCTGCTGTTAATGCTGCTGCTGCTGCTGCTGCTGTTAATGCTGCTGCTGCTGCTGCTGCTGCTGCTGCTGCTGTTAATGCTGCTGCTGTTAATGCTGCTGCTGTTAATGCTGCTGCTGCTGCTGCTGTTAATGCTGCTGCTGTTAATGCTGCTGCTGCTGCTGCTGTTAATGCTGCTGCTGCTGCTGCTGCTGTTAATGCTGCTGCTGCTGCTGCTGCTGCTGTTAATGCTGCTGCTGCTGTTAATGCTGCTGCTGTTAATGCTGCTGCTGCTGCTGAGCCCACTGCTCTGTTCATGCTTTAATAAGACAGGTGGGACAGATGAGACATTTAGACTGACAACACACAACTTTTCTACAGTGTGGAGGCATTTCTTTGAAGTCAAGTTCAACTTGTAGAGATCTGCAGAGATGAGACCTAAAGCCCAGAAATAAGCCTGTTAGCACCTACAGGGTTTTTTATAAAGGTTTTAATGAGGTTGGTGGTTCAAGCTCAAGATTTTCATGTTTCATGTTGGGGGCATTTTTCTTTTTTTTTGGTTTTCTTCTGCCAACAGGAAGGTCATGGAGGGACCAGACTGCAAAGGGCCACAGGCTGGACTTGAACTCAGGGGACTGTGGTCAGGATCATGGGCTCTATTTTCCTGGCACAACTATTTACTTATTGATTTATTAGCAGACGAGCGGCCGCATCGTCATGCGACCATAACAAATAAAACTGAAAACAAATAAACTATCATCCCTCTCAGAAAACCACAATCAGCCTCGGCATCATAGTGAGCAGATATTCACATCTCCATCTCAGGTAAATTCTAAAGAAAAAAGAAAAAGAGAGAAGCTCCGCGATGCCTCCGTTACGCACAGCTGTTTGTTTATGTTGTGATCTGTGCACACGGGTTTAAATATAGGTTACTAAATATGAGTGTCTTTATTAATGGAAAAAGTGTAGGTGTGTGTGTGTGTGTGTGTTTTGTTTTTGTTTTTTTTACTGGGCAACAGCTCTCAATATGTCAGAGCAAACCTGGATAACATCATAACCTCCTCCCTCCCAGACTACTTTTGCATCATCAGCCCGTGAGGTCTGTTCGCGCGACCGGACACTGCCAGCTTGGACCGGACCAGAACATCGGTTTCCTCCCGTCTCACTTGCTGTGAGAGATGATAGTTTATTTGTTTTCAGTTTTATTTGTTATGGTCGCGTGACGATGCGGCCGCTCGCCCAGCTAATAAATCAATAAGTAAATAAATCAATATAGCGATCATCGCAACGGCACAGTGTGTAGTGTCAACACCTGCTCTTGGGACATCCACGGCTGCTTTTTTGTCTCAGTCCCTCCCTGGTTTCATCTGTGTTAATTCAGTCAGGTTGAGTTTCCATTACGCATGCCGACAGCCTTTGATCTGTCATCAGTGTGACGGGACAATCGATATAGATAAACGTGTATGTGCTGATTCAGATACAATAAATAGTGGTTATTGTGATTATTAATTGCATTTAAATGTGCCTGGAACTGTGGAAACCTGCCTGTGAGGTCTTGGTGACGTGTGCGCACTGCGCGCTGGGCAGTCAATTGCCTCCCTCTTCCACGGTGAAATCAAACTTGTGCCTCGCGCGCGGCGGATTTAAAGGAGAGGAGAGGAGCTCATTTGATTGGTGGCTCGGCTGTGTCAAACCCACTCCACGCCTTCTCTCCTCCCTCTATGCCACTTGCGCCGGTGGGAGGGAAGTAGGCGGGATGCGCCCCGCTGCGCTTCGAAGGAAAATTGCAAACTGCTCCTGGACACGCCTCGTTGGCGAAGCGAAGGTGAAGCGCAGGGCAGATCCGCTGCGCCTGCGCTAGTTTACGAAAATAGAGCCCCATGTCTTTGCTGTATTTGATTTACCAGTTATGCCGCCGGATCTCTTCTTGTGATGTTTTACTGTACAACAGAGGTCTTCTTTTTTTTTTTTTTTTAACAATATTTTTTATTGATTTTTAACTTTTACAAGAAAGGGATGGATACATAATATGGTCCACAGGAATGAAAAGCAAAACAAATAGACAAACAAAACAAATAATTAAAAAAAACAAAAAAAAACAAAAACAAAAACAAAACAACCACCGTCAGCTCAGATCTATATAATTAGGGTTCAGTAAGAAAAAATATACAGTATGAGCATTCAAGAAAATCCCTGCAACATTATACAAGAGACACCAGGCTCTACATAGTTCAAATAGGGTTCCCAAACTTTATGGAATTGGTCTGTTCTTAAATGTAATATGCATGTAAGGTACTCTAATGGCACTAGATCAAACACTACTCCTTGCCAGCCTTTAACAGTTGGTACCCTGTCATTGATCCATTGTAACAGAATATTCTTTCTCGCTGCATAAGCAAGTATACAGTACAGCCTCTTATTATGTTTTGATGTTAAACGACGATTTGGAGGCCCAATAATAAGGGGCATGGGTCCATCTCCAGTTTTAAACCAAATATCTTCTCCATTTCAGATAATACATTAGACCAATACATTTGCAGTTTTCGACATGACCAAAAACAGTGAGTTAGGGTACCAATTTCAATCTTGCATTTAAGGCAAGTGGGTGAGAGGTCGGATTGAAATAATGTCTGCGGTTGGGAGATATGTGCATTCTGTGTATAATTTTTAACTGCATTGCTTGGGCACAGATTACAAACTGAAATTGACTTAGCATGTCTCCAGACATTCTTACCTCCATTCTTCATCTTCAATAATTATATTTAGCTCCCTTCTCCCACGTGCCTTTAAGCTTCTGCAAACTTATTTGGGGTCGCGAGAAACATAGCTTTATACAGTAAACTTACAGATATCTCTCTATCTGATGAAAATATTAATTTCTCAACAGGAGAACTTTCATGGTTCTCAACTAACGTAGTACTATGTAAGACATATGGCCTTATCTGCAGAGTAACGAAAAAAGTCACATCTGGGGATAGAATATTTCTCTATATTTGTTCAAATGTCATCATCACATTATCAGAGAATAGATCCTTCAATCTATGAACATACCTTTATCCCTCCACTTTTTAAAACCAGTATCGACCATCCCAGGCTGAAAATCTGGATTATTCACAATAGGGTAAAAAACAGATGTGAACTTTGACCTTCCCTCAAGTCGACACATTAATCGCCAGGCCTTAACTGTATTATAGCGTAACTGGATTAATTACAACTCAGTCTGATATTTTTAAATTTTCTTAAAAAACAGTTAAGTCCCTTAATGGATATTTTGAAAGGGAAGCCTCAACACCCAACCAAATAGAGTTTGAGTTGTTTACAACCCAGTCATAAATGTACCTCATGTGAGTACTTAGCTGGTATGTTCTAATATTTGGTAGTCTAAACCCCCTATTGAACCTGGGAGCTGCAATGTAGCCATTTTGAGTTTGGTCTGCGCTTGCTCCATATAAAAGAGCTTAGCCAGCCATTCAGGTCTTTTATCACCCTATTTGAAAATATGACCGGGATCATTTGAAATTGGATATAACAATCGAGGTAGTACATTTCATTTTGATCAAGGATATACGCCCTAGCCAGGAGACAGGCAAAGAATTCAACGCTCCAAGTCCTGCCTCACCTTCTCAAATAGGGGAATGAAGTTGGCTTTATACATTTGCTTAAATGTAGGAGTTTATGAATACACCTAAATATACAAAACCCATAGGAACCCACTTAAAGGGAAAGGAAGGTAAGGCAGCCGGTATCGAAATGAGACTCCCCAAGTGGCATGGCTTCAGACTTGGTCAAATTAATTTATACCCCGAAAATTTTGCTAAATAGATCAATAATGTTAAGTAGAGATGGTTATTGATGTCTCCAGATTGGTTATGAATACCAAAACATCATGCGTACAGACTTATCTTGTGCTCATAATCAACTTGCAAGCCTCGTATAGCATGGGTGCCATCCTATGGCCTCTTGCCAAAGGCTCGATGGCAATGGCAATATAGAGGGGCGACAAGGGGCAGCCTTGCCTCGTTCCTCTGTACAATGGAAAACTGTTCCGATTTAAGCCCATTAGTCAAAATAGCCGCCTGCGGATTATCATACAAAATTTTAACCCACCCAATGAAATTATCCCCAAGACCAAATTTGTTTAAAGCATAAAAAATAAATAAGCCCATTCTACCCGTCAAAAGGCTTTCTCAGCATCAAGAGAAAGCACTAGACCATCAATATCCATTTGCTGGAAAAGCCTGAATTATATTGAGAAGGCGCCTAACATTATTACGGGAGTTAACGCCCTTTTATTAAAACCTGTTTGATCTTCTTTTATAATTTTAGGCAAAAGGTCTTCAGTCGAGTAGCTAGGATTTTTGAAAGTATTTTCCGGTCCACGTTGAGAAGAGCTATCGGTCTATAAGAAGAACAGGATTCTGCGCACTTCCCCTTTTTCAGTATGAAAGAAATATTTGCTTTCTCTTAAAGTCTGGGGTAGTGTATTATGTAAGAAGGAATAATTAAACAGTCAAGTAATGGGTCCTGCTAATAAATCACCAAATTCTTTATAAAATTCACCACCAAACCCATCGGGTCCAGGGGCTTTTCCGTTTTTTAAGGTTTTTATAGCATTCAATACTTCCTCTTTGGAAATAGGAGCATTAAGATTGGTTTGCTGTTCGGTTGATAGAGTGGGCAAACTAAGCTGAGAAAAGAAATTCTCCATTAGGTCAAGTGCATCACATGGTTGCTCAGATGCATACAGCCTACAATAAATTCTTTAAAGGTGTCATTTATGAACTTATTATCATATATGCGATTGTTTCTGAGCGTCACAAATGGCTGCAATAGACTGTGATTCTGATCTTTTTTTGGTAAGGTATGCTAAATATTTCCCAGGCTTATTCCCATGTTCATAAAATCTTTGTCTGGTAAATTTTTAAGTCTGGTCTCTTCATCTTGCGTAAGGAGGTTTATCCAAGTTGACCTAATTGCAGATATTTCTTGCAATAAAGCAGGAGTTGGAAAATTAACATAGGTTCTTTCTTTTGTTTTAAGTTCAGTCGTTAACAAATTTTGCTTCCTCAGTTTTCCCTGCCGTTTGCTGGCTGAAAATGAAATAATAACCCCTCTCGTATACGCCTTGATAGTTTCCCACAGGAGGGCAGGGTTATCTGTTGACTCGGAGTTAACAGACAGAAAGTATCTAAACTCAGTATTAAAATAGGATACAAAGGTATGGTCCTTTAAAATAGTTGTATTCAGTCTCCAGTATTTTACTCTGCTTCCCATACCACTAAGGGAGAGATCCAGCACCACATTGGCATGGTCTGAGATGACAATACTGCCTATTTCACAAGATAAAACTGAGTGTAAGGAGAGCCCAGGTAAAAAAAAAAAATCAATCCTAGTATGACATTTATGGGGTGCAGAAAAAAAAGTGTACTCTTTATCCGAAGGATGAATTGTCCTCCATACATCAACAAATCCTAAATCTTTACATATAGAATTGAGTGCTTTAGCTTGTGAGGAAAGAGGCGAAACTTTGTGTGGGAATCTGTCAAAAAGGGGATTCAGTATACAATTAAAATCTCCACCCACTATGGAAATATCTGAGTGAATCTCTGAGAAATCCAGAAATACTTTAGTTATAAAATCTGATGGGTGAGCAGGGGGGTAATAAATATTCAGTATGGAAACAACAGTGCCTTGTAAGACCCCCTTAATTATAACATATCTGCCACTTTTGTCTTTAACACATTGTATCATTGAAAAAGGAAGATTCTTTCTCACAAAGAATTGCCACCCCTCTACTTCTTGAATTAAATGAGGAAAAGAAAACCTGGTCAACCATACCCTGCCGTAATTTCAAATGTTCCACATCGTCCAGATGTGTTTCTTGTAGAAGTGCAATATCAATGTGTTCTTTTTTCAGAAAGGTAAGTATTTTTCTTCTTTTAATCGGACTATTGACCCCTCTTACATTCCATGTACACAAACGTAGTTTATTACTTGCCATGCCGTTTAAATAAACCCTTTATATAGATATATAAGTCACTAACAGCAAAATATCACTGACTGAGCTGGGAGAAAAACAAATCTGAACAGGAACTATTATACAAAAACAAATAGGGGCTATCCCTGCTACCTAACCTGCAGGGCACTTTAAACATCTTCCACACCTCTGTGCAAGCCTCATTATAAAAAAAAAGAAACAGGCCTGATAATAGTAAATGAATAAGGCTGCACCCTCTTCTTCCCTGACATTCACACATAGAATAAACAAAACTTAAGTTTGCTCACGGTGGCCATAACTTGGTGCATGGACAAAATTTGCTGATAAACATAAGATATTATACGCACATATGCGCGGATGAGGAGCAATCAGAACATACTCACGTAATGTGTATGCATGAAATCAGATAATATAACACCATATAGGTTTGCTGACATACACATCACTGGGATGCAGTGTCCTCAACGTCTCTGCTCCAGTGAATTTAGAAGCGCAGCGCGCTTCCCTGGGGTGTCAAATCTCTTCTGTGTCCCGTTCACCGTCACTTTCAGAGTGGCCGGGTAGAGTTAACGCGTAGTCCATGTTCATTTTCCTCAGCCCAGCGCCTTTATGTCATCAAAAGCTTTCCGTCTCCGGACCACCTCGGCTGAGTAGTCATTGAAGAAGGAGATTCTGGGTCCCCTTGTTTGTGGGGTTCGTCTTGGTTAGACCGGGCGGGCTCCGAGCCGACGAGCTGCCTCCAATCACGCGCTGCTTATCAGTGAAGTTATGAACTTCACTATCAACGGCCTGGGACGTTGACCGGTGCCGGGTTTGGGTGCCAGGACCGGTGCGCCCCGGTCGAGCTTCAGCCGTCCTGCTTTTGTATCCATTCGGAGATGGTCCAGGGATCCACTTTTCGAAGAATTTCACTGAATCTGAGCCTTCCAAGCTCTCGGCACACCGACAATACGTATGTTGCACCTGCGCACCTCGGTTTTCGAGATCGTCAATGTGCTCCCGCATATCATTCACTTGCTTCTCGAGACGCGTTAACTTTGCCTCCGATGATGTCGCGGTGGCCTCCACATCAGCAATCCGTTTCTCCGCTTCGCCCACTCGGGTGGCGACCGCCTGCAGCTGCGAGGTCTGTTCTTTAATGGCTTCCAGGACAGTGGAAATTTTGTTGTCAATTACCTTAGTCAGGTTGTCGGTTATTCTGTCCAGGGCTTGGACAATACCTGGTTCCGTATAGCCCGAGCTAACATCCATGTCCGGTGTCTCGGATGTAGCACTTAGCTCTTCGTCATTTTCAGCGTTAGCAGGGATACTTTTTGACAAATTTTTCGTGTTTCTGGGCATGTTGTCCGAAGGTTTGAAAAAATAATCGTCCAGGCTCATGTTAAAACACTTCCCGTCCAAGACTCCACACTTTTCACCGTTCAAATATGTAATGCAGAAATATAAACTGACAAATACCACCGGAGCTCACTCAGCTACAGTGCTTACTCTACGACGCCATCTTGCCCTCTCACAACAGAGGTCTTCAACAGAGGATCTGTGACCCCTAGGGGGTCCACAGAGGTGCTGCAGGGGGGTCGTGGAATTTCTGGTTGATTAGACAATGTTTTATATCGTTTGCCTTTGTCCTTTGTTTTTATGCTCTATGTGTTTTTTTTATGTGTATGATTTGAAGTATGTATGCCACCACTGTGATGGGCAGTTGCAATTTCATTGCATTTTAATGCAGTGACAATAAAGGCCTCCTAATCTTAATCTTTTAGTTTCCACATTTATATTTCAAATAAAAACGTCAATTTGAATAGCTTCTCTGCAAGATTATCATGCAGTTGACAGACATTGTTGATACTGGCATTGGTATCAGTGAACAAGGTACTACTCACTGTATGTTTTGAAAAAACAGAAATATATGAACCTTTGTATTATTTGAATAGCTTAATATTGAATGCACAATACAAGCTACATTTATACAAGGCCTGGGCCCAGTTTAATATACTTTTGTTGTTGTTGTTGTTAATATAGTGGGGTCTCTGCTCCAACGTTTTTCAGGCCAAGGACCCCCAAACTGACGAAGACGCCTGCTCTACAACACTAAAAACAGTGAGCGCACAGTTGCAGAGTTGTGATTACCTTAAGTTCACCAGTCGTGACGCTGTCATGTGTAAAGTTTATCCTGCTGACACAATATTTAAGTATCATAACCATTTGCTTATTTACTCCAACAATGCAGGAGCCAGTGTAGCAGGCCCAGTGACATTTTGTTATGGGAGCAGGGTGATGGCCCGTCTTCCCTGCAGCAATCCATTATGTCCTCCTCATTAAATCTAATGCAATTTGATTTTATATCAGAAATAATGATTTCAGCCAAGTGACTCGAGTATAAACCTCTCAAATCTGGCCTAGCAGCTGTCCCTGTGCACATTACATTATGTAATCTCATTTGTTCTTAATGTAAACATATTGATCCACACAGCTTTGAGAGTATTTAATCTAAACTCTTATTTCAGTCATCTCTGTGTTTAGATAAACCAACGTGTACAGGGGGGTTAACGTTGCTGATGGCTTCATTTTTGAGAAAAGGAGTCAGGACAAAGGTCAAAATATCAAGCCTGCTTGAAAACTTCACATCACTCAACTGTCTGTCAGATTCCATCTCCTGTCTCCATCTGTCCGTCCTGTCCCTCCTGTCTCTTCACTTCACTATCCAATGAAACACAAACTGTCATAAAAAATATCCTGTGGGGGGGTCGGGGGGTTTAAAGGGATTTCCAGGTTATAAAAATATACTGGGTTGATCATGAAGTGAGAATTTCTTCACTTGCCTCAGTGTGTTTTTGTGACTCTGTCAGCTTTATGACACGTAATGGTCTGAAGATGAAGAGTCCATGTTTGATCTGATACACAGAGACTGATGGAGGTATTCAGATCATCGACATATCAAAGATCAGTGTCAGCTGCTGAGTGTTAATATTGCTAGCAGCTACAATCTTAATGGGAACATGATACATCTATAAGTGAAATAAAGCAGGATGTTTTTGTTCTTGTGTAATGAATGATGAAATATTTACCTGCAGATGCAACCGCTGTCACAAGGATAAGAATCAGCACTGAAAGCACACAGAGCAAGGTGAGCCTGTTTACCCGAAAAAGCTGATTATTATCTGAGCAAATGGGCAGAAAAACAACTTTAATGGAGGACAAACAGCTGAGGAGGCATCGGAGGAGCCTGCTCAATAATTGTCTTAAGATAGGAGTAATTATCATTTATTAATTTATGCATGGGAAAGATTCAGCCATGCCGCTATTCTCCGAGGTCTTATCATCAGTGCTGGCTCTTTCAGACTCTGAGTGTAAAGCATCACTCAGCATTTAGGGAGGAGAACCCCCCCTTCCCGAAACAAACAAACAAAAACACAGCAGTGTATTCTCAGGGTGATGTACTGTACCAGCCGGCCCGGGTGTTAAAAAGGTGAAAAACAACCTCTGACATTCAAAGCAACTTTGTCAAATCCCACAGCAGCACCAGCAAATAGTCTGCTCACTTGAGTTTTTAAAGCAACATTTTTCCAGCTGACTTGTGCTACAGCTTGGTTAACGGTGGCGTTTGGAAATATTCACAGACAAAAGATGCTTCACTCTGAAAAAGAGGGACGTGTCATTTTCACTGTAGCTGTGTGTGAGTGGAGGAAAACACAAGGACTGTGAGAACTGAAGCTGAGCTCAAAGGACTCTCTGTTACTGTTATTACAGGGTTTTATAAAACTTCCTGATGTAAACAAGACAATGATTTAAAGGAGACATATTCTGCCCCTTTTCCACAAATTAAAATAGTTCCCAGCTGTCTTAAAGACATGTCTGTGACATGCTTTGGTCAAAATCCCCCAAGGATCAAACATCACAGCTCTTTTCATCCTCTCTAAACAGCCCTGTTCAGAACGGCTGCTTTCAGTGCCTGTCCCTTTAAATGCAAATGACCCACTGCTTGCCCCACCCCTTCCGGTACCGGTACTCACAGGTAGGGGTGATGTTATGCAAATTTGAAAACTAATGACATCATTGGATGACAACTGAGGGAACAGATCATAAAACCACATGGATTTTGACCTGAAAATTACAGATTTTTTTTGTTGATTCTCGGATTTTGGGGGCTGGAAGGCAAGACAAAGACGCAAATACGGTATATGTTAAATAGCCTTCAAAAAATGATATTTCCATAATATGTCCCCTTTAAATACATGTGATACAATTATATCACAGACAGGGAAAGATGGCCGCAGCCTCTGTGAAGAGTGGTGTTGAAGCTCAGAGTGAGCTGCTGCACCGTTGCCATCTTGGCAGCGCCAGCTCCACCTGACAGCCAATCTGAAAATGGGCAAAAGCAAACATGCTGTCCCATCTGCCCCTCAGTGTGGCCACACGCTCAATTATGCATGACTTTAAATGACATTTCATTTCAATAACATTTTTTGTAAATTTCCTCTGTCTATTGCTGCTTTCAAATTCAAAAATGAACTATAAACAGCAAATGTCAAAGTTGTCTTCTTTTTGCTATGTTTTGGTTTCCTCCAACTCATCAGGGATGTTGTTTTCCTAAATTCTCCACTGTGTTGTCATGTAGCAGGTTTCAGCTAAAAGCTCAGAGGAGCAAAAACCAAAAGAAGGCGCTGAAGGAACCTAAAATGCTCTGCAGACTTAAGAGGAAAGACAGAGCTGGCTGAAGTTTAGAGAATGTGTCCCAGTTAGGAACCTCTTTCACCTGTACAGTATTTGATCTATTGATAATGTAAAAAAAAAAATTGATCACAGCAGCTTTAAAATGCTTTTTAAACATCTGAAGCCGAGCAAATACATCATGTGACGTGATTGAAAGCTGGAGAGCAGCTACCAAATTAACCTTAAGCTGTTTTCAAGGCCAAGAATCGACGCCGGAAAATCGAATTTGACGTGAGAAAATGACCCACTTCTCCTGAGGGGAATTGATTTTTGAATGATCAGACAGTTCTCCCAGCTCATTGTGAATCAAACGAGGCCCAAGCGCCGGCTCTAAAAGGTCCCTTCTCTGTCCCATTTCCACCTTCTGGCCTCCGAGTTCCCTCGCGAGCTCGCGTCTGCGAGTTTGTTGACCGACAGAGAGGAGAAAGAAGTTTTTTAGCAGTTGGGGGTGGAGAGGGGTCCTCGTCTGTGCCAACATTCTGGCATTTACAGGGATGCCCTGAGGAGTGCTGGAGCTGGACCAGGGCTGATGGGCTCTCAGCATCCAGAAAACACACACACACACATCTACAGGCAGGCGGGAGAAACACCGATCGGCAAACACATGTATGTAAACACATGTTCGTGACGTCTGGCTGCATACAGGGATGAATAAACAAGATTTACGCATGAAACGACCCTTCAAGCACAAACACACGCAGACAAATGGAGTGGGGATGAAACACACACACACACACACACACACACACACTAACGCAGTGTAATGAGAACAGCTGGAGAGGGTGCAGGCGAGTGCACAGAGGAGGAGGGAGGGATGTTCTCTGCTTCTCACCTTGACAACCAGACCCTGGCTGTGCGTTTGGGGATTTTCCAAAGGGAACCAGAGATAACCTGACTCACCTCTACTCTACCTTCCTCATCCTTCCTTTTTTTCTCTTTCTTCTTTTTTTCTTATCCTCCCATTCTCTCAGTATCACCCATCCTTCACATGCTGTACACTCAAGGCCATGTGTGTGTGTGTGTGTGGTTTTTTGTTTTTATGCCACATCAGAGGAGGCACAGGTACACCTTGCTGTGTGTGTGTGTGGGAGAGAGGGAGAGAGACGGAGCGGGAGGGGTCAATCAGAGTGTGAAAGAGGGAGAGAAAGACACGCAGAGAGCGAAAAGAGAAAAGGAAGGGGAGCGGAGGAACGGAAGGGTGCTGACTCAAAGAAAAAGAGACAAGCGGTTTCTGATTCGATGGGCGGGTGAGGAAGGTCAGAGGAGAGGAGGTGGAGGCACGAGCAGGCCTGAGTGAGTGTGTGTGTGTGTGTGTGTGTGTGTTTGTGTGTGTGTGTGTGTGTGTGTGTGCAGGCAGCTCAGCCCTCTTAGGTCGTTCTGTAGGAACTTTGTTAAGGGTTTTGTTGAGGGGGCTGACTAATTGCCAGTTTGCCACCTGTCAGGAGTGTGTGTGTGTGTGTGTGTGTGTGTGTGTGTGTGTGTGTGTGTGTGTGTGTGTGCGTGTGTGTGTGTGTGTGTGTGTGTGAGAGGGCATACAAATGTGTGTGTTGTGGAAACCAAGGAGACCGAGTTGCACTTTTCTTTACACCATGGTTATACTGTATATGTACATAATGTACCTGTAGACAAATTAAAGGGATACTTCACTCAAAATTGATAATTCACCAATTTTCACTTCACCGGGTTTGGAGAAATTTCTGAGTTATCAAAACGCTTTTAGAGTTCCAGGGGGGGTCCGGCTGGAAACAGATTTTCATATAATGGCGGTGGATAGAGCTCACTTTTGAATCGTCCAAAAAATGTATTTGATCTCTGTGTTTATCCTTGTTGTAGCAGCAGCTCCCAATGGCTCTGTTGATGTTTGTGCGCATGCGCAAGATTTGCTGCGAGATGTTCATTCGTTGTTGTAAACTATTGGATGTAAATGTAACGGAGTGCTCATTGATTTGGATGTTTCATAGTGTGTGTTTTGGACAATTCAAAAGTGAACTCTATCCGCTGCCATTATATGAAAATCCATTGCCAGCCGGACCCCCCCTGGAACTCCAAAAGCGTTTTGATAACTCCTAAAGTTCTCCAAACCCATCCTTGGCATGACGGTGAGTAGAAAATTGGTGTATTATCGATTTTGGGTGAAGTATCCCTTTAAAGGCAGGGTGAAGCTGAGTGTAGTGAAGCACATGGAATCTACAGACTGTGATGAAAATACAGATGGCGAAATTATTCATGACTGTAAGGACGACCGCCCTGCTCTGTTGCTGCGACACTGTAATATATTCTAACAGGGTCCAGCCTTCAGTCTTAAAGCTGAGGTGATGAGCTTTTTATAATTACATTTTAATTAAAACCTGCAGGATGTAACAAACCGTTTCACTGAGCTCACAGGTTCCCAGCGTAGCGTCTGACCACTAGTGGTGCTGCCAGACAATGGATCTTTAAGCAGCTCCCCTGCTTTGTTTAGATCCCGCGTTCGGAGATGAAAATGTATAAGGATGATGGTGATGCGCTGCATAATCCTGCTGAATATGGAAACATGGATAAGAAGACGGGCAGAAGAAAAGAAGATTCACAGGAGGATCATGTCAGCTGCAGAAGAAGATTCCATCAGATATTATGTGGAATGAAAGCTAGAAGTGAACATGTTTGTTAAGCTTTGCAGTGGATTTCAGTAAGCAACTAAATATGAATTTAATTATGTTAACAAAAAAAAACATAATCCTAAAGTTTGAAAAAATACTATAATATCCATCAGCTGTTAAAGAAAGTTGGTTGTAAAGTAAGATTCACAATGGAAACACAACAAGGGCTCTGCTGTGAGAGGTAACCCTCATGATAAACACACACAGGTCAGAAATGACCTTTTTTTCCACAATTAATTGCGGCATTAAGCGCCACAGTTTATTCATCGTCAACATTCCTCAATAACGTCACGCTCCAAAAAAGATTGTACCGGAACTATATTGTAGATGAGCGCAACTCACCACAGAACGAAAACAAAGTTACAAGGTAAATGCATGGTAACTGGGTTAAATTATGTTAATAGTAATCTATGCCACATTGAATTAGTAGGAAATTCACTTAACATTACATTATACAGATGTGAAAAGACGAACATGTCTCAGAATGTCCGATGGATAGTTTTGCAGTTTGTGTGCAAACATGATTGACACAGCCTGAGGTTGATCACTTTTTTTAGTTGTCAGACAGTTTCCATGGCAGTGTGCAATGGCCTGAAGATAGACTGTAATGTAGTCATACGGTAAACTTCTTTCGTCATTTGGAATAGGCTATGACAATAAATAACTTAAATATTTCAAACATTTCCCCTGGGGGATTAATAATTGGTCCAATATTAATAGATACAAATATTTTGTGTATATAATTAGTAATGAAGCTTAGCGAAAGTTCAGACAGGAAGACTATCTCTTTAAGCACGCCTCAAAGCCCTTTCCCTGTTTTCCTGCTATCCTCTCGCTCCACCCTTATTCTCATAATTCAACCAATCACAGTCTGCCATCCTCTTTCCCTTCCACCAATCAGTCATTAGCGTCAAATTTAAAAGTTATCTCTCTCTCTCCTGTCATCCAGCTGTCATTCCTGCAAAACTCTCAGCCCACCTCCACCCCGGCACCACCTCCATCAACATACAGACTGGCTTAACCTGGATCTTCAACCGAGAAGTTCCCTCATCAGGCGACTTCAAGCTTCCCTCCCACCACCAGTGTCTAGGCCCGGGGGGGGATATAACTACTTCAGATGCAAGCTTCTCATCCCAAGATCAGTTTACTCAGCTGGTCTACACCCGTGGTCTAAGCGCCAAAGTTTATTTTGTTCACAATAAATGTAATTTCATCTTCATCTTCAAACCTGGCTCTCTTGTCGTAAATGGTCTGTCCTGATTGAAATGTAATTATATTTTGACTATATCTGTTTTTACACATTCAAGTATTAGAAATTAATAATTTTATAATAATCGTGATAACTGTAATACCACGATTATTTCTCTGACCATAATAGTACCATGAAAATCCATAATCGTGACATCCTTAGAGCAGAGTAACAGTTATAATGTCCACATGTGGACTGAGCTGCAGACTCAGGACTGTGTGATGTGGAGCTGTCCGAGGTGCTGGTCCAGCTGCAGGGAGCAGCCAGGGAGCTGTCCTAGGACCTCCACCGTTCTCTCTCAAGCTGGATTTAAACAATGACTGATTTACCAGCGTCCTTTCTACAAACACTATAAATGTTACTTTTTCATGCAGACGGCCAAGGTGTGGTTAGTTAAAGCTATCAAAGCATTATCCTGTCATTGCTTTTTATTTTTACTCTTGCTGATAAACCTGTCTAAGTGGCAGCAGATTGACTGTGAGGAGGCAGAAACAGCTGTGGTCCTGAGGGGTTTATTCTCAGATCAAAGTCTAGAATAAACACCGGCAACTTGCTTTGTGCCGCCTCGTCTGAACGTGCCTTTCCTCCCACCTGCGCACCATACGTTCAGCGCCCCAAAATACCACACACACACACACACACACACACACACACACACACACACACACAGTCAAAGCAAATTGCAATGTCAGGAAGTTTGGAGAAGCCCATCAGAGTGCTGCTTGTTGTGCTGCCACAGAGAAAGGCCCATCGTGTCTAATCACTCAATATGTTTCCTAATATGTATGGAGCTACACACCCCTCAGCTCTGTGTAGGTTTATAGCATCCATTAGCTCATAGTTTTGGTTTTAAGGTGCAAAACTTAACGGTTTCAGCTCTCACTGATCTCACCATGTCATATGCAGCCACAGCAGGAAGCGACAGAGCTCCAAAAACACACTGCACGCTGCTTAATCAGCAACAACAGGAAGGCAAGACAAAGACAGGAGACTCTCTGGTTGGAAACTTTAACAACTAAAGATCTGGATGTTTAGTGCAAAAGGGAGATAAAATGATTATTATTAAATTAAATACATCAAGAGGGTAATTAATGAGTGATAATGTTGATCTGTCAATATGAAAAGTATTTAAAGGTTTGGTATTTCATCTAAAGATACAACATGTTGTGTTCAGCCATAAAACAGATGTTAAAGGGACATTGTGTAACTTCTCCTGTTATCTATTCACGAAATTCGATTATTTCGTTCAAAAGTATGTTTTTCATTACTCAGTAATCCCCCCCATCAACAAAGTGAAGTGTTCCTTTCAGCTCTGAATGAGCCGTTCATATCATTCATATCTCCATGGAGCGGGTAAGCTCGGTGCTGCTGCCATGTGGTGTCTCCATGTTTTTACGTTCAGTGGCAGCGTGACGGTAGGAAACCACGGAAACTCAGCGGAGACACCGGAGCTGTCGGCTCAGGTGGAGGTGGCGTCTGTGAAAAGTCACCGTGGTAACGCAGTGAGGAGGAACGGAGCGTTACACTGATGCTGCATTCACCTGCAGTCGGACAGACGGCCGTCGCTAACAAACCAGATGTCATTTTAGTCACAGAAGTCCAGAGAAAGACGGTAAAACGTGGGTCAGTTAAACAATACCATATCGCCATGACAACATATTGTCACGTGTATTGTTTTGCCTCGTGCTGACGGACCACTTGTTTACATAGAGGCTTGTTTATGCCGTTACCTGCAGCGGCTGTCGTCCGTCTGCCGTCTGCCCAATTTCACGTGAATGCAGCATGAAGAATACCACTGAGTTGCTTGCGATATACAACCACAACGCTAGATGGGAGTAACTCCTACACAATGTACCTTTAACAACAACAACAGTACTTAGACTGGACATACACATGAAGATAGGAAGGGTCTTTGCATTAAAAGAAAGGCATGAACACCTGCTGCCAAACCAACAATGTAATTGTCTTCAAGTATGGATTGAAAATATATGGATATAAGATATAAAATAATACTCTAATTTTAATTTTTGATGCTCTTAGCAGTTAACAGTAACTTAAAGAGAACATTCCTCAACAAGGAAGAAGCCAAAGAAATAAAGAAACTGGGAGTATCCTGAGCCCTGTGTGGATCCTCTGACCTACTCTTCACAACAGGAACGCAGGAGACGTGGTGAACACGCGGAGAAGCTGTCCCCACACACTCCCCCCTCTCACACACTTCCTTCCTCTCTGACAGTCTCCACAGAGGAAGGAGCTGCTGGCTGTTACACAACACAGTGTTATGATGGATGTGGTAACTTTCTGTATCACCAAAGACCATCCATCCCAATTAACTGGTTTTGTTAGACATGGCGGCAGATTGCCACGGCACAGAATTTATAAAGAACAACTCCAGTCATAGAAAGTCGTTTACAGTACAAAGCTTGTGTACTGGAACTTCTTCTAATGATTTGTGTTGGGTCTGTTGTAGATATATCATATAGAATATATGCATCCCTGTTTATGGATTGTTAACATTGATCAGAATATGGAACAAGGCTCTACCCCTTAGAGAAAACCCTAAGTCTTGTCAAAGAGGCTACTGTGTTGGCTCTGGATGCAGCTGCAGCATTTTTCAGCTGGATATGAAATCCTGTCTCACCCAACCCCTCCTCCTCCCACTCCCTCATGGTGCTCCACATTTTCCTTTCCCCACTCCCCTGCCCTTCCTGTCTCATCTCTTTAACATACCTTGCTCCCCTTGCTCCCTCTCTCCTATCTCACCTATGTTGCTCATGTGAGCAGAGGTGTTCCCTATTTAGCAGCCGGCGCCTCCGTGCATGTCTAAAGGAGTTCCCGGTGGGTGGGGCGCTTAGAGGAGGCCACAAACTGTGTACTGTAGTGAAGGCGGAGAGGGGAGGGGGACAAACATGGGAGCTATAGAGGTTTGGGACGACTGGTGGGAGAGATAATAAACAACATTGAGCAGGGACAAGAGAGTGAGAGGACAGAAAAGTGGTTGTACAAGCCCAGTGAATTACTATAGCTGCTGCTATAGCTGCTATAGACACTCCATGGTGATGTGGTTAGCTCAAAAGGCTGCAATGAGGTTGCTAGTTGTCTGTTAGCTTGTTAACTCTTCTCAGAAAAGTACTATTACATAGACAGTGTTGGGCATGTTACTTTTAAAAAGTAATTATTTATGGTTACAAGTCATTGTCTGAAAAAGTAAATGAGTTCATAATTGAATTATAAAAGTAACTAATTACCAGGAAAAGTAACTATTGTGTTTTTTTTAAAGAGACCCCAAGGAGTTTGCTTTTGGTATGGATGAATCTACGTTACCCACTTGTTAATGGGTCCATTTTCGATTAATGTCTTTATAGTTGTTTTGATATTATAATTTAGTGGTCGACTCACCCAGCATTTCCTAGTTTCAGTTTCCCGGACGCTGCCTGGTGGCGGGTCATGGGAATAACACCACCGGATCGCTAGTGACATAATTTATGGTCGGAACTACAATGGTATCTGATCGTCTTCCAACCTCCGACCTTCAGTCTTGATTAATGAAAACATTCTTGGCAAATGTTTTCGCTTTCGTCTGTCTTGCACCGGTCCAAGAATTTAACCGTGCTCACGGAGGCTCATGGGAAATGTAGTGTGAAAACACTTCAATTTCCGAAACTCCTCGTAGTCCCTAATAATAAAATGCTCAAATGTCAAATTACATGGACTCGTCCCCCTGACCCCCTAACCATGACCCAATGTGGAAGAATACTGAGTGAGTTGGTTAAATAGATAAACATATTTTTCCGAGTAGTTGATGGACTGAAACAAATGTGTATATAACATACACTTTAACGGGTGTATTATTTTGTGACGAGACTTCTTGACTCAAGTAACAGCACATTTTATTGTCAGTAACAATAACGGCGTTATGTTTTTGATTACTCTTTACTAAGTAGCACCGTTATTAATGCCTTTATTTTATGAGGCTGTTATTCCCATGACTGTACATAGTTTATTGAAAGTGTATTTGCACTGTTGGCCTCTGTCCTATAGCGTCTTGTCAACTGTAAATTTGTAAATAATCTATATATAGATTATTTACAAATTTACACACGAAAGCTTAGTATGATCAAGACAGCTTGCTTACAGTCAGCAGCGTTTGTACTTGGCTGAGAAAATCATCTTAAAGGGATAGTTCATCTTTTTTTGAAGTGGGGTTGTATGAGGTACAAATGGCCATTAAGTATAGTATTTGCAGTAGAAAGGACTTCACCCCACTGGGCAACACCAGCACATTCCGCTGCACTGAGGACTGTTGTCAATGAGGGACGATTAATCAGCGTATTTTTGCCGCCTACGAGAAGTCCCAACCAGCTGATGCACTGTAAATTTTTACATTAGCTCATACTCTTGAACTGGAGTATTATTTTGAGACAGGACTTCTCGTAGGCAGCGAAAATATTCTGATTAATCGTGCCTAATTGACAACAGTATATTGCCTGTGTCTTGGTGCAGCGCGATGCGCCGGTGTTTCTCAGTGGGGGAGAGCAGAGACCTTTCTACTACAGATAGTATACTTATTGGCCATTTGTATCTCATACAACCCCACTTAAAAAAAGCTGAACTATACCTTTATATTTCAAGTAAGAGTTTTGCCTGTATGTCATGTTGTTGATCTATTGTTAACAACTGTTTCTGTTACTGAACTCATTTTAAAACTGTTACACATTAGAAAGTCATAAACCCCAACAATATTTTGATAAACACAGTAAATCTATATTTGTCTTTCTTGACACTGCAGGTGTAAAAAAAAAAAAAAGGCAGGAAATAGGTTTTGTGTCTTCCCCCCATCAATGGCTCTGAGTACTGGGTCACAAGCGGAGCTGAGTTCGTTTATCCTCTGGGTGTAGATCCACAATGTCATCTGGCTGAGTAAAGTTTTACTTTGCCCAACTTTCCCCTGTTAGCTGCGGAGAGTCTGGCCAGAGCCGGTCTCGGTATCGGAGTCCGGCCCAATTATGTCTGCCTGCCTCTGTCAGATTGTTTATACCTGACTGCACATGTGTGTTTGTGGGGATGTGGAGGGTGGCTAAATTGCACTAGGGAGTGTGGGTGTGTGTGTATAGGTTATTTTTTTTCACTGTGTGTGTGTGCCTTTGACTACATCTCAAAATACCCACCCTGCCCCCCCCCCCCATCCTACACTCACACACACCCTCCACAAATCACTCCTCCCACCCTCTCTACCCTGGAGGCTTTTCCAGAGCGCTCAGCTAATAAAGTGGGCCAGGTCCGCGGCTGAGCACTATTTTTATCAGAAAGCAATTTTCAGGAGGTGCCCACAGGTAAGCGGGTCCCTGCGCCTCAGACAATGAAGCCATGACAAGGAGTTTCCCCCTGCCATTAACCTCTGCTCAGCTCCTGGTGAATGCCCCGCTGCACCAGCAGCACTGCACAGCCACTAAACAGGTCTGCACGGACCTGCTCCCACTCCCCGGATTCATATCAAAGTCTCCACAACCTATTCATTTGACCTCAAGTCACTGAGGTAACATGGAAACATGACTGATCACTACCAAATACGTGGTACTTATTTGCTCCTTAGTTAGTTCTTCTTCAATATGTACAGTGCCATGGAAAAGTATTTGCCCCCTTCCTCATTTCTTAGTTTTTGCATATTTGTCACACTTAAAGGGATACGCCAACATTTTTTTGTCTTTTTGTCTTGCCTAACTCCCGAGTCCATGACAAGCAGATAGACACCATCCTTTCGACTGTGCGTGCAGTAACAAGGGAGAGCCCATATCGCCCGTAATTAGCTTAGCTCAAACGCGGGAAGTGTATAGGTAGTGTTAGCCTGCCTCCACAAAAGTCATCAGAGACACTCTTCAGCAACTCTAAACGGACCAATCTTTGTCTCAGAACTGACAAAACTCTGCGGTAAGGCATCTTGAACAGTCAAATGCCGGTAACGGGACGAGATCAGTCAAAACGGAGGGTTCAAGCAAAGACGGTTTATTTTGGTTCAAGCTAGCTACATCGAGGGTAGGTTAGCTTCCTATTTCAAAGTAAAAGCACAAATTCTATCGTCATGGTTTTCTGTATGTAAAGGGCAACGGGTGTTTTATTTTGTGAAAGTAACCGGAAGTGCGTTGGTCACAACGGCTAGCTTGAGTAGCGCTGAATTTGTCCGAACAAAATTGTAAACAGCTGGTATTTAGACAAATTAACGACACACTGCTGATCTAAACGGCTACTTTCTCACCTAAAAATGTTTGAAATGTTGATAAAGTGATATATTTACAGAGTTTAGAGCTAAAATGAAATCAGCTTCTGACTGCTGATTTCGGCTCGGGTAGGAGGCAGGCTAACACTACCCATACACATCCAGTGTTTGAGCTAAGCTAATTACAGGCGGTACGGCTCTATCTCCCTCGTTACTGCACGCACAGTTGAAAGGATGGTGTCTATCTGCTGGTCATGGACGCGGGAGTGAGGCAAGACACGAAAGAAAATGTTGGCGTATCCCTTTAAATATTTAAGTTCATCAAACAAATTTGAACATTAGAGAAAGATAACCCAAGTACATATAAGATACAGTTTTTAAATGATGATTTAATTTTTTATGGGAAAAAAAGCTATCCAAACCTACCTGGCCCTGTGTGAAAAAGTAATTCCTCCCCCTTGTTAAATCATGAACTCACTGTGATTTTTTGAAAGCTGAGTTCAATTTCACTACACACCCAAGCCTGGTCACTGTCAGACCTGTTGAATCAAGAAATCACTTCAATAGAACCTGATTGAGTGAAATGAAGGAGGCTGAGAGATCTAAAAAAGAAACACATTGTAGCCTACCGCGATCTAAAGAAATTTAGCTGAGAAACAAAACTGTTGACTATCAGCCAGGAAAAGCCATTTTCTAAAGCTTTTGGCAGCTTTTCAGCTTTTTTCCCCTTAAAACATTAAATCATCATTTAAAAACTGCCCTTTATATTTACTTTGGTTATCTTCGTCTCATATCCAAATTTGTTTGATGATCTTAAACATTTAAGTGGGACAAATATGTAAAAAAGTAAGAAATCAGGAGGGGGCAAATACTTTTGCAAGGCACTGTATGTATTGAGGGTTGTAGGGCGTCCGGTGTGATGGGGGCAGAGGCGGTTGTTGGGGAATAAAGAGAGATGTATGGTGACCAGATTTATAAAGGTACTGCGGAGGTGAGGGCGACGAGGGAATGATGAAGAGGCGGTGTGTATTGTTGGGGATGTGTAAAGACAGATGGATACGCACAGCCCCATCTGGCCCTCTTTCTTCATACAGCTGGCCTTTCTGGCTCCGCCGCGGAAAAGAAAAGTTTCTGCTCGCTCGTGTTATCGTCACATAGTCGGGGCTTCGTCTCTATCTGATTAGTATTATCAGTGAACTGCGGCAAAGTGGAATTAAAAAAAAAATGTTGAGATGTAGGTCACTCAGTAACTGGAACAGTGAAGAGTGTGATGTGAATGTGAAACTGTTTTTTGCTCAAGTCTGACGTCTGAGGGTTTTTTTTACATTTGGATAAAACTCACTGGAAATGATTCATCAGCGACATCAACACCTGCACTAGTTCATTCACCAGCTTCACAATGATTATATTATTGACTAAAATATAGAGATCAGCTTCATCAGGGTAGGATATTAGATTAGAATTAATTGTGTATTCACTTGTCCATGTTATGCTACTGTACTTTACTTTGTGAGTGTGTTCCACTACATTTCACAATAGGGATGCACCGATCTGAAATTAAAGGAGACATATTATGCCCCCTTTCCACAAATTAAAACAGTTCAAGACATGTCTGTGACATGCTTTGGTCAAAATCCTCCAAGGATCAAACATCACAGCTCTTTTCATCCTCTCTAAACAGCCCTGTTCAGAACAGCTGGTTTCAGTGCCTGTCCCTTTAAATGCAAATGATCTACTGCTTGCCCCGCCCCTTCTACTGGTACCAGGTAGGGGTGGGGTTATGCAAATTAGAAAACTAGTTAATCACTGAAAGACACCTGAGGGAACAGCTCGTAAAACCACATGGAATTCAACCTAGGGAGACTGCATTTTTTTGTCAATTCTCACATTTAAGGGGCTGAAAGGCAAGACAAACACCCAAATATGTTAAAGAGCCTTCGAAAAGTGATATTTCCATAATATGTCCCCTTTAAGATCCAATATCGGCCCAGGTGTTGACTAAATAGCTAGATCTGGTATCTGGTTATGGAGCTGATTCATGGCGCAGATCTATTCACTTCGATTCTATGTTTGTGACAGGTGCTACAACACCTACAACGACATTAGACAACAAACACAGAGCAATGTTTTACAAAGTTAAGAAAGTAATGTTAAAGTCAAGCCTGAAGATGTACAGTTTATCAATTCAACAGCAGTATCTGATCAGTATCGGCATTGGGTCTGACAAAAAAAAAAAAAATCAGTGCATCCCTTTATGAGTACTAAGTAGTTACTATAATTAAGATTTTACATGTTGAAATAGGACATGTTCATTGTCATAAATTTAAGTGGATATTTAAATTAGACATTCATGCATATGTGCAAATACTGCTGTAATCTGTGGAAGAGCGTATGTTGCACAATCATTGTGTTAATGTTCAAGTCTGTTTTAACCCTAACCCAAACCCTCACTGAGGAACAATTACAAATGCATAACATAATAATAATGTTTTGGAATTGTTTTAAAATTCACTTAAACCTGCTGATTTCAGCTGCTTGGCATCAGTACAATAAGCTATATGCATGACATTGTACTTCTATAACCTTGTGAAGTTGGTTACAAACTCTTGAGTTCTGTTTTGATGGCCACTAACTGCTGAGGGAAATATTTGCTTCTCTAGCTGTGAAATGCTGCGCTCTGGTCAGTGCAGTGTAGAATGGGTTTATCTGGCCTTTATTATTGGCTGACAACAGCTGCACGTGACAGCAGGGAGAACCAAAACAATGAGCTAAAAGATGCTAAACTGCTCTGTAGAGCCGAGGGGAACTGCACACTCACAGTCATTTGATCCAATTTAAAGTAAAACCATTACTTAGCTCAGCTTTCAGGTGCTATTTGTAGAGCCTGCTGGTTTTATTTCAGGTTCTGGACTCCTTTCTCCACTGCACATTTGCTCACAGTCCCATGTGTGCTCCATTTGCATCTCATACTTCTGACAGTGACAGTTTTGCTGAGGCAGCATTAACATGGATGACATTGTGTAAGATGACTTGATTGCCGTCTTGGGAGATGATTCATTTCAGTCCAAATTTCAAGGGAGACATTGCAGCAGAAACGCCGAAATATTTTAGTGCCTCTCTACGAGTGTTTCCTACATTACTGTCAGTTCAGATCTTCCCTCGATGGACACAAACAGAATCTGAGGCCATTGAACACAGATTTAGTGAAGGGTGCAGTTAAGGGAAGGGTGAAATAAAGCAAAAGGGGGAGGATGAAACTGAGGAGCGGGTATAGTGCTGACTGTGGAAGGGAAAAGGTTTCAGGACAAGGAGGACAGAGAGGTAGAGGACAGAGCTAGGACAAGGACAGCAGATAAGGGACACATCAAGACAGGGATATATATTCTGAATAAAAGAGGTTCAGGGGGTGACAGAAAGCAAAGGGAGGGAGGGGGGGGAGTGGTGATGGTAGAGAGAAAAAAAAAAGCGAACCACAAGAGAGGCCAACAGACACAAATGGCCGGACGGGGAGAAGACAGACTGGCAGGCGAGTAAAAGCTGTACAAGTGAGACGGAGAAGGGGGAGGTGGTGGTGGTGGGGGGGAGTGGGGGTGTTGAAGGGAGATGGAGGAGAGAGGGGGAAGAAAGATGAGCGTGGCGGCGGTTGTTGCTCCCAGCGGAGACGTTATGTTCGGTACGAGTCTGGGCCTGTCAGCCCATCCTTCTCTCTCTCCTCCTCCTCCCTTGCATCCCCCTTTTTCTCTCTCTTCCGTCCTCTCCGGATAGCAACAACAATCAGCTCCTGTTTGTTATTACTAGCACTAAGATCCAGCCCATCCTGTCAATCAAAGCGCTCCGCCACCGTCTCTTTTACCCCTGGAGGAGCTGCACGCCGGCCGTGGCCTCCAATACAAATCCACACGCCGGCAAAGCTTTTACAAATTGCAACGAGAAGGTCAAAAACGTTCCATCTGTTTGTTTGTTTTTTTCTTTATCTGAAAGAGCTTTTGATTCCATCTCCAAACTAATTATTAAAGCTCAGGTGTCAGCAGGTGTCCCGTCTTAAACGGAACTCCATCTCCACGCTGTGTGTTTTTTTATGCAAATGAGGAAAACGGCTCCTTCACGGCGCCGACTCGGCTCCTCACCTCTATTATCATCTCCTTTCATCCTCCCAAAACAAGAGGCTCATGTAAGGACAAAAGGACGTTTGCTCCATCATTTAGCCTGTCACTGCCTCTCCATTTTTCTTTCTCTTTTGCACAACTCACAAATCCACAAAGAGATTAAGGCGCCTCCAAGTGTGTTGCTGTGCTCTGAAGTAGTCTATTTTGTGGGACTGTGCATTAAGCCTTGTCTTCTTTTTCCCCTGTGACAAAAAAAAGAAAAAGAAAAGAAAAGAAGAAGAAGCACCCAAGTACTGCCTGGGTGATCCTTAAATATCTCTCATGGCTGCCTGCTTTTCACTGAGGTGCAGGTGAGGCTCCACTCAGGTAAAGGTTCATTCCTCTTCACTGACTCCTGTTTAGATGTGTTTTTCCTGGTGTCCCGGACAGGAGCGGCTGTGTTCCGTGTGTCTGGAGGTTTCAGACAGAGAGACGTCCGGTCCCACACAAGCAGAGAGGGGAGCTGGGGATTCACCACATTTGCAGATGATCAATTATTCATGCTGTGTTTGAAGGGGAAACACCACAGTGCAAACTAAGGCGATCAAACATCGTGCACACAGATCTATAACATGCAGGAAGGGAAGGCTGATCTGAACTTTCAATTGTTCTCTCCTTATTTTAATCTAAGAATAAATATAAGGAACTATTTTGATTTATGTATTTACTTCTTTTTTTTTTTCTCTCAGTGCAAGTATATTTAGTTTCAACTTTTTTTTTAGGTTATTTCTATTAGAAACAGGAGGGTTAGGGGGTGGGGTGTTGACGAGGAATAGGGTGTTTTTTCTGCCTTTTTTTTTTAAAGAGTTTGAAAACATGGGCACTGTTTTATGTCTTTTACTTGTCTCCATGTTGTAATGTTAATGCAAAATGCAACGTATTATGAAAAAATCTATAAGGAATAACTGTCCTAGCTCTAAACTAATGAGTGCAACCACTGTATAGTTTTCAATTCAGAACAAAAAAAACAGTCTGAACCCTTTTTGGAAAAAGATTCACCCTTATGGGTGTTTGTTCAATGGCAACACTGATAACCTTTCTAACCTAAAATCATACATTACAACAATCAACATTAGCAGGAGTCATCGTATTGTTATGTTTCATTCTGTTTGGAAAGTGGAAGCTAGTTAAGCTTGCTGGCTAAAGCTAATACAGATTCCTATTAGACTTTTTTTATTGATGTTATTTCAACACTTGCTGAGTCATTGGCAGCTCAGGCAGAGCCGTCTAGCGGGTGTGAGCTGCCTCAACGTGTTGGTGGCAAATGACCACAGCATTGATCTCTGTACATCCTCTAACGTCCTGACAGGGAGTGATGAAGAGCTAAAACACATACATACGACTGTCAACAACACTGTTGGTCTTCTGGCTCAGTTTTAGATTCTTTTAAGTGAAAATGAAATCACAAAAAATATCTGCCCATTTAATTGTGATAGAGGTATTCTTTTTGCATAATGTGCAGCCCTAATTATAATATAATTCCTTCTTTTGGCATTTACAACTTTGAGGTTTTTGTAAATTCTACATGGTTTCATGGCAATAATATTTATTTCAGTTTGATTTTATTTCCATTCGTATTTTGTTAAAGGTACATTGTGTCTAGCGTTGCGGTTGTATATCGCAAGCAACTCAGTTGTATTTTTCATGCTGCATTCACGTGAAATTGGGCAGACGGCAGACGGACGACAGCCGCTGCAGGTAACGGCATAAACAAGCCTCTATGTAAACAAGTGGTCCGTCAGCACGAGGCAAAACAATACACGTGACAATATGTTGTCATGGCGATGTAGTATTGTTTACCTGACCCACGTTTTACCGGCTTTCTCTGGACTTCTGTGACTAAAATGACATCTGGTTTGTTAGCGACGGCCGTCTGCCCGACTGCAGGTGAATGCAGCATCAGTGTAACGCTCCATTCCTCCTCACTGCGTTACCGCAGTGACTTTTCACAGACACCACCTCGACCTGAGCTATGTAGATATGAATGATATGAACGGCTAATTCAGAGCTGAAAGGAACACTTCAGTTTGTTAATGGGGGGATTACTGATTAATGAAAAACAGACTTTATCAAAAATCACTTTACCAAATAATCGATTTTCTTGAATAGATAACAGGAGAAGTTACACAATGTACCTTTAAGAAAAAACAAAACACAAAACCTTGTTGTGTCATTGATCAAGAAACTGAACCTCCACTGATGGACCCCTCACCTCCTTGTAAAGAAGACAGGGAAGAGACATTTTCTCTCGGTGACCTTGACCAAAAATTGCTGATGGGACTTTGTCGTCCTCTAATCACGTCCTTCCTTCCTCAAGGCCCTGTTTACCCACTGATCATACAAGATTAAACAACAAAAGGAAAATGGAATACCAGATCAAACACAACGCAAAAACTGTGTTTCGGGCTGTTAATTATCTTGCAAGATAAAACTGAGGTCACTGGAATTATTTGTAATATTTATGAAAGGTGTTATCATTAAATTAGATTTGGTGATTAAATGAAATCTCCAACGTTTTTGCAGGGTGAATGAGTTGTTGTAGAAGAGGACTGGAGAATCTAAATAAGAAAAGAACAAACAGAAACTGAAGATTCTACAAGAAAACAGAGTTCAATGAGAAGGATGCATGTGATAAATAAAGATAAATGATGAGTCTTAGGAAAGCCAAACTAGGAAGAAAAACTACCTTTCTCTTTTCTTTCAGCCATTACTGGCAAACGTACAGCTGGGAGGAGGTACTTCACTTTTGGATCCTTTAAATAAGTGTTGTAATTATCTGCTTGTGTGTGCGTGCAGGGGGGAACACGTCTGCCACAGAGGCCCATGAAAGATTAATGCTGAGTAGCCACTGGAACGCTGCCGCAGCCGAGGTGAGACTTTGTTATTGCTGCGAGCAGGAAAAAGGAAACACCGCCTTGGTTCCACTTTGTAGTCATGTTGCTGGAGAAGATTCTGTGATTTGAGCTTGTGAAAGCAAATCATGAAATTGTAACCGTCAGCTTTGTCTCCTTAAAGTGACGCTCACACTAGTTTGCAATAAGAAATACATTATGCAGCAGGAAAAACACCACCTGAGCTCTATCAATGATCGAAAGAACAGGAAATATTCTTAAAGAGATAGTTTAACATTTTGGCAAATTTGCCTATTGCCATAATCCCTCAAGCATAGGAGTAGGTTCATTCCCTTTAATTGTCGCTGCAAGATGTTTTTAGATCGGTGGGGCAGAGACGCAACAGAGGCACATGGTACTTTTGCGTTTCCCTCATCAAATTTAATTCACAATCCAACAACTCCAAAACACTCTTGTGTACAAGTTGTGACCTGCACATTCACCACACTATATGAAATAACGTATGTAACATTACCACACATGAAGCCCGGAACTACTTGCGTTTTTGAAGTCACTCCGCCGAGCAGCCGTGTCTGGAATGTAGTTCCGGCTACGTATTTGCCTCAAAAACGACTCCGTCTTACAATGTTCCATTATTATCTCATAGCGTGGTGAATGTGCAGGTCACAACTTGTCCATCTGAGTGTTTTGGAGTTGTTGGATTGTGTATTTGTTGAGTTTGATGAGGGAGAGTGAAAGTACCATGCGCCATGCAGAGCTCACGTCTCTGCCCCGCCGATCTAAAAACAGCTCGCACCGACAATTAAAGGTAATAAACCTACTCCTATAGGGATTACGGTAATAGGCGATTGTGCCAAAATGTTAAACTATCGCTTTAATTACTGAATTTGATAATCACTAACTTTACAATAAAGCCAATTTATTTTTCTATGATATTCTCTCTGATACCACAGCACCTAAAGCAGAATTAACAACAAGGTAATGTATGGTTATGTTTAGGTCTTTACATTTAGGTTGGGTAAAAGAACACTGTCTTGGTTAGATAGTGTAAAGGTCAACAGGTCGGTCATTGTTTATTCTATTAACATCAGTAAATGTTGTGAATGTTGCAGAACATAATTAATTCTGACCATGTGTCTGACAGTTTCAGGGTTCTGGTCAGCAGAGTATCCATCCATCCATCGTCTATACTGCTCACCTGTGCATGTTCCTGTGGGGGCTGGAGTCAATCCAAACTGACACAGGGTAATAGCGTGGTACACCTGGGACTGTCAGCCAGACTATCACAGGGCCAAACAAATAGAGACAAACAACCTACTGTAACACACACTCACACACTCCTACAGGCAGCTCAGTGTCGCCATTCAACCTACTGTGTGTCTTTGTGGGAAGAAACCAGGAGATAGAACCAAGTCAGAACCCATGCAGACGCAGAGAACAGGCAAACTGCACCAACAAAGGCCCCGGGCCCGGGAATCGAACCCAGAGTTTACTGCTTATCTCTCCTCCTTGCATTGCAGACCCAAGACCAAATGCCTCCATCATTATAAATCTTTAAACAAAGCACACATAAGGAGGAAGACAACTGAATTTCCCTCGGTCCCACAATCCCACAGTGTAAAGCTGAAGGAAATTTCACCACACAAGCAAAAATGGAATAAACACCTAAAAACGTGCTCATATTCATGAGTTTGGACATTGAGGTCATTTCTTTGAGCACCCTCCTCCTTCAGGGAATGTCTCCTGCACATGCCAGCGGTGCATAACAGGGTGTTGAGGCCCTGCACCGCCTCTCTCCGAGGGCCGCAGGGCAGCGAGTGCAAAACACGCTTTCCTCCTCTATTTCTGTTCCCCATCTTCCTCTCTGTCTCTCACATATGCACAGAACAATGGCAGAGCAGGTAGTTTGAGTTGAGAGGGTAAAAAAAAAAAACAACCCTGCTCCTTTTCTTTGTCCTCCCTCCTCTCTCATCTCAGAGGGATTTTCTCACACAGTTTTCGTCTTCCCTCCTCTCTCTCTCTCCCTGTGGTTTTTTCCCTTGGTGAAAATGGGTCACCTTTCTTCTGTCAGGAGAATGCCTGGGTAAGTATAACCTCTATATCTGTGTGTGCATGTAAGTTTTTTTTTTTTTTTACTGTCTAGGGGGGTTCCAAGCCCTGGAAAAGTCATGTGCAAGGACCATTTTCTGGGGCTCATTAGGGGAGAAGTTTAGTCTTTTTTGGGTTGGGGCCAGTATGAGGTTTAGTTAGGGTGGAATATGGTTCTAGGCTATGTTTTACCGTTTCAGCAAGTTGCACTGGCTGATAAAACATAATGTTTTTTGTGCTAAAAATGAAAATGCTGGTATTTTTTTTGTTTCATTTATCAGCATGGCTACTCTGAATAATATCCACTAAGGTTATTATAGAGAATCCAGTGATACAAATGTGGTATAAAAATGTAAATGAGGGCAAGCCAGCATCCTAAAGTTTCCCAAATAACATTAAAGTTTGCAATTATTATTTAGAATTCTTTAAAGGGGTAGTCCAGTTTTGTTTTGTTTTTTAAGTGGGGCTGTATGAGGTACAAATGGCCATTAAGTATACTATCTGCAATAGAACAGGTTAGTTAGGTTAGTTCCAAATAAACATTATTTTTCCGACTAGTTGATACATTGTAAATCTTTACTTTAGATCGTACTCTTGAACTGGTGTATCTTTTGAGGCGGGACTACTCGTAGGCAGCGAAAATACGCTGATTAATTATCCCTCATTGACAACAATACTGCCTGTGTCTCAGTGCAGAACGATGCACCGGTGTTTCTCGTTGGAGGGGACAGAGACCTTTCTACTGCAGGTATTATACTTAATGAGCATCTGTAGCTCATACAACCCCATTTCAAAAAAGCTGGACTTTCCCTTTAAGAAATACAGACAACTCCTCAAGAACTTCTTGTGCATCCTGAAACCTGAGTGGGCCACATTAAAAGCTTCCATTGTGGAGACTGGAGACTAATGTCCTGAGCTGCCATCAGAAGGTGTCTGTTGTTGAACCATCAGCTCTAGTGAGGGAAGCTGTGAAGCCTTCAAGCCTCTGAGAACAGCTGGTCTGGAGTTCCCTGAACAGAAAGTCATGTGGAGGTTTACAGTAAAGAGAGAAGCTGCTGGGATGAGGCTCAGCATCTCCACATCTCTCATACATCTCACATCTTTGGGTTGGGATGGAGTTGGAGTGACCTTGAGCTTGTCTTGTTCAGCAGTGAGGTAAACACATGGCCTGGGATGGGCTGTAGATGGACACATTGGTGCAGTATCAGCAGTATTGTACTGGACCATTGTTGGGAGGAGGGAGTTGAGCTAGAAGGCAAAGGCTTCGATTTACCAGTCAACCTACACTCCAACTCCAATTTGTGTTTTCAAGCATTTAAAATGATCAAATGTATTTATATTAAAGCTTGCTACTTGACCTGATTTATGTTTTGCCCAAATCTCAACAAGAGGAAATTTAGTATGACCCATAGTTAGAATGGCCATAAGAGCAACTGAGTTAGAAATAATGAAACCTCCCTTTAACCACAAGTAGAGACTAGAAACTGTGGCTCTTGAATTGTAAACTGAGTTGTTTGAATTGAGTTTGATGGGATGTTTTCCTCATCAAACATGAAGCGACAAAACTCAGGAGGCAACAGGAAGCCGATCCAAGCCAGACTTGCCAACTAGTTGATGTGGTGTTATGTGATTTCTGGGCCGAGAGGCTTTGAACTTGAGGAAACAAGAATTCTGTCACATCTCACTGCAGTTTGTGGCAGAGTGAGAAGCTACTAGAATTAGGGACTGAGAGATGACTTGTTGTGTGTAACAGCGCATGTGTTCTTTCCATCGTAGCACCTGAGAGAAACCCCGTACCCCCCTCCCTCCCCCCTCCTCCTTGTCTCCAGCAGTATGCATGCAGGCAGTGTTGGATGGACTTTGAAGTGAGCGCGCCGATGCACTTCAAACAAGATCTCACGCGCTATGCCTGCGTGCCACGAGGAAACGGGCTGGGGGAGGAAAAAAAAGAGCTTTTCTCTGCACCCTGATAGAGTGCACTCTGATCTATCCCTCTGTCTCTTCATCTGCTCTTCCATCTACCTCTCAAATCCTCCTCTCTCTGCACATCAATGCGCGGCAACTCTCGGAAAGAGTCGTGTGAGCCGTTTCATGAGTCGTAGCGTACAAGTGCTGCGGTGACCGCGGGCGGGAAGCAGTTTGATGCACAGACAGCACAGTTTGAGATGTTACCACCTCAGACTCCTACTGTCACTGGTGAGAGCAACAAGGAAAAGTGTTGTGGTGGAAAAGAGAAAGAGACTCACAGAAAGATTCAGATGACATCATAGTGTGAGGCAAGGCTGCTGACAATGTGCTGGGGTTATCAGGTGATGTTTGTAATATTACATCAAAATAATAAGATGTATTCCTAAGGGAAAATGACATAATAAAGATAGGGGGGATAAGGGGTGATTGTAACAGCACCATTTTCACCAATACGGGAAACATTAGAGGTATGTGATCAATATCATGTGTGACCACTCCTTCCCTGACATTGCATGTGAATTTGCATGGCTGAATGAAGAAGTATGTAGGTCTTAGAGCCAAAAAAATGTTTTTTTAGGTTAAGAAACTAATGTTTTGGACCAGGTCTATATTTTGACTAGTATTGATATGGTTGAAGTTTGAATGAGGTAACTTGTATAAGATGAAAGAGCAGGTTCTTAGGTCAAATGTGAGTCATTTCATTGATGTTCATTTCCAACCACTGTGCTGGTACAGCTAGTCAAACAATGACTGACAGGGGTGAGGATGATTGTAACACCTTTTACCTTTGTTGTTTTATTAAGTGTCACCCAGCTACCTGGAATTATACATGGATTATGAGCAGCTTCTGACCTGCTGAAGGTTTCCATTCATACATGTACAACATTCATTGGTATTATCAAAATGTGTTCTTTAAGAAAGCTCTTCTGATCTAAGTATCCACACCACTGTTCTTCATTTGGCCATCATAGTTGAGTTATTTTTATTCATACTGAATCATAGGGAGATGCTAAACTGTTGGAACATGCACAATAAACTAACATAGATGCATATCTTGTGGTGTAGTCTCAGTTTTTAGTTCTTCAATCTCACTGTTACAATATTACCCCAGGTTGTGTTACAACCTACCCTTGTAGAAAGGAAGGAAAATGACACTTCTTGCTTTTGAAATCAAATAATAAATTATGTGATATAGTTTCAGCAGTTTAAGGCTTTGCTATTTGTAGAGGACAAATTTGAGGTCCCTACTGAAACTGAGGTAAAAAGTGTTACAATCATCCTAATGATCTTTGAGTTCAAGGAGAAAATGCACACAACATGTAAAGCCTCAAAATGAGCCATAACGACTTTTGTAACTTTGTGATGTTACAAAAAAGCCACCACTCTAAGCCATGCCGCAAGCCCCGCCCACAGCAATTCAGAGATCCCTCTTTTCCGATTGGCTCGCTGAGCTGTTGTCACCAGAAGCCTAAGAGGAGATGTAAAACTACTCTGGCGTAGTTTAACATCTCCTCTTAAAACTTCAGATAAAATATGTTAGATATGGGATGTTTACGATTCTTAAAATTTGCTACTCTATACCAATTTGTCTGGTGTGAATTGTATTGGTTAACTATGGCTATAAAATCAATGCATAATGGAGAAGATGAGGCATAGATACTATGCTTAATTTAGTTTTTGCAAGAAATTCACAGCAGCTTTATCATAATCTCCTGCACTGTGTAATAGTATTGGAGCAGGGGTAATGTGCAGCGCAATGTGTGGTAGGTTACAGAGCAGATTTAAACTCTCTGATAGAAGAATCAATAATACATGAAGTGGCCTGTGTCTTTCTCCTTTAACTTTAAAAGGCAACATGAAGTAACGTGTCCCAGACCATCAAAAACAGTTACCACCGTTTCAGAAAACACTACAACACCGTCTCACATGCATGTGCAGCTGTGACACACTGTAAAACCGTGTTTAAAAAAAAAAGAAAAAAGTAAAGTCAGCAGTGTGGTGGCAGTTTTTCAGTCAAGGCAAGCTGTAATGAAATCACAAATTAAATGTTAAAAGGCAGGTGCTGACCGTACCGAAGTGTAGAGGTAGCCCTCGCTGTTCATGGCGACATAGAGCCCTGTCTTGGTGCTCTGGATGGCCACTATCCTGAGCCCCACAGGAATCAAGTTGAACTGCACTGTAAAAAATAAAATAAAAAATAAAAAATACAGACATGGAGGAGTTGTGTTAGAGCAATCATTCTTTCTCCTAAAGCCTCACAGTGCTTCTTTGTGGCATAAAAAAAACAATTGCTTCCGAGCTGTCTCCTATTTCATCCTCCCTGTTGTACAGTATATCTGTCAAAGGCGGGAATGGGAAGCGCGTGAAAAGGAGAGTGAGTGAAGGAAGGGGGGATTAAACGGGGGGAGATTTAGGAGGAGGAGAGTCTGGTTGATGGTACACCAGAGGGCAGACAAACCCAGGAGTGACAGGGAGGAGAATTCCCCTGCAGGAGAGAGAGAGGGAGAGAGAGATAGAGAGACAGCATAGCTTAGCAGAGAGATTTAAGAATACAGTACATTAGAAAGTGACATCTCCTGAGCATGCTTTGAATTCATTTCCTCCGTCCCGACACAGTAAACAGCACTTTGTAATGCACTTCGCTGAATCCTCTCCTGTGGAACCTTGGATTTCTTATGTGCATAGCTCTCCATATAAACTATCTGCAGCAGCACTCACTGTGTATTTATGAGTGTGTGTGTATGTGTGCACTGTTGTTCCTATCTAAGAGGGGACATCGGCGTCGTTACACATTCACCAACAGGGGACCAAGCAGCCAACAGGGGACTTTTTTTAGGTCCCCTGTTGGACATGCTTTAAATCAACTTAAAATCATGTGAAAAACCTTCTGGTTAATTTTTTTAACTTTAGCCAAGAGGGGACCTGAGTGTGTGTGTGTGTAAAATACCATATTCAGCAGTGCCCTGGCAGGCTGGAGCAGGGGTTTTAACGACTCATTCACACACGTCGTTTCTTACACTCCTCCATAGTGTGAACGACTTGCAGCCCCGGCAGCCTTTCAGACTGTAGAGAGCCTATCAAACCTCCTTAGTGAACAAATCAGTACCTTGAAACATAATTTGTTAGTCTTTGTAACAAAATATAAAGGTTCCGTTTTCATGGATGTCTTAAGTTTAAACTCAACACTGTGTTAGGTATAATAGAAATTTTAAAATATTGAAAAAATTGATCACCCATAACAAAATTTTAAATAAAATGGTCATTTAGATCATTTCTGTTGAATTCTGATTAAACATTAAAAATAATTGACCTTGCTATTGTTGCTTGTCCAGTTTTTTTAAGCACAGGGTTTCAATTTTACAATATACATGTGTTCTCAATCTGTATAGGAATTATTAGTTGACTTACATTGCAGAAAAAGGTCCACACTTGGTTTATATGGAATGACAGGGGTCCACTGTTGGTTGATGCATAATGACACACGATCCCTCTTAGTTAGCATGGAGTGACATACACACTCCATCATGTATGAATAAGAAAGAAATAAGCAAAAGTGATAGTTTTTAAGAGAAAACTTTCATCAAAACTTAAAACAATCATTTCTAATAAAGTAGCACCAATAATGTTGTAATTATTTTTTAAATGTAGGGTGTACTACTGCAACACACATTTCTACAGTCTATTCATTTTTTAATAGAGGGTTTTAGGATTTCGGGTAATCTTAATGTACTTGCATCATAAATCTGTATTCATAAGGATGTATTTTATTTACTGTTTTATATTACAGAAAACTCAATAGCAACTTATGATGATATATTATGTAGAAGTTAACCATCAAAGAGTAACTGATATTAAAGTATTGGCACGGCAATTTGTTATCTTTGGGGAAAATACAGAGGGTTTGGGAGATCATCAGTTTGTCAGAGATACAAGGGATAATTCATTGAGAGGATTAATCTCACAAAGTCCCTATGTAAAACTATTGCCAGACACATTTCTACAGTCTATTAATTTTTCACTGTACTGGTGTTTTATACTACTTAACTGCATTGTTGTCATGGGAAAATACTTAAACTACTCACAGTTTGACATGGCCTGATGGCTCAGAGCCACAAAAAGTTACTTTTTGGCCACGTACATCTCATATAGATGAAGCCCTGTTGGGGCCACCTATGGTCAGACTTTTACTTTTTAAATGCATGTGATTTCAATTCATTTTAATGTATTTGCGTCATAAATCTGTATAGGAATTATTTGTTGATTTACGTTTTAGAAAAAGGTCCACACTTGGTTTATGGAATGACAGGGGTCCACTGTTGGTTGGTGCATAATGATACAAGTGCCCACTTAGTTAGCATGAAGTGAAATACACACTCCATCATGTATGAATAAGAAAGAAATAAGCAAAAGTGATCATCCGTAAGAGAAATTTTTCATCAAAACTTAACACAAACATTTCTAATAAAGTAGCACCAATAATGTTGTAATTATTTTTAAATGTAGGGTGTACTACTGCAACACACATATCTACAGTCTATTAATTTTTCCCCTACAAGAGTTTTATACTCCTTGACTGCATTGTTGTTATAGGAAAAATATTTGAATTAAAACTCAGGGTTTTAGGTCATTTTAATGTACTTGCATCATGAATCTGTATTTATGAGGATGTATTTTATTTACTGTTTTACATTACAGAAAAAGGTCCACACTTGGTTTATGTGGAATGACAGGGGTCCACAGTTGGTTGGCACGGAGCGACATACACACTCCAGCATGGGTAGATAAGCAGAAATGAGAGAAATTGCTAAGTTTTAAGATACATTTTAAATCTAAATTTAAAGCAGATATCAGTGGAATGTTTTTGTTAATATAAGTCCTAAATAGTCCTATTTTCCGTCAGCAATCACTTACATGAAGTATTTCAGCCTAAACACGAGTCTCTCCGTCACTCTGCTCTGCTGTAACCCGAGGAGAAAATTTTCCTTGTGGGATACAAGTGTTATCCAATGAGGGGAGAGAACGGCATGAAGGGCTGTGTGTGCAGCCAAGGGATGCGCGTGAATGTGGTGACGTAGCACGAGGACCAATTGATGCCTGACAAGGGCGGGGGCTGCTAACTCATGGTGCGTTCATGGAAACTCGTACTTTGTGTTTTTCCTTCCTGTGAAGTCATACCAGTTCGATCTGGTACGAGTTCACGGGTCGGAAGTAACGAGTGGCCGTTATAGGGAACTTTCACAGACGGTAAAAACACGAGCTACGGGTTACCTGGAACGCTACCAAGTCGTAGTTGTGACTTGAAGCTGTAACTTACGGTTTCAAAAGCCTGCCTTGAACGCAGCATTAGCCGAAACGGCCGTGAAGCTGATATCTGCTTTAATACAAACATTTGTAACTATTAATACACGTAACACACACACACACACAAACACATGCAAACACACATATTTCAACTTAAGTAGCACTGGTAAAGTTGTAATTGTAGTTTTGTTTTTAAACATGGGGTTAGGGTTAGTTACTGTGAAAACTCAATGGCAACCTATCATGATACTTAAGGGAATATTTCAGTTATTGACATTTATGGCTCAACAATAAAACATGTATGGGAATATAAAAGAGGAGCTGGGGGGTCATCAGTTTGTCAGAGATACAAGGGATAATTCTTCTAGAGGATGGATTAACCTCAAAAGCTCAAAACGTTCATCAAAACTTAATACAAACATTTATAATGAAGTAGCAACGGTAATGTGTTTTTTTATGTGGGGTGTACTGTGAAAACTCAATGGCAACCTACGATGATATATTATGTACAAGTAAACCATCAAAGAGGTACTGATATACGACAATTTGATATGGGAAAATACAGAGGGAATGGGGGATCATCAGTTTGTCAGAGATACAAGGGATAATTCATTGAGAGGATCCCTATGTTAAACTATTGCCACACACATTCACACAGTCAAAATGTTTTTAAACTGCCACGACCTCGAGAAAGCCATCCATGCGTTGCAGTAATCAGTTCTAGATTGGACTATTGCAATGCACTTTATGTTGGCGTCTCCCAGTCTTCGCTCAGTCGCCTCCAACTTGTCCAAAACGCTGCTGCCCGTCTTTTAACTAACACTAATAGACGTGAGCACATTACTCCTGTTCTTAACTCCCTTCACTGGCTCCCTGTCCCTTACAGAATTGATTTTAAACTTTTAATGTTTGTTTTTAAAGCACTTAACAGCCTGGCCCCACTGTATTTATCTGAGCTACTTTATTAGAAATGTTTGTGTTAAGTTTTGATGAAAAATTTCTCTTAAGGATGATCACTTTTGCTTATTTCTTTCTTATTCATACATGATGGAGTGTGCATTTCACTCCACTTACTTACATTCAAAACAGACTGATACATGGGTACATGCAATATAGAGTCACAGAGCATTTTTATGAGCTACCATTCTCTGCCAGAAATGTTGTCTGGGAACAACATCTTACTTAACATGGCACAAGAAATTAGGATTCATCAGATTGTCAGAGATACAAGGGATAAGGCATTGTGTGGATGGAATAACCCCAAATAGCTCAATGTTGAACTGCTGCAACACAAATAAAAAAAGTTGACAGTGGTGTGGACCGTGTCTGAGGAATATAGTTCTTGCTGTGTCCTAATTGTCCTTTACAAGGCTTTGTAAGGCTTTGCATGTGTTTTTATATTTATGCGTTCCTCTGTTTCCCTTGATTTTCTAAATCATTTTAATGAGTAGTTTAACAGGGTTTTTTTGGGGGTTATTCCGTCCACACACTGACATATTCCCTGTATCCATGACAATCTGATGAATCCTAATTTCTTATTCCATGTTAATTGTTGTTCTCAGACAGCATTACTACAAGCAGACAATGGTGGCTCATATAAAGGCCCTGTCACAGAATATTATAACAGGTAATTACACACCTTCACAAAACTCATCAAAGAACTGACAATTCTTTAGACAAAATGGAATATTGCTGGTACACCCACTCTTTACAGTTGCCACAGAAGTTGAGTCACCAAAGGCCATAGGTGCGTAGGTAGCACATGGCCAACCTAAGACCTGGGAATACCTGTGTCTCAGTTGGTCTGATTTGGATATAAGATATTGGCTGAAAGAAGGTAGAAACTCTGAAGCCCAACCTGAAAATACCTAACGACCATCGTCAGCTACGACAAACCATCCCCCACACTGCCCACACTCAAGGACTGACACAGGTCATCTGGCACTCACTCCGCTCTCACTCCATTCACTCACTTCTCAGATCCCAGTTCAACAACTCTACCTTAAAGTTAGGATCTGTGAAATACATGAGTGCTGGTGACTTAACTACTTCAATGTAGAGGAATGTTTTGTGCCCACATCATAGACTGAAACCCCATTAAAAACGTTCAACTCGACTTAGAAAACTGTGTGTAAATGTAATGAAGTCACATTGCTTACTACAACATGCACAAGGTTATACCTAGATAATAAGGAATATACACACTTGTGTTTAGCTGGGTACTGAAACGAAAGAAAATCATTAGGAAACAACCAAAATAGATAACAAATTAATTACTTAAAAATATAAATAAATTAGATAACGTTTTACCATCTTCTGAACACAATTAATTGAATTTGTTTATAATCCACTTCAGATGCTATGAATAAGGTAATATGGGATTGTACAATCCACACATCCTGAAAGCAACCAGACCCATTTCTGCTGAGCACCAGTGTGAACTGAATACAGCTTTTATTGTGTACTTCCCACTTAATGTAAACTCTCTGATCCTGTGCCAATCCTGTACCAATCCTGTACCTTTTGACAACTTTAAATTAGGTTTCAATTCATACACCAATTTCATCTATAGATGTGTATGACTATGTGATACAGTGTGTAATATACAGAAGGAAAAAAAAACACACAAATTTAGTTTTAGTTTTCATTTTTGTTGTGGACCAAAAATATTCAGACAGGTATACATGAACTCCAGTAGAGCTAATAGTTTGGTAAGTAAAAATGTGTGTTGCAGTAGTTCAACAGTGGGTATTTTGGAGTTATTCCATCCACTATATCTGATTTATCCCCTGTATCTCTGGAAATCTAATTAATCCAAATTTCAGACAACATTTCTACTGGCACACAATGGTAGATCATATAAAGGCTGACAAAATATTATACTGATCACAAGGCATCACACACCTTTACAAAACTCATCAAAGACTTGACAGGGTGGATTATTGCTGGGACACCCACTCTTTACAGTTGCCACAGAAGTCCATAGGTGTGTAGCACATGGCCAACCTAGGACTGGGGAATTCCATTGTCTGTTAGTCTGATTTGGATATAAGATCTTGGCTGAAGGATGTTAGTCTTTTCCAGGTTGCCCTTCAGAGTTGCTAACGACCATCGTCAGCTACAAGAAACCATCCCCCACACTGCCGACAGTCAAGGACTGACACAAGTCGCCTGGCACAGATTTAAAGCCCTCACTCACTTCTCAGAAGCCAGTTCCACATTTAGAGTGGAGAGTGGAGGTAGAGTTAAGCCTACCACACACATAAAGATAATCGGGCTGATTTTGCCCCGATTTTGCCCCTTCCGACCAAAGACAAAAATCGGCCGATTATCCTAAGGTCTTAAGATTATTTTATGAGATTCTCTTGTAGTGTGTGGTGTGTTAAGAGTCAAAATTGTCACAACAATCGCCTCAGAAAACGTTTGGCGCCGATAATCGTAAATATTAAACATGTTCAATATTTACAAATTAAAAGTCATCTTGCGTGTGGAAAGCTGGTGTTGTGCTGAGAAGTGCCTGCTTGCCAAGCTCTGCATGCTGCTCGCGGCAAGCCACTTCTCGACACAACACCAGCAATCCCACAGAGAGCCACGGTGCAGCCCTGGCAATACATGAGGTTCACACAGACATTCACGCATACACGTGAGATTTCCTGATAGCCGATAGCAAAGACGGTAGCGATCATAGCCAGCAACAGCCAGCAATAGAGCAGCCATGTTTAAACGATCATGTGACCGCCGCTCACAGCCGCTTTACTGCTCGGCGTCCGAAGCCACAGACACACAGACACACACAGATGGTATCGTTGTAAAGGCTGAAGTGTCCCGCTTTCATTTAAAAAAAATTACATCGCTCTCATTGTCCATTCCGGAAATAGACCCGAAAGAGTAGCTACAACAATACTGATCTCTTTCTGAGTTTTCTGACCGGAGGGTCAAGATTCTGAAAAATCTTAATGTGTGTGGTGCGCTGTGTTTGGAATATCACAGCACACCACACACAATACGATCAAAACTGTTCAATCACAGATTTTTTATCTTCATGTGTGGGGTCTTTCACAGATAAAAAAAATTGGTTGAAATTTAGAGAATCTTTATGTGTGTACCAGGATTTAGGATCTGTGAAATACATGAGTGTTGGTGACTTCACTACTTCAATGTAGAGGAATGCTTTTGTGTCCACATCATAGACTGAAGTCTATGGGTGGGAATTGAGAACCGGTTCCTCTTCAGAACTGGTTCCCACGTGATCATTTCCTTGGGATTGTGTGCGTGCTTAATGATTCCGCTAATCGATTTTGCTTTTTTTCCTTTGCAAATGTGCACGTTTCTAACCCAACAACACATGCCGTGTTCAGGTCAGAACGAAGGCAAACACGGCGTCGAGACAGAAGCGCTCTAAAGTGTCGGGGTAGATGTGATGTGACAAAAAATATTCAGATTTATAAAACACTGCATACACACACTTGCAAGTAAAGTGCCTACAAGGTACATACATACTGTAGATAGTAAGGAATATACACACTTGTGTTTAGCTGGGTACTAAAACATCAAAAAATCATTAGGAAGCAACCCAAATGTGTAACAAATTAATCACTGAATCAGATTGCCATTCTACTATTTGTTTTCAAAATAAATTTGATTAGAATTAGATTTATTGTGTACCTCCCACTTAACTCATTGAGTGCCATTGACGTACATATACGTCAAACGCAGTTTTCTGCGGCTGGTAAATGGGGACGCTGTCGCCCACACTGTGAGTAATTTTGGGGCTTCTGGGATGTGTAGAACGAATGAGACTGTAGATCAGAGCAAGAAGTGAAGAAGAAGGAGAAGACGAGTGCGATCGCTACGGAGATAAAAAAGTTGGAAAAAGTTTCTATTTCTAGAGAAAAACGACGGGCAGAGCCTGGAACAAGTGTAACGTGGAGCTGTGATGAAAAATTTCTCTTACGGATGATCACTTTTGCTTATTTCTTTCTTATTCATACATGATGGAGTGTGTATTTCACTTCATGCTAACTAAGTGGGCACTTGTATCATTATGCACCAACCAACAGTGGACCCCTGTCATTCCATATAAACCAAGTGTGGACCTTTTTTTTTCTGCAATGCAAAACAATAAGTAAAATGCATCCCTATTAATATAGATTTAGAATGCAAGTACATTAAAATTGATTGAAACCATGTGCTGTTAAAAAGTAGAAGAGTGACAATAGGTGGCCACCACAGAGCTTCATCTATATGGGACATTAGGTGACTACAGAATAACACTTTGTGGCTCTGGGCCATCAGACCATGTTGAATCCTGAGTTTAGTTATTTAAAGTAGTTTTCCCATGACAGCAATGCAGTCAAGGAGTATGAAACTTCATTAAGTCAAAAACTTGACAGACTGTAGAAAGGTGTGTTGCAGTGGTATAACATATTACTTAGTGAGGTTAATCCATCCTCTAGAAGAATTATCCCTTGTATCTCAGACAAACTGATGACCCCCCAGCGCCTCCTTTGTTTTCCCATACATGTTTTATTGTTGAGCCATAAATGTCAATAACTGAAATATTCCCTTAAGTATCTTGATAGGTTGCCATTGAGTTTTCACAGTACACCCAATGTTTAAAAAAAAACTACAATGACAACTTCACCAGTGCTACTTTAGTTTAAATATGTGTGTTTGTGCGTGTGTGTTGTTGTGTGTATTAATAATTACAAATGTTTGTATTAAATTTAGATTGAAAATGTATCTTAAAATTTAGCAATTTCTCTCATTTCTGCTTATCCACCCATGCTGGAGTGTGTATGTCGCTCCGTGCTATCTCAGTGGGAGCTTGTGTCATTATGCCCCAACCAACAGTGGACCCCTGTCATTCCATATAAACCAAGTGTGGACCTTTTTCTGTAATGTAAAACAGTAAATAAAATACATCCTCATAAATACAGATTCATGATGCAAGTACATTAAATGTGACCTAAAACCCTGAGTTTTAATTCAAATATTTTTCCTATAACAACAATGCAGTCAAGGAGTATAAAACTCTTGTAGGGGAAAAATTAATAGACTGTAGATATGTGTGTTGCAGTAGTACACCCTACATTTAAAAATAATTACAACATTATTGGTGCTACTTTATTAGAAATGTTTGTGTTAAGTTTTGATGAAAAATTTCTCTTACGGATGATCACTTTTGCTTATTTCTTTCTTATTCATACATGATGGAGTGTGTATTTCACTTCATGCTAACTAAGTGGGCACTTGTATCATTATGCACCAACCAACAGTGGACCCCTGTCATTCCATATAAACCAAGTGTGGACCTTTTTTTTTCTGCAATGCAAAACAATAAGTAAAATGCATCCCTATTAATATAGATTTAGAATGCAAGTACATTAAAATTGATTGAAACCATGTGCTGTTAAAAAGTAGAAGAGTGACAATAGGTGGCCACCACAGAGCTTCATCTATATGGGACATTAGGTGACTACAGAATAACACTTTGTGGCTCTGGGCCATCAGACCATGTTGAATCCTGAGTTTAGTTATTTAAAGTAGCTTTCCCATGACAACAATGCAGTCAAGGAGTATGAAACTTCATTAAGTCAAAAACTTGACAGACTGTAGAAAGGTGTGTTGCAGTGGTATAACATATTACTTAGTGAGGTTAATCCATCCTCTAGAAGAATTATCCCTTGTATCTCAGACAAACTGATGACCCCCCAGCGCCTCCTTTGTTTTCCCATACATGTTTTATTGTTGAGCCATAAATGTCAATAACTGAAATATTCCCTTAAGTATCTTGATAGGTTGCCATTGAGTTTTCACAGTACACCCAATGTTTAAAAAAAAACTACAATGACAACTTCACCAGTGCTACTTTAGTTTAAATATGTGTGTTTGTGCGTGTGTGTTGTTGTGTGTATTAATAATTACAAATGTTTGTATTAAATTTAGATTAAAAATGTATCTTAAAACTTAGCAATTTCTCTCATTTCTGCTTATCCACCCATGCTGGAGTGTGTATGTCGCTCCGTGCTATCTCAGTGGGAGCTTGTGTCATTATGCCCCAACCAACAGTGGACCCCTGTCATTCCATATAAACCAAGTGTGGACCTTTTTCTGTAATGTAAAACAGTAAATAAAATACATCCTCATAAATACAGATTCATGATGCAAGTACATTAAATGTGACCTAAAACCCTGAGTTTTAATTCAAATATTTTTCCTATAACAACAATGCAGTCAAGGAGTATAAAACTCTTGTAGGGGAAAAATTAATAGACTGTAGAAATGTGTGTTGCAGTAGTACACCCTACATTTAAAAATAATTACAACATTATTGGTGCTACTTTATTAGAAATGTTTGTGTTAAGTTTTGATGAAAAATTTCTCTTACGGATGATCACTTTTGCTTATTTCTTTCTTATTCATACATGATGGAGTGTGTATTTCACTTCATGCTAACTAAGTGGGCACTTGTATCATTATGCACCAACCAACAGTGGACCCCTGTCATTCCATATAAACCAAGTGTGGACCTTTTTCTGTAATGTAAAACAGTAAATAAAATACATCCTCATAAATGGGTCATTCTCATGAAATCATTAATACACCATGGCAGTAATGATTTTAGTCATAAAACATAAATTTTTATGAAATAACAAAACAGAATAATGAAGTTAATAATTTTCTCTATGCCAACCAAAGAGTAATTTCAATAAATTTTTAAGAATTATTTACATTTTATTACATTTTATGACAATTTTCTCATTACCGCAATGCGTCCAGACTTGTCTGAATGTATGTTATGTTGTTATTTTAGCAGATTAAAACAAATATATCCTTAAAAAAAACAATGGATGCTCTAAAGGATGTTTTAAAGTAACTGAAAAATGATTAATCAAATTTATATATTTATTAATAATGAAAAAATAGAGGAAAAATTAAGCGTCCGTGACTCAAGTTCTCATCCTCCGCAACGTATTTCAATGACTTTTTAAACATGGAAAGATAATTTTCAATAAAGTTTTATTTTGTATGATGCAACAAATGTGCCAGAGCTTTCAAGATGTCTACCAGGTAAGAAGATCTATTTTTCTTTCATGTTAAAAGTTAAACTTTCTCCTGTCAGACTGCATATATGACAGTACTGATTATCATTACCGATACAGCTAGTTTTCCACATTTAGAAAAATATTTGACAATTTTTTTTTGTGAAAAATAGACATTATTTATGTCTATTTATGTACATGGAGTAAAAATTTGCTTAGTCATCATGGCTTCTCTGTTGCTAGCAAAACATGCTAATGTTCCTCATCCTCCGCAACACAATTCTCTCCTACCGCAACAGTTTCAGGCCAGTTGCGGTAGAGAGAACTTCTGTTTCGGCAATGAGATTTTTATAATATAGAATGTATTACGTACTATATCTTTAAATTCATATAATAAATTATATAATTATTAATTAATAAATACCTAAATACTATTTACCATGTTATTACACTGTTGTAACTGTGTTACAGTTATGCTATTACTGCTTGATGACTGTTTTATAACTGCCATGTAATTACACTGTTGTAACTGTGTTATTACAATGATACAGTTATGTTGTGTAGTGTATTATGACTGTTTTATAACTGTTGACATTTTATTTGTCCTGTCCTATTCAATTGCAGACTGTCAGCAAATGAAAAAAAAAAAGAATTAGCAAGGGCTCGGCTGGCCAAGCACAGGGATAAAATTTATAATGACCCTGTAATGCTGGAGGACTACAGACGGAAGGAACGAGAGAGGTTAGGGATTGGAAAAGTTACCAAAGTCAATAGCTGTGGTTCTCAATTATAGTATATGGGGAACACCAAGGTCCTTGATATGATATATCTGTTTTCTCATCTGTAATTCTATTGCATGTCTGCCCGCCCTGCTGGGTGAGGGATCCCTCCTCTGTTGCTCACCCTGAGGTTTCTCCTGGTTTTCCCTGTTAAAAGGGTTTTCCATGGAGTTTTTCCTCAGTGGATGTGAGGGTCTAAGGACAGAGGATGTTGTTATGATGGCATGTGAAGCCCTTTGAGACAAACTGTAAAAAACAGGCTATACAAATAAAATTGCCTTGCCTTGCCATATGAAATACTAGTAGGTTAATAGTAGGTTGAAAATCACTGGTTTGTTGCACATGCCCTCATTGCACGCACGCACGCACTTACACACACACACACAGCGTGTAGTCTGCCTATTCTATCCTATAAGTTTGACGTATCCAAAGATTTGTCCCTTTTGTTTGTCTGTTTTGAGAGACTGATTTCATCTCATGCTTTCTTTCAACTTTCAGATATCAAAAACGAAAGCAAAATGGCCAGCTAAAAAAAACCAAGGATTTGACAAAAAAACAACACGAAAAAAAGAAAAAGCAGTGGCGGAAAAACGCAAAAAACTACTACACGAGGACAAAACAATTGAAAGCCATATTAGATACCACCCCAATAAGTGATGAGGATGAGGAGGCAAATGCAATTCCAAATGTTTCAGAAGACCAAGTACAGCACATTAATTTCAAAACCTCATCCCCAATAACTAGGCCTGCCCCAAATGAATTAAATAAAAATCAGACAAAGGACAAAAAAAGAGAAGAGGAGCCAAAGGAAAAAGAAGAAAAGACAAAGAAAAGAAGAAAGAAAACAATACAAAAATTAAAGTCAAAATTACACTCAACAGAATTTAGGCTTGTGGAAAGGACAAAAGAGATTGACAATCTCAAGAAAAGACTGAGAAGACTGGAGATGTCAGCAAAGGGGCAGCAGGTCACCAACAACATTGGAGGCAGAGAGCCTCCCCCCCAAACAACAAACAAAGTTAGCATTCACCAGAAACATCTTAATATGAGAGTCAATGGCGTCCGAGATAAAAAGGTCCATAAAAATACACTAAAACGTTACTGACCATACATTAGATGTTGCATCTTTAACTTTGAGCATCATTTTCTACTTGTGTGTTAAATGGATGATGGTATTTGACGAGTTTAAATTCAACTAAAATGTATTTTCTTCTCTCCTTAAGCTGATATCAACCAAACCAGGCTTTATCCACACACAAGAAGTCTCCTGCTTTTGTGGCTTTCCCTGTGGGTGCTTCAGCCCCAAAGCATTTGATTTCAGAGATGTGGATTCAAAGTTGAAGGATGCTGATTCACCTTTGGAAGTGGGAAACTGGGTTCTTGTTGAGTATGATAGTGAACTGTTCCCTGGCACTATTACACAGGTAGATTGGCACTATAGACATGTCGTGTTGTTGATAATAAATTCTAGCCTAAATCCTATTCAGTCATCTTGTTTTACTATGCTCCTTTTTTGTTTTTGTTTTGTAACCTGTTTTCTTGTCTGTATACAACATCTATTGCCCGTCTGCCCGTCCTCAGTGAGGAATCCCTCCTCTGTTGCTCACCCTGAGGTTTCTCCAATTTTTTCCCTGTTAAAAGGGAATTCCTGGAGTTTTTTTTGTCGGTTGTAGGGTTGATGTTGTTATAATGCTGTGTAAAGCCCTTTGAGACAAACTGTTTGTAAAAAATGTGCAATACAAATTAAGTCGCCTTGCCTTGCCCTCCTAGATTGCTGATGGTCAATATGAGGTGGATACGATGAGCTGTGCGGGACCAAACAAGTTCTTCATCCCGTCAATCCGCTTTGAGGGAGAAAAGGTCTGGTGCTACCTTGAGGACATTAAGGCCATGATACCAGAGCCACAACCGGCCACCTCATCAGCCCGGCACTTTTGCGTGCTGCCAGAAATCTGGGCGAAGTTTACTAAGCAGAAGTAGGGTAGGCATTAGTGTACAAACGTTGTTGTTGTTTTTTTTAAAAATCGTATGTTTTTACGTCTTTTATACACCTACCTGCCCATGGGACAAGAGATAAAAATTGGCCATGCGGCTACAATCTATTTTCATGAATAATGTTCAGTAAAGTTCAGATATTAAAGTCAACACTATAAATTTCGACTTAATGTTGTTCTGCTAGTGGAAAAAAATGCATGTGTGACAGATTAAGCTGAAGCTCAGAGGTGCTGTAGCTCTGCAGGTGGCGAGACCTCACCACTTCTGCCACCGCCGCAGCTGAAATAACTGCAAGAAACCAACGGCTGCAGGTTGGCAGAGCAATGTGGTGGTGACTTAAAGCAGAAGTAAGCGATATTTTTGTGTTAATATAGGCCTAAGTCTTAAATAGTTGTATCTTCCGACAGCAATCACTTCTATAGAGTGTTTGGTCTGAAACACGGGTCTGTCAGTCACTCTGCTCTGCTCTGAGCCCAGGAGAAAACTTTTCTCGTATCCTACAAGTTTTATCCAATGAGGAGAGAGAACGGCATAAAGGGGCAGTCCTCTCTGTGTGTGCAGCCAAGGGATGCGCCTGAATGTGGTGACGTAGGGACGAGGACTGTTATGGTGCGTTCAAGGCAGCCCGTAACTCGTGTTTTTCCGTCCTGTGAAGTCGTACCAGTTCGATCTGGTACGAGTTCACGGGTCAGAAGTTACGAGTGGCCGTTATAGTGACTTTCACCGGTAAAACAGGTCGGAAAAACACGAGTGGGTTGCCTGGAACGCTACAAAGTCGTAAGTTGTGACTTGAAGCTGTAATTTACGGTTTCAAAAGCCTGCCTGGAACGCAGCATTAGCCAAAACCACCGGATCGCTTACTTCTGCTTTAACATTACAGTAATACAGGTTTTAAATTTGTTTCATCCAATATATCTTCCTCCTTTGTTCCCAGGAGTAAACCATTCACTTAAACACACTCATTTCTATTTTGCATTTCTTCAGTGACATGTAAACCGCAGGATGATATCCAGTCCTGTGTTACAAACACAAAGATATATCATTTACCTCTGTTCCAATAGCCTACATGTCAGTCTTTCTCCATGTAAGACGTCTCCCCTCAGTTTGGTCTGTGGAGCCGTCAACGTGTGATGTATATCTCAAATCAGAAAATGTCCAACGAGCTCTGATGAGTCGAACGAGTTGTGATCCTGACCTGAATGTCTCCTGAATCATCTATTTTCATGAATTCTTTTAAAATGTTCATTAATATGTTTTGTCCCATTTCTAAATAAATAAACTTGCAAACTTGTTTTGGTTCTGTGTATGAATTTCTTCATTCAACTATACTTCTTAATAGTTATAATCATTACCGAAATATGCATTGTCATTTCCGAAATGTGTGTATCATTACCGAAACAGGTGCTTATTAAAGGTCAATTTAATAAATAAAAAATAGTAGTTTGTTTTTAAATGCATATGCAGAATATGTTTATCGAGTGCTTTAAAGTTTACCAAATAATTTTGAAAATATGTTATGTGTCAATTAATTATCTAAACTATTAGGTTGTAGATTGTAGAAGGTGTTGCGGTAATGAGAAAAAAATGAAAAATATAGAAAAAATGTGAATTTAAAAATATTTGTTATTACAGAGTTTCAAGTAACTGTGCATGACTAATAACAATCCATTTTTAAAAATGTGAAAATCATTTGGCTTTCTGAATGGTCTTGATGTTTTCAGACCATTGCGGTAATGAGATTTTTAAGGGCGTGTTTTGGAAAATATGTTCAAAAACGTGTTAAATTGTATATAAATACTTTAAAAATAACAATTATAACAACTCCAGACTTTGTTATTAATGGCTAAAAAGGAAATTTCTTGATCCAGTTTTTTTTTTAAATTCCATGTCTCTAATCTTTCAAACCAAGATTTCATGAGAATGACCCAAATACAGATTCATGATGCAAGTACATTAACTGTGACCTAAAACCCTGAGTTTTAATTCAAATATTTTTCCTATAACAACAATGCAGTCAAGGAGGATAAAGCTCTTGTAGGGGAAAAATTAATAGACTGTAAAAATGTGTGTTGCAGTAGTGCACCCTACATTTAAAAATAATGGCAACATTATTGGTGCTACTTTATTAGAAATGTTTGTGTTAAGTTTTGATGAAAAACATTATCTTAAGAATGATCACATTTGCTTATTTCTTTCTTATTCATACATATTACATATTAATGTATTTCCTATTACTGTAATTGGTTGAAACCAGATGTATTGAGCATTTTGACTATTTAAAATTGAGATGATAGTAGGTCCCCTCTTGGACTGCTAAGAATGACAGAGGCAACACATTTATGGATGAGTAAAGACAGACAAGCAAAATATCTTTGTTAAGAAAAAAGGAATTCATTCATTAAAGCTGGTTTTAAGTAAATGTTGTTGCTTATACTGCAGAACTTGATATTAGTGCATGCAGCCATGTTACTTTTGAATTCAATAAAAAATATTTACTCTCAAATGTGGCCATGATTATTTATATTTATATTTATATATATATATATATATATATATATATAATTTGTATTACAGATAGGGATGCTCCGATCGATCGGCCGCCGATCGTTATCGGCCGATATTGACCCTAAACGGGATGATCGGTGGGCTCTCAAAGTGCCGATCAGAAAAGCCGATCGCATATTAATTTTTAATTTTTTTTTTTTTAATTTTTTTTTTAAATTATTATTATTATTTTTTTAGATGTTATCATTTCGCTCTGTGCATGTGGAGCCCCCACTCCGAACTGAAAAGACCGGGTTCAGCCGCGCTAGAGCGAAGTGGGAGTGGGGGAGAAAGCAAGAGAGACAGATCTGCAGCGCGTTTCACAGACAAGCCACAATGCAGAGTGTAAACAATGTCACCAGGTTCAGCACCATGGACAACTGCATGTGGGGGGGGGGGGGGGGGGGGGGCTGAGACACAAATTGACTGCCTATTACCTCAAATAAACAAGCTCGCCGTATTTCCTCAAATAAAAGCCGGGGCTTTGTATAAACGAGCGAAGGCAGGGCGGGTCAAAAAAAAAAAAAAACGCCGTCATCTGGAACACTGACGATAGCTTATATGATCAGAAACTCTTTCAACTTGTGTGTGGACTGTCTGTGAAGACTGACGGGAGTGAAGCTGACCTCTCCTCTGCTTCAGAGAGGGACAGCCTCGCACTGTCGGACAAGCAGGTCTCTGCTCCGTGTCCAGGTCCCGGTCGGGACGGGAGATGGACCGCAGCACACGCTGTGAATATGCTGTTGACTTGAATGCGAGTGACGCGCTACAGCGCAACAGAGAGAGCCAGGTCCGACAACGCAGCAAGGAGAACAACACGTGAGGAAGATGAAGATGAGCTATTGAACGATGAGGAGGGAATTAGAAATAAAAGTCCCCCTCAGATAAAAGCCTGTCCCAATAAAGGCCAGTCGACTAGGAGTTTAGTTTGTGCTAAGGTTATTTATCCATAATCTGTGAACTAAGGGCTATTTAGCGATGCAGTGGCAGTAAACTGCATGCCTCTTTTTGTTTAAAATGATTTGGAAGCCTTTTTTGCCTCACTTGGGGAGTAAGGCAAGTAAATTAAGTAAATTTTATTTATTTATTATTTTATTTCATCTATTGCTCTTGACAGGGCATGTAATGTTTACACAAATAAAAATTTGTGTAAAGATCTTGATTGTATTATTTATTTTAGTACAAATGGTTTTACCACTTTAAGTGGTGCACAAATACAGGACATTGAGGATTATTATTATTATTATTATTATTATTATTCTCCCATCCATTCTGTGATCGGTGATCGGTATCGGTATCGGCAGATTTGTGATTCCTGTGATCGGTGATCGGTATCGGTATCGGCAGATTTGTGATTCCTGTGATCGGTGATCGGATCGGCACCCAAAAATGCTGATCGGAGCATCCCTAATTACAGAGACTTTAAAATAAGTAATGATAACTCAAACAAAACAAAAACTAAGTTATATTATCCATTCTTGAAAGAAACTGAGAAAGTCATCACAAAGACTCATTAGGTGAATGGGTCGTTAGGTGAATGAATGGGTGCAGACAGCTCCACTGCAGTATGTGGAGGTCCACTCTTTGATAGGTAAATGTCGCTCAGAGATCCAAGTCCCCTCTTGGCAATTTCTTTAAAAATAATTAAAAGTCACATTTTCAGTAATATTATGGTAAAACACCTTAAAAGTTAATTTTATATTCCATTTTTGGTTTTTCAAAATAAGCAGAAACATAAGACCCCTCTTGGCAGCTTGGCCTGACAGGTCCCCTCTTACCCCTATTGGTGTGTATGTGTGTGTATGTGTGAGTGTTTAAATCTGTCATTACAAGTATGTCGCATGTTCCCGTATAATTTGTTCCCGTTCATGTACACACACGGCGCTTCTGGACGTCCCAGTACTGTATGTATTTGTGCATGTGTGTGTTTCTCATATATCTCTGGAGTGTGTTGGCTTAAAGTGTGTCATCCAAAACTGTGCTTCATAAGATGTGACAACTTGAGTGACACTGACAAAACGGCCTGCGGCTCCCAGCTGCTCCGTGGTCATGTTGCCATGATGACCAAATGCTACCATGATGCTGAGTGTCCCCGCGGTGGGGTGGACGGTTGGATCAGGGATCAGACAGATGACTAAAATAAGATGAGTTTCAGATTTGTTGCATAACCATGTTTTATAAAACTTTCTCACTATTGACTACTATTAAAAGTACTTCTTTTAGATCATTTTACATTTTTTTGAGGATTAAACCAAACAGAGTAATTAATGATCTTTAGATATGATAGTTATAAGGTTTATTTAGCTTTGGACAGAACCAGGCTAAGCCTTAAACTGATTTGAGAGCATCTTTTTTCATCTAATTATATGAATTAGATTAGCAATGTGAATTTCCACAGTCTATGCCCTGAAATAGTACTGTAATAAAGTATTTTGACCAAAACTCAAGGTCAACTTACTTTCTTCTGAGCTTTCAACCACATCTAATGGTCTTAATCAATCTGCTTGGTCATGGACAGCTCAGAACATCTGCTTATGAAGACAATAAGGTGCAGTTACAGCCTCTAGAAAAAATGTAAGTGGACCATTTTCTTTCTGGTAAAAACAAAACAACACACACGCACACAACAAACATACAAAAACTAGTATAACTGTGATTTACTTTGACAAATTACAGGTTTACATTATGAGGTGACGGCCTGGATGTCAAGATGACTGATTCCTCTGGAGCATGTTTTAGATTCATGGAGCCATTAGTTGCTATTAGACAAATCAATTTCAAATCAGAAGTTCTGCCAACATAATGGATGGAAGTTAAGTCACATGTGATGTATGGTAGGAGGCATGATACGGAGACTGGAAGTCAGTGATGGAGGTAGAATGTTGACCTTCTTCTGTTAAATAGTGCAAAGTGCACATAAAGATCAGAAGACACAGGTTGTTTCTGTTACATTTTTAATTTGGAGAATAAAATTACTGGATGAATAAACTGCTGCCGATGTGAGACTTTACCATATATTCACATTAAAGGGATAGTTCCACATTTTGGCAAATTGGCCCATTGCTATAATTCCTATAGTCTTAGCAGTAGGTTCGTTACCTTTAATTGTCGGTGCAATCTAATTTTAGAACGGCGGAGCAGAGCTGCGAGCTGCTCAGAGCTACGCTACGGAGGCTCATGGGATTTCTTGGTTTCCCTCATCAAACTCATCAAATACACAATCCAACAACTCAAAAACGCTCTGGTGGACAAGTTGTGACCTGCACATTCACCACACTATGAGATAATAATGGAACGTTACGAGAGTTGAGTTGTTTTTGAGGCAAATGCAGAGACTGCTTGCCAAAAAACTGCCCTCAAGGCGGAACGCCCATCAGCGGTTTTGCATGAATTTACCTCAACAACTCTGTAGCTAGCTCTGAGCAGCTCGTGGCTCTGCTCCGCCGCTCTAAAAATAGCTTGTGCTGACAACTAAAGGTAACGAACCTAGGGATTATGGCAATGGGCCAATTGGCCAAAATGTTGAACTATCCCTTTAAAGACTCCAGAGTGGATTCAATAGAACAGTCAAGATAGTGATGCATCCAGGTTGAAGGGGCAAATGCCTGTAATGAAAACTGCACATACATGTCACCCCCCCCCCTCCACCTCCATCCTCAGGGCTGTGCTTCTATTTGTCCGATCGATCACTGCATCTCAAACAGTCGGCTTCGCAAATGAACAAGGTGTCACCAAAGACCATGGGCAGGATGACAAATAGAGAGCACACACACACACACACACACCTTCTTTTCCTCTCTTACATACAGAAGTGTGCTGTGGTGATGATGACCTCACATAACCTGCTGCACAATCAGACACACACATACACACACACACAGAGTAAACAGCCACCACACACACACAACCCTGCACTGCCCTCAGTGATGAAATGAGAGTTTCTCATAGGCTTTCTTATCTCTGCATGTTGAAGTGGTGTGAGTGTGGCTGTGGTAAGAGCGATACTAAAAAATACAAGAGCATAAGTGTAAGAAGGATTAAACAGCGTGTTTATCTCCAGCCCTCAGGAACAGCACTGTGGAGTGATTTCGGGGGCCACACTGGATTACTACAATTTACAGTGTATGTTGGTTACGTGACGGGCCCAAACTGAGTGATTCAAACAATACATTACAATTACACAATTGCACAATGACTGGAAAATTTGAGCCAAACAAATTAGAGCCAAACTGCCACAGTTGACAGCGCCCTGGCCCAGATCTGGACCATACACAGCATGAGTGACAGGAGCTACGTCCACATCAGGACCACTTCAGGTGTATTGTACAAATATTTTCAGGCTTTTAGCCAACATGGGAGGAAAACAGCTGGAAACAGCTGGAATCTGCCCAAATATAGAGGTGTACGGTCCAGATTCAGGCTGAGGGTCCAGAAGTACTACGCTTCATTTGAGCAATACATTTTTCTGACTGTCACAATCTATAATACTATATCTGAAAAAGCTGAAAAACCACATGAACTTTACATGTGATTCACATTCACACAAATTTGCACATGGGAAACATGTGGTTTTGGCCCAATTTTATGTGAATCACATGTGAATTCCCATGTGAACCCATTTTCCACATGTGGTAACATGTGATCACATCACAATTGGGCCAAAAACCACGTTACCCATGTGCAAACAACATGATTCACATGTGCAAAATGTTTCACATGTGAAAAACCACATGTGATTCACATGTGAAGTTCATGTGGTTTTTCTATGTGTTGACACATACAGGGGGCGCCGTACAGCTCAGTGGGTTGAGCAGGCGGCCCCGGGTTGAATCCTGAATCTGGTGGCCCTTTGCTGCATGTCACCTGTCTCTCTGCTTCTCTCAACTATCCTATCAATTAAAGGAAAAAAGACCAAAACATTTACTTAAAAAAATAAAACACATCATTATTATTATTAACTGGACCTGGTGCTGGTGTTCAACCAGGGACAAACAGCTTTGGCCTCCGTCTTTAATGTATCAACTGCTCATTTGGGATCCTTTTGAATTCCTCTTAAATTTAAAACCAATGAAGTTTAAAATAGTAAAAATGTATGATTTCGGGACGCCGTGTGGCTCAGTGGGTTGAGCAGGCGCCCCATATGCAGAGGCTACAGTCCTCCTCGCTGCAGCCAAATCCCACATCGAACAACCCATTTCATTCCCCCTCTCTCTGCCTCCACATTTCCTTTCTCTCTCAACTATACTATCAAATAAAAAAATAAAAAATAAAAAAGCCCAAATATATATGTATATATATATACACATACATACATATACATATACATATCGGTTTTCATCTTCTGAATCGCTTCCATCACTGTTTTCCTATTGGCCACAAAAACTATCACCAGCTAAACTTGTCAACTTTTCTTTTATCTGCCGCTGTCTGACATCAAGGAGCCACTGTTTTGAAGTTGTCTAAGTATTTCATTGTTAGCTTTGCCACTTTTACCAATGTAAACCACAGATGTTGTGTGTGAGAGATGGAGAGTTGACAGGCACAGCAGCAGTAATGGCTTCTGTTTCCTCTCAGCCCTCTCTCCTCCTCTCCGTCTACATACAGTATCTCTCTGTTTGTTCAGAGAGTTTGCCTTCATTCCCGTCCTCAGTCAAAAAGAGACGTCTTATCATATAGATCACATAACTTTCTGCCTGAATAATAGAAGTGTACCGTCTCTCTTTGGTTTTCCCTTTCCCCTCATCCCTCTGTCTGTCCTTCTGTTTGACTCCTTTTTTTCTTTTCTTTTTTTTGTTCCTCTGCTACTCAGAGTGAGCTGGGAGCCGCTAGATTAATCAAAAGTCTTTTGAGGGAGAGGGGAAAGGAGAAGAGGGGAGGGGAGGGAAATGAAGGGGAGGGAGAGGGGTGTTGCCAAATCAATCCCACGAGTCAATTTGAGGCTGGAGATCGTCTACACAATAAATAAACAAGGAGAAAGTGGAGACGGGATGAGGGAGAGGAGGAGGTGGAGGCGGTATAGCGGGACACAAAGTTAAGCTGTTCAGAGGGCATCTGCAGGCCTGCACGCTGCACTGCCGCTGCCGCTGCCGCTCTGCAGCGGTGGACTGTGTGGCCCAGTTGGTCGCCACCGGAATGAGAAGAGGATTACAGTCATCTGTGAGGAGTCACACAGAGTTTAGCTTCCGGACGAACGGGCGGCCGCCATTCTTTATTCTGTTCCCCCCTCCTCCGTGTGAATGAGCTGACTGGATAAGAGCATTGTGATGTAGAAGTTTGCATAGGCGTCAAAACGGAGAGTTAGGTGGTAGGTGGTGCAGTATGTAGAGGGACAAAGGCTATACCAAAGGATGCACTTCCTGAATAGGGATACAGGACAGGACGGCTGTGGTGATCCAACAGGTGTGTGTGTGTGGGGGGTGTACTGTGTTAGCATTGTGATACTTATAACTAATAACCTGTTTGGCTGTCCCCAAGTGCATCTAATAGAAATCATCTAATCTCATATCACACACTGTACTGGTATTATTCAATAACCGTCTTTTCATCTTTTATTCTCTTTTCCACGTCCTGTTTTCATCTTTTTCGTCGACTTCCCCAGACTGTCACAGACCCCACCCCGCTGCCTCACCGTCAGCACTGTGACCTCTAAGTTTTCTTTTTTGGAAGATTTAACCCAGAGTTTCCATCATCCACCTGCTTCACTGCACCACAACTGTTCACTTAAAGCAGAAGTAAGCGATCCGGTCGTTTTCGCTAATGCTGCGTTCCAGGCAGGCTTTTGAAACCGTAAGTTACAGCTTCAAGTCACAACTTACGACTTTGTAGCGTTCCAGGCAACCCACTCGTGTTTTTCCGACCTGTTTTACCTGTGAAAGTCACTATAACGGCCACTCGTAACTTCCGACCTGTGAACTCGTACCAGATCTAACTGGTACCACTTCACAGGTTGGAAAAACACGAGTTACGGGCTGCCTTGAACGCACCATAACTTCTTGTCAGCCGATGGAGTTAGCAGCCCCCGCCCTCGTCATGGATCTATTGGTCCTCGTCCCTACGTCACCACATTCAGGCGCATCCCTTGGCTGCACACACAACCCTTCATGACGTTCTCTCTCCTCATTGGATAAAACTTGTAGGATACGAGAAAAGTTTTCTCCTCGGCTCAGAGCAGAGCAGAGGGACTGACAGACCCGTGTTTCAGACCAAACACTCTATGTAAGTGATTGCTGTCGGAAGATATAACTATTTAACTATTTAAGACTTATATTACACAAAAATATTGCTTACTTCTGCTTTAATGAGGATACTACTAGCTCTGTTAAATGTTGTTATACACTTAGGACTGATTCATATTAAATGTGTGTGTGTTTGTTTGTGATGGATGGAAAAGAGATTGTGGAAAGAAGGAAGGGAAAAGGCAAGGAAAGAAAGATGGAGGGAGGGAACAAATCCGGTCAATTTGATCAAAAGAGGAAGGAAGGAAGGAAGGAAGGAAGGACAATTTGATCAAAAGAGGAAGGAAGGGAAAAAGGATTGTGGAAGGAAGGAAGGAAGAAAGGAAGGAAGGAAGGTAGGAAGGGAAAAAAGATTGTGGAAAAAAGGAAGGGAGAAAGGAAGGAAGGAAGGATGGAGGAAGGGAACACATTGGGTCAACAGGAGGGTTAAAAGCATCTGTTAAAAGAGGTAATACTGTAATAGCTTTAATACAGAAACAATTAAATCCTAAACTGCATGGCAAGCTAATAAATGACAGTTAATGTGATGTTTAGTTAGTTATTGTTCTCATATTTAATATTATTTTTAAATGCTCATATCTACTTTATAATAAGTGACATCTTGGAACAGGACTGGCCACAGCTCTGGGATCAGGAAAATGTGCTGATTTGCAACAGCCTGTGTCCGTTCACACACTGTCATTTGTGTTGGTAAAAATGAGCTTTAAAGACTCAATAGTAGATTAAATGACTTGTCGCTGAGCTTCACGCCTGATTTCCCTGGTGGTGGATGGCTCTGACAACAACTACCTTCATTCTGTTATTTAACTTCCACCTTCCCCCCCAGGCTTTCCTCTCCACAACTGATTTCTCTGTCCCTTTATCTGTCTTTCCTTTCACTCCATCTGTCTTTTCCTCCCCCTTTTTTCCTTCTTCTCCTCCTCTCCTATCCCTGGTGCTTTCTGTCTTTTCACCCCGTCTTGTCATGAATTAACAACGCTTTTCTTTTCTCACTGTGGTTTTTTTTTTTCTTTTATACATCTCTCCATTTTTCTCCCTTATTTGTTCCCTTTTCAATTCCCTGGCCGGCTGCTGTCGTTCTCTCAGACTTCTGAAACCAATACTCTCCCATCCCCGTCCATTCATCTTTGTCCTATTTTGCCCTGCAGCCCTCTCTGTCTGTCTCTTCATCACTCAGTCTTCTTGTCTTCGCCTCCTCTGTTTGGTATTCCTCATGCTCTTCTTCTCATCCTCGTGAGCCCGATCTGCTCCTCTTTTACCTTTCCTCCTCATCTGGCCGAGACAGCTTTCGCTTTCGATGTTCGCTTCTTTTTCTTTTTTTTTCTTCCCCCCTCCTTGAATGCTGCAGCTCTCACACGGAGCAAAGTTTCCCTCGTCTCCTTTCAACTCTTTGAATTCTTGTCTCTCTGCCCTCTGCAAAGCGCCGTTATCGAGCACTGGGGGAAAGTTAGACGGAGAGAGACGGGGCAGACTTGTTCCAGAGCACAGACACAGATAAGTCCAAAAATTTCCCTCCAACAGTGGGTGATGGTAATTACAGTGGATAGTAGTCAGGGAATCAGGCTCCTCCTTATGGCTTTTCCATGTACACACAGTCAATACGCTTTCATCTCTTTCTTCTCTCTTTGTCTGTCTCCTCGTCTCATTTCCTCCTCTTCAAGAAACACAACTCAGAGCCCAAATCCACAGACGTCCACACCAGCTCCATCTGTCAACTCTTACACTACATTTATTCTGCCCCCTGCTTTCTTTTTATGAATTTTTTAATCTTCCTTCAGCTCTTTTGAGATCGTCTCCTAAGCCTGTCTATTTCTTAATCTATCTCTTTTTCAGTGACAGATTCTGTCACCTGACACCACTTTTGTTGCCGTGGGATTCAGTCTAATGTCTCGGTCCCATTTTACACTGGGATTAACCCCTACATGGACACAGATTATGGAATGAACATTTAAAAAACCCTAAAAACCTATTTTCTCAATCCTCTTACCATGAGCTGTGATCCCCGCAAAATAATCTGGGAAAGTTTCAACTTTTTTTTTTTTGGTTATTCCATATACGACGGAGTGTTAGAGCCACATTGACAAATAAAAAAATCACAGACTTCGAGACTTTATGAAATGTACGACTTTATCCTCGTAAATTTACGACTTTGTTCTCGTAAATTTATGACTTTATTCTCGTAATGTTATGACTTTTTCTCGTAAATTTACGACTTTATTCTCAAAGTCTGTGTTTTTTTTTCTTCTCCATGTGGGCCTAATACTCCGTCGTACATACAGCAGTTTCTGTACTTTTTTGTTGTTGTCTATTTTCCACATCAGCTGGTTTTGATTGGAGGGATGGAGGTGGTAAAAGGTGACAGGGTTCCACATCCCACTTGAAACCATTGGAGTCAGATGTCATGTTGTTTACTTTAGTTACCAGCTCAGTCAATCAAATGTATAAATAAATAATACCTATAAATAATTACTATAGCTGTGACTCTCGCTCCTTCACTCATGAATATTTAATCCTTTAGAGAAACACTTTTGGAAAATAGTTTCCAGGGGCTTTAAAGAAGTCATTTCCCACCCTCTGTCTGGTCTAGTCATTTTTCAGAATTTCATCAGTGTTGTCTTTTTTCCTGTTATAATATTTGAGTGTATTGCAGAATGTACAAAAAATATCATATGTGCATTATTCAGTGATCTGTAGCCATGATGAAGCTTTGTGTAAAATATAGCTTGGAAACATAACTATGCCATATCAATCATTTGCAACGTGCTGCAATCACATGAAAAAATGCTTCAGTGGCTTTAATACACAATCACAGTAAATGCTATATACTTCTGTACATAGGGCTGTCACAAGCATGACGTTTTAGTTGATGATTAATTGTCATACAAATAAGTGATTAACAATTGAATTGTATTTTTCTGATGATTTTATGCCACAGATAGTATAAACCTAAACAAAATGTAAAGGGGCAACAAGGAGTTTGTATTTGGTTATAAAAAAAAGTCTCATATTAATGTGGATGAATCTACATTACCCACACTTGTTAATTGGTCAATGTTGTGTCATTAAAATAGGACCAGTCAAACCTCAAATGGTGAAAACAGTGAGGAAGTAGTGATGGAAACCTGCCTTGGGACTACGGCTGAAATTTAGCAGTTATGCTAAGTCCACATTTACATGAATGTGCATTGTCCCAACTCAATAAATAAATAAATGAAATGAAATATGAAATATGACATTTCTGTTAGTTTCATCCAGCTGTTTTTATACAGATGAATGGAAACCATTTTCACCATCATGCAAAATGATTGCGGTCAGCTCAAATGATTGCGATCAGGCGATTATGTAATAATTGAGGCAGGCCTATGTACAGTACAGGCTTGTTGAATTAGTTATTTATGAATCAATTTTAAGCAGTGGTAGAAGTGTGACTTTAAGGAATTGGTCCAAACTTTCAGGATGTCAGATGCTTGATCACTGACGGGGTTTGCTTCCTTTAAAATAGCTACAGGACATGAATAATATAAGTTAAAAATCTATCCAAGTACTGTAACTGTTTTGTTTTTTCAAGCTCTGTTTCACTATACTGTATAATTGGGTGAATAGAAACCTTGAGCTGCCCTCAAGTTTAAAAAGTGCATTAAAGAATAAGTGACTCATAGTAAAAAGGGTAAAATGTGCAAAAACACCAGTTTCATCCTTTAACTGCTCCCTCTCCCACAGTAAACAGATAATTAATCTTAACAGCCTGGCCATTCTCTTCCTTCCTTCCTTCGCTCCTCTTCCAGTCGTATTTCACAGAAGCCAAGAGCAGAGAAGGAGAGAGGAGAGAGGAGAGAGAGGAGAGGAGCAGGCCAGGAGGAGCTGGGGTGGTAACTCCTCTGACCTCCCACCAGAGGGGGGAGACACAGTGATGGAGGAGCCATCAGCTGTGTGCCAGCTGCTCCTCCTGGTCCCCATCGCTACACTCTCTCTACCTTTTCTCTCTGTCATCCTCACATTTTTTCCCCTCCTCTCTTCCTCTGCCAGCCCGTCTTGTCTTGCTGGCTGAGTTTTCTCTGGCGTGTTCCACTGTGCCCTCTTTCTCTTCCTCTTCTTCCCTCTGATCCTCTTATTCTCTGTTTCCATCCTTTTGTCGCTTTTTTTTTTTTTTTGCTTTAATACCCAGTCACTTCCAGCTTCCTGACAACTTCCTCCATCACCTAGTTATGGAAGCCCTGAGGGAACTTGGTTTAAAAAAATAAAAAATAAAAAAGTGATAAAAGTATTGCGAGTCCATACAAAAGCTACAAAAGCTAGTCTTGTCACTCTCCGTTCCGCTACATCCCCTCAGGGATTCCAGACTGACTTCCATCTCTTTGTCCCTGGCATCAGCCTCGTCCTTCAAAGTCCTGCCTGTCTGACCGGAGAACCAGGAGGTGAACACAGCCGGTCAGGGCCGGGAGGAGAGGGGGCAGGATGGGGTCAGAGATGTAACCCCCCCCCCCCCCCCTGTTCCTCTGGAGGTCATTAGCTTTGTGTCATTACACTGCAGGGTTTCCCCTACATGCATTTTTTTTCATAGCAGCCTGCCATGACTACATTATTGCTGCCACTGCTTCAGTATTGGGGCAGACACACAATACCAGTTACTAGAGCTTTGCAGCCTTTTCACAGCTCTACTCAGTCTGACTTGACTCTACTGCACTCGGTTTAGGTCCTTTTCCATCCCAGCTGAGTTCTTCATAGTTCCTGCTCAGCGTAGGCGGGGTTGTAACTGTACGGCGGCTACGGCCACGTCGTCTCGCTCTCTTTTTTCGATCCTCTCATCAGCAGACCGCAGCCTGGTTTTCCACTTAACTCATGTGAAAGGATAACAACAGTCTCAGTACAGATCAGGGCACTGTTGCTGGTGTGTTCTTCCCTGAGCTTTCTCCAATTTTTCCCTGTTAAAAGGGTTTTCCATGGAGTTTTTCCTCAGTGGATGTGAGGGTCTAAGGACAGAGGATGTTATTATGGGATGTAAAGCCCTTTGAGACAAACTGTTTGTAAAAACGGGCTATACAAATAAAATTGCTTTGCCTTGCCTTGTTAAAATTTGCAGGTTTGATTCACGTGTCGGACGTCGCGCTCGAGTGCTAATGTAAAAGCAAAAAAAGCAAGGGAAACACATATACCCCCCTCGTCCACTCCGTTCCTCATCTGCTGCTCTGCTCACCACACCCCCGTTCAAACTTAGTTGTTTTGGTGCTGGTTAGCTGCTCAGCTCCCTGACTTTGGAACACTCTCCCACTACACGTCTGTAATCTGGACTCAACTGCTGCCTGCAAGTCACACCTCAAGACACACCTCTTCAAAACTGCCAACTCCCTTTAATCCCAATAGTTCATCCATCCGTTTAGCCACCTGTATTTCTATGTTCTGTATGTTTATTACTTGTACATTTATTTTGCTATTTGTATGTTCTGCTTGTTTGTAGGGCTGAGTTTTTTTAATTGCCCGTTCATTCGGCTGCCACGATGCGCCTATGTGTCCCCACACTACACGCACACTTCTTTTTTTTTTTTTAATCGATCGATCCGCGGACCACTTGTGTGCCAATCACAGATCAACTGTGATCTGTTGCACCACTACTTATTATATTTCGATTTCCCTTCTTGAAGTTTTATATTAAGTTGGTAAAACTGAAGTGTGTTGCAAATGTTACATAACAGATTTGGCTGGAATGTCCTTTAGTGGACGCAGGACGTAATAATAAGCTGGTACAGGTGGATATAATGAGCTAAAAAACACAACACAAAAATGTGAATATGATTTGAATATTTAACATAGGTTAGAAATTTGAATCTGATTTGGGGGGAAGACTGACAGCCCTACTTGTTTGCTATTTGTATATTTTTATTTGTATACTTTGGTACTGTACTGTTGTAATGTTTTCTGTTATCTATGTGTAAGGCGACCTTGAGTGCCTTGAAAGGCGCCAACAAATTAAATTTATTATTATTATTTTTAAAAAAAACAACAACCTCTAACTGAGTCAAGCTGAGATAAATAATAAACCCCCTAAAGTGTCTCAGTCAGCTGGGCTTATCAATAAACAACTTTGACAATATGATATTATTGTAGCCCATAAGTTGGTTCCCTTTTTGTCAGTACACCATAATGTTGCAATCAGGGGGGAAACACTGCACCGGGTCACGGCAGTATACTGCTGTGCCCTGAAAAGGTGTTGACACGTGTTTATCTGGATGTGCAGAGCTACAGCTTCACCATGGGAGGTGATCAGTGACCAGACAACCAGTCCATCAGGGCAGAAGCCTCAGACATGAGTTGCACTGTTGCTCCTTTAATTATTCATCCACTTTGCTACTGATTTAGCCCATTTTTTGGCTTACTTGGCGTGCACTGCAGTGGGCTGCATAATTACTGCTCTGGTTTTGAGGAGGCTGGGAGGTGAAGGGGGTGATGACAGCTACATGTAGGTTACAAGCCTCAGGACTCTCAGTCTGAAGAGGGGACATCACAGTTCTTGGATAGAGACATTTCAGTGGACAGTAAGTTGTGAGTCAGGACCTTCCTAATGTCTGCCCACTGTTGCTAAGTGACGTTGGACCGAATCAGCAAATTTGAAGGTGACTGCTAATACACAGTGTTGGGAAGATTACTTTGGAAATGTTGTTGGTTACAATTAAAAGTTAGAACAAAGAGAAAGGAGAGGGTACAATTATAAGTTACACTGTTGACAATGGAATAGTAGTGGAACAATTTCAATTACTTTCTCAAAGTGTAACTAATTGCATTTGATTACTTTTCTTAATTATGAATGAATACTCTCAACTGTTAACCTTTTAGCAGTACTTCAGTAAGACAACATAAAATACTCCATAAGATTAAACTTCAGTTACTGTGAGAACAGCTGCATACATTTAATATCTGTCATCATCTTAACTTATCTGTATGTAATCTTACACAGTGGTCAATGTAATTTGGGCAAATCCAATCAAATCAGAGTTCATGCTTCCTATTAAACTTGAAATGGAACCATGGACATCTTAGCTTGGTGTCACAGAAAAACAATCTTAACATATTTTGTATCTATGCCTTGTTGTGAACGGACAGATGGTTCCACTACCAGGTTGAGCAGCAGAGTGGCACGTGACCAGAGAGAGCCAATCAGAGGCATCAGTGTCTAACTTGCAGCTTTGGAAGGAGGATGTTGACATCCCATCAAGCTGCACACACAAGAAATTATTTGATAAATCTGAGATTTTGTGGCGATTTTTCAAATGTAACTGAAATTGTAATCGTGGAAATTTCCAAATTTAATCACACATATTCCCCCAGTAATGTAACAGAGCAACATCATGCTTCAAGCAGAGATGCATCAGTGGAACTTTGATGGACCTTTTTGTATATATCTATCTGTATCTTTATTCTATTCTATTTTGTATAAATCCTAAATTGTATATAGTATATGCATATTTTTTGCACTAGAATATTTTTAATTTATTCTATTTTATTTTATATTACTTTATTTACCTTTTTGGTAACACTTTATTTGACGCCTATCTCTATAACGCATAATAACCATACTTATAATGAGTTATAGCACTGTATAACTATAGTTATACACACTCATAAATGATCATAATTCTTTATGACAATAATCATAACACACAAGCATTTTATCATGACTTATAAGTTCAGGTATTTAAATTAGGGCCGGGACTTTAACGCATTAATTACGATTAATTAACTACACAAAAATTAACGCGTTAAAAAAATTAACGCATTTTAATCGCACTTATTAATTTTTTTTTTTTTTTTTTTTTTCACGTGTGTCTACGTGCGGTGCGCCCGCACGCGAGAGAGGCGGCAGTTTGAGAGGCTGACTGGCAGAGATGAGAGCTGGTGAAACGCTAGCATGGTTATTTAAAACACCATCTCTGATCTCTGCCTGCACATAGATACACAGACACGGGCGCACGCTAAATGCGCTATATAGCGCTAATTGCTCAGCTGCAGCGCTATGACCTGTCACTGTCACAGGTGCAGCTCATCTCATTATGATAGGACTTCACCCTCAGAGCTCTGTCTTCAGACTGTCCTGACCTGTCCCTGAACATCACACAGGGACAACATGGAGCTGTTGTGTGATTGGTTACTGAGTTTTATTTTTTTTTTATTATTTTTTTTTTTTTAAGTATATTTTTCGGCTTTTTTGCCTTTATTTGATAGTGATGACAGTAGAGATAGACAGGAAATGGGGAGGCAGAGAGAGGGGGAATGACACGCAGGAAAGGTCTGCCCGACGCGGGATTCGAACCGGGGACGCCTGCGGCGAGGACTGTAGCCTCTACATGGGGCGGCCGCTCTACCCACTGCGCCACGCACCGCCCCACTGAGTTTTATTAATGTTTACATCAGGCTGAGTTCAACAAATCAGTTTATGCTACTGTGATTTAAGTAGCCTAGTTAAATACTACAGTAATCATCATAGTGTATTGGAAGGAAAGACCATTTAATCTGTATCAAATATCGATTAATGAATGAATTGATAATTTGCATCCCTAGTCTGTTGGTCTTGGTTAAGTACCACCTTGAATGCTTAAGCTTATGTATTCAGTCATTCAATGGTATACTAAAATCCATGTGGAAAAAAAATGCTTCTCACTGTTCTCAGGTCAAATATTTATATGCGATTAAAATGCGATTAATTAATTACAAAGCCTCTGATTAATTCGATTAATTTTTTTAATCGAGTCCCAGCCCTAATTTAAATATGTTATAATTGTTAGTAACTGGCTGACAATGCCCACATTGATAATGCATTATAAATATAGTCAGAATGTGTTATAATTGGCTTATAAACACGTATAACTATCATTATAAACACTCATAGTAAAGCATTTTATAATGGCTAATAAGGTCAAGTATCATAGCAGAGTTATGATGCTCTATAATGTGTTATGCTTATTGTTATAAAGCCTTATGACATTATAACTATATTTTAATGCATTATCAATGTGGGCATTGTCAGCGTGTTACTAACAATTATACATCATGATATAAGTATAAGTCATAAGTCATGATAAAATGCTTTATAGTATGTTATGATTATTGTTATAAAGCATTATGATCATTTATTAATGTGTTTATAGTTAGTTAGTTATACAGTGCTATAACTGCACTATAACTCATTCTAAGTATGATAATGTGTTATAGAGATAGGCATCAAATAAAGTGTTACCACATTGGTGTTTTTGTTTTGTACCTTTTGTGTCTGCACCTGACACCACATCAAGATCCTTGTGCTGTAAACTGACCTTTACTGCTCTTGGCAATAAAAACAGATCATGTGGCTGCGCCAGATACAACAAAGGATACGATAAGACCCAAGACTGAACGATCCTGTAAGAGCCATTAGAAAGAACAGATCAGAGTCACCCATCAGGAGGAGAAGATGAGATAAAGGAGTCTGGTAATGTGTTAATGAATATCAGCTGAGGTGATAAGGGCACTAAGGTGCATCCTGCTTAATTACCTCCTCAGACTTTACTTTTATCTCCTTTCATGAGTCTGCAGAGCTTTAAGTCCTGATTCAGATCTACAGCCATATTTAAGCTGATACTTTTCTTACTAAGTACATATCCCTGTATCAATTTATATTGAATCAAATTATGTCCTAACAAATGTGTGGTCACATTGGCTGGATAAAGAGAGAGCAGGGGGGAGGAACAGGGCGTTCAGAGACACAGCTGCTCATTTTTTTGCCCCACGATCCCCAAAGCAGGTTAGTCCAGCCATCCAAAAGTAGTTAATGTCAAAGTAGGAAGCACTTTGTTGATACAGTTAGTAAAAAAACACGACGTCCGCCGGCCGTCAAAAAGCAGAGAGGGAGAGATTTTAGTGGGAAATTGGAGCCGCAATTGAAATGGAGTGAAACTGAAAGCTGTCTGGTTCCAGGCCAGTTTGCATTATACAGTGAGTCTCTTCTCCCCAGGAGACTGCTGAAGATAAGCCTGACAGTCCGCCTCACACACACACACACACACACACACACATACAAATACACACACACACACGTACTTCCAGAGGTGCACTGCATGCTCACACAGCTATTTCTACCCTTTCAATATTCAGCGCAGCCAGGTAGATGATTGTGCTGCTGATTGATACTCAGTTACAATGATGTCAATCACTCAACTTTTCCTGCATGAATGAATAAATAATCCGACTCAGATAAAAATAAAAAAGTGCACAATTCATGAGTTTCGCAGGACTTACTTGTCAACCTCACACACACACGCACACACACACGCTGTCCCCTGAGAATACAAAAGAGCCCAGGACGGTATTAAACCAGATTCCTGGGATTGATGGAATTATAGTTGTTATAAAATGAACAATAGCTAAGTCATACACCCACACAAACACTTTGTGGGGTGGCCCCCTCACCCCCACACCGACTGATGTTTAACATCCCGACGCACCAGAAGAAAGGTTGTTACGCAACAGCAAGTCTTTACATCCATCTGGAAATGAGCCCTGTTCGCCTTCGGATTTGCCCTGCGGTATTATGTGATGAATATTTCAGATTGGACATGAGAATGTTTAAAGTTCAGCGTTGCAGCGGTGTTTGCCTGGGTGTAGGTGTGCGGTTGGTTACATAAGAGGGAGAGAGCAGAGGGGAGAGCAGGTCTAATCAGCTGCCGTGGAGCTTTCTGGAGTTCTAATTCAGCCCAGCAGATGTGAATGGAGGGTTTATGGGCCCTTACCTGCTCGCTTACAACTTTCCTCAACATCATCTAAGTTTAAATGAACATAATCCCAGGTCCAAGTTACAGAAAATACTCTGTTCATTTTTTGTTTTTCTAGAACAAATACCGAGGGAAAGTCTCTGAATAAATAGCTCAAGGTTAAATCCAGGTTGTGGTAAAAGCGCTGCTGCCACATGTTTCTGACGTCCTCATAAAGTGCTGAAATACAAACTTTACAGAGGGAAACCACAACTGAGAGGAGCTGTGATTATTTTCCTCCTCTCTGTAGATTGTAAATCCAAAATTGTGCTAACTTCGTGTTTTCCGTCCAAAATGCTGTCTTGCCACATCAGGGATATCCTATAATGCAATATTGATCATTCTGGGAGGGTTGGAGGGAGTCCAGGGACTCTGGGGTTATCATGGGATATGATGTTTTTTAGTCAGTAATCACCCGGGTGATGACCCCTCACACGGTGAGCTGTGGTGTTTCTGTGTTTGCTGTTGCTAAGATAAAAATGTTCAAGCACTGTGGAGGAAAAATAAATGCACATACATAATATGATGAGCCCTTTATCTCCTAGTGCTGCAGCCAACAGCTGTTATCACCTGCAGCTACCGCAACCACTTCCTCCACTCCAACACTTTACACCAAACTATCTCGACATGTTTGATTGGATTGGGTTTTTTGTGTTTTTCTTCTCATCAATATTTTTTATACATTACTTTACAATAACTATTTCAAATCACTAGTCAAGATTTACAAGGCCATTCTTGAGATGACTCCATCTTATCATCCCTTTTAATCTTGAATAATAATAGGGCCTACAGTCTCCACTCTCAGGATTTTTGTCATTTTACTGTTCCTAAGGTCAGAACAGAAATGGGGAAGAAAGCGTTTAGATTTTCTGCTCCGAGTACATGGAACATTTTGCAGTCAGAGCTCATAACTTCAAAGTCTGGTATCTCTGAATGTATTCAAGTCCATGATAAATTCCATCACATCCAGGCTTCAGGAGTGCAAATGTTTTACTTGAGTGCAAATGCTTGACTAATCTTGTAAATTCTTTTAACTAATTTTGAAAATTAAATTGTTATTTGTATTCTATTTGTTTCTTTCTTTTTTGTCTATGATTAATGTGACGATGTGTTGAAATCTTGGATCTCAATGGGACAAACCTGGTTGAATAAAGGTTATAATAATAAACGTTTACATGTGCTTTTTTTTTTTACAGTCTCACTATAATCATTCTCATCAGAAATTCTGACTTCACTGTTTATAAAGTGATCCCATTAAAATGCGTGTGTACATGCATCAAGCAGTTAATCTGAATAAATTCACTGTGACATGCACAGTGAAGTTTCCCTGTGCTTAGCTTCTCTCTCTATGTGCCTGTTGCCTCCTCTGAGCAAAATGGATCTGTATCGTGCTGCAAATGTTACTTTTGTTTCTGGTTTGCTCTTTAATTAAACTGCAGCCGCAGCGGTTTATACTTCTCCTGCGATCCATTCAAGGGGGTCGGCTACAGCAGGAGCCTCACATAACAGATATCAGATCAGTTTGTGCCCTTGATCAGATTAACCGTTTAAAGTAAAGTAGATAAACCACTCAACGTGTTTACATGACGCAGTTTTATTCAGATGCACATTTATTCCTATTTTATTCCTATAGTATTCGTGTCCATGTAAACATGGCTACTGATCAGTCAGGAACATTGTGATTGATGACCTTCTACTGATGTGGCCTCATGGTGTCATCATTGATTAGAAAAGAAAAAAAAAGGAATCTGGTCCTCATCTATCTACTGGATTGATTCAGTATAAAGATCATTTTTAAACATTACCTGTTGTGACCTTTATCCAGAATGAAAAATAATGGAGACACAGTGGCAACAGAAGACATGTTGTTCTCTAGAATGTCTTTTCACATTTAGTTGCACTGTAAAAAATAATAATTTGGATCTCAAAGTCGTGCTGATCTAGATATGATGTTGGGAACATCATCTCCTGCTATAGGTGGGATTGTGAGTGCACACATACCTACAGTATAGTACCTACACTGAATACACTCAGATATATGTTAAGATATAAGTTATAAGTTATAAGATATAAGTTATTCATAGCTACACAAGGCTTGTACTTTAAAGGTCAGAATGACTGTAAGCAAAACAATTAAAAACATGTGTATGGGAGGCTTGGCCTGTGCCAGGGATCTGCTGTGATTTATTACGTAACGTGAACGCATCCCATTTAGCTGGCGTCCGCCCAGAGCGCCGCGCCAAGTCTGCATACATTTTCAGCCTGATTGATCCTAGTGTGAATCAAACCGGAGAGCACGGCGGCCGCGGCTCTGTGCATCCATGTGCTGTTGAGACGTTGGGAGACGTGACCGTCTTACCAGGAAGCCTTTACCTCCTCTAACTGTCCTCTGTCGCAAATTACAGACTGAACTATGGGATGTGCGGCTCGATGGGACTAACTGACAACGTGTGTGTGTCTGATTGTTCACTTACAGAAGGAGCTGCTTTCGTCCTTTGTGCCTTCCATGGTGCCATCCGGCAGCATCTGGAGGTAGAAGCCGTGTCGGCAGTAGAGCCGCGTGACGATGCCCTTCAGCTGGGGCTCTGCAGGGCAAACACAGGGTTAAACACACCGTTAGTACCCACACACAGACACACACACACATCGGTGCACATATATGTTAATGCACACACCTGCCTGTGAGAGTACACATTGACTAAACAACAGGAGGGTCTTGATATTTACACTGTCAGACAGTCAAACAGTGAAGTGTGTGTGTGACAGTGGCTTTCAGCAGGATTGATGGGACCTCGGTGTCTGCAGAAAAGGAGCATCTTTCTTAGACAGGTTCACCTGAGGAAGGCAAGCTGCTCATTTTGTGTGTGTGTGTGTGTGTGTGTGTGTTTTCCAGCAAGTGCACATCACACACGACTAGTGGTACTGTAGGTTTGCATGTGTTTCACTACCTCAGTTCATTTTTGCTTTACATTGCAGACTTGTGAAATGCTCTGTCGTTATAATTTCAGTTTTGTTATGCTTTCAATTTTTAGTTAATTTCAAAATAAATGAGGCAATGTCTTTATTTTAAATTCACAACTTAACTGTCACTTCATCATAATTAATTTCCTTCTGGGGTGTCTGGGGTCAGGTGCTTCCAAGAGTACAGTTGAAAATGAACAGATGTGAATTAATATGAGCTTTTTTGCTACTTCTACACAGCCGGTGTTAATGCATTAGCATTAAAGGGATAGTTAAACATTTTGGCAAATTGGCCCATTGCCATAATCTCTATAGTCATAGCAGTAGGTTTGTTACCTTTAATTGTCGGTGCAAGCTATTTTTAGAACGGCAGAGCAGAGTCGCGAGCTCTGCTCAGAGGCTAATGGGATTTCTCTGTTTCCCTCATCAAACTCCATCCAACAGCTCCAAAACACTCTGGTGGACAAGTTGTGACCTGCACATTCACCACGCTATGAGATAAAAAAAAATAGCTTGCACCGACAAATAAAGGTGATGAACCTACTGCTATGACTATAGCGATTATGGCAATGGGCCAATTTGCCAAAATATTGAACTATCCCTTTAACAGCTGTTTGCCAACCAGACTGCCCCTGTATGGGGGCATTTTGCTCCTCAATTCAATTCAATTCAATTCAATTCAATTCAATTCAATTCAATTCATACTTTATTAAAGACGCTTATTGATGAGAGGTCCATCGCTCCTAAAGCGTTAAAAAACAATAAAAGATACACAATTACATCGGTACATGAAAAAAGAAACACAACGGTGCAGTACATACAGTAAGATATAACAATCGCACTTAGGTGTACAGACATGAACGCCAGTGTTTCCACATCATTAATGTGAACCTGACTGAGCTGAGTGCAGGACTGATTATGCATGAAATAGCCTCTCATTTAATGAGCTGGATACTCTACATAGGAATCTATACATCAGATTCTGTATCACAGCAGCACATACGGACCCCAACACTCACAAACACATGATTTACCCTACAATTTCAGAGTGTTAAAGTCTGCATCTATTTGCACGTCTGCAACCAATAAATGTGCCCCTTTTTTTCTTTTTTTACTTAAAGGGATACTTCACCCAAAATCTCACCATCATGCCAAGGAGGAGTTGTCAAAACGCTTTTGGAGTTCCAGGGGGGGTCCGGCTGGCAACGGATTTTCATATAATGGCAGAAGATAGAGTTCACTTTTGAATCAAAATGTTCTTCCGTGTTTACATCATACATCCAATCGTTTACAACGATGAACGAACATCTTGCAGCAAATCTTGCGCATGTGCACAAACATAGAGCCACAGGACAAAAACAGAGATCTAATTATTTTGTTCCAAACTACTTTTTCATGTGGTGGCTTCAGGATACTTGGGTCAGTACAGACGAGCAGTATGGAGGTATCTGGATGTTTCATAGTGTGTGTTTTGGACGATTCAAAAGTGAACTCTATCCGCCACCATTATATGAAAATCCGTTGCCAGCCGGACCCCCCCTGGAACTCCAAAAGCGTTTTGATAACTCCTAAAGTTCTCCAAACCCTTCCCTGGCATGACGAGTAGATGATTGGCGAATTATCGATTTTGGATGAAGTATCCCTTTAACACTGGTGAAATAAGGAGGGCACGACTCAAACTAATCTAATCTGTCAGGTGGCAGGACAATGTGTGTGAGGATCATGAATGAAAAGGAAATGTGAGTTGATTTATGGGGTGCGCCCCTAAATTTTCTGCTTGCACTGTTAAAAATTTGAAGTTACTGTGCTCTAAGTAAAAACAAGTTAGCGTGGAGCCCTGCAGCCTGCAGCCTGCAGCCTGCAGCCTGCAGCCTGCAGCCTGCGAGGAGCTTCAGCCATTGTTGCATGAGCAGCAACAGCCACTTCATCAGGACTCCTCTGACACCACAGTGATTTGGTATCAGAGCGTGTGCAGCTGTTGGAGGACTAAAGGAATGCAGTGTGATGCTGAACTTACATTTCTTCCTGAGTGCTTTGTGAACAGCTGCTAATGCTAATGCTAACTACAGCAACACTCTAAACCGTGTTGTTATCTCACTTTCTTATTAGCTCTCTTAGCGCTAAAAGCCCCAGAAACAAACACGCTCATGGCCGCGCTGAAAGTTTAATGAAGCGTCTCCTGTGGTCTGTTTACTCCTCTCTCAAACACCCAACTGCCGTCATTTACTCGGTTTGTTTCAGCGAGCCGGTTCGGGGGGAGATGGGGGGGATCTCCATCCAGAGAAGCTGACGAGTCTTTCTCTCTGACCTGGTGTTTGTGTTTTTCTCTTCTCAGGCTGCACACGCATGACTGTGGGGGCTCTTTCACCCCGAAGTGCTGAGGGAGACTAAATAGTGGATCAGAAGGAATGTCAGAATGCTGAAGTGTTTCCACAATCAAGTTTTAATGAGACGCATCAAATATGGATGAGGACAGAGAAGTACGGGGGCAGCTGGCAGTTGGCCCTCGGTTGACAGCAGGGGTGTGTGTGTGTGTGTGTGTGTGTGTGTGTGTGTGTGTGAAAGAGAGGGAGAGAGAGTGAGAGAGACATGCACTGCTGATATTCCGCCTGGCGTTTACACTCACACAGAGCCTTTAAATTGTCCCTGACGTGCACAGAAAGCCATGATGTAACGCAAATAAATCTCTTCGTGGGATTTTCGGAGTAAAGTTTATCTTTCAACCTTTTTTTTTTTTTTTATATTTCAGTACAGGCTTATTTAAAATCACATTTAACACATTTTTTTAATTCTACTACAACTGCAATCTGCCTCAAAGGAGCATAGCAACTTAGTATTTTAGTTAAACAGCTGATAAGAGGTGGATTAAATATAAAGATGAGGCAAAAGCTTTTTAGATCCTACGGTTCCCATAATGCAACCAAATCCCCACTTTTGTTTTGGCATCTTGGCAATAACAGGGCAACCTAACATTATTCCCCTTTTGGGAAACTCCACATGATTTACTCCTGTTCTTGTTATAGATGGATAGATCTATAATCTATGGATCTATAGGAGGACATTCAGCTAAAGGAGTTAGTTGTGGAGTAATAGCAGGGACAAAGAGTGTGTAGTTTTATTATGAAAAACAGAATCAGAAATCTGAATGGACTTTATTGATCCCCAGAGGGAAATTCTCATGTTAAGCCCCTGAATAGAAAATGAGAAATGAGAAATGTAATATAGATAAACAAACATCTATATTAATGATGGTATTGACTGATGGATATGATCTTTTTTCGATTGCTCACAAACACATGTATAGTTATTAATTATTCATTGCTCCAATGGGAGTTAAAGCCATTAGTTCAGACCTGTGGACCTGACCAAGTCCCTGGAACCGCTCCGTTCTGCCTGAGATATCAAAGACACATTAGACTTATTTACTGATAAGGCTTTTTTTTTTAATCTAATAAATTATTTAAATGAGCTTTTATTTTGAAATGGTTGTGCACTATGTGTGTGCTTCCACCTGCCACACATGATTGATGCGACTGATGTCTGAGGTCACAGAGTCGCCTGCTGAGTCTCAGATGACTGATACACGTCCAGAGCAGCTTCTGCAACGGAGCGGTTTTATTGTCGCCTGTCACAGATGAGCTGCAGAAAGCCAACGGGTGAATTAGATCGTAACTTCTAGTAAGTCATGGACCACCAGAGTTTGGCTGAATAAAGTTGTGCTTACAGTACTTTGTCAGAAGATGACATTTGGATGACCAACAGTACTTGTTGTGCAGGTAAAGGTTCTGTAAAAGCAACAGGATGAACTGTATGTAGAAATTAGGATTAGGATTGTGAGGCTTTTTGTTTTTTCTTGTCAAAGTTAGAATTGGAAAACAGGATGGATTGTATCCATGACAGCATCCTGGAGGTTGTGCTGTTTTACACAGAATGTCAAAGACTCCTGCACAGTTTATTGTACTTATAAAGATGTGGTTTAGGAGCAATTTTTGATACAAATAAATACTGAAAAGTATTGTACATGCAGCGTATCTTTTCTTCATCTAATCTTAATGGTAAAATTAATGTGCAGGTCACAAAAATTAGTGTGGCCCCTGGCTAAGATTTGGTTTCCCAGAACTTGCGCTAGATTTTTTCTTTATCATTTTTACTGACAGGGTCAAAAGAATCTATTTTATCCTGATTTTAATTTGGGTTTTTAAATGATAATAAAGACTTATTCAATGGGTTTAAATTTCAATCATTAATTTTTCATTAAAGGTACATTGTGTAGGAATTACTCCCATCTAGCGTTGCGGTTGTAGATCGCAAGCAATCAATCATATTTTTCATGCTGCATTCACGTGAAATTGGGCAGACGGCAGACGGACGACAGCCGCTGCACGTAACGGCATAAACAAGCCTCTATGTAAACAAGTGGTCCGTCAGCACGAGGCAAAACAATACACGTGACAATATGTTGTCATGGCGATGTGGTATTGTTTACCTGACCCACGTTTTACCAGCTTTCTCTCGACTTCTGTGACTAAAATGACATCTGGTCTGTTACCGACGGCCGTCTGCCCGACTGCAGGTGAATGCAGCATCAGTGTAACGCTCCATTCCTCCTCACTGCGTTACCGCGGTGACTTTTCACAGACGCCACCTCCACCTGAGCCAACAGCTCTGGTGAGTTTCCGTGGTTATCGTCATGGAGACACCACATGGCAGCAGCACCGAGCTTACCCGCTCCATGGAGATATGAATGATATGAACGGCTCATTCAGAGCTGAAAGGAACACTTCACTTTGTTGATGGGGGGATTAATGATTAATGAAAAACAGACTTTTGAACCAAATAATCGATTTTCGTGAATAGATAACAGGAGAAGTTACACAATGTCCCTTCAATATTCAATTAAGGCTGCACAGTTAATTTGCACAATTTTATTTTCATCGTCATTGCGGCGATGTCAACATGCACGATAAACACATTGCAAAGGTCGCCTGAAATGCGATGAGTACATTTTATTTATAGGCGCACCTCATAACTGTGACCCGGGCTGCACCGCTAGACGCAACGTAACAACAACAACGGAGGACTTCTGTCGTGTCCCTGTATACGGCGCCTGCAACGCATCAACACGGCATTAATCAACATATTTGTACTAGTTAGTCGACTCATAATGTCTGGAGTTTATTTACAGCGGGGAAGCTTTCTACTCTTCTTCTCTGTTTGTGGTGTATTTGTGTGACAGTGTTACAGCGCCACTACAGGCCAGGTGAATGTACTGCAGCGTATGAGTCATTTTCAGAAAAACACAGGAACTGTATGGTTTATATGCACAAGTGAGTATTCACTTATTTATTGTAAGTCACATTGTCATCGCAATATTGAACAGTGTCATCGCGCAAAAGACATTTTGCTGATATCATGTAGGCATATTCAATCCAAACAAGCTAACTGTGCATTTATGTGACCGATGTTGTTCTGGTCTGGTCTGCCCTGAGTGGGCTTCCAACCGGGTCTCCTGCACCACGGGCGGCGATGCTAATAGTTTCGCCAAGAGGTCAATGAGCACTTGGCAAGTGGATTAGCATGTCTTTTATGGATGAGTGAGTTTAACCTCAGTACCGCTAACCGCCACACACCGTCACACACCTTCTCCTTACTGGTACCTCGTGACTGTGACTATACCCGCGGACCTCCGTTACATTCGTATAGGCATGAAAGAAAAGATGAACATTGTGCCTTTATTCATTCACCATGGATGTATTGTATCAAATGTAAAGTATTTGTTTTTACTCCTAGCAAGCAGCACCAACTAGTTCCCACCTGGACGATGGGGGGGCAGCTCAGCCTGTTGTCATGATGGCTAACAAGTCCTCCTGCTAACACAACAATAATCCACAATAATCCATAAACATAAACACACAAACACATGATCGACTCTTTTCTGTTTTGCAAGTTTTGCAAAATGACATCATGTCAAAGGCAGAACGAGGTCATACATCAAGACTAGACAATAGCTTATTAATATGTGCACTCTCCACCAACTGGACGGGGCTGTTGATTGCAATCTGTCAAAATGACCGATGGCCTTCACAGTTTTCCGTCACCGGTTTAAAACACCCGTCAATGACGGAGAATATTTGGTTAGCCCGACCCCTGTGTGCCCCGCTCCTGCAATAAGTGTCTGAACATCCCTGAAACAGAATTACAACCTACAGTAGATGTTAATGTGAACATATGTTTCCCCACAGAGCTGGTCAGTGGATGTAGATATTGTGCTGAGACGTGGAGGCTCAGGCCAATACAGGGTGACACATTAAAGGTTTGTGCTTCAAATGAGCTTCTTGTCTGAGGCTGTTTGGAGCTGGCACTCTTACAGCAAGATGTGACGAATGTTCAAAAAGGGATAATGGCAAACACTTGTGAACGGTCGTGCATGGTGTGTCATGCCGAAGCTCATTAAGGTTCGGGTTTAAGCCTTGATGTCTGTGAATTTGTCAAAGAAATACTGCTATGTAATCCTCCCTTTCATGCCGACAGTGTGACCCAACATGTTTGGAAGCTTTTCATGGGAGGTTCTGGCCTCTGCAGCCAGATTGAGTCTATGTAACTACTGAAAGAGAAAAGCTCATCCATCCATCCATCCATCGCTGGCCCCACCACACACAGGAGGTCAAACGTTGAGTGTGGTAATCTGTAATATCCTGAGTGTTAATCTCAAATTAAGCCTGAGACCACACACCAGGCCATGTGCTGCTTAACACATCTGCCACGGTGCAGAGCGACAGACGCACAACAGAGGAGACTGATGTTGACCTTTATATAGCGTGGCTCCGCCTCCGTTCAGTGCTGTTTGGTAACAACGCTGTGGTCCAGAATATTCAGAGGAAATGCACAAGGACTCACACACACACACACACACACACAGCATCTCATACTCCATGTGGAAGCAACAGCTAAAAGCCGAGAACTGCCTTGAGTTATACCTGAGGCAGGATGGTAGTTACTAAACTGAGGGTTTAAACAGACACACACAAGCTGTGTGGAACTAATTGACTATTGTTTTACAGTGACGATGCAATAAATCATTGTCATAACTGGCAATATAAGACAGTGTGATTTTTTAAAAACTGAAATCAATAGAATTGAGTCATTGGTGTAGCCTTTCTTCTCCAATTGTAGAGTCTGAACACACAAAGGTGCATACACCATGTTGTCTTTTGGATAAATGGCAGCAAAAGCTCAGTGTCCATTGGGAGTGATCCTCTAAAGACTACAGATATTCCATCAGAACAAAACATTTCCCCATAGAAGTTACGTAAGCCATCTGAATTAGGCCTGCACCATATGAGAAAAATACATGATGACACTGTTCAATATTGTGATGACAATATGATTTGTGATAAGTAAGCAAATATGTAAATTTGCATGTTACTGTAACAATACAGTTCCTGAGTCTTTCTGCTTTAATATGTAGGCTACCGATAGATAGATAGATAGATAGATAGATAGATAGATAGATAGATAGATAGATAGATAGATAGATAGATAGATAGATAGATAGATAGATAGATAGATAGATAGATAGATAGATAGATAGATAGATAGATAGATAGATAGATAGATAGATAGATAGATAGATAGATAGATAGATAGATAGATAGATAGATAGATAGATAGATAGATAATCTCCTGCCTCCTTTCCTCACTCATCACATTTCAGGCAACCTTTTGCAATGTGTTTATCGCACATGTTCTTATTGCTATGACGATGAAAATACAATAAATTGGTGAGTCCTTCTCTGAATCATCATAATTATCCTCAGGAGATAAGTCTATAGCAATCCTTTTAGCCAATATATGTGGACATATCATAGTCAAAGGTCATCTTGAACAGACAGTTGGATGTTCCCATTATATCCAATGTAATCAGCAGTCAAATGAATGTGCATTTGCATCCGATGGATTCAAAACTAAAGACAGTCTGGGACAGATGGACGGATGGACCAACCTAATCGTTCAGAAGGATCAAATTGGCAACCGATGGTTTGCTCTTACCTTCTCTACAGCGTTTTTGGTAAAGACTGGATTCCATTTCTAATGTGGTTTAAGAGCATTAATAAACACACTGCATGTGGGAAGGAAAAAAGTGTGTCAGGATGTGGAATATTTTGTTTCAAAGAGAAGCTGCTTGTGTTCATGTCTATACCACGTACATGGACTGTATGTTCAGGCTGCATCAGCCAACAACAGAACTGTCTGTATTGTCCGTTTTCATTTAGTCCCTTTCATGTACTTCCAGATATCTGAGGGGCTTGGAAACTTTTTTTAAAAGCTGAAAATAAAAAGCTGTAATGGCAGAAATATCCAGATTATTGGTTTCAGTAAGGGTTAAAGCTTTTGAGGCCATAACACCGGGCCAGATAAAGCTGGATCCAGTCTTGGGTTTAAACTGAAGGAAGCTTTTAAAGCTCACGCTGACATTTTTGGGATTTAAGCTCCCATTTTTATTCTCACAAATTTCCGCCCCAAAATTACAGCTATTCAGAGTTTCCCTTGGAGTTTTATTCTTAGAAGGACAGAAAAGCCTCTGAAATGGCATCAGGACCATGGGACTAAAGCTCGTGTGGACCGCAATCAGGCTGTCACATGTGAACGTATCCTGGGAATAGAGCAGCATTAGTCAACAGACAAAAGTTTGGTTATCGGAGTGCATCACATCCTGTGGCGCGGGGAGCGTGTGCTGGTGATGTGTGTGTGTTTATATGCAATGGGGAGGATTTGTGCCTGTAATCCCACAGACATTCAACGCCAATTATGGAGTGACCTTAATAAAGAGCAGGATTAATTTTACTTATTAAGAATTTCAACCATTAAAGTCACCCTGAAGCCTCAAGTCAGATGACAACTGGGCAGCGGCGAGTGTTATTTCCACACTGCCATTCTTAACGCGCGTGTTGGACACCTCCAACAGGACGGGGCTTGGCTGAAGAAGAAGCGCCGACGATCTGCCAAGGACAATATCTGTCTGTCTGTCATCGCACACTCACGACTCGCAATAGAAATATTTTCGTCTCCTTCCCCCTCTGCCGTTCCACCTCAAGTGTCCTCTCACCATTTACAGAGCGGCCGTGATGTAACGTCCATACCCAACCATCTCAGAGGGCACGCTTTATATCCTGTGCCAACTCTCACTGCCAGCGGAGGAAGTGGTGCCCTTTACTGTACTGTATGTAGTGATGCAGGAAGTAAGGATGAACAGGACAGGCAGGTGAACGGGTTCAAAGCAAATGTAGTATAGAAGACAAACATTTTTGCATTTATTGTTTCTACCAGGACTGATTGTGTCCCCTTGTAGCAACCAAAAACGTAACGGCCAATAACGTAATCATTTTGGCTGTTTCAAAAGTAATAAAGTCAATATCGTAATAACTTGCCAATAATATAATAAAATGTTTGAGCCAATAACATTAAAACTTTTTTTTTCTTTTTTTTGCCAATGATGTAATAATGTATTGGCTGGTTATTACGCTATTGGCCAATAACTGGTGCCAATAAAGTTATAATATTATTTATCACTTTTCGTATTTTTAGGGTAGAAGATGTCAACATGTTACAACTCGATGTGGTACAACAAAGTTTTTGATAGCCTACTATGCTTACTTTCTAGTAAGTAGGAGTTTGCTTCTCAATGTAGATTACACACAATGCACAACTTCAAATGTTTCACAACTTTGACATCTTCTACCATGAAAATAAGAAAAAAAAACATAGTGATACATACTGTATGCTATTATATAATCAGCTCCAGTTTTACAATGTCAAAAGTGTTTTTTGTTTTGTTTTAAATACTAGGACAATATCGTATTTTTTTTTAGGTCTTACATTATATTACATTTAAAATGGACAAAATTACAATAATTTATTACATTATGGGCAAGTTATTACATTATAATACATTCAGCTCCACTTTTACAATGTCAACATTTTTTTTTTTTGTTGTTTTTTTTTTAAATACTAGGCCAATATCGTAATAACAAGTTACTACATTATATTACATTTTAAATGGACAAAATCCTTATGTTATTGACAGTTATTATCCCTTCTTCACTAAACATTTGCTAGGCTCTGTTAAAGTTTATTTTGAAGTTTCAGCCTGTTTGCCAGCTTGCACTTTTCTTCTTCAGTGCCTTCGGTGGTACACCTCTTCATCTCTTCACACGTTAGGCTACCGCCACCAACCGTGCCTCTGTGCAGCAGCGTGAAACCTGCGCTACGGAGTGTGAACCGCACGACTCACGCTTCCGTGGGCGTCCTCATACAAAGTGAATGTGACCTAAGCTACCTTTAAAAGCTCTGTTAATGTCTGCATTTACTCTTCCTTCACTCCCCGTCTCTACTTTCATTTATCCTTCTCCCTCGTTCTTTACCTCCTTATCTCACGTCTAATGCTCACACCTTATTTTTTTTAATCTCCTTATCCATCATTGTCTGTCGTCCCTCTCACTGAGACTGATTACCAACCAGGCAGGTTGCACTACGGGGCCGCAGGTACGGTGTATATTAGTTTTGGTATGTTCATTATTTCCAATTACTCACATAATATCAACTTGCTTATTGCTGTGTGAAGAGGCTGCTGCATAACTATCTATGCACTCACATGGTACATACAGTATTCTTAAATTTAACAAAGTAAGCAAATGCAAATGTGCAATGGGAGCTCTGGTTGCAGTGGATTTAATGGAAACTAAGACATAACACATTGCCCACATTATGGTGGAGGGTCAGTGGGAGCCAGCAAGCTAATGAATCCGGCTTTATTCTGCTTTCCTTCTTTCCTTCTTACTGCCCTCATCTGTTTTAATACTCATTTCTTTTCTTTCCTACATTCCCCTGTTCTCTCTGTCCCGTCCTTTCCTCCCCTCATCTCTCATTTTATCCCTTCTTCTCTCTATTTATCCTAAAGACTGTATATCCAGTCCTTGCTTTTGCATTTTCAAGAAGGGGTGAGGCACTGATGCAGTGAGAAAAGAAGGGAAGAGGAGGAATGGTGGTATTTGAGTGAAGCATCGATATGAAATCAGTGGACAGCTGCTCTACAGAATGACAGACGTGTCAGTCAGAGGAAGAGCAGGGGGCAGAGAGGGAGTGGTGGGGGGGCAGAGAGGGAGTGGAGGGGTAACCACAGAGAGGAGTGAGATAAAAGAAAAGTCTTTATGTGTTTCCCACAGGTAGTCAGTTCACTTCAGCAGCACGGCGACACAATGACGACTTGTTATTGATGTTTCTTTTAGTGAGTGCCATAATTCATGTTTTTTTTGTGTTTTTCCCAGGCACTAAAGTCTGTCAAAGCACATGAAGCTGATTGCACTGCGACAATCACTGATTATTATACTTCCATCTGTTTGTAGAGGCATCATCTTAAATGGCCTCCGTTCGGTCTGCAGCAGGCACCAACAATGTCAAACTCCGGGGAGCACAGATGTGCTACATCACTGAAGCATCACTGATGAATTATGGTCATTGGAGTTCCTTAACTGTTTCAATGTTTGGCAGAATGGAAGCTTGGAAACTTCACTGCTTGGTGCATCACCGCGCCGCTGAATGTCTCTAATGAAGATGTACTATGAGACACTTTTTCTTGTCCACCATATGTGCTGGACACCATAAGGACATAAATTGCTGTATATCGTGCTCAAACTGACTTTGATACCTTGTCGTAATTACTTTAAATACCTCAGTCTCTTTGACTTGTGGCTGCTACGTAGCAATTAAAATTAGTTTTGAATATAAGATAAGATTATATAACTTTATTGATTAAATTCCACCGATTCTGTTAAAATGTGTGAAGGAAGGAAGGATTACACATCTGAAATAGTCATATTCAGCAATACTGCACTCTTATATAGAAATAATAACAACATCTTATTCCCTGTACTACTGTAAGATGAGCTATAATTGTGAGGGATTTACTGACTGTTTGTTCAGGAGTGCCATGGATGAGGGGACAAATGAGAGCTTAAATCCATTACTGTGTACTTGCAGGATCTGTAACATTTACCTGATGGTAACAGCTCAGAGCCCCGACTGTGTGTAGGATCATTTAATATTCTCTGAGTCTGTCTGAAAATACCTTTGTCATATGGTTTATCCAATAAGAGGACTCCAAGTTCTAATATCCTGATATGTTGTGTTTCCTCTCCAAAGGGGAAACATATAAGCAGCACTTATCACTTCTTTATTATGAATGTCACGCAGGAAACGGCTGGATCTGTAATAAAAACAGTGTCATAAAGAATGCTGCACTACAAATACATATTTGTAAATACTAAGATACTATTCAAATTAATACGCACTGGATGTATTTTTGAGGACAAATAAATACTCTTCCAAATTCAAATACTGAATGTGTAATTAAAATGTTCAAATCAAGGGGGCAGTTGTCGGTCTGAGAAGTAAAGTCACTTTCGCGTTCAAAAAACTGCAATCCCCTCAGCTTCCTCTGGGGGCTGGTGTCAGAAGGGAGCATTCCCCATAGACCCCCATGTTAAAATCACCGACTTTACATCCTCGGTAAACATGATCAAAACCTGGTGTCAGAACGTTTTTTGGTCTCAACCGATAGTTTCTCTGAGGGGGGTGAATTTTTTTTTTTTAACTCTACCGTTTTACTATTATTAGGTTTAAAATTCTCGCATAAATTAGGGCGTGGAAACGTTGAGTGACAGGTCCGGAGCAAGGCTAGCTCAGTTTAAGAAACACAGTAAATTTGTTCACTCATTCAATTCAGAAAATCTGGAGGATAATGAATTGTATAGTTTCATACCGAGTGAGTGTGGACTACTTCCTACATTTGATATAGATTCACAGCACTAATGAAAAGTGGATCTACAGTATTGATCTGAGTTGTGTCTGTGTTACTGCAGAGGAAAATGCATATTGTGTCTATGTAGTTCATTAAAAACACATTATTAAATTAGACAAACATTTCACTGCCAGAAATCACTCAAAAACTAACAAAACTATCAAATGAACATGTTTTTTTTCCCCCTTTGCATCGTCAAAACGACTAAATCCAAACACGGTGCCAAAATTTACAGTGCTGCAGAGACCTTCATTAAACTGTCAGGCAGGATCGAACAGGCATATTGTAACACAAAACTCTCAGTCAAGGGGCTGACGGATTATTCTTTGTGCTGCCTGACAGGTGGAAACAAAGCACAGTTGAATTTCTCAAGTAATTACTCCTGGAGGCTGAGCAACGGAGCAGCAGTAATTTACAGTTGCATGCTGCTCCTGCCGTAAAAAGAGTGTAATCTTTCCAGTCTGTGCCTGCACTGCTGTCACTGTAAAATATGAGAGCCAAGGATGCAAACTTGGTGCATTCAGCTCTTTTGCCCCTTTATGACTGTGTGTTTTTTCAGAGGGGCGAATGTTGCCTTTAAAGGCTCCGACCCCCGGCGTAGAGCACGGCCCCTCTCCATCAGCCGGTGGACGACGGTCACTCCACTGTAATGTTCTTTCATCTTACTACAGCGCTGTGTTCAGATTGCTGCACGGCTGCTGCTATTTAACACGCCATGCCTCTGCACACTGCTCCTAGAAACACTCCTCGGCTTTGTCCGGAGTTAATAAGCTTGTTACTCCCCACTGACTCTAATATTGTCTTTCTCACCACTAGCACGAGAGCCCGGAGCTATTAATCCACGGACATATGGATTTTACAACTGCTAGTATTTCATCCCGCAGCATTTATTGCATCCAATGGTAAACGCTTGACGGCAGCCACATAAGCAACGACACATCCTGTATTGAGATGAGAACAAGTGGAGTATGATATGTAGGGGTTTTTTCAGAGCATTGTGAATGCCAAGTTATTATAGATGTGTGTGTGTAGCTATACACAAATGATACATATAGACACAGGCTATATAGGATGTCCCGATACCGCTTTTTCACTTCCGATACGATACCGATATTGCAGCCTTCTATTTCGGCCGATACCGATATTGATCCGATATTAGGAGTGGTGAAAAAAATCGATTATTTATATTTTTCAATTTCTAATACAAAGGAGAGTCCTCCTGTTACTGGCTGACAGGCTGCTGCTGTCATGTTCCTCTATGGGACAGACAGTAGTGAGCTTTCTTTTGAACTGTAAAATATTAAAAAGTAAACCTCATTTACAACTGTTATTGAATTACTGTATGTACATCAATGTCAAACAAAAGGCAAAATCTTCTTGCCTCAAGGTTTTATTTGTCACTCCAAATTGAAGATTAGCCTGCTCTACAGTAAAAATGGCCTAAATAAAATAAAAAGAGGAGTAAAGCAATATATTAAGCGGCAATATTTAAGCATCAAAGATGTTCAATCAAACCCACATAGTTTGAAACACACACAGCCAGTATCAAAACTAAACATAAATAAATATATAAACATAAATCACATGTTGGAGTGGGAACGAGAGTCACCTAGGACAGAAGTGCTGGAGCGGAATAATGGACTGCTTTTATCTGAGCGTTTATATCAGAGATTTTAGATGCAGTCCGATATAATCCGATATTCGTTTTTTTGGCTGATATCGGACAGATAGCCTATCCGATATCAATATCGGATCGGGACATCCCTAATTTATAAAACGGAAAGGTGAATTCAAGCCATCTGATTGGTTCTCATATCACACATAATGTCTGTCTAGTGTCTACCACAGCTGCACCTGTTAACAAATCACTTTGCGTGTGAGAAACGACAACTCCTATCTCAAAGGTAGAGTGTGTAGGTTCTGTGCCTGCCTCCTGCCCCTGACAGCAGAAGCAGCAGTTGTCAGGACTGCAAAAAACAAACAGTAGCCTACAGTCCAACTGAAGCACTGGCCGTCACGGCAACAGGAGTCTTGAGGGCTATGCTGCAACGAGTAGGAGGGATGTCGCAGTGAGCCTGAAAATGGCTACAAGTAGCGGATGCTAGCCGCCACCGCTAGCGGGTGCTAACGACGAGCTAGCGGCGGATACCATAGACACCTCAATGAGGTTGGCCCGTTGCTGCAGTACGTCAGCGTGTCCGCCACATTGGATGTGGCAGATCTGCCCCATGAACTAATATTAGTGAATGGACTGAACTTCATGAAGCAACTTTCTACAAATACGTTAATGCCTCTCATTTACCCACACACACACACACACACACACAAATATATTTTGGAAACAGATACAGTAAGCAAAGCAGAACTTAGAGCTTTTGCTTCCCAATCTTCCGGCCACTAGAGGGAGCTAATAACGAGCTAGCACGTTAGAATAGCCAGCTAGCAACAACAAACAAAGTAGTGCCTATGTTTTTCATGTTGTCCCCACGCCACAGTGCAATTATGTTGTTTCCACTTAAAGAAAAATGACTTGAAATTGTTTGTGTATTCTTATTTCATATTTTCATTCTTGGTAACCAACTTCGCGTCAGTCCGAACAACGCCCCTTAGCTGTGGTATGCTCAAGGGGCGTTGTTCGGACTGTATTGCTCAAAATAAGAGAGTGTGTATGTATATATACACAGGGAAGTATCCCACCTGCGCTCATATTTTCATATTTCAACATTCGCATTAAGAGCACAGTTAAATTGCATGAAATTAGGGGCTCGCTGTGGCCCCAGCTGACAATGAATAATGGGGATAAAGGCCGGGAGAGCCTATATGGTAATGGCCATATTTACAAGGACCATCAATCATCTCCAAACCGCCAGCAGCCCCATCCCTCATAGGATGGAGAGAGAGAAAGGGGCGGGACGCCTTCAAAACAAACTGCTTCTCCCTCTTTCTCATCCGATCAGTTCTCTCTCTCTCTCTCGCTGCAGTCCAACTTTAGCTTTTAGGAAAATCAATAGTGATGAAAGTGATGAAGTGCAACCTTGGTGAAAATGTACCAGCCTCGCCACTTCAGACATGTGCCGCGTTATAGGGGGGATCATGTGAATTACACAGCGGTGACATAAAGCGTGCGTGAAGCTGGCGGCGTCGCGGCGACGGGCCGAGACAGGGCAGGGCCGAGGAAGACCGAAGACAAATACCCCGGCGCTGGAATTGGACGTAGTGAAGGAGGAGAATAATTGCTTAGTAAGGGAAGATCAAGTTGATATTTGTGAAAATCTAATTGTGATCTGTCAGACTCCAGAAAAAGATCGATGCCGACACACAAGCAGCAGCTGGAAGACTTCAGAACAGAGAGGAGGCGGGAACTGCAAGAGTAAAAAGGCTCTGGAGGGTGTTGAGATATTTTATGTATGTGAAGGGATTACATTTACTACACAAAACAAGAAAATGTTTGTTATCAGTTTTGAATTGTCATAATGGAAGCCTGAGGAAAGGAGAAAATGTAATTAAGCTGGGAATTATGGTCCACATTTTTCAGACAGGATAGTGAGTGTGCTGGTTGATGATGAGGGAACAGTAGGAGTCTGATACTGTTCAAACATCTGGCAGTCAGTTGGGATACAGCGTACTTAAACCTGACCTAGCCTGACCTGCTACCTGCTGTGCCATTATCACCTATTTATGTCAAACTCACATAAACATGACAATGTACTTTAGGAGTACTGAAAAATGTATTTCTAAATACAGCAATGACCTGGAAGCATTAGATATAACTGCTGGGATGTTAACTAACACAACACTGATGGTAGGTTTTTTCCAACTGGTTTATTATGACTTGGCCTGATTTGAACTCTCTGTAATGGGACAGCATGTTAAACGGGTAAAAGCTGAGCCAGGAAAGATCTCTGTTAACTATGATGGATGTTTATAATAGTTTGGGTGGCTGTGTCACCATTCACTGGTTCATTTTTTTTTTAATCAAATAAGTTTGGTTTAGCTAGTGGTTTGTTTAATTTCTCCCTGATTTTGTGTCAAACTGAGATTCTGGATGATTTTTTAGCAACGTCTCTGCATTTTCAAATCGCTGCAAATTTCGAGTATACTATTAAAACACCATTAATGTATTTTTTTTTTTTTTTTGGCCTGTAGCAGCAGAAACAAGCTGCTAACATTTGATATATCCAGCTCATGTGAAACAGCATCATCACTCATTTGGAATCGGATTCCTGTCGGCCAAATAAACCGAAGTCTGTTCACCAGCTAGTTGCTGACTTTGTGTGTCTGCTGCTTGGTGCGGAGCCAAAACAAACCAAAACAGTGGAGTAGGGGTTCAGAGCTATGAGCTTAGTACAATCAACACCAGAGAGAGTCGAGAACAAAACTATTTGCAACAATTATGCAAAAGTTCAAGCACTAATCACATGATCAACTGACTATGGTCACTAAATAAAGATGGTGGCCGAACCCATGAAGATCCAACCAATAATAAAACAGAAAAATCATTTTAATTACTTATTGGTCATTATACAACATCCAGTTACATAAGATTAAAGAGATACGCCTTTTTTTTTTTTTTAGGTGTCTTGATCACTCCCGAGTCCATGACCAGCAGATAGACACCATCCTTTCGACTGCGCGTGCAGTAACAAGGGAGATAGAGCCTAGCTTAGCTCAAACACTGTAAGTGTATAGGTAGTGTTAGCCTGCCTCCACCTAAAGTCATCAGAGAAACTCTTCAGCAACTCTAAACAGAAACCGACGGACCGATCTTTGTCTCAGAGCTGACAAAACTCTCCGGTAAGGCATCTTGAGCGGTCAAATGCCGGTAACGGGACGAGACCGGTCAAAACGGAGGGTTCAAACAAAGAGGGTTTATTTTGGTTCAAGCTAGCTACATCGAGGGTAGGTTAGCTTCCTATTTCAAAGTAAAAACACACATTCTGTGGTCATGGTTTTCTGTATGTAAAGGGCAACGGGTGTTTTATTTTGTGAAAGTAACCAGAAGTGCGTTGGTCACAACGGCTAGCTTGAGTAGTGCGGAATTCATCCAAACAAAATTGTAAACAGCTGGTATTTAGACAAATTAACGACACACTGCTGATCTAAACGGCTACTTTCTCACCTAAAAATGTTTGAAATGTTGATAAAGTGATATATTTACAGAGTTTAGAGCTAAAATGAAATCATCTTCTGACTGCTGATTTCGGCTCGGGTAGGAGGCAGGCTAACACTACCTATACACTTTGTGAAATGACACTTCACTCGGGAGTGAGGCAAGACATGAAAATAAATGTTGGAGTATCCCTTTAAGGTTAGGTAACCTTAAACTTGCAATAGAAATGCTTGACATCTACATAACTTGTGCATTATGGAATCAATTAACATGAATTTAAGTCCTTCAGTTGATGAACATGACAGACTAACAGAGTTATTACAGAACTGACACTTGTTACTACGATGTGGTAGTGATCTTACTTGAAGAAGTGTCCACTAGTCCATGAATGTACACCCAGAAAAATGTTCACTTTAACAATAAACCACTTGAACAAGAAGTGACATAACACACACACACACACACACACACACACACACACTTATAGGTCAGGGAGAGTGAAACGTGGTGGATTAATTAGAAAAGCAACGGGTGAACTTTTTTCAGTCTGCACTCTAAAGCTTAATGATTTAAAGCTTAAATGAATGGCCTAATGATTAAGTCAGAGAGAGAGCGAAAGAGAGAGCGACAGAAACAAAATCAGCTGTCTCAGAAAATGAGTGAGGGAGCGTATATGGGCAGGGAGATAAGGAAAAGGAATAAAGAACAAGATGGAAAATGGGATGAGAGGGAGAAAGCGTGAGGCAGAGACGGTGAGCATAAATCAAAGAAGGAGAAAGGAAAAGGGGGGATGGGGGGTGGGGGGTAAAGTAAAGGTGCCCATGGGGGTTTTGTTTGTAACAGAGAGGAAGACAGACAGAGCTGTGGAAACCATAAGAGAAGAGGAACAAAAGAGTGGCTGAAAGGGAAGGTGAGGCGGGCCGGACCTGGATCACAGTGGGGAACGTGGTAAAAGGAGAAACCAGAGAAAAAAGATAAATAAAAGAGATCAGATCAGAGTCAGAGAGACATAAAACAAGGTGGAGGGGGAGCACGTGTCAAAGAGAATGGAAGAGACGGAAAGAGGAAACCAGGGAGACACGGGGGGAGAACACAGGTTTTATAGAGCAGGAAAGTGAAATCTTAACTCATCTGTCCTGCTCCTCAAGTAAAAACTAATTCCACTCAGATCCAGCTCTAAATCTGACTGGAGCTGAGCCAACCAGTTGTCTAACTTCAACAGCTAAGCACTGTGTTTTTCACAAAGGCCCATACAGTGTAATGTCGCGCTCCTGTCGACGACCATCTTGTAGTCTGCCATCAGTACCATACTCTACCATGAAGGAGCTATGGCTGAGACTGGCTCAGGAGTCAGAGGGACAAGAAGATGATGGTTTTATCTCTGTATTTTAAAGAAAAAATGAATATTATATGGTGAAAGTTATTATCATGGCAAATACTCCATGTCTCTCTACTGTAGTACTGTAGCCTCTATGCCAGTGGTTACCAACCTTTTTGGCCCGTGGCCCCAGTGTGACATCACTAATTTCTGGTGACCTTGCGATCACAGCCGTCAATCAAGATGTGCCAGCTCAGATATTTCTATATGCTGCATTTTATTTGAACTCGATTTATATTTGAGAAAGTGTAAGTATAGAATACAGTTGTTTAGGATTGTGCGTGGTGTTTTTAATCATAATTTTAAAAAGAATAATAATTAGTTAAAAGTCAGTAATCAGTCGTTTTTTTTTATCAATTACTAGACATTTCAGGCGACCCCATTTGAATTCCAGGCGACCCCACATGGAGTCCCAAGCCCAGGGTTGAAAAACACTGCTCTATGCAGTGCAGTTACTCCAGATTCACTGTATTGATACAGAATAGATTATTGATCCTAAACAAGATATTATAGCTTCTTCCTCTGATTCTTCAGATACCTTTCACTCAGAGGTCAATAATGTCAAGGTTTCTAGTTGGTTACTGGGTTGGGATGTGTTAGTTAGTTAACACTGAGGTTTATATAGCAGATAAACTGTTGTCAATGCATCAAGAGCAGAAGGAATGCATGACTAGTAGTGACCTAAAGGGTTAATCCCAGGGACTAACTGGACAAATGTGCCTACCAGTTGTTGTCCAGTAGATAATGTATTTTACAAGGCAGAAAATAAGGTTGTACAGTTTAGTGTGGATGGCATGAAGTATATCTGATTATCTTTTAATGACTTTAACCACACTGTGACTACCATAGTACGATACAAAGGAAGAGTCAGCATGCAGGGTATCACAGAGGATCCAGTATGGCCGCTCTTGCCTGGCTGCAGGGTTGAGGAAACTTCAGAAACCCCAGGGATACGTTTCACTTCTTCACAAAGACTGATGAAAGAAGCTCTCAGCGAGTTAGAGAAGCTGTTGGATCATCGACTATCCCTGGTGTGATAAAGGACTTTGCTTCTCTATATGTGAAGCAACACAAAGGAAGCAGCGGCCGTTTTCTGACAAAAAAAAAAAAGGTTTAAAAAGATTGAAACAGATTGAAATGAATTAATGTTCCAGCTTTTTATCTTGACTTCATACAGTTTGTATTGTAACAGAACACTGCAGAGGCCTGATCGAAGGAGCGGGAGACAGAGACAGAGAGCGGTGTGAGTCAGCCAGTGCAGAGGTTTCCACTATCCCAGGACCCGTCTTTACTGATGGTAATTACAGTAACGATCAGCAGGCAGACCCCGCCCACCCAGCGCCGATCCGGGCCAGGACCCAATATCACCTGAGGGGGAGGGAGCAAGGACAAAGAGATGTGGAGGAGGGAAGGGAGGGATTGGACACACACAAAAGAGTAGGGAGATAAAGGAGGAGAGGAGAAAGGGAGGAAGGGAGGAGGAGAAAAGAAAGAGGGAGCTTTAGGTGGAAGAAGGATACTGCAGGCAGGAGGAAAGGAGGTAAGAAGGAAGAAAAGGAAGGATGGAGGAGGCTAACAAGATAAAAGAAGCAAATGAAGAAGAAGAAGAAGAAGAAGAAGAAGAAGAAGAAGAAAAAAGGGAGCAAAGACAAAACAAAAAAGGAGGGATGCTGAAGGAGAGAGGGGCAACACAGAGGGGTTGGTATGTGCAGAAAAAGAAAGGATGGAGTGATTAAGACAGAAACAGTGGGAAGTGTGGAGGAGGGAAGGGAGGGATTGGGCAGACACAAAACAGTAGGGAGATAAAGGAGGAGAGGAGAAAGGGAAGAAGGGAGGAGGGAAAAAGAAGGAGAAAAGAAAGAGGGAGCTTTAGGTGGAAGAAGGATACTGCAGGCAGGAGGAAAGGAGGTAAGAAGGAAGAAGAGGAAAGATGGAGGAGGCTAACAAGATAATGGAAGCAAATGAAATGGAAGAAGAAGAAGAAGATAGAAGAAGAAATGAGAGAAAGTAAGGTATGGGTACGTAAGGGAGATGGAAGAAGCAGTGAGGGAGAATAAGGGAGCAAAGGAGAAACAAAAAAGGAGGGATGCTGAAGGAGAGAGGGGCAACAGAGGGATTGGTATGTGCAGAAAAAGAAAGGATGGAGTGATTGAAACAGAGAAAAAGTATCAGAAGCTGGATGAAAGTGAGCGAGTGACTCAAGTGGAGACAAAGGAGTGGAGGGATGGAGGGTGGGAGGTGGATGGAGAGATCAATCACCAGTGGGCCTGGTGTTGTACCACTGAAAAGACTCAGTGGCCAGGAACCAAACTTTCCACCCACACACCGTCTCTTCATCTCCAACATCTCTCTCTTCCTCTGGAACGCCCTCCCCTTCCTCTTTCCTCTCCTGTATATTCTCTCTGTTTATTGCTCTCCTCCTCCTCCCCCTCTCTTAACGACACCACACATCTTTCAGCTTTTTAACATGGTTCTATATTTCCGCTCTTCCTGGTCTAAGTGCTGACCTATACAGAGATAAATAGGAATATTCCCTTAAGAGCCATTAGAGGCAAATACAAGCCAATTCCCTGTCTGTAGATGCTCTCCAGATGACACTTAAAGCATATTAAGTCATAACTCACTGCAACACACAAGTGGAGGAAGTGGATATCAAACATGAAAATGTGAAAGAAAGACTCCAAATGACACAAATTGGCCAAATCCTCAAACTTTACAACACTGACGAATGTTATGAGCCAAATGCAAGTAGAGAAGCTGTAAGTCCTGAAACTACAGAGTGGATAAAAAGAAACCTGGTTTGGGATCAGCAGCTATACAGTGCACATCTGCTGTAGGTGCCAGTACAGTATGAGGTTATAAACGTTATAAATGCTGCTACCATCTCCAAAATGTTTCCAGAAGCCTAAAACCGAGAGACAACTTTAATTGTAATCATGGTGAAGGTGTGTTTCATTTATCCACCTCTCAGTGGCATCATGTACTCTATGATGACTCAGCACTCTGGTTGCCTTCAAGAAGCTGAAGATCAAGAAGCTTCCAGGTTTAGTTTAAGCTGCGTTTTCAAGATGTGTCCTTTTTTAAATGAACCTGCTTTCATCCCCTGCTCTATTTATTGTTGAGAGGAGGACACACACCCCTATACTGCTGGTAAAACCCTCCTAACCATCTGGTTTATAAGTTACTAGAGAAACAGTCCAGAGAAAGCTCTCAGGAGTTCCCTGACATCCTGACTGGAACTGTCATAATCCTTTATTCCGCTCTAAATTATTTCTTTTTGAGAGGAGACTTCAACCTCCAGTTAAAAACACAACAAAAACACTACAGTGGAATGAGTGACAGTGAAGGAATCAAACCAGGAAAAGCTGCTGACAATCATGGTTAAGAAAATGACTAACATGATCCTCCATCATACTTCATGATGTCATCCACGCCACCTTTAATTATTGTTCTGTTTGAGGCAAATAGAAGGACAGCAGTCAGGTGCTGTGTGTTTAAGTCAATTACTGTCAAAATGTATCAGTTATCAATAAACCAAAGTCACTGTTATTATATTATATTATATTATATTATATTATTATTAAATCTGGAGCTTTATTCCCACAGAGCTATGAATAAGAAAACCAGACCTGTTGTGCTACACAGAACAAGTCACATGGCACAATCAAACTAATTAGAAATCAAATGTGGAGTAATTACAGCTGACCACAAACACCACACACACACACACACACACAGCCCGGCAGACAGGACTCTACCAAAGCCGAGACGACTAAAAATAACTTTGTGTCTCTGTTATTAGAAACTGACTGGACCCATGAAGACCTCTGAGTGGAGGCTGGTCACACAGTCGCTATTTGTTTACAGGTCGTGCAGCACAGTTAATATGATAGCACTGTCAGTGTCAAGTCAAATAAATAACATGATAACATTGGTACAATTAAAAATAAAATGTAAACAATAGTTTGTGAATGTTTATATCAGTGGTTCCCAACCTTTTTTTGCCTCGTGACTATTTGAACTCGATTTATATTTGAGAAAGTGAAAGTATAGAATACAGTTGTTTAAGATTGTGTGTGGTGTTTTTAATCATAATTTCAAAAAGAATAATAATAAGTTTTTAAAAAAAATCTCCGTAATTTTTTTTAATCAATTACTAGACATTCCTGGTGACCCCATTTGAATTCCAGGCGACCGCACATGGGGTCCCGACCCCAAGGTTGAAAAACACTGGTTTATATCCTCAGCAATCTGCACTGACGCTGTTGTTTCAACTAACACCATCAGACATGTTTGTCTTGTGTCTGCTCATATGTGTGCGAGTCAAGATCATGTTACTGCTCATTTGTTTAGAAGGCAAGCTGAAGCAAGTCCACAAGCACGCACAAACACACACACACACACACCACACACACAAAGGTCGTGACAAAAAATAGGTCATGACACTTGCTACTGTCATTCTCTCTCTCAATTGGCTCCCATGAGAGTAAACAAGCCAAAGTAAGCAAAGTAAATTCATGTGCGAGCGACAGCAGATGCTTTGAGGATGCTCCATCTGTGTGTGTGTGTGTGTGTGTGTGTGGTGCATTCATACGTGTGTGTATGTTTGTTTGCACATCTGACATGAGAGCTGCATGTTTAAGTATCCACCTGGGAAAACCTCCATGTGTGTCTCTGTGCATATGTGTGTGTGTGTGTGTGTGTGTGTGTGTGTGTGTTGTTGGCTGAGACTGTGACAGAGATGGATGAGGCAGCGACGGCCCTGCGAGGGACCGCTGCGCTTTTGCGTCAGCGACCTCTGGCCTCGGCGAGTCCGGCGGCAGCGGACATGCTCTCCCACCATGCATTAGTTAATGACCAATCGCTGTCTCGCTGCAAACACACACACACAACGCAGAGGTGAGTTGATTTTTTTTCATCCTCAAAAAGAGACAGAAGCGAACGTGTATGAGTATGAGTGTGTGTGTGTGTGTGTGTGAGCAGATGGGTAATGGGCTGGAGGGAAGGGTGACTCGACAATGACTTGACGAATTTAAACACCCCAGAAGGACTCTGTGCTCGGTTCTCCTCCTGGATCTGGTCCAGAGCCGCTGAGAGAAAGAGGACAAATCAATTTGCTTAAACATTATTATCAGAAACACTCCACAGCTACATGTGCTGCCTTTAAATGAACTGGGATGTCTCGGTGACGGGGTCAGGCTGATGCAGGATCTCAGGCAGCTATTGGCTCATAAATATAAGATAACGTGCTTTATACAGTATGAGCTCAGTTTGTATTTATTTTTATAGTGTTACAACATGTATCATTTGTCTTTAGCTGGCCATATTCTACATTTTTTATTCTGTCATAGCACTCTAATGTCGTCCAAAAACTATTATAGTCTGCACTGCAGAACTAGCTGACATGTTCCTTTGGTGAAATAATGAACTTTCTCTCAGTCTCACATAAACCACCCTGCTGTGAAACTCTCACAAGCACCAAAATATGTTAATCCACAGAACAGTCCTCAACAAAGGCTCCATTTAATCTGGTCTGCATTAAAAAAAAGAAAGAAAATAGAAAAAGAAATATTGTGTAGTTGAAAGTGTTAAAGGTTTTCTACTATCTGATTATAAAAAGGACAAAATATTAAAAAAGTAATTTAAAGGGACATTGTGTAACTTATCACATTATCTATTCACAAAATCAAAGTATAAAGTCTGTTTTTCATTAATCAGTAATCCCCCCATCAACAAAGTGAAGTGTTCCTTTCAGCTCTGAATGAGCCGTTCATATCATTCATATCTCCATGGAGCGGGTAAGCTCGGTGCTGCTGCCATGTGGTGTCTCCATGTTTTTACGTTCAGTGGCAGCGTGACGGTAGGAAACCAGGAAACTCAGCGGAGACACCGGAGCTGTCGGCTCAGGTGGAGGTGGCGTCTGTGAAAAGTCACCGCGGTAACGCAGTGAGGAGGAATGGAGCGTTACACTGATGCTGCATTCACCTGCAGTTGGGCAGACGGCCGTCGCTAACAAACCAGATGTCATTTTAGTCACAGAAGTCCAGAGTAAGCCAGTAAAACGTGGGTCAGGTAAACAATACGACATCGCCATGACAACATATTGTCACGTGTATTGTTTTGCCTCGTGCTGACGGACCACTTGTTTACATAGAGGCTTGTTTATGCCGTTACGTGCAGCGGCTGTCGTCCGTCTGCCGTCTGCCCAATTTCACGTGAATGCAGCATGAAAAATATGATTGAGTTGCTTGTGATATACAACCACAACACTAGATGGGAGTAATTCCTACACAATGTACCTTTAAAAAACATCTAAAAAGATGTGATAAATGTAAATGTAGAACATCACAGACATATAGAGAGGTTTAAAGTGTATGTGTTAAAAAGTGGGAGTGTGTGTTAGGGCCCCAGCATCTTACAGGTCAACAGCATGTTGCATGGTGCCAGATGGGTCTCATATATAAAATCTCAGTGATCTATGTCAGACCACCCAGCCTCCAGTGTGTGGCAGGTCAGAGTGTGAGAGTGTGTGAGTGCTTTCACGCAGGAGACAATCTACTATTTACATTTTTGTTACTTTCAAAAGTTTGATTGAGCCTTCACATCCTGTGTTGGTGGATCACAAAGCATCCAGGCACCTTGAAACAATTTAGTGAGGTAGAGAGACACTGAGAATGAGAGAGGACACCTTACTTTCTCCTGGCCTAATTGCTTGTCTTCTCCTGCGCCGTCCTCTCCTCTCATTCATCTCTAAACATGTGGAAACAACACCTCTCACCTCCTCTCTGTTCTCCTCTCCTCCTCTTCTCCTTCCTCCTTTGGCACAGTGCTGAGCCAGCATCTCTGCCTCCTTCACCCCCCCCTCACCCCCCTCCTCTCTCTCCTCTCTCTCTTTCTCATTCTCCACCATTGCTCTCCCTCTCTATCTCTCTGTTTTGCTTCTTCTCTCTCCCTCTCTCCGAGCCACAGCAGTGGAACATGGAGCCCAATGCTAATCAGCCTCTCCCGCTGTATGTACACCTCCCTCCTTTTCCCCTCCCTCTCTCCCCTCCACACACACACACACACACACACACACACACACACACAGAGGAGATAGAAAACCCCGTCTAACGAGTGTCAGGAGTCGTAAAAACCAACCCAAACCTCACCTCGCCTTTTATCTGCCTCACTTTCCCCTCGGTCCCCTCCTCTCTCTCTCTTTTTATTCCTTTTATGTCAGCATCAGCTCCCAAATGAGGCAATCAACAGCCATGGAAGTTGAATACTGGATTTTTTCCTCGGGGCATATCCCTAATACTTCACAGCCATCTGTCATGTAGACTGTGGTGTATCCGTTTCCCAGTTGAACAACAATGGTGTCATTTGAGTGATAAGGTGTGATGTATCGGCGCGGTATTGGCCATCAAATGGAAATCCAATTCTGACAAGCTGAGTCACTAAATCAGACATGGGTATTACAGGAAATGATGTTGTATATTGTGTTCGGCCCTGGTGAGTGTTTTGTGATCTTTTTCTGTTTCTTACTACAATGATTTTCAGCATTTACAAATGAATACACCGTCTTATCCAGCCAATAATTCCTCTGCCAACTTGTCAATTAGGATACTGCTGTTTATCCCGTTAAAGACCAGAGGCACCCTCTATAAAAAAGAAAAAAAACTAAGCACTGTTGAAAACAAGCTCCTAAAATCTGAGGGTTTTCTGAAAGATCCTAATGTTCACTGAAATCTTCATTACAGTGCCTCTGAAGCAGATAGAGACATTATTGAGAGCTTAACACAGTGGTTCCCAACCTTTTTTGGCTCATGACCCCATTATGACATCACAAACTTCTGGCGACCCAAGCGTCAATCAAGATGCACCAGCTCAGATGTTTTTAAATGCTGCATTTTATTCAAACTTGATTTATATTCGAGAAAGTGAAAGTATAGAATACAGTTGTTTAAGATTGTCTGTGGTGTTTTAAATCATACATTTAAAGCGATAGTTAGACAACTCTGTCTCATAACGTTCTGTTATTATCTCATAGCGTGGTGAATGTGCAGGTCACAACTTGTCCACCAGAGCGTTTTGGAGTTGTTGGATTGTGTATTTGATGAGTTTGATGAGGGAAACCAAGAAATCCCATTAACCTCCGTAGAGTAGCTCTGAGCAGCTCGTGGCTCTGCTCCGCCATTCTAAAAATAGCTGGCAATTGGCAATGGGCCAATTTGCCAAAATGTTGAACTATCCCTTTAAAAAGAATAATAATTAGTTAAAAAATATTTTTATCAGTCTTTTTTTTTTTTATCAATTACTTGACATTTCAGACGACCTCATTTGAATTCCAGGTGACCCCTCGTGGGGTCCCGACCCCAAGGTTGAGTAACACTGGGTTAATCCTTTTTTTTTATTGTAAATCACTGGCTCTGCCTTGGAAATTGTGTATGACGGGCAGTTTAGCAGGTTGAAGTCAGTCGTGTTTGTTGTTTCCACTCAGCTAACTGCTGAAATCTGCTTCAATATCACCCCCACTCTCTATTGTCTGAGCTGAAAAACAAACTAATTACATTTCCATAATAGATTCCTCTACCCTGACATGAATTTCAGCCCATCACAATGCATTTCTGACTATCCACTCTGTCTGTGCGTCTCATAAAATTCACTGCGATTTGTCCGTGACCTTGTGTTTGTTCAGTGTTTCAGCAAAACAAAGCACCTGCTGTTCAAACTGAGTGAACACGGGGTTCACGCACGGGGTTCAACTGAATCATTCCAACAACCAATCAGAAGGTCTTTCGCTTTGAAGTCACGACATCATCACCGTGCCGGCCGCTGCTGCAAAGGTGGGTCGTGCTACTCTGACATGTCAGTGCTTTGATTTTTCAGAAAAGTTCCACTTGACTCAGTCTTGGAGGCGGTCTCGTCATTCTCTTGGTTCACCGTCTCACATCTCTCTGAAAACTGGCTCATCAAAGTGCTGATTGCAACACATTTATTCTACTGTAGCTGACAAAAGGATCTAATCAATCTAATATGAGCCACTTTTGGGACGGTGTTTGTGATTGAATTACTTCAGAGTTTCAGGAAGTCACTCTAATTTGGTTTTCGTGTCCCTGAGTCCCAAAGTCCCCCCTCACTTCACTGTTTATATTTTGAAGCTGAATGTATTTCACAGCTACGATTCAAACATCATCTGGGAGAAACACACTATGATCGGGGAACAACAGACTCCTAAAGACATCATTGAAGTCTTTGAGAACTTGGAGATCAATCTCTTGATACACGTGTCCTTGTACTGGCTGCATAATGTGGTTAACAACATCTGAAGGTTTGGAGAATAAAACTGAGTTTGTTTTACACTGGTATTCTTAAGTTTGTGTTTTAGCTCAGCAATTGTGTTAGTATATAACCAGAAATTGATTATATCCATTAAAGTGTAAAGACTGATGAAGAAGATGTCTCTTGTGCACACATAATTCTTAATGACTGAAGAAGAAGACGCCAAACCACTGCAGATTGATTTGAAAATATTCATACGGAGAGAATCAATAGGGATTTAGTATTGAATACCGAAATTCAGTTTCGGATTCAGACGTATTTTGGCCTTTTTGATGGGGTTTGGTTTCTGCCAAACCTTAAAACATCAATTGAACCGAACCCTACACACGTCAACGTAATGACGCATGGTGTTTACGAACGATATTCTGTCCTCCCTGAAAGTTCAAAGCACTCTCAGCACAGCCAGCATCACTGTCATTATCACAAACCTAACATAAAGTCCGCTAGCTTGATGCTAACATATGATGGAAAACATCATAGATGGGCTAACAGAAATTATCATCGCTATCGTGGTAATTTAAATAAACAAATAGCCATTATTTTAACATAAACAATGCATCCACAGGCACATATTTTCTCTGCTCTGTGGAAATAATTTCACTTTTGGTCTTTTTCTTTCTTGTTTTGAATGAGAAAAAATACTTAAGCCTGTATCCTGAATGACTTCAAGCTGAAATGTTCAGTGTTGCAAAACATATAATTGTCCAGTGGTGTGCACAGACTTTTTGAAGGCAGGGTCGAAAAGAAAAAAAGGGCACATACAGTGTGTGCTCGCCACTGAAGAAAGCACTTTAGCATGTGTTTTGCTTACTGCATTTATAATGTATTTACTGTATGGGCCGATGATAAATCTGCCTGGAAACCAAACAATAAAGAAGCCCCTCATACACAAACTGCCTGAGAATCATCAAAGTGTCTTCAATATCATCCACTGGCACCAAACAGGAAGTGCTAATATCTAATTTGGTGTGATGTTTCATGTTGCCTGCTTGTCACAATATGAGCTCAAAATGAGTTCCCAGGGGTGAAGCCTGCCACGTAGACACAAATGAAGGGAATGAGTCAAACTAGCGTCAGTTCAGTACACGCTGCTGTTACTTGACACTGATGTAAATTGCTGGTAAATGTCAATCTGACACTGCGGTACAGCGGTAATTGTAAATCCAGATTAAAAGGCTGCAGCAGAAAACGTGACTGAAACGTGAACGTAAAGCGGCCGCGCTGCTAACGCCTTTTATTTCATGACATTAAAAGTGGCGCCTGCGGTCTGAGGGTTTTTCTCCTCAGAGAGTGTGACATGGGATTCACCAACACCGACGGAGGACATAAAAGTGTGTGTGTGTGTGTGTGTGTGTGTATGTGTGTGTGTCCTGCAGCAGTTGTGTTGCATCTTGTCACCAGATTCTGTATGACACAACTAATTAGGCTCTCAGCGTCAGAGATGCTATTCCCACACACACACACACACACACTGCCTGTCTGAGGGTACCACATCGTCAAGACAGGAAACACCCTGGGTGCCGTGACAACCTAAGGAGCACCATGGGACCAGAATGCACTGCATCACCACAGGCAACAAGCACCACAGGAATGTGGTGGAGTTCTCAAATCTCTTGTCACCATTCACCCTCTCTCTTTCTTTCTCTTTCTCTCTTTAAAGCCCCAGTCTGTCACTTATTTGGCTTTTTATTAGCAAAAATCAAATATTGCTTTCATAAATAGGTATTTCACTGAAGTCAAAACACAAACACATACAAATGAAAGCTTTCTGGTACCTTAGAATGAGTTGTTACAAGTCGTTACAAATACATAAGTGTGCAACGCACCGAACCGAGGCGGCCATGTTGCATCGCCATTTTTTACGTTGAGTGGCAGTGTGACCGTAGGTAACCATGGAAACTCACTGTCGGAAAGTTTTCCAGGTAGCGCCATAGACTGTAAAAAGAATGGACGTAGCACCCGTGACATCACCCATTGGTTTCGGGGAGTCTGTTTTGTGCCTCTACTACAGGGATTTGAACTGCGCGATCTTGGATTTTAGGTGGAGTCTACTTGCCATATTTGGAGAGGTGCGGCGGTTAGCCGGCTGAGAACCCGCCCACTGAACTCGAAGCAACCAATTAACGGCCGGTAAACTGTCTGTGAACCTGTCACTCAACGTAATTTATGCACGGATTTGAAGCCTAAACAACACTAAAACTGTTGTGGTACAAAAAAATTCACCCCACCCACAGTGTTTACGGAGGTGGAAACTATCAGTAGAGACCAAAAAAATAAAATGTACCAGGCTGAAAATATGTTTTTTTAAGCTGTAAAGTCGGCTATTTTAACATGGGGGTAAATGGAGAGTTGCTCCCTTCTGGAGTCAGCCCCCAGAGGAAGCTGAGGGGATTGCAGTTTTTTGAACGCGGAAGTGAGCTTCACTTGTAGAACCCACAACTCCCCCCTTGGGTAGCGCCTGTTAAAACTGTCACCACTGTGTAGTGTGAGGAAGGACTGATGTTGCATTCAGGTGCAGTCAGGCAGACGGCCGTCAGCACTCGACAAGAGAAATAGGGTAAAACATGGGTCAGGTAAACAATACGACATCACCATGACAACATATTGTCACGCCTGTATTGTTTTGCCTCGTGCTGGCGGACCACTTGTTTACATAGACGCTTGTTTATCCTGTTACATGCAGCGTCTGTTGTCTGCCTGACGTCTGCCCCATTTCACGTGAATGCAACATCAAGAATACGTTCAGATATACAACCGCACCATTAGATGGGGGGAATTCCTACACATTATACCTTTAACTCTTTCTCTTTCTCTCTCTCCCTTTCTCCATCTCCAATATGTGTGTGTCTCTCACTGTGTAATCATATCCTTTACACCATAGGCTCCCGATCTAATCTCATGCATCGGTACTCTTTAATTAAACTGATTTGCAGAGACTCTCTCCTCCAGTCTGTCCTCAATTCATTCATGCCCCCATACCAAAACACACACACACATACAGTATATATACTTGTGCAGTACATCCTCATTCCTCCTATGTTCTCGTTTGGCAGCTCTGCAATCAACCGAAATGCCACGCAGTTCACAAAATGTTACTCCTAATTATTTCCCGATCTCATTGAAGCAGCTGCTCCCCATCCGCCACAATCGCTCTTTGATTGGTGACACCGAGCGGTGACGAACAGCCGAACCGGAGTGTCCCGGAATGACACCTCGGGGGTTGTGGCGGCGGCGGCGGCGGGCGGAGGAGTCAGATTGTCACCCGGCCGTTGTTTATGCAGTTCAATTGTCAGCTGAAATTGAAACGGAGCGAGATGGGGTTATCCTCCCGTGCAGCGTGTTGCATTTTTAAAAACCTGCTGCAGCTAATCATAGCAAACAAGAGAAAACGCACACACACACATACACACACACACAACTTGTACAGTAGCTCCTTTGCCTCCAAGTCTAATTTTCTGCACAGAGATAATAGAAAAAGTGGAGCTACAGTATACGCTCCTTCCCCTGCTCTTCCTCTCTTTATAATTTCCCTCTTTGTTCGGCGGCTTATCTACCTCCTTCTCTTTCTCTCACCGTTCTCGCCCCAGTTCTGAGGGATTCAATTTCCCTCCTGTTAATAAACTGCACTGTAATTATACAAGCTGCTTTATTGAACTGGACGGGGATAATTCCCTTTATGCATACAGAGACGGGCCTCCCCTTTAAAACCCATCGGGGGCAGCCCCATCATCTCCAGCCGGCACGGTGATCTCCTCCTACATCTGTCCATCTGTTCGTCTGTCGTCTCTCCTCTCCCAGTCGTCCCTTAAGTACCTTTCTTCTTCCTTTTTCTGTCGGCGGGGTCAGTTTGTCTGGCTTGCTGCTAGTGATTCATTTATTACTGTCATGTATCTCCATTACGCTGCGGCGGGGCAGGGCTTCCTGCGAGGGAACAAAACCCTGTGATAAAAAAAAGCTGCTTGAATTGGGTTTAGAGAAGTCTGCTGCATTATCCCAGAGGATGAAAGTACTGAAGAACTGAAAGACTCTATTCTATTTGTGTGGGTGATTTCCTGAGGAATTCAGGTACAGAACGAGATTTAGCCAGGGATCAAATTAAATTCTGCCTCGAGGACGCAGCGGCGCTTCACTGTATATACACATACTGTACTGGAAATGATGCGTGTCTTTGTGAAATTTGTGTTTGAATCACACACGGAGACAAGCAAGAATAAACAAATGAAAATCAATCACGCATGCACAAGCTTTGTTGCTTTTGTCATCATGTGAAATGTGACCAGCTGGAGCCACCATCAACATTCTTCTGTACACTTTGTCTACTGTCTCTGTGCATCAACCAGTAGACATACAAACCACAGTGTGTGTGTACTGTGTGATTCTTCCCGATGGCCCCTCCTACTGGCACTTTTGCCATGACGACCATAAACTCCCTTAAACATCTGGGTGGGGTCCCTGATGATGTGTCCTGTCTGTTCTGTAGCAGCTACCAGGCTCAGTGTTTCTGGGGCATCTGTAAATTGCAGGATCTAACTATAGCCTGTATGTGAGGCGTTTAGGGGACATCTGTACTTTGAAGTATCTGATGGTCTGTATGTGAGGCGTTCAGGGGGCATCTGTAAGTTGTAAAGTGTGTCAATATCAATACTCTGCATCTTGCAGGTCAAGTGCTTGGAGAACAGGTCCCATGTGGCATATGACTGACCGCGCTGATCGTCGATTTGACTCCCGACCGAAGCGATCCTTTGCGCATGTCAATCCTCCAGTATTTCTCCCTGCTTTCCTGTCTCTCTACAAAAAAATGCCCCCAAATTTATATATCTAAATATATATATCTATATATATATATATAGATATATATTAAAAAAATACTCTACCAGGCGGGTTTTCAGTGTGCCTCTTTGCCTGGAGCTTCAAACAGTCTAGGATTACCAAAGCATTTTACTGTACAAAGAGGAGATTAGAGTTTTCTGATCGTTGTGCATTCTAACTTCCTCAATCAGTTCATACCATAGACTGTAAAAAGAATGGCCGTAGCACCGTGACTTCACCCATTGGTTTGGGGGAGTCTGTTTTGTGCTGCTACTACGGGGGTTTGAACCGCACCATGTTGGATTTTACTTGCCATATTTGGAGAGGTGTGGCGGGTGGCCGGCCGAGAACCCGCCCACTGGCCTCGTAGCAGCGGTCTCCGGACCTGTCACTCAACGGTTCTGCGCCCTAATTGGCCAGAATTTTAAACCTAATAACAGTAAAACGGTAGAGTTTTTTTAAAAATTCACCCCCCTCAGAGTGTGTGTGGGGGTAGAAACTATCGGTTGAGACCAAAAAACGTAATGGTACCGGGCTTTGATCATGTTTATTGAGGATGTAAAGTCGGCTATTTTAACATGGGGGTCTATGGAGAATGCTGCTTTCTGACACCAGCCCCCAGAGGAAGTCGGGGGGATTGCGGTTTTTTGAATGCGGAAGTGAGCTTCACTTCTCAGACCCACAACTCCCCCTTGGTTCAAACTAATGTCTTATAAACATATTAAGAAGGAAACTAAGGAGGAGCCCTGTCAAGTGCAGACTAGCAGAAGAACAGTAAACTAGTACATGCTGTAATAATCACTGGCTACACTAATCAGTTTCTTTCATATTGGTTCAAATATGACAATAATTACCCAGGATGCTATGGGTGAAAAAGAGGAAAGACTGCAGGGATATGGACTATCATCTCCATAATGAAGGAAACTTCCCATGAGACGATCTTCAAAGTCTTTTTTCCATAACAAATGTTAAAAAAGACGGGATCATCTTAAAATCATAATAGACTGATATGGTAATATAGAGATAATCAAGATTAATTGTATATTGATTAGGGCAACAGTAACAGTAATGGGGCTAAGACGACATTAGAGGAAACGTTATTGGGTCATTAGAGTCAAAAAGGGTTAACTGCTGGAGATGAGCAATGAGCTCATGTGCATTTACTGGCAACGTTACGCTTTAATGCTCCATGTGGAAAATTTGGGCTGTTGGTGGTGCTGGAGGAAAGGTCAGAGAGATTAAGATTGATTCTCTGCAGATCATGAATATCTACAGTAAATTTCATGGCAATCTGCCCGGTAGTGGAAACACAGTACCCAACAGACGGACCAACTGACCAGGGCTCAGAGTCTGAGATCATTTAGGCTCAACACTCGCTCCTTCATTAAATATTTGCCTTAAGTTAATTGTGTTTAAGTAGTGGCGACAGCTAGAAGTTTTATCCTACTGTCAAACATAATTAATATTTATGTAATAGTGGAGAGCTGAAAGGGATAGTTCACCCAAAATTCAAATTTCACTCATTATCTACTCCCCCTCATGTGGACTAAGGGTTGGGAGAAGTTTCAGAGTCCTCCGTGGCTTCTCTGAGTTACAGCGGGGCTCCGTGCAGCACTGCATGTCCATATGACGGTTGAGAACGGAGCTCACTTTTCTTCTTCCAAAAAGACACACCAAAAAACATCCAAATACCTCCATAGTGCTCATCTGTAATGTCCCTCTTGTATTGAAGCCCCGACATGATAAATTGTTCTGAAAAAAATTAAATAAGTCTATGTTTTAAGCTTGTTTGTAGCGGAAGCTGTGCTGCACGGAGCCCCGCTGTAACTCAGAGAAGCCACGGAGGACTCTGGAACTTCTCCCAGCCCTTAGTCCACATTAGGGTGAGTAGATAATGAGTGAAATTTGAATTTTGGGTGAACTATCCCTTTAATCAAACCAAGGTGTTTTTGGAAGCTACCTACTGTGGTTGATATGACTATTAAAGAACATCAAATATATCTACCCAACTAAAAACCTATTGAATTAACCATAACTATTTTTAGATATTAATTAATAGAATTATATTTAACATGATACTTGGTGGATTTCTTTTCCCCTCCTCCCTCTCCACAGGGGGGTGAAGGTCAGAGGTGAAGGTCAGAGGTGAGGGTCAGGCTCAGGGAGCATCTCCAGCAGCAGCAGGGTGTCTGTGCCTTCCTGAAGGACGCTCAAGGTCACCTCGGGGAGCAGATGCCTCCCAGCCGGGCGGCTTAATGGGAGCTTAGTTAAGATCATCATCCAAAATCCTCAAGGGACGGAGACTCCTTAGTGAACCACTCAGTTGCTGTTTAAGGGGGAGTGTGCAAAGAATCTGGCAAACACCTCACAGATCCACACCAACATGTAAAGCCGTAATGACTATCGTCAGGCCAATCATTACTGTCATGCAACAGGGAGGCAAAGCAGGACTAATTGCTTCCTCCTAAGGCCCCGTGAGATTTACTGTGTACACAAATGATGGCGTCTGGAGGGGTACCGGGGGGAGGGGAGAGAGGCAGCTTTTCAATAAGGTGATCAGCCTTCCTGTTTCACTACACTCCCTCATTTTCTCTTTGGTGAGAGGGTGAGGAGAGCTGGAGCCGTGGAGGTGGCGGTGGAGGTGGAGGGCCGTTCTGTCTGCATCTAATTGCAGCGGGTGTGGGAGTAGCTGGTTTATGTAATTACAGTTAAGTTAAAGCCCCTCCAGGCAGCACCAGGGCTGAGAGCAGGGAGGCTGGGAAATCTGTAAATGGAAATGCTTCAATTTAAGGTGATTGAAAACTGTGAAGTGATGTCAAAATTCACCTAGCACCATGTTCATATGCTCCAATTCAATAGAACTTGGGACAACGAGGAGTTTCTGTTTGGTTATAAAAAAAAGTCTCACGTTAACGGGGATGAATCTACGTTACCCACACCGACCAGCGTTTCCTTACTTTCGGTTTTGCGGACGCTGCCCGGTGGGTCATGGGAATAACGCCGCCGAATCGCCGTTTATGGTCGGAACTACGACGGTATCTGATTGTCTTCAAACCTCTGACTTTCATTCTTGATGAATGAAAACATTCTTGGCAAGACGGCCGTCTTGCGCCGGTCCAAGAATTTCACGGTGCGCGCGGAGGCTCATGGTAAATGTAGTATGAAAACACTTTGCTTTTCAAAACTACTCATTGTCCCTTTAAAGGTGTTCAGAAATGGCCGTTTGCCCTGTTTGTCCTGCCTCCTTCCACCAGTTTCCACCAGTTTCCACACGAGTTTACATGAGTGAGGAAAACAAATTTGATTGGGCGTTATCGAGCGGGCGGGATATTCAATGTTTGTGGCCAGACCGGGCGGTGTGTGTCTATGTGCGAGTGTGTTTAGCTAACGTAGCTAACTGTTAGCTAGTAGGTTATGTACGTTATAGCTTGCTAACTTAGCTAGCTAGGCTAAGTGATGGACCTCAGGAATCTACTCGCTGTCAAAGCTTCCTGGTTTTTCTTAGACGTTTGACTGACGGATGACGGACCCTGATCTCATTGGCTGATGAATCGTGAGCAACGTGATGCATAATTTGAGCGCCACTTTCACTTTCACCCACATTTACACGAAAATAGAGTTTTGCACGAATTTTGGTCTACATCGTGTGATAGATGAGTGATTACACTAAATTTAAGACCCATAGTGGGATCAAATTCAATTTTCTTGTCTGAACACATTTAAAGTACTTTACAGTGTAAGACTTCATTATACTAGAAAAAAGAAACAGTAAGAAACCTCCAATAGAAGCAAGCTGAGGATGCGTGGCTGTCTGTCTCCACTTGGTTGTCCCTTCTATACTAGCATTTGAGTGTATAAATGCATTTACACTGACAAATTTGGCAAAATGCACTGTGAGCACCCACTGGTGCACTAAAATTGTCAAAAGGCTCTGTAGTAGAGGAGCAACAAATTTTCTGACTTGTCAAAATGGTGGCAGAGGATGGAGGACACTTTGCAAAAAAAGTTGGCACAAGTTGGACTGAAGACAATAACTCATCATAATTCATGTGCAAAAAAATGTCTTCTTTTCATATCCAGAACTATTTTGACTCATTCAGTGTGCCTTTTAGTTCAGATGAGATCATATACATGTAAGACAGGTGTTAAAGGATATGTTGGCTGTTTTTCAATGGTACAGTTCCTTTAGCTACTATAGGTTAACAATGCACACTACATCAACTGAAACAAATGAGCATTAAAAGAACATAGAATTGTCCTTTCCTTTCAAAAACAAATTGCTAATATTCCAAGGACAAACGGTTTATAATGACAGTAGCTCCACAAGAAGAAGCTAAGTGTTCCTGCTTCCTGCCTCATTGGATCTGTGCTTTACTATGATGATACAGTGTTATGAAAACTGACATACGAAGATATATATAAGGTTGTATTAAAGTAGTTTTCCTTCTGCATGTCCAAACCCATCACTTGTATTGAGTTAAATAGTGCTGTGTCACCATATATTGAATCCTGAATGCAGTAAAATACATCATGTGGACTGAGGTCTTTACTTCTTAGATCCTGAAGGACAGTCCTTCACTGGCTGAAGTCACACTCAAGTAATTCAGGAAAAACTGGAACACACACACACACACACACACACACACACACTCAAAGCAAGCCAGTTCTCAAAGCAATCGTCTCCATGCTTCTAAAACCATTATGATATGCTGTAAAGGCTAATCCAACAAATACACAGGTGAATGTGTGTTCTATACATAAGGGACTTTGAGGATACATTGCCAAGAAACAGTTAGCACGTATATCCATTCCAATCTGGCAGTCTTCTGCAGCCGATGAGAAGTCCTTCTTGCTTTTGGCCAGATTGCAGTACCACAACAAAAAGCCTGTTTGGATGTATATATTCAGACAAACATTGTGTGAGTCCACAAAGTCATTGTCAGTGGACAAGCTCCAGGCTGTACATCATGTTGACATTACAGATTACAGTCTGGCTGCCGTAGCTCCAGGCCTGCATACAGCAGCAGCTCCACTGTCCAAGGCTATAAGTATAGCCTGCGATTGTTCTTAAATTGAATGCCAGTCTCTTTTAAATTGTATCCACTTCACAAAACATAATGTCACTGTGATATCCATTTTTATCTTTGTCTCGAGTGCCTCTGAACTGCTTTCAAGGCGTTTTAGTCCACCAGGGCTCCAGGTAATTGTCTTTTTAAGGTGAGACACTACAGGTGAATAGGGTAACACATTAAACTAACAGATATCACCATTAAACTTAAAGTTTATGACTTAGAATTATTTTTTGTACAAGTTCTGTCAAATTGTTGTTGTTTAAATATGTAAATGAGGCAATATATAATGAAATATGTGCTTATTTGCATTTCCAGAACAGAAATCTGAACAATGGATAAAGGCACTTTCAAAATTTTTGTTGACATATTAGAGTCAGAAGGGGATTTTGGATATCTCTTTTTATCACTCTGTAAATGAGAAAATACTGTCACCAGCCCTAAAAACCTCCAGAATATAGAACATAATAAAAGGTTTGGTGTCTGCAAGTGCTGCTGAAGTGGAGATTTCTAGTTCAGAGTCTGAGGAAAAACTAATTTTGAGAAAACGGCCTTTAAAGATTTGTATTGTAAAATTCCATATATTTTTACGATTTGTTGCTGATACAAAGGAAATTACCATTTTTGGAGCCCATTTCATTGTGCAGGAGAGCTGCACGGCACAGTATACCACAGCAGAATGCTAACTTTTGGTGGATTTGGGAGAAATAAGACAAACTGAAGTAAAATAACCACCTTAATATGGATTTTCTACCATTTCTTTCCACTAGTCTGAAAGATGACATGTTAAGGAAGCAAAATAGCTCAAAATCTCAAAATTGATCAGTGCACAAAAAATGTTTTTGCCTGTACTGGCTTGCCTTAAGACATTATGACTGAAGGAAGCTATAGGATGGGAAGCAGAAGGATGAGGCAGCACAGGTTCCAGCTCATGTGTGCATGTGACTACAGTCCAGGAACACAGTCAGGATCAGGATCTGGGATTCTCCATGTTTCTTTGTTTTCCCCGAGTGACTCTCTGCACGCAACCCTCGGTGCTTCCCTCCCTGAACTTCACACGTGTTCTAATGTAAACTGTGATCCACACATACTTCATCTTCCTATGTCACGTCCCTCTCTGACATAAGCACTCCCCAGCTCCCCGACTTACAGTAATCTAACATTTATACTTCTGCTGAAAGCCACACACACACACACAACACAACACAGCCCGACCCTGAGGGTGTGTGGGTGTGTGACTGAGCTGCTTAATATTTGAAGCTGGTGCGTCTAAGGCTCGAGTGTTCACTTTACCTTGACATGTAGTGGGAGGAGGCGTGCTCCACATGTACAAGTTCCGCCCATACGCTGCTGTGTGAAAGCTGTGCTTTAATGTGCCGCCGTCTGATGCAGCAGACTTGACGTGTCAGAGATGAGACTGGCAGATCTTTTCTCACTCAAGTCTAAATGTCGAGATGAATAATACGTTTTGACTTTAGTCCTCAGCCGACATCACTGGATTTTCTCTCTCAACTGCCTTAAAGTAATATCAGTGTTACGTTGGCTTACTGAGTAGATCTGATAGGATAATGATCACAGCTTTAGTTTCCAAATTAATACCTGCCCACGGAACTTGATGCTAGACACAGGTACAGGTTTCTTTAAAACATTTAAATAATAGATTGAGCTCGATATGACCTATGACCTCAAAGGCAAATAACACCAATTACTATGTAGATATTCTCCAACTTAGTCTACATGTTAGAGCTGTCAGAACGAACTTCGCTATTCCAACAGAATTCAAATTATTTAAAAAATGAGAATATTCGAAGATGGAAACTGGCGTTTTGCAACGACACAAATTAACATTGTGCGTCGCAAAGATCAGGATAGTAAACATGTTGATAAAACAAACTATTTTGTTGTTGTTTTTTGATTGCCCGTTTATCCGGCTGGGGCAGTGCTCCTACGTGTTCTCATACCACACGCACACCTTTTATTAAAGCAGAAGTAAGCGATCCGGTGGTTTTGGCTAACTTCCTGTCAGCCGATGGAGTTAGCAGCCCCCACCCTCGTCATGGATCTATTGGTCCTCGTCCCTACGTCACCACATTCACGCGTATCCCTTGGCTGCACACACAGAGAGGACCGCCCCTTTATGCCGTTCTCTCTCCTCATTGGATAAAGGTTGTAGGATACAAGGAAAGTTTTCTCCTCGGCTTACAGCAGAGCAGAGTGACTGACAGACCCGTGTTTCAGACCAAACACTCTATAGAAGTGATTGCTGTCGGAAGATAGAACTATTTAAGACTCATATTAACACAAACATTCCACTTACTTCTGCTTTAAATTATATTATATTTAATCATATTTCAATTTCCCTTCTTGTGGTTTTATATTGAATTGGTAAAACTTAAGTGTTTTACAATGCCCTCAAGTGGACGTGGGACGTAATTATAAGCTCATATAGGTATAATGAGCTAAAAAAAAAAAAAAAAAAAACATTACACATTTGAATTTGAATATTTAGCATAAGAAGCATTAGAGATTTGAATCTGATTTGTGGAGAAGATTGACAGACCTAGTACATGTACAGTAGCATTTCTATTTCCAAAGAAAAAGATGCAGAATAAGGGTGAGACAGAAACTCTACAAAGATGTATGTCACTTTGGGCTTATGTAACTTTGTTACTCATGTAATTTAGAGCTGACAGATAATTCACTAATTCAGATTTTTAGACCAAGTGAAATCAAATAAGACTTAACTGATCCCAGTACCCAGACAAGCTCAGAGACAAGGAAATAAATCAACAAAGTATTTTAATTAAATAATAAATTAAGAAGATCAAAGAGGAAATAGTAATAGTTTTTATTAGTATAAAACCTTAGATTGTGTAAATGAACCGTGCTTATCTTAGTGTATTGCAGCACTGTATAGAGGCAGGGCTCGCAAACTGACACAGACACAGATCTCACTCGGACTTAGAAGCACTGAGTTGTCACAGTCGATCATACAGTGTAACTCTGGATCTGTTCTCTGTCATTTTGCATGTCTGTGTTTTTTATAGTTTTACAGTTATGATGCTAACTGAGCTAGCTCCAGCAGACTCTTCACATTAAATCACATTGTCTTATATATGATTTTACAAAGGCTAGACTTGCTTCAAACTACACAAGAAAATATTATTCATAATTAAATATAACCTATTTCTATTAGCCTATTAACAACTATTACATCATCATGGTTACTATTTGCACCTTTTAGAATTTAAATTCCTACTTATATTAAATCCTCGACTGTATATTTTAAGCAATTAATACATAATGCATATATGTGAATGTGTTAGCATGTCTGTGTGACCGTGCGAAAGTGTGTGTGTGTGCGCGCCTGTGTGAGTGTGTACGCATTGACTAATGCAGAGATACTGTCATTGAGGGTACAAGGGCATCGCTAAAAGCCCTCTTTATGCAAATGGAGGGAAACGGAGATGACAGTGTGTATGTGTCACAGGCAGGACATATCTCATAATGATAACTTATCTCAGGCAGCAGATACGCCCGATATGGAATATGAGAGACACACAAAGTGAGTGTGCCTCCCCTGCTCTCCGCTTCACACACACACACGCACGCACACGCAATCTCCCTTCCTCTCCATCTCTCGGTTACATGGAGTGCTCATTAACAAATTTATTAATGGCCTCTTAATTATGTCTGCTTATCTTCTTCTAAAGCCCAGGCACTGCCCCCAGACTCCAATCTCAGCTTAGCTACACACACACACACTCAACACCGACGTGCACACACAGCATGTATATGTTTACTAAAACCTTTCTCACACCCCCTGTCTACATAACTTATGTGTGTGTCTTCTCCTAAGTGCCGAAATCTTCATTACAAACAAACACACACACACACACTGAATCACTGACTTTCAGACTAAATGATCTGATGAAGGCTCCTATGAGAGTCATGAATTGACTTAAGCCTCTTTCATTCTTTCTCTCCTCCTCCTCCTCCTCCTCCTCATCCCCCGTTCCTGATATAATTGAGCACTGCAGGTAGCTTCATCTTCCCCATGTCTGTCTTTATCTCCTCTGTTCTCCCTCCATCTTTTATCACTCCCTTCTCTCCCTCTATCAGTCCATCTTCTCCATGCCGCCCCTCTCCCTCCTCGCTTCCACCCACGCACCTTCTCTCCACTATATCCCTCCACCTCTCTATCACGCCATCTCTCCCTCGCCATTTTAGAGCTGCTTTTACTTCTTGATTCCTCTTCCCTATCTGTCCATCTCTCTCTTCTCTCTCTCTCTGGCTCTCCAAGATATTTGTGCTCCCTCCTTCGCCTTCTCACACCCATATCTCTCTCCGCCTACTCCCTTTCCTCGGCTCCTGCAACACACACAGTTAGTTTTCAATCAAAAAGACTGAAAGACATCAAATATTTAATCTTTTTTGGTCTCATATCGAATTCCTATAACTGTACATGAATTATGTTAAACAAGATTGGGTTCCTAAAAAAAAAAAATGTTTCTACTATTCTTAGGATGCAGAGTTTATGAAACACACATGCCAAAAAAAAAAGATAAATTGCTCACTGTTCACACAGTGTAACACACATACTCACACATAATAAACAGAGCAGTATGAACACACACTTTGCTCACTTGCACGTGCTTCCTGCCATTCTGCAATCTGGCTGGGATGACTAATGGCTGTCATTTAAATGAAAATGGTGCAAACAGCACACCCTCCCTTTTAACAGTGTGTGTGGCTTTTCTGTACCGTGTGATGACTGTGTAATCAAAAGCCCAGACGGTTTGGAGGGGGAACCCACTCTGCTGCTGCTGCTGGTTGCACTTCTGTATCTCCAAACCCAAATAGAGACGTCCTGATATCACAGTTAAAGCTCTCCAAAACTCCCTGGTTCAACGAGAGCTGACAAGAAGTCGATACTCTCCACAGGCTCCCACTTTGTGCAAGAGACACCTGCAAACCCAGACATGGCAAGCTGCAACTGAAATACACTTGTGTGTCCAGTTCATGCTCAGTGAAGTCACATGTACTGAGCTGGAGATACAGGAAAGAAAGAAAAACATGAGCCACATCATATCAATGTTACATGATTAAAATATAATATGATTTATAGACACACATGCCTCTTCCCTAGACCTCCTGACTTCTGGCATCACACTTCTATCTCTCTATCTCTCCATCCTCCTCCTCCTCGTCTTCCTCCTCCTCCTTTCTCTTGGTTACCTCTAGCTAGAGGTCAGACTTCAGTCTGTCCTTGTCTGCTCTAATCACACCATCTCCCAATTCACTTTTAGTCCTAGAGAGAGACAGAGAGGGGGTGGATGCTTCAATCCACACACACACACACACACACACACACACACACATTTCTCTATAAAAGTGCTATGTGAATTATTTACACGCACATTTGTTTGAATAAAATCAGCAGTTTCTTTTTTTTCACTTATTTTCCTTGTGGTGACTCAAATATTTGAGTGCATTCGCTTCTGTTTTTTTATGCAAATCATGATGTGTAAGGGCTGAATGGAAAAAGGCAAATGCTGATGAACTTTCTTCACAGACAGACTGCTGCTGTGCTGACAGTGGGAGATAAATATAAATGCATTTACACCACTTGGATGAAAACTGTGTCTTACGACAGCATACATTGTTTGTGGTGGTTGCAGCTGTAGTATAAAAAACTCCTTCTGCGACACAGGGAGGTACTGAAATGTTGCATGATAATGATTTACTTGCACATATGTGGATCTTCAAAACTTGCTGCTTCCAACTGAACCACAGTTTTATGGGGTTATTTTCGTCTCATTTATACCTGTAAATGCACAGAGGGTGATCTACAAATATTCCTTGGTTTGCACATGCGTTTTGCTATCCACAAATACAAATTTCGGTATTTGACGACTACCTCAATAATGCATTATAACCATACTTATGAGTTATAACGCAGTTATAGCACTGTATAACTATAGTTATAAACACTCATAAATGATCATAATGCTTTATAACAATAATCATAACACACTATAAAGCATTTTATCATGACTTAGAAGGTTAGGTATTATAATACGTTAGAATTGTTAGTAACTCGCTGACAATGCCCACATTTATAAAGCATTATAAATATAGTTATAATGTGATATTGACTTATAAACGTGTATAACTATCATTATAAACACTCATAAATCATCATAAGGCTTTATAACAATAAGCATAACACATTGTAGAGAATTATAACTCTACTATAATACTTGATCTTATAAGCCATGATAAAATGCTTTATGATGTGTTATGCTTATTGTTATAAAGTCTTATGATCATTTATGAGTGTTTATAACTATTGTTATACAGCGCTATAACTACATCATAATTCATTATAAGTATGGTTATAATGCATTATAGAGATAGGCGTCAAGTAAAGTGTTACCCAAATTTCTAATTTGTAATTATTATTTTGGTTTTTACACATACGTGTGTATATGAAAATATATTGTGTATTTGTAAATATATAATTTTCAAAAAAGCCATTTGTAAAATTGAAAATTCTATTTGTGACGTGTGATTCAGCATTTGTGGATCACCAATCACACACGCATCTCTTACCTCTAGCAATCTTCTTTGTTTGTTTTACTTCAGCTACCTGCCAACACTGCCCCCTACTGGTGAGGAGGGCGGGCCATTTGTGAATCACAAGCTGTTTGTGGATCTGTGTGGATCTCGACAAGAACGTCTCGAAAATACGTCACTGAGGAAAGAAATGTGTGTGTGTGATTGGTGATCCACAAATGCTGAATCACTCACACTGCAAACCAAGGAATATTTGTAGATCACCGTCTGTGCGTTTACAGGTATTAATGAGACAAAAATACCCCATATAGTTTATAGGTGCCACATGAACAGCGCTACCATGTGACGAGACACTGCCCTTGCTAGTCAAATTATATTCCCAGAGTTGTAAAATCCTTCCTTAGGGTATATAAATCTATGATAATCTATTCTGATCTGTTACTCTATGAAACTATTGTCTCAGTGAGACTTGAAGCAGCACCAACACCAAAGTCCACCCTGTTGTTTTAATGCAACACACACACACTTAAGAATAGGCCAATGTAAACACGCATTTGCATATGATTTCTGCCATTCTACAATCTGGCGCAGATGAGTCTTGGACTTCCGGTTTGGTCACGTGGGAGTAAGATGCAGGAACAGGGAGCTCCGACCTAAAATTGCTTGTAACTTCCTCTAAACCTAATCTTTGTTGCTTGAAAGCATTTTCAAAAGGTACTTGTCCTTTACCTACAAAAACAGACAATGAGCAAAAACAAACGTACTGCAGCGCCACCGACAACATTAAAGGTCCCATATTATGCTGTTTTTCAACTATTTCACATGGTTCTAAGTTGTCCTACCATAGTGTATTGTCCCCAAATCAATCTGCAGCTCTACATCTCAGCAATCTAAAAGTGTCTCTCCAGAGCTCTCCTGAGAACGAGCCATTTCTGTGTCTGCACCTTGAAATGCAAATAAGATGAAACCACGTCCACTCCACAGCTGTCACGGGGAGAGGGTGTGGTTTTCACTACAGGTACATGTGCTAATGTTGACATTGGGAATAGGGATGGGGTCGGGCATTGATTTCCGGAAAAAAAAAAAAAAAAAAGTTTCTGAGACTCTTATCTTGTCTGAAAAAATGTAAATGTCCCTTTTTTACTGTGGCAGAAGGAGATACATGGACTCCTACACCCATCAGAAAGTTCTGTGTGAAACTGTCAAATAAAAAAACAAGTGAAACTGAGGAGCAGCACAAACTGCACGGTGCGACTGATGAGAAGCTACCGGAGAATATTGACGTGGTTTTGCGCCGGGAGAGGAGACTTCCTCGTTTAGATCTCTCATTCCGTGATGAGGACCACTGCGCTGATGAGAAGCGGTATCATCCCAATATTCTCTGATCCGCGATTTCATTTTTAATGACAGGCGGCTGTTTTTCAGTCAATGATTCAAATCGATCATCTGGCGGCCGCGGTAACGACCGCTCCTCCCGTATCTACCGCTTCATGTGAAATGACGGACGGGGAGAGAGAGAGAGAGAGAGAGAGGAGGATGAGGGGGAGGGGGAGGGGGGCTCGCGACTGTCGCTGTTACGGAAATGCCTCACCGGGCGGAGCTCACGTTTCTCCAGACTGGCCCAGAGGGGGAGTATAAGGAAGTACCGGGAGGTGGAGTCACCTGAGTTCAGCGCATCCTGACGTCAAGTCTGCCAGCACTTCCAATTCGCCCGTTTGGAGACATGATCTCAAAAAAGTGTAGAAATCAATTAAGGGAGTGAACAGACTTTTTCCACCTCCAGGCGTCATAGAAAGGCCACGGGAACACATAGGACCACTACAAAACCTGTAGAAAGTGGATTTTGCATAATATGGGCCCTTTAAACACTATTGCTAGCTAGCAGCAACAACGAGTGATGACACCTTTATGAATCAGCAGGTAGAAGAACTGTCCAAACAACACACCAGTATCAGAGAAGACATTTCCGCGCCAATCAAGCAATCTGCCGGCCCCTTGCAAACCCCTGTGAACACAATGCCTGAGACTGAGACGCTTGGTGGCAACAGAATCCCTAGCAGGGAAGAATTTTGAAAAAGTAGTCACTGCAGACACAGAACAAAGGCTTAAAGCCTCAACTGCAGTTTAGCCAGGAATGCTGATGGAAGACTTAATCAAGGTTGTGGGCGTAGAAGCAAAAAGGTCATAAAAACTTAAAATGCAACATCCACATGCTATGTTTTCATTCTATCTTTCAATCCTTAACCTCATTCAAAGAATCATTTTAGTTCAGACTCAGAAATGATTTCCATCCATGCAGTCATAACTGAAACACATATATACATACATGACCAGCAGTGATGGGAATAATGGCGTTATTGATAATTGGTGTTACCAACGGCGCTACTTTTATCAGTAATGAGTAATCAAAAAAGTTACTGGGGGAGTGCAAGTAACTTGACATATTTGAGCAGTTTATAAAAAAGTAATGTAGTAATTACTTTCCCGGGTAATTAGTTACCTTTATAATGTAGTAAGTCAGTTTCTAAGTTACGTTTTAGGTAAAGTAATGCGTTATCCCTTACAGAAAAACCACATGAACTTCACTTGCGAAACAGGTGTGATTTTTCACATGTGAAAACATTTTGCACATGGGAATCATGTTATTTTCACATAGGAAACGTGTAAAACATGTTACCACATGTGGAAAATGAGTTCATATGTGATTCACATAAAACTGGGCCAAAAACACATTTCCCATGTGCAAATAACATGATTCCCTTGTGCAAAATTTTTCACATGTGAAGTTGTGGTTTTTCTAATTCCTTTTAAAGAAACATGCCTGTATGAAGAGGAGAGTGTAAAAAGGAAGCACACTGACCTCTCTGGTTGATTGCCTGTACAAGATACCACCAGCCTCAGTTGGCTCTCAAAATGAGTGGTGTGGAGGGCAAGTGAGAATGTATCCGACACCCACTCACTCCCTCTCCCTCTGCCACGGTGCTAAGATGGCGTCCTGCCACGGAGCCCGTGTCCTGGGTGAGGAGCAGCCGAAGCCCTGGCAGAGGCAGAGGGAGACTCGGTCCACAGCTGGTATCTAAAGGACGGCTTGCAAGAGGATCAGTGGAGAACGTACATGAGAATTACACAATCCCAACATGTTGGCGTGTGCAAAAGTGTGACAGACCTGTCTAATTGTGGTTCAGCTGCCTGAATCCAGCTTGTTCTCTGTCACATCCAATTTCAACCGCTGAGCAGCTCCACGTCTCTGTCGTGTCATCATTCTCCCTCCACTGTATCTTCTAGCGAGGATCTGTGCACCACCTTCTGCAAAACGCACTCAATTTGTGCTATGAACACTTCAGTCCTGTTGTTCCTGTGCCAGATCACGGCCTATCGGGCTGTTTCACTCTGACATGCTGCCCTATTCCATTGTGATGGAAGTAGTCTATTAAAGAGGAACTATGGCCACGTTTCCGATGTTTTGCTAACCCTCCCCTGGCCATGTGCATTTGTTTACAACGAAGACGGCGAAAAATCAATACATGGAGCTGTGGATAACATACAATGTTACAACGTGTCTATCTGTGTAGTCTTAACTGTCATAAACAGAAGATTACAGGTTACGGAGCGTGTTTTTGTTGCGGTGTGCAGAAACGAGAGCTGGGACACCGGGGCGTTGGCCAGGCACTACACTGATGGTGCAAGGTTGTTTTTTTAGCCATGAGACGCCAGGTGAAGGCAGAGAGCCTCTGTTCTCGCTGTAACAAGTCACGAGTCATGTAGTTAACTATCACAATTACTCCTGAGCTTTTTAATTAAGATACAAATGTAGCATAGCCCCGAGAAAAATCCTGCTTAGTTCATCTTTAAGTTTAAGATGTGATACTGTGCGATGCCGATACGGTGAGCCGCGATTTAAGAGTGTGACATGAATTTGTGATGAGAACCGACTTGAATAAGTTATATCATATGGTTTCATTATAAGGATTTAATGCTTCTGACCTCCATCGCAGCATGTCCTTAAATGGATTACATGAAACACAGCGAACATGAATACATATGTTAATATATCTACTTATTCACTGAACACGAATCAAAGGGGAGAGCGATAGATGTTCTGTAGATATTAGTCATCGTGGTAGACGGCATCATGGGTTTGAATCTGTCTTGTGACCTTTGTGAATGTCAGCGCCCGGCCGCCGCTCTACCCTGTCACTTACCACTTCAAAACGTCTAATAAAACTGAAATGGTTTCAAAATAATGATGATAAATATCTGTGAATGGCTGTCCTTCATGGCCCAACGACCTTAAGGGGCTTACAACGTCTCAACTTGCAAAGATTTCAAGCGGCGCTCCCTCCCCTCTCCATCTCTCTTCTGCCCTTTAGCCGCATGCCGCTGGTGTGATTCACACATCCACCATGAAACCATGAGCTTTCTAATTTGACGTAAATTAATGAAAATTATTTCAACCGACTCCCCACCAACCTACAGGACTTTGGTCTTGAGGATAAGTGGGACTGAGTGAGACCCTCGTGTCTCTTTTGATAGCTGTCAGCTGCTATGCTGCACGTAAAAACATAACATGAGCTCATGAGGAAAATGATCCTGAATATACACACGTTATACAGGCTGTAAATCCACTTTTTATGTTATAATCCTTTACATATCCCCCCCGAGGGAACTATGCTGCTTGTAAAAAGCCATAAACAGTTTTCTCACTCTCTCCTCTATTTTATATACAGTATAGGCTATATATATACAGTATACACACACACACACACACACACACACACACATACATATACAGTACATATAGTATTTATATTAGTGATTATAGATTTTCTTGCACGGTATTACGATTATTATGCATTAATTAATTTCACAACACTATGAATGTATAAAATCATATAGTCAAAATATAATGAGGCTACGTTACTAATTTTATATATGAAATATTTGAAGTATCTATTAATATAGGACCAAATGTTAATGCCCTAGGGGAATTTAAGTGTTAAATTTTATGTTTTTGTTCCGTGTGTCTTGCGCTGATCTGAGTTCCGATCTTTTGTGAAAAGTGATGGTATTTAGGAACCTTTACGATTAATTAATTGTGACGTTTAATACTACAATTATTTCTGAAAACAAGTAACTGTGACATTTCTAATAAAGAATTAAGGGGCCATGACCACCAAATCAGCCTTTTGTGCTTGTCAAAGTCACTTTTCTCACGCTGACCAATCCAAATCTAAGAGGGGGCGGGACAACAACAACAATCTGTGATACTCACTCAGCTGCTTTCTTGCTCGGTTCACTGTAGCTATATCATGAACCCACTTGTTTTGACGGTAGGCCTACCTGAGGGTCCACTGAATGCTGCCACTAATGCTATTTTGTATTTCTTATGCAAACTCAATGTTGTGTAGACCAACATTGTCGGGTCTAATGAAGGAAAATAGACGTGTCAGAGGACTGTTTCCTGTCTGTGAGACCCAAAACAGTAAACTGTTTTCCTGTCTGTAACAACATCTATTGCACGTCTGTCCGTCCTGGGTGAGGGATCCCTCCTCTGTTGCTCACCCTGAGGTTTCTCTGATTTTTCCTTGTTAAAAGGGTTTTCCATGGAGTTTTTCCTCAGTCGATGTGAGGGTCTAAGGACAGAGGATGTTGTTACGATGCCATGTAAAGCCCTTTGAGACAAAACTGTTTGTAAAAACGGGCTATACAAATAAAATTGCCTTGCCTTGCCAAAACCAGATCACTGAGGCTAAAGATGCTATGAAGCTCAAATGAGAGGAAGTGTGAGTTTAGCAAGGTCATCCCAACTGTCACTTTCACATTACACATGATTATCTAACATATTGTGACAAAAACTGTTATGTAAGTGGAGGCTGGAACTGAAAATAAAAATTATTTTGATATTTGGTCTAAAGTTTTATTTTATGATGAGCCCAAAAACAGAGTAAAGATAATTCAACATTCTTCTTGTCTTGATGTTACTGTAATTGTGATGTTATCTTGTGATAACAACCACATCGTGACTGCAAAATCATCCAACAAAACGAAAATTTGAAAAATAACATTTTCACTTGTCTAATAAGATGTTTAAACTTGGTGCTAGACCTAATGAATGGTTGCAAGTGCTTTCTCTGGCTGTCTGTCTCTATCTGCCTTTCCCTCCCTCTTTGCAGAATGGGAGTCTAATTGCATGATGGATAATTTAATGGTGGAGGTAAAGCCCCGGTTTAAAGGAACCTCTCTCATCAGCAGCCACAATCTCTCACTCTCCTGAGAGCACAGCAGACATTTCTTTAAGTACTGTACATATGCATGTGGATGGCTTTTCCTGCATATTTGTGTGTGTGTGTGTGTGTGTACTGGGGCTGGGGGAAGCTGCGCTCTGGCTTGTCTCCAGCTTTACAGATTGATAGCACATTAAAGTGAAGGACGCGTCACGCACCTGTGCTTGTGTACCACAGGGGGAACAACACACAGGTAGACAGGGTGCTGCAATCAGCAAGGTGCCCTGCACACACATAAACACACACACAAACACACACTGGGGAATTTACAGTGCATCTGACTCCTGTGTTGTATATTTTTCAAAGGGACCAAACACATGCCAAATCCTGACACAAAGAAAACATGTATGTGCCGTAGGTCCCGAGTCCACATCGCACCGTGCCCACAGGGGTTGATAGAGTAGAGAGTGTGCACCACCTCCCCTTTTATCATCCCTTTGCACGTGTGTGTGTGTGTGTGTGTATGTGTGTGTGTGTGTACAGCCGGTGTGAGAAAGTTGAGCAGCGGCAAATGTAAGCCTCATGCCTGTCGCTGTGATTCGCCACATTTCTCTTCAAAACCAAGAGAAACGGTTTGTGTTTGCATTTGTTTACACAGATTGTGTGCATGTACATTATGTGAACGCCCGCTCCGTCTCTATACAGTAACATAATGGACTCTGTCTCTATATGGTGGGAACTCTCGCCTCTCTGCTGTCTGTCTACAGACGCACGCGAGTTACATTATTCAGTGTTATTCATGTTCCGACTCGGTAGCGGCACTTAAAGCGCGGTAAATGCAGCGCGCATGTTTAAGAGCTGTAGATGCAGACAATCGGAGAAAAGAGAGATAGAGAATAAAATGACCGAATGCGATGGCAAAGACGAGGCACCCCGTGATCAGAGGCTGAGCGGTGGAGTTCCCGGTGTGTCCTGCCAAAACCTGGATCCGTTTACTGGAGTAAATTGTTTCTTTGTTTCAGCTGCTACTGTGTTTTCCCCTGCATCAGATGGATTTTTCTACCCTCCCTTTAACAACTGCAGATAAGTCCAACTAAAATGTGAAAAAGTGTTTAGTATTAATTGAGTTAGTATTGCACTTTCAGTTAAAGTTAAAAAACTGAAGCAGCAGAGGCTGAAATGTCCTGATTGCTGCTGAAACCTACATTGACCATGATGCATCTCTACACGGACCCTCCGCCTTCTCAGTGGGAGACACAGACTTTATATTCAAAATGTGCTATCTCCAACCCTGAAGAGTAAAATTATCTGATTTTAACTTTCCCCAGAACCACATTAGATATTAAACCTTTTCTTTTTCAGACTAAATGAAACTTCCCTGGGCGAGGAAATTTAATAATGTATCTAAAAAGACAAAGTGAGGATTATTCAGATTTCTGAGCCTTTGTCCCACAAAAAACATTAAATGTGTGAACTAAGATGTCATGTAATAAATTCAGAAGTGTCTTATTATCTGCATTTCGAAAATCACATTTCTTGGCGGACGCATGTCAATACCTAAATAAGTACATTTCTCTTTCAGTAACAGATTTCAGATCAGTTTCAAGGTAAGTGGAGTTTGATTTCAAGGTCACCCAAAAAATAAACGTCAAATTCTCCAATTTATCCAGCTTCACATCAGCCTCTTCCACAGCTGGAAATTCATTGACGGTGCTCACTTAATATAAAGTGTTTACATTTTACACAGAGCAACTGTCCCTATAATAAACCTCTGGAACAAGTGTAAAAATGTTTCTTTGCAATGTGGATCTAAAAGCCTTTGAAATTATAGTAGTTATAATTTTTGAAAGTAAAATCACAATTAGCTTACAAACTACAACTGAAATGCATGAAGTGTATTTCAGTGAGACACTAAACATGTCTGGTCGGTTTACGCTCATTAAAACTAACCAACCATCCAGTTTTACTGTTGCCAGCAGCTAATGATCTTCAATTATTCTACATTCTCAGGGCTAGAGCATTTGCATATTACTGAGACTGTGGTTTGTGGTGAGTCTCTGAAAGTTCAGACGAATAACTGTGATATTGCATATTCCTCCATGGCGCTGCTTGGTGAGTTATATCCATTTAATCACATCTTAAAGTTCATGTAATAAATATTTGTGCCGGGCACACTGACATACATTTGATCTTTCCAGTAACAGATGACTGCGAGGGCTGGGGGGGCCCTGCTGCAGTGCGCCGAGCCGAGCTGAGCTGTCGGTCCACAACACCTGTCGGTAAATCCTACACCACCCTTGGGTGCCACAGCGTCTGTGATCAAAGTAAATTAACACATAATCAGATACCGACGCAAGCAGGAAAGCACGCACTGCACACACGGACTTCTGCACACACGGACTTCTGCCCGCACGGACGCTTTAGTCTTGTGCATCACTCCTGTGTGTGTGTGTGTTTTGCGTTGTTGTGTATCTCTGTGTGCCGTGGCGTGCCTTTATGTCTTGTTCGGGATGTAGCCGGAGGCTTTCATGCTGTCTGTGTTTTCTAGACGTTTGTGTGTGTGTCTGTGTATGGTAACCCCCAATCTATGTGACACACGTCCATACAAACCATGTGACAAATTGATGGCGTATAAAACAGTAATGCAGGCTTTACTGTCCACAGCATGTTTATATTGCGAGTCAAACAATAGGCATTGATTAAAGGGACAGTGCACTCTTTCTGTGGGGATTTGTGACATTGAGGAAGGCAAGGTTGGGTTGAGGCAGGGGTGGGGCGTGGGGGTGGAGGGGTGCAAGATGCTGACTCGACGCTCGCTGGTCATTTGTTACTTGGGCTCTCAAGACGGTGAGTCCCAGCAGAGTGGAAATCGTCTGATGCAAAATAAGATGTTGAGTGCTGCTGGAGATAAATGCATACACACATAAGCATATTTGCATGCACGCTTCTCTATAGAGATGTGTGTGTGGTATAATCTCAGCTGGAGGTCATTTGAAGAGCAAAGTTTCCAGATCTGAACCCTCTTCGGCCTCGCTGCCCTGCTCCCGTTACACTTTGGTGTTCTCGGAGCCGTGCTGTGCCGTGCCGTGCCAAGAATGTGCCACACTGAGGCCAAGCAGCTCGCCTCATTCCTACCAGGGCACTGCAGCCTTCATAAACACAACCAGCCCAACACACACACAGTTCAGCTTCTTCACAAACAATCCTTTAGCTCACAATAAAGTACAGAAACAGAACACACACAAAGAGAAAGAGAAGCACATCCACCAGAAATATTCTATTTTGTCTGATAATGATGATTGATGCCCATCCAGAAAAGCTCCACAGCAAAACAAATGGTGGTCGGCTCCATAAATCAATTGGTTGGGAGGGGCGGCACTGAAAGCCCACATTGATCATCACGCGGGCCAAATGTTAGCATCTCCAAATCATTTATTCCGGGCACCATTTCATACACAACATCTGCCGCACTGGCAGAGACAGAGGGCAGAACCTGTTACAAAACAACAGAGGCCGCCGGCAGCCAGAGAAGCACCCACAGTGTGCGGCACGTGGCCATATATTTCTTTTGGGGGGTGATAGATGGGTCCAATCTATCACTGGGGGTTTGGTTATCTGTTACCACTTCAAATAGTGGAGTAGATCTTGTGGCAGAAGGTTATTTCTGCTGGGACGTCGGCCAGCACTGTTGCAGTTTTGAAAGAAAACTTCTCTTACGTGCTCCGGTGTTATCTGTGGAGGCTACGGAGCGGCCGACACTGAAGGGCCGGAGTCGGAGGAGATCGACTGCACTACAGAAACCATACTCATGTGCATCTTTTAGTAAGAAATGATGTAATGAAGCAACTTTGGCTGGCAGCGGGTTCATTTACTGGGTTTTACTGCACCGCTCTTCCTTCCTGCATCTTCACTGTACTGTTTCAAAGATGGCAGCCGCTTTTAACTCTGAACTCCAGGCTCATTCTGCTTTGTATTCACTCCTTTCATCTACCAGCTCATGGTACAGTCACCACATTATCCCTCAGCCAGGCATACTGTATATATTACTGTACTGTATATATTGTTTTTTTCCCCCAGAATATGTAACGCTTCTGTCAGCCGGCATGTAAGTGTTTCTATACATTGTGATTTTAATTAAAATAATTACATAGTGACATAATAATCTGTGAACCACATTAATAGGGCATGAAAATAAAGGAACAGTACCAATGGATTCAATAGACTCCACTCATTTGTTTTCATGTGTTGTGACAATTCATGCCTTGACAGATGAAAATAGAAACTAATGTGGGATTTTTTGCCCATAAAATCTGCATCATATGAAGGCATGCTGTGTTATGCTGTGCAGACACTGCATTTTCATTAATCTTGTAGTGTGCTGACTCAGAGACTCGTATTCTCATTGGACGTCCATGCAACAGGGAACCAGGGATTCAGTTTCATGCTGATAACAAAAGTGTCATTAAAAGAGAAAGGTTGCAAATATCAGAGAACAAGACGGACGAACCTGAAGATGACTAAAAGAGGCAGAAAATATTTAGAATGTCTTTTCTGCAGCAAAGTTCAGCCTCAAGTCAAATGTAGCCTTTAAACATTTAAAGTACTCCAGTAATAAAACTACTAAGAGTTTCTGACAGCAAACATGAAGACAATTTGAGTATGGAACAAAACTCAAAAATCTTTGATCAGACAGAAATTCCCTCAATCATCAGTGTCAGACTGTTGACCAACTTAACTGTGGCTACAATAAACTGCAGGTGTGGTGGCAGCCAACTGATCCGGCATCAGCCAGCATAAAAGAAACTGAAAGTCCAAAGAAAATTAAATGTATTAGAGCAGATTGTTTATGTGTTTTTAGATTTGAGTGTGCTCACAGGAAAATATTTGATTTTGTCAAAACTGTTCATGTGCAGCAGGAGGAGGAGATGCACTCACACCCCCTCTGTTTGTCTTATTTACAAAATATACTTAATATGATTTGCAATGTATTTAATATGCCAGAAACGAATATCAATCATCTCTGATTGATTAGCAGAAGTGATGTATCAATGACACTGCAAAAACTAAACTTTTTATGACAATAATTGATGTAAATTTCTCCTCAACCCAACCTAAACCTTTGTTCCCTCCATAAACACATGATGCATCTCACAGTCAGACTAAAAGGGAAAGATAATAACAGTAAAGTGAGAGATTCGAGTCCATACATTAGACGAGCGTCACACTGATGCTCTGATCCTTTAACAATAGAGCTACTGTTATGTAACGTGGCCGCAAAGTACCTCCAGTATCTCTGCCATTGTAGCATCCAGTGACTAAGTGACTGGCCCAAAGACAAGATGATTAGACACGGGGGGGGGGGGGGTGTACAGCGGGCAAAGAGAGACAGGCAGACACAGGGGGGAGAGAGAGAGAGAGAGAGAGAGAGGGAGACGGTTATAAGAAAGCCAGATGTCCTTGAGAAGATAAGTGTGGCAAGGGGACAGGGTGATCAAAGCTGTGAAGAGGAGGTGAGACAGAGGGAGGAGGAGGAGGAGGACAGTCACTGGATGGACTGAGAGGAAGGAGAGAGAGCTGATAAAAAGAAGAGAGGAGGAAAGAAAGAAGGAAAGAAAGAGAGAGGGAGGGAGAGAAATATAGTCCTCCCTGGTGTGGCCTGTCCGGTCTATGAGGCAGTAAATCGCCCCGGTTCAATGTGTGCTCTCCAAATGCTGCCGCACATTATTGATAAATCAGTGTGTGTTAATGAGAGGAGCTGATGTGGCCTGATGAATCACAGCACAACAATGAGCCCCGGCACACACACACACACACACACTTACACGCTCCCAACCTCAGAGTCTGGCCGCGGTGCGTGCGTGCGCTGACTACTGTCACACTGTCATTTGTCGTTTGCCTCCGACACAAACGTGCACATATTTTCTCCCTCTCTCGCTAACACACACTCACACACACAAACCAATTTGCGGTAGCTGGATGAACACTTGGCCCCCGCGCTGCAGTAACAACTCCAAGTGTTATTCTATCCTGTTAACAGAAGAGAGGAGGGCTTCCACAGCCGCTCCAGCAGGGAGTCAGAGGACTACACAAGCTATTTTGGTTTTTGCTTTGATATCCAATAGCGGCTTAACATCCTCATTAGATCGTATCAGCACCATACACACACACACACACACACACACACACACACACACATAAACACAAAGCCGGAGCAAAATTATCTCTCTCCCACACTCCCCACCTAGATTATCACACAATCCCATCATTTGTTTGTGTGTTTTGTGTGCCATGGTGAAAGTGTGTGGGTGTGTTTTTGCGTGTTGGGTAATTACTAGGGTTGCAAAATTCTGGGAATTTTCAAAGTTGGAAACTTTCCATGGGAATTAACAGGAATATATGGGAATAAGCGGGAATAAATAAATTTACAAAATTGAAGGTTGGCCCTCAACAGGGAACTTAAATATAGTTGGGGAAAATATATTGTAGCATAATCTTGGCTAAAACAACCAGATTTAAGTATACTTGTACACTTGAATATCTATGCTATTCCTCAATCACATGCACACAGCACACTGCTTACTGCAGGGCTGTTGAGGCTCTTTCCCAACATTTATGTTTTTGTTGTTCAGTAAAAGAATTGAAATTAGTTGAAATGTCATGTTTTTTAATTGAATTGCATGTATGTCTGCTTATGACAAAACAAGATATTTACATTTATGTTTGTATATGATACAGTTTGTTTAAATTACCCCCAATGTCCAGTTCATTCCCATAAATTCCCAATAATTCCCATAAATTCCCATAATTTCCATGGAAAGTTTCCAATTTGGTATATTTCCAAAATTCCCCAGCTTGACTTCCCATGGAAAGTTTACCGGAAATTTACTGGAATTTTTCCACTCCTTTGCAACCTTTGTGTCTTCTGCACTTGAACGTGCGTCGGCGAAGGTTGGTGCGCCTGCGACTGGTGGTGTGTGCGTTTGTGCAGGGGCAAGCTGACCTTGTTATAAGCTGAGTGGGCTGTAGTGCTGGGGCATCATTAGTATGGGTTAGGTGAGGGTTAGAGGGTGTGTGTGTATGTGTGTGTGTGTGAGTAAAGGTGAGTGGGGTGACAGAGTAGGGAGAGATGGGGGATGACAGTGGAAGAGAGGACATAAGAGGGAGAGGTATGTGGGTCAGGCCAGGACACACAAACACACGTTAACCCCCCTCCCCATCACTTGGAGCCATAGAGGACACACACACACTCTCACATAAACACACACATTAGTTCTTTAGTTCAGCTCCTCCCCTGTCACAATAGCCTCGAATGGCCTTCAACAGTACAAAGGGAACCTGAACTATCCGGTCACAATGCACTCACACACCAGCAGGCAGTGTTGTTGAATGATAACATCAACGCACACATACACACACAGTGACACACTGTGGATTTGAGGTGCCATTAGTTTATCTGTGGAAAGTATCACAACATACCGGTCTGTAAATAGAGTGACCGGATTTTTAAATCTGAGTCACAGGACTGTGTGTGAGCCGGAACGGGTTCAGGTCAAGGATGTTTCATTCTTACTGAAGATTGTTGTTGAGTTATCTTCCTATTATCAAAAAGGATGCGTGAGTGTTCACTGAAATGTTTCAAACATACTCTTGACATTGTTTTTCCAATCAATTTTCAAAAATTGTCAATGTGACAGGATGGCATACAGTTGTATTTACAGGTGCAACTCAATACATTTGAATATCATGGAAAAGTCCATTTGAGAGTCCAAGTAGTCAAATAGCCTCAACCAAGTATTGAATGCATATAGATGGAAATATCTTCAAAAAGGTCAATATTTCCATATTTAAAATGTTTTTTGTTTTTTTTAATTGATCTTTAGTAATATTCAAATTGTTTGAGATACAGAATTTCAGGTCTTCATTAAATGTAAGCTGTTACAATTAAAATAAATCAAATAAATAAAGACATGAAATGTTTCATTCTGTGTGTTATGGATCTAAATAATGTATTAGTTTCACTTTTTGAATTGAATTACTGACATAAATACACTTTTCCATGATATTCTAATTTATTGAGTTGCACCTGTAATTGAAACCCAGTGAGTGTGTATTTCATCATCTCTTCCTCAGATGTGGCATTTTTGATACACAGACTTCTGGTCTCCTCCCTGTTGTCATTTTTCATTCAGACAGTCTACAGTATGTTACTTTGAATGGGAGTTGCAGAAGCTAAAAACATGCAAATGGATACCAGTGAAATCTATTTACTAGCAGCATTCAGTAGAAACAAGCAGAAGCTGTCACTGTCGTTTAAGAAAGAGGAGGGATGCGTAAAGCTGGTACATGATAATAATGGCAGTACTGGGAACATTCAACCAGCCCCAGTGACATAGTTACTTACTTCTGATTTTGATTCTGAACAACGGAAAACGGAAAAAACAATAAAACCACAAGGGAAGTCATATTACAACTGATATCCGTTTGGTGTTACACCACTGACCTAGAAAGCTGCTGGTCCACTATTGGTTTTCCATCAGTGTGACCATACTGTTTGGTGCCACTGGACGTTTCTCAGCCTGCTGCCTTGGCCGTACCTGTATGCTGTTGTGGATGTCATTATGATGTTTGAGCAAGATGCTGCTGCAATAATGATGGACGACGGCTGCATTTTAATACTGACAATGCTACTTGTTATGTAAATCAATTCAAATGCGGTATTGCAATATAAATCATAACCCAGTTAGTGCTGATGCTTTTGAGACCCTTTCTAATTAAATCTAGTTTAAACCAACATACTTATGTATATGGCCTAGTACTTCCACCGTGGAACTGTCCTAATGACAGTTGACTGTCATGATGGGACTTCCCATATTGTCCAACTATGCAATAGCATCACCTGCAATCAGTTATTGTGGTAAAATAGCCGTTGGTCTATAGTTACAATTTGTTGCTTAAATCATATTATCCCTGTTCAGAAATTTAGAAAATCCAAAGTCAACAGTAACCTACAAAAGGCAAACGGAGCCAGAAGGAAACCAATGGAAGACAATTGGGCACCATTAGAAAACAATGTGAAACAACCAAAATAAGAGTCGGAGCAAAAGACTGTAAGGCTACAGGATGCAAAATAAGCCAATAGAAGCCAAATGATGCCAGTAGAAACAATGGAGGCCAGCTGGAGGCAACGTGAAGGCAAGCTATAAGCAGGCCACTCTGAAGTCCTGCCAGGAGGAGGAAGAGGAGGAGGAGGAGGAAGAAGAGGAGGAGGTGGAGGCTCAGGAATATTCTAGCAGTTTATTCCTGGCCAGGGGTCAACTGTGGCCTCGGGCTGGAGGGAGGAGAGGGAGGAGGAAACACACACACCAAGAGTGTACACACTCGCATACACCAGCTACTGCACACACACACACACTAGTGTCCAGGGGTCAATAGTGTCCTCCATATGCTGAACACACACAACCGCACATGCACAAACTCCTTGAGGGAATGAGGAAGACGCACTCTGCCACACACAGGACTGAACACAGAGCCCAGTGATGGTCAGTGCCTTGGATGGTGATGCGTCTCTAACCACAGCCTCTACACCTGTCCCCATCGTTATCACTATAAATCCATAAGGGCGCGAGAAGCACTGAACCCATTAGGGTGAAAATGGTTTCAAACAATGGGCGTGTGGCACGTGTGGCCTTTTTCCCAAAGAGCTGGCACCGCCGCGACCCGTCCCACATATTTTACAACCGTAATTACAACATAGAGAGAGCCAGCCTCTACGGCAGATGCTGCTTCCCACGTTAGAGGTTCCCCACGTAATTATCATGATGAACTTGGCTCACCGGGGCAATAAATATATCGCTGGACACACACACATACAAACACATTTGCACGGACGTTAAAAGGACACACTGACTGTGTGTTCTGTATAGGCAGGTGTGGGAAAAGGAGCAGACATGTATGTACTGTGGTGAGGTGAGGACAAGTTCATTCAGGGGACACACAAATGAGGATAACGTGGCCCAAGACAACTTAGAAATGGTGGACTACATCGCAACCAGAACAACAACGTCTTTTAAAAAAGGGGAGGAAAGAATGCATGACTTAAAAAAAAATAGAAAAGAAAAGATGAAACAGCAAAAAAAACTGCAATAAAATCAAATAAAGCTTTTTTGTGCAAAAAAAGCCAATTATAAATGAACTATTATCTATTATTATGCAATCATTTACAACAAATCTTAGTCCCAAAGTGCTCTGGCCGGCAAAAGGACATTTTGTACGTGGACCTTTGGTCAGCTCCACATTGTGTTTGTGTGTGTGTGTGTGTGTGTTGGTCCCCTGCCTGTCGATATCTAAATATAGATATGCATTTCAAAACAGAGCCAAACGGTTTCATTAAGTCCACAGAACTTCTTAAGAGCTATATTATTGTAGAACATCAACGGCGCAGGGGATTCAATATTCACTTTATCTTTGGCTCATAATGTCAAGAACCATATGCAGCACAGACACTCCCAGCCACACAAATCAACTCTCATTGTCTCATTTAGCTTCAATGAATAATTTTGCAATTACATTTAACATGCAAACACACAAGATGAATTAGGCCGCGCTGTGTTCCACTTGCCTTGAGGGAAGCACAGGGAGAGTAATGGCTCCCAGAATCACAAATGAGGCGCCTCTTGACATTTTTATATCGCGGTAAATCACCGTATGTATGAGGGGGAAATTCGTTGTGTGCTTACAGATTACCGGCTCGTGTGTGAGTGTGTGAACGTGTTGACATGCACCTAAACAAAGTCATCAGCAACCGAACAGGGTCCCACCTCTAGTCCACTGGTGCAGCTCAGCTCTGTGTGTATTAAAGCTGGAAATGTACTCTATTTCCTGTGCCACAGTAAATACAGGACATGTTGTGTAAAGCTACCAGGAAGATGGACTGGGATGTTTCCCAGATTCAGATTAAGTCCTGAACGAGAAATTACAAGCTGTGGATGTTCTGTATTGAGGCTTTACAGTGGAGGATTAATCTGTAGTCTGGCAAGTCAACCATCAAAATCCAGTTATCCAGCGCGGGCAGAAAACGGAGCAGAGAAGAAGAGGAGATGAAGAGGGTGAAGGGAGGAAGGGGGGGGGGCAGGACGGCCTGCCGGGACTCACCTGGTCTTTTCTCCATTTTTCTCCCTCGACTGCCACATAGTCGAACCTTGGATATTAATATGAGGATTTGCTTCTGGCAGAGCGACTTGTTGCTCTTGGGGCAGGGTTTGCGCTTGCTGGCGATCTGCCGGTTTGCCTGGGGGTCCTTGACCTCCCTGCGCTGGCGAATGAGGGAGCTGGCGAGAGCGGCCATCTTCCCAGCGCCGACCCTGTCGCCGCCGCCTCACCGGTCGCCGGCGGTTCGGTGGCGCCCGGGTGTCGGGGGGTACCGTGGGCCACCCCCCTGCCCGCTCACCCAGGGCGACGGAGCACCACTGAGGGAGGGGTGCAGAGCTGAGGAGGGGGCTTCCGAGGATGGAGCGGGGCCCGGCGGGGAGGAGGGCAGAAAAAGAGAGAGGAGGGGAGGGGGGGGCGGAGTGGAGGAGGGTGGATCCCTCAGAGGCCCACCCCAAAACAGGCAGCTGTCGTCGCTTTGTGGACGGAGGAGCGCTGGCCTTTAAATGTTCTGGCTGGGGGGTCAGGTTCAGGTGAGGCGAGGAGGTGTCGCTGCTCCTCTGTTGGGACGAGTCATGGTACCATCCACTGTAGTCAGTGTCCCCTCAAAGCCTCCGTCCCGGTCGCCCTCTTCCTGGGAAGTTTGACTCAATCCCGTCCCAGAAGGTTCAGCAACTGAGCCATTCGTCGCATTGTGAAACCCAACCCCAACAAAAAAAAAAAAATCACATTTAGTCCTCTTAACCCGCTCAGTCCTGCAGATCAGAAACCTCAATCTGATTCGGCGGGATGAAAAAAGAAAAAAAAAACGTCCACTGAAACAAACAACTCACCCCCCAAAAAATAAGAGGAGCAACGCTGTCGGGACACACTGCAGCGCCTCCTCCTCCTGTTCCTCACCTGTGAAATTTCTCCATCCGAAACAACAACAGCGTCGGGGCAGGAAGAGAAGTAGCAGAAGAAGAAGAAGTGGGGACCGTCCGACCTGAGGTATCAGCTCCTCGAGCTGGGACGAGGACGGAGGGATGCGGAGGACGGACGCTGCCGGACCGAGTGCGGCTTGTTCCCTTGCTGTCTCTCAGGCTCTCCTGGCATCACCCGCTACCCTGAGAGGAGAAGAGAAGCAGACAGAGGCTTTGATAAATCCAGCCGTTTCCCACAGACAGAGGTGACATTCATGAACGAGAGAGCGCGGGGATAGAGAGACGGGGACAGTGGATAGAAAGAGAGAGAGAGGGAGAGAGGGAGGGAGTGCGGTGAGTCTATCTGTCCCCCCTGTCGGATCGTGGCTCTCCAACTCTCTCGGCAGCGCGCAACACCACAGCAGAGCGCAGCGCTGTGTCCTTCAGCCACGCATGCCACCTCGCAGTTGGGAGAAGGAGGGATGAATGAATGGAGGGAGACAGAGAGGGAGAGGAGAGAAGAGGAGGGGAGGTGAAGGAGGGGTGGGGGGGGGGGGTGCTGGCAGGTAGCCATGCCTTACGGTAGACGCTGCGCTGCTCATGTGAGAGAGAGTCTCCACCGGTGGGTGACAGGCGTCCGCTCCGTTTCTGTTGAGTCCAGCTGCACAGTGTGTGTGTGTGTCCGTGTGTAAAGTGTGTGTGTGTCCACAACAAGGCACCTCTCAGCTCCAGCACACACATGTGAGAGTGTGTGCACATGTGTGTGTGTGAGGAGGAGGCAGCACAGTGTGAAGGTGTATGGGTGTGAGGGTGTGTGACAGAGGCGGCATGTATGTGTGTAAGTGAGTGTGTTGGTGTGTGTGAGACTCTCCTGCTTCTCCCTGTTCACAGTGCATTACCGAGCGAGCGCTGGCAGCGTGCTCCACACGCTCTCTATCTCTCTCCCTCCCTCTCCCTCTCTCTCTCTCACACAGACACACACTCCCTCACTCTCTCTTCCTCTTTCTCTCTCTCTCTCTCTCTCTCTCTCAAGTCTATTTCCCTAAACCCTCCCCTTTGCTCTTCTCTCTCCCTCCCTTTTCTCCTCCCCCTCTGTCACTCAAATTCCTCCTTCCGATGTCAGTGATCGAGTCCTCCTCCTCCTCCTCCTCCTCAGTCTCCCCTATTTTCTCCATCACCTCTGAGCCGTACAGGTCCAGGCTGAGCTGGGCCGGGCCGGGCCGAGCTGGGTCTGGGGTGCTCCCCCTCCACCGCCCCCCCTCCCCCCTCGCTCTCCCGTCCCTCTGATGTGATGTTGTCTTAAAGAGACAAACTGAGCGAGGTTGTCATTGTTGTTCTCTCAGCTATGACAAGGACGTATAGATGCCGTGACACAGTCTGAGTCAGTCGGGACCTTGCGTCACTGCCGTCATGTCGCCCATGCATCTGTTAACACATGACTCACACACACACACACACACACACACACACACACACACTATAACATACACTGCACATAGAGTACATGATCCAGTCCAACGGAGCAGAAAACTAGAGATCAGATTATGTGAACGACTTTCTTTGGATTCAAAACTAGAAGTGTCTGCATCTGAGTTGTGGATAACAATCCCTGTGCTTTACTTCACATGCAATGTATAAATGTGAAAACACATGTGTTGCCCTACACAAGCAGGTTGTTGAACAAGCAACCAAACAATATTCAGCAGGATAAGGTGAGCTGTTCAGCTACAGCACATTTAAACGTACAATGTCACTGTGATTCATTTAGATGCTGGTGTGGTTCTTATCTTCAATACCACTAACAGATGCACCATGCCCCTCCAGCACTTGAGACAGAAAAGAAGCTTTTATCATTCTTTTACATACTTTGATTAATAAAAACATGCACTAATTTAAAGCAGAAGTAAGCGGAATGTTTGTGTTAATATAAGTCTTAAATAGTTCTATCTTCCGACAGCAATCACTTCTATAGAGTGTTTGGTCTGAAACACGGGTCTGTCAGTCACTCTGCTCTGCTGTAAGCCGAGGAGAAAACTTTCCTTGTATCCTACAACCTTTATCCAATGAGGAGAGAGAACGGCATAAAGGGGCGGTCCTCTCTGTGTGTGCAGCCAAGGGATGCCTGTGAATGTGGTGACGTAGGGACGAGGTCGAGGACTGCTAACTCCATCAGCTGACAAGAAGTTAGCCAAAACCACCGGATCACTTACTTCTGCTTTAAAAACTTGTCTGTTTGCTTGTGTCTTTTGCCTTGTCAGAATTCCTTTTAGTCGATTTTTCCCTGTTAAAAGGGTTTTCCATGGAGTTTTTCCTCAGTCGATGTGAGGGTCTAAGGACAGAGGATGTTGTTACGATGCCATGTAAAGCCCTTTGAGACAAACTGTTTGTAAAAACGGGCTACACAAATAAAATTGCCTTGCCTTGCCTTGCCTAGCCTAGTAATAATCTCACTCAAAATGGAACCTGTTTTTAGGCGTGCTAGGAGAACAGCTCAGCGGCGTGGAGCGGTGCGGGTCTCTGGATCTATGGGACTGTTCCGTGACACTACTGTGAGAGCCGGTGAGTGCTTTGGGACGGGGGACGGGGCTCACGGCAGCACCTGCTAATCGTTGAAAACTTCATGTCGGAGTCTCCAAACCAGAAACGTCTGTAACAACATCGCTTTTGTAAAAAAAAAAAAAAAAAAAGACAGCGAGTGAATGCCACAACTTCCTGTATCTGATCCTTCAAATTAAAAGCCCTTTAGCATTTCATAAACAGTTCTGTCATTGATTTTGACTTAATTTTTACAAGACATGGCTCCAAATGTTGGTTGTTTTTTTTTCCTGTGACCAATCGACCAATGACATTTTGGTCGACTAGGCCTATTTGGGGGCAGCCCTAAAAACCTGTTCACACATCCATAGAGTTCAGAGAATGACTCCTCCTGACTCTACTACTACCACCACCAGGAGGTCAAAGTCATGACACCACCAGTGAAATGTCTCAGAACTGGGACAACGTGATCCCACAGCTTCCCCAAAAAATGACATCAGCCTCAACTGTACTCTGTGTCGTGCTATATAGCACATAATTATATGATAAAAGATGGTTAACACTGTTAACATCTCCTTAACATCAGCATGTTAGCATTGCTGTTGTCAGCATGTTTGCGCCTGACACTAGCATTTAGCTCACAGTCATATACAGTAAGCGTCCAGCTCAGCCTCACAGTTCAGCCAGCACGGCAAAACAAGATCCAGGTTGTAGTGATGAAACACACTTATCCTTTAAGTTAAGAAGCAGCTGTGAGGTCACAGGATGCAACTCAGCAAACATCAGCTGATGGAGACTGAAATGTGGTTGACAGCTATGGAATCACTACTGTAGCTACACACTTACTTTACTTAGTGGATGTTAACATGCTGGAATAGTTGTGCCTGTTTGGCTGAGGCTCCCTTATCTACAGAAAATACTATTCAACCTCAGGAGAACACCCTGGTTAAATTAAGACTCAAATAAAACTCATAAAAACAAATCAAACACCAGAGCCTGCGCCAGCTACTGCAAGAGGAAATACCAGCATCGAATTTAGCCTGAAATTTAATCTGAGGAGAGTGCTGGTACTGCCTCTGACTCTGGCTGACATCTCCGTACCTTCTTTATTGGCCTCCATTCAAACTCTCTGGTCTGTGCGGACGAATTTATCATGGCCCCGGCTGAATAACACTGGTGATAAGCTGGCAACACGGCGCCGTTTATATCACGCTGTGACCAGAGATGTAGAGATAAGGCTAAACTACGTCACTGAACAGCGTCAAGACAAACCTTCTATCCGACTTCCATCCGTCTACAGCATCACTTTAACAGACCATTCCTGAGAACAATGTGAAATAACCGTCAGTGACTGGGTCAATACGAAGTGTAAAACTAACAAATTTAAAACTATTTGTTTAAAAATATGCTGATTAAATAATTTTCTTTGGCATAGTTGTGAACTATCTACAAATTATAACACTGTAGTCTGAACATCAATTAATTCTGGTAAATAATCAAATTTATGAGCTCTGGTTCAAAATGTAACCACCGGATTTCTGCTGCTTAACGTTTTGCTGGCAGGATTAAGTACAGAGACGTCGTCCTCCTGTGCCAGCACTGGATATATAATGACAAAATAGGGCAAGAAAAAGACAGAAATGACAAAAACATAAACCAAATGTCAGACTGAATCATGGTGTGCAACCAGAATGGGAACTTAATTTAATTATCAGACTGGTTCACAGCATTAAAAGTCAAATTTCATGTTGTTTTTCATTATGATTAGTCATCACAGTCATCCTCAGCAGCTGCTTTAGAGGAAGTTCAGATTCCTGTAATGTACCGGTGCAGAATTATAAGGACAGTGTCCGTGATAAACTGCCCATACCGCTTTAAAAAAAAAAAAAAAGCGAAAAAGTAATCTCCGCCTGTTTGTGATACAAGGTTTACATTAAACTGTGATGACAGCAGAGCAACAGTGGCTCACCCCGGAGCAGTCGGGGCTCCCCTGAGAAGGCAAATGGAAAATGATAGTGGGATTGTGTGATTGCAGGCAGACCGGCTGCTGGGCTCCCCCTCTCCGTTTCTGCTGGCCTAGCAGGGAACGTGAAGAGAAAACCCTGCAGGATTTCCCCTACGCACACATTCTCACACACACACACACAGTCACCTATCACTACCGTATTGCAGTTTCCTGAGCTGTTAAATAACGTAATTATCTCTCTCTTTCCCTGTCCTGTCCTCTTACTGCACCACAGCGATCTTTCCCAAACCCCACCCAAGGGCATCCCCCCTCATTTCCCCCTCGAAAAAAAATCAAACACACCCATTTATTTTTGGAGGTTACCCCCCACAAGTCCCAAGCTCCGGCTGCACCTCTTAAATCACACATTGATCCATTGCCGAGGCAAAGTCCACTCGGCAGTGGGGGGGAGAAAAAAGCCTGGAAGCTTATGCACATGCCTGCACACGGAGGAGAGTTTTGGTTTATAGGGGTGTAGAGGAACAGACGCTGGCGGATTGTAATGAAGACATCACTCGGCGCGGACGAGCCAAGACACGGTACAGAGAGTACTGGGTGGTGGTGATGGGGAGGGGGGGCAAAGCCGCCAAGGAGACAGACAAAAACTCTGGCCAAGACAGAGGGAGACAATGAAACAAAGACGGACACAGAGGATGAGAGAAGCAAAGATATGCACCAAGTTTTTGTTTTTGTCTATGGCTGGCTGGACATGAGTGAGTCAGTTTCCATTGGCAAATGCCTCTGAGGTTGACACCATGATCAGGCCTCACCAGTCACAGGGCAGCCACAGCAGAGTTCTCCATCCAGCTACCACCTCCCTCCTTGACACCCCTGGATCTACCACACACATACACACACACACACGCTGCCACACTCACCCAGACAGACTGGCCCAGTTCTGTCTGTATGTCTCTGAGTTCAGTACAAATCACAAGAATCCTTGACGGTTCAGTAAGAAGAGCTTAACTATAAAAACACAACACAGCATTAACAAAGAATCTGTTTAACATCTGTTTAATTTGATGAATGATGTAGCCTACAAATAGAGAAACTGAATACGGTATATAGCCTAAGAGTCTAAATCTGCAATGCATCCACAATGACAAACTGTCATGAGTGTGTTGATATTGTGCCTCATCTGGGATTTACACTGTGGGATTTTAGCCACACCAGCTGCCCAGCAAGGCCGTGATATTCACCACACGCCAGGCCACAAAATTTTGTGAATCAATAACGGTGCCAATGGATGCTATTCTTAGATCAACATCACTGCTAGTGGGGCAGAGGGCAACTTAGAACAGACGTCCCAGGCACAACAGCATTTAAACCATCTAATCCCAACATCCACACTGTGATCAATCCAGTTTTCCAAATTCTCTCTGTGTGGAGACTGGAGAGCCTAGCTTAACTGTAATTTCAAGTCAGATTCAGTTTTGCAACAGGGAACACAGCCTAAGTTATCACAGTCAATTAGCTATGCTGCAATGCCCATTTAGCTACTTAAATTTTCTAACTGAACTATGGGGTATCTTCAGAAAGTCATGATTTATTTTAACTTTTTCCTTTGTTTTTTTGTTGTGTTTGTCCTCCTTTTGGTTTGGTTTGCAGGCTATTGTGAGCTTCTGGGCAACTCAGAGGGACACACCTCCTTTTCACACATAAACACAGAACAGTCTGTTACACTATGTATCTATGATTTTAATTTTGTGAAAATAAGTTAATCAATTTAAAATAAAATGAAATAAAAGGTCGTGACAACTCATAACATGTTTTAAATTAGTAATATCAACTGTTAGAAAGTAAGCTAACAAACTAGCTTAGTGCTAAATAAGCTAGTGAGCTTGTTTGCGTGGAGATATTTTTAACTTATTATGAAATGAAATGTTGAATAATCCCAAGAGGAGAGAGGTGGAGAGAAGAAACAGACCAGGGCAGATAAAGTAAAAAGAAACTAGGTAGTTCAGAGATTTAGTTTACTCACCAGTGTTAGCATGTGTCAGCTGCGGGCTAGCTTCTTCAGTTGACCAGCTCCTGTTGTGACGCAGGTGCTAATTAACGCTGTGGTTACACTGTTAATGGACAGTGGTGCCAGGTGAGACCACACCTGAGACAACGTCATCTCTTATGGCTTTAATCAACCTCAGGTGCGCTTTATCGTCCACATGCGCGCGGAACATCATCCATGGTTCACATGCACAACCTTCTCTAGTGACCATTTCCTCAGAAAATGTTTTTCCATATTAGCGCACCTATGTAGAAGGTAGCTAGTAGATCTGTCGCAGGCTTAAATTATGGTTAGGTCTTTATTTCTAATTCCCTTCATTTGACCTGTATAATTAACCAAAACAGTATTTTTGTGCAAATGATTCTTGTTTAGAGAGCTTCTGCTCATTTTGCTGCACTTTGCTGCGTATTTGCTACAAACTTAACATTTCCTGTTTGTTTCAAAGTAAAAGCCCCCCTACCGTTTCAGTGGATGGAAACAATTTGTTTTTAACAAGGTCATGTCTCATCCACTGGAGACCATGAATGCAGTAGCCTAGGCTACATTTTGATGATGATGACGTCATTTATCAAATTAGGCTACATTTCAAATAATCAACCAGCAGTGCCATTAGGCTACTAATGATTATTCTGGTAATGGGATGGGATCTATGGCATTCCCTCTCTCTGTCTGGCTCCATGTCTCGCTGTCTCATTTCAACAGTGACCTGGCAAGATTTATGGTATACAGAATATTGCCAAAGCATATGAAACTATACAGAGATGATTACATTTCTTCAAACTGTGTAGGTATGGTGCATATTAACACAAGCCAGTCATCATCTTTCATTGTGTCTTTATTGTCCACCTCTTCACATGTAACACTTCTTATTGCTTCCCACTCCTTCAATTGTATCTTCCCTCCCACTGTCTCTCGTCATGTAACCCTCTTTATTTTCTCTCTGTGACACCGTAGAGGTGACTGCTTCTGTTTTGCCTCTCAGTCTAATCTCAGGCTCATTATGTAAAGGTGTGTTGGCTCATTTGTTATTTCTGGTTCCAATAACTGTGATTAGGGTTGTTGTTTTTTTCTTTTTGTTCTTCTTCCTCTTTCTTTCACTCCACCTCCCTCGGCCATTCTGTTATCAGTCTACATTATTGATAGCGATAAGCGCTCCCTCCCTTCTGTTCACAGGTATCGTCTACATTTTGGTTTTAAAATGCGATAAGTGACCTCTTAGAATTGTGGCATTTAAAGTGTTTTATCGTCGTTTACATATTTAAACACTGAGGAGGGAACATCAGGCGTTAGTTGTTGTTTAGTTTCCCCTGACGCAGATGGAAAACATTTAGTTTAAAATAAAAAAATCCCCACTTTGTGTTTGCATGACTGATCACACAGTGCCTTTTTCGCTGTGGGCAGCTCACTGATATTCAGAATTCAGTGGTGCAGGGAGGTCTGCAAAATGCCACGAGAGCAGCAGGGGAGGGAAGGAGTAAAAATTGCTCTATTTAATGCAAATAAACCTAGGTAGTGTAAGCAGTGGAGGTCAATGCTGGGTGAGGCTAGAGCAGAGTTATTTGTATTTGGACCTAGGAGTCACTGATGATGTGTGAATTTTAGCAGCAGCAGCAATGGAGGAACCATTTCTGGATGGTGCATTCAGGGATGCTCTGACATACGGCAGTTAAAGAGGAACTATGCAGGATTTTTAGCTTAACTACATTTTTTTACCATAATTAAACAGCTTCAGAGTAATTGTGATGGTTAAATAAATGACTTGTTACAGGGAGAATGGAGGCTCTAGTCTCTGCAGCACTGCGACACAAATGTGCCCTGTAACCCATAATCTCTTGTCTATGACAGTGAAGACAACACAAATATACACAAATATACACGTTGTAAGATTGTATATGATATATAACGTTATCCACCGTTCCATGGATTGCTTTCTCACCAGCTTCGTTAAAAACAAATGCACGACTACATCTGACATGGGTTGTCGGGAGGGATAGTGGGATTCATGTTGGGGTTCTCTTTTTGTCTTGTTTTTTTTTGTACTTCACTCTAATGCAGATGCTCCGACATAATGTGAAACTCATGTATAAAAATTCAATAAAGAAATTGGGAAAAAAAAAACAAATGCACATGGCCGAGAGGAGGGTTAGCAAAACAGTGTAAAAGCGACCAGACTTGCATACAGTAGTTCCCCTTTAAAGGGACAACGAGGAGTTTCTATTTGGTTATAAAAAAGTCTCACGTTAATGTGGATGAATCTCCGCTACCCACACTTGTTAATGGGCCCATTTTCAATAAATATATCGTTTTGTCTCTATCGTTATTTTGTTATTATTAGTGGTGGCGGGTTTCTTTACTTTCGGTTTCGTGGCAAGTCATGAGAATAACAAAGCCAAATCGCTGTTTATGGTCGGAAGTTCGGAACTACGACGGTATGTGATCGTCTTCGAACCTCTGACTTTAATTCTTGATGAATGAAAACATGAGTCTGTCTTGCGCCGGTCAAAGAATTTCACGGTGCACGGAGGCTCATAAATGTAGTGTGAAAACACTTCGCTTTTCCAAAACTCCTCATTGTCCCTTTAAAGGATACAAGCTACTGTATTGTCCTGAGAAAAGCCGACTTGCAAACAATAATGTCTTTTTAAGGTTCTTGTGAATTTCCTGGGAAACAGCTCTGACATCGAGTGGCTGAAATACCCTTGAATGCACCAACAGGGAGACTTTAGCAGGTACTTCAATTAACTTTCACATGAAAATGAGAAAACAGCGACGGTCAAAAAGGTCACTCCTAATGATCAACCTGTGGTGAATTATCCGCCGAATCTGCTTGTGGCAGAAAGCAGAGGAGGGAAACTAGGTATGAAGGATCCCAAGGTGAGTGTTCTCTTTATTGCATTCTGGCGTCCGCACTGTATAGAAAAATAAACGAGCTGGTACAGTACAGACGGAGCTATATAACAAATAGCTCTGGATTTGTCATTTCGACATCAGCAACTGCGCGTAGGGAGCTGAGGGCGCTATACATATGACTTCATATTTCAGCGTGCGTCCATGCCCAGACTTCGTGTCACAGATAAATAAACACAATAAAGATAGAAAACACACACAGTGCATCTATAAAACCACAATTGGAGCTCTGTCAAAACTCATACAAGAGGTTGGAAAGTGCATATTTATCATTTGTGTGTTTTATGAACTGTGTTGAACTGAGTTTGTGTATGTCAGTTAGCTTGTGCATATGTGTGTGTGAGTGTTGCTCCATCTGTGTGTTACCCCCCCCCCCCCCCCCCTCACCTCTAAATCCCCCGATGCAGCTGTGGATTAGACTGTGGTAAATTATGCCTCAGCGGCGCTGTGCTGTCTCAAATAATGCAATAATGCGCCATCCCTCGGTGTCAGTCAGTGCCTGTCTGAGACAAATGGGCCTCAAATTGGGATTGATATGGCGGGCTCCTCTGCTGAGGACTTTAATGAACACATAACGCAGGTAGCTGCCACTTTGGCCTCATTAGATGCTGCAAATAAACCTCTTGGTGACAGCCAGTGAGGCGGGAACAGGATGTTAATATTTGATCGTCAGCGTTTTACTGGATGCTCAGCGTCGCACTTCACAGATGTTGGCGATTCCTCATAGGACATCATATTATACAATACTGACCCTCAGCCTGCAAGCAGAAAAGTTATACTTTCTTTCTTTCTTTCTTTCTTTCTTTCTTTCTTTCTTTCTTTCTTTCTTTCTTTCTTGACTTTTCCCAATAAACATACCAAAACACCATACTTTCTTATTCCCTGGTTGGGGATAATTAATATATAATTATTCTGAAATAATCTGTCAGTCACTGAGCAACAGTCTTACACTGAAGTAAACAAAACAAACAAAAACATAACTAACAAAGTTTCGATCTGACATTTTACCATTAATAAAAAGAGTTTGTGAGTCATTAATTACTTATGTCATAAGCTCTGATCGTTATTTCTTTTAGCATAATGTTCCATGTTTGTGCAGGTTTTGAGATCATTAGCCTACATTGAGAATTCCACAGTTTGACTCCAACTACAGAGATGAACATCTGTTTGTGCAAACTGGTGTTTGAAATGGAAGTTCCTCCTGTGTTCTTCATCATCTGAGCTAAAAACAAACAGCTTTTGTAGATTTTTTTTTATTTTTTATTTTTTTTGCAAGTACAGCCAGTGACTGTGTTCCAACTAAATCTTTGAGTTTCAGTATTCCTGATTTAATAAACAATCTGTTGTTCTTCTGGTGTGTTCTCTATATCATACATTATGAATAATTCTTACTGCTTTTTGCTGTAAAAAAAAAGAAAAGAAAATGGTTAGATGCAAATTCACAACATTTACCCAACAAATTCTGTACTAGTAGTTTCTGAGGGTGGCCTGAGGTTGAGTCAGATTCTTGGCCTGTCTTATTGTTTCAGTTCATCCCTGACTCCAAGGTAGTGAGACTCTACACGAGTACCATGTTAAACTCTGATCTACGGCTGCACAATGAAAAGAAGCCCTGTTATCTGCACACAAAAATGATAATGTGGGCGCAGTTAAGCATTCCACTCCTCATTTGTAGTGTTGTGCGCCGTACAAGACAAGTAACAAGACAGAAGCCGATCCAAAAAATACATTAATGATTCAATGGACAAACTGGCACCGTAGCTGTACACAGCTCAGGGCCACAGACTGGAACCAAATGACAATTAATGTGAGTACAGGTGTTATAGCTTCAGTTAAAGAGGAAGGTGCAGGGAGAGGTGACGTGCTACACATCAGACACATTTTTTCCTGACTAAATATTTTGTCATTATTATTCCTTATAGATAAAGTTATGATAATACAAGCTCCTACAAGTGATTTATTATTCAGATATTATAGCCATCACAGTACCAACAATAACACACAGTGACACTGTCAAATAAAAGGCCTGTTTGTACTTGTAGAGAGACACTGCTCAGCCTTTTCCCTAAAGGTAGCACTGTGGACCATTAAGAGGTTCATTAGGTTGGAGCTTTGGCAGGACTTGTTGGTTATTTTCTCGTCATAAATATTGCACCACCCACTGTCACCATTCATTTTAGCGAAGCCAGACCTTGGACTGTTTCTGTGACACTGAGGGATGAAGGTGTAATCGTGCTTGGTCAAGGTTGTTGTTGTTGTTGTTTTTTTTTCCTGCCTGTGGCGGAGTGGTTACCCGGCCAGCCAATCAGCTATCAAGACTGTGAAAGGGAAGATATGATGATGCGACGTGATGTGATTTAAGATTGTTTGTCTATGGAGCAAAAAGCTTGCATTGAATGTTTACCATTGTGATTTGGCCCATTCACAGAGCAGGCAGGAATGAATGGGGAAAGGATAAAAAGGACACGGAGCAGGACACAGGAGCCATTTAATGACAGAGGAGCTTCTTTACAAAGGGACAAGATGCTAAATTAAACAGGAAATGACTCGACATGAGTTGACCCTCTTACAATCTAAGACTACAGGGCAGCGGCAGCATCAGTAGCTTCCTTCCTTCTGTCCCTTTTGATCAAAGATTCAAGAGAAGAAAATGTGACAAATAATTTAAACCAAAATTGGATCTGCAGCGTAGCAGGCACTTCAGCTTTAGAGATAAAAAATCTAATATATCAAAGTGCCCTGTCACTGTCTGTGGTGTTTTTGGATTATCACTAAATTACTCTGGAAAACAGTTGTGTAAATTTCATTCACCCCCTCCATCACTTAGCGCTCTCTTTCAGCCTCAAAATACTGTATATTGATTTATTGCATTTTTTAAAACTTTGTTGTTGATGAGTTTGGTTTTATTCATGATGTGTCAATAAGGAAGAGTTGAAAAATCCCTTGAAATTGGTTCTCACCAACAGGCACATACTAACCAAATCTTTTTTTCTTTCTTAAAGCAGATATCAGTGGAATGTTTTTGTTAATATAAGTCCTAAATAGTCCTATTTTCCGTCAGCAATCACTTACATGAAGTATTTCAGCCTAAACACGAGTCTCTCCGTCACTCTGCTCTGCTGTAACCCGAGGAGAAAATTTTCCTTGTGGGATACAAGTGTTATCCAATGAGGGGAGAGAACGGCATGAAGGGCTGTGTGTGCAGCCAAGGGATGCGCGTGAATGTGGTGACGTAGCACGAGGACCAATTGATGCCTGACAAGGGCGGGGGCTGCTAACTCATGGTGCGTTCAAGGAAACTCGTACTTTGTGTTTTTCCTTCCTGTGAAGTCATACCAGTTCGATCTGGTACGAGTTCACGGGTCGGAAGTTACGAGTGGCCGTTATAGGGAACTTTCACAGACAACAGGACGGTAAAAACACGAGCTACGGGTTACCTGGAACGCTACCAAGTCGTAGTTGTGACTTGAAGCTGTAACTTACGGTTTCAAAAGCCTGCCTTGAACAAACGGCCGTGCCGCTGTTATCTGCTTTAAACAAAATGTGTCATTTATAAAAGTTTCATAAACAAATGTAGGTATAGCTAACGTTCATCTAGGAGACAGTCAAACTAGACTACAGAAGTGGTAGAGGTAGCTCAGGTTTGGTCAGCAGGTAAAACATACAGGCATCATGTGACTGTGCTTTGAAGGCAGAAACATTCCAGGTTTTAGCTGTTAAAGGTACATTATGTAGGAGTTACTCCCATCTAGCGTTTTGGTTGTATATCGCAGCAACTCAGTCGTATTTTTCATTCTGCATTCAGGTGAAATTGGGCAGACGGCAGACGGCCGAAGCCTCTATGTAAACAAGTGGTCTGTCAGACGAGGCAAAACAATACACCTGACAATATGTTGTCATGGCAATGTCGTATTGTTTACCTGACCCACGTTTTACCGTCTTTCTCTGGACTTCTGTGACTAAAATGACATCTGGTTTGTTAGCGACGGCCGTCTGCCTGACTGCAGGTGAATGCAGCATCAGTGTAACGCTCCATTCCTCCTCACTGCGTTACCGCGGTGACTTTTCACAGATGCCACCTCCACCTGAGCCGACAGCTCCGGTGTCTCCGCTGAGTTTCCGTGGTTTCCTACCGTCACGCTGCCACTGAACGTAAAAACATGGAGACACCACATGGCAGCCAGCACCGAGCTTACCCGCTCCATGGAGATATGAATGATATGAACGGCTCATTCAGAGCTGAAAGGAACACTTCACTTTGTTGATGGGGGGGATTACTGACAATTTTTGTGAATAGATAACAGAAGAAGTTACACAATGTCCCTTTAAGGACTTGCACAAGTCCTTCCAGCTCCTCCCATCAGGACGCTGGAACAGAGTTCCACGGGTCAAAATAAATAGGTTTACAAAAACTTGTTAATGGGCTCTTTGCACAGCTCCACTACTTCCTGAATTTAAGGCAGCTCCTTTATTTCCTGTCTTACATTATTGGACAACCTGATTAAAGGGATAGTTCACCCTAGAATGATATTTCGCTCATTATCTACTCACCCTCATGTGGACTAAGGGCTGGAAGAAGTTTCAGAGTCCTCCGTCCCTTCTCTGAGTTACAGGGGGTCTTGGTGTAGCAGTGCATGTCCATATAACAGTTGTAAAGGGACACCAGAGCTCTTCGTAAAAAAACACACACAAAAAAACATCCAAATACCTCCATGCTGCTCGTATGTAATGTCCGTCTTGTGCTGAAGCCCCAAATTGCGTAATTGTCCCAAAAAAAATTAAATAAGTCTATATTTTAAGCTTGTTTGTAGCGGAAGCTTCTCAAAGCTCCTCTTCCTGGTCCATCCAAATCTCGCGTGATTTGCACCGGCGTCAGTGCGGTTACTGCGAATCACGCGAGATTTGGACGGACCAGGAAGAGGAGCTTTGAGAAGCTTCCGCTACAAACAAGCTTAAAATATAGACTTATTTAATTTTTTTTGGGACAATTACGCAATTTGGGGCTTCAGCACAAGACGGACATTACATACGAGCATCATGGAGGTATTTGGATGTTTTTTTGTGTGTGTTTTTTTACGAAGAGCTCTGGTGTCCCTTTGCAACCGTTATATGGACATGCACTGCTACGCCAAGACCCCCTGTAACTCAGAGAAGGGACGGAGGATTCTGAAACTTCTTCCAGCCCTTAGTCCACATGAGGGTGAGTAGATAATGAGCGAAATATCATTCTAGGGTGAACTATCCCTTTAATCCAGGTGTGTCTGAGTAGTCACAACGGTCAGACACACCTGGATTAATCCGTTTATCCAATAATGTAAGACAGGAAATAAAGGAGCTGCCTTAAATTCAGGAAGTAGTGGAGCTGTGCGTAGAGCCCATTTCCCACAGCCATAAACATTCAAATGCAGCACACCACTGATCACTTTGTCAACACTTTCATCCGTATGCAGTGTGTTTTCCTTTATTTTAGTAGCATGGACGCCTGATGTAATTGTGTCTGAAGAATGTTAATTTTCTTTTAATGTGTTCTGTGCCACACCGAAGATGATTTTCTATGACAAACAGACAATAAAGTTTTTCTAATCTAATCTGATCCAAGTGTTGATGTCACTGATATTTGACTGCCTCAGCCATGGCTCATGTAGCCATGTCAGGTTTTCAGTGACTGGACTGAATGCAGATTGGCAAAGCAGGGATGAAGGAACAAAAAGACACAGAGGTAAAAAACAAAAGGAAGAAATGTGACACAGGTGGTGCAATCAGACACAGGTGAGACACATGAGGTAATCACAGGAGGATGAAGACAGGAAAACACACACCTTCAATAAAACAGGAACTAAAAAGGGAACAAGACAAACCATGACAAGCCACAGCTTGGCTCCACTCTGCTTCATCCAGATTTAGGTTTAATGCAAATCTGGACTAAAACTGATGTTTTCATTTGCTACACTTTTTGTCACTTTAGTTGATGTTGAATTAAAGCGACTGTGTGTCATGATTTATTTTCTCCGTCTGTTTACATTGCACTTTGTTTTTGCCATTTAGCTTTAATCAGTGGGCTACATTAAGAGTTCCACCACAGCCAAGAGTGAAATATTCTTTCCAGTATTTCAAACCTTTTACGAATCTCTGGTGTTTTCCATTTTATGCAAATGTTCATAAAATCAGGAGGATGGAAACACATTTACTGTGTCAGTAGCGGCGCTTTATGTCTTTGCTTCCTCGTGGATCTGCTTAACACACACTTAAGAACAAAGGCTCCAGATACGTAAAGAATCAAGCCAATTAAGGCAGGATCCCAGCAGCCACTTCCACAAGAAAGCTCCTCTTTACAGCAAAATGAAAGTGACTCAGTTCAGAAGGCTCTCTGGCGATGTCTGAAACAATACATGGATCAAGAAACAGCCCTTCCCTCTCTAGTGCTGTGTGTATATATATATGTGTGTGTGTGTGTGTGTGTGTGTGTGTGTGTGTGTGTGTGTGTGTGTGTGTGTGTGCTCCTGCTGCTGAGTCTACTGTATGTCCAGTAGTGTTGATCAACACAGCAGTTGTTCCATCTGTGGACCAGTCAGTCTCTCTTAAAGTCACACATGCATCTGTACATGCAGACACAACCATGAATATTCATGCGTGTGTGTGTGTGTGTGTGTGTGTGTGTATGCACAGACAAGGAGTCTGGAGTCCTGAGCAGAGGTTAAAAACAGGAAGAGCTCATCAAAGCTTTATTGAGGAGACAGGACAGGACAGGACAGGACAACAAAAGAAGCAACACAGATTTGAAATAAATAAAAAAAGAACAGAGAAGCGAGGAGACAAGAGGAAACACTGACATTATGCCCAGAGACAGAAATGTGCTTATGAAGGGAAGAAGACATGAGAGGAAATGATAGAAGATGAAAAAAAAACAAAAACCAGAAAGACGGGAGGGGAGGAAGCTGACAAGGGACAGAGCATTAGACCCAGGCAATCCGACGGAGGAGAGGAGAGGAAGAAAAGGCTAGCAGCTCTAAATACTTAAAGAGCCACGGCGGAGTGAGGAAGACGGAGAGAGAGAGGCAGAGAACTGACCCATTGTCTTGCTGAGATACAACACCCAGTCGAGCAAAGCGGACAATCTCTCCGCAACACAGCACAGGACCGGGCTCCGTGGCCTCCGCCGGCTTCCTCCGCCTTTCTTCTGTTCATTAGAAGTTTCTGCACTCCCTCTGAGATTTGTGGAAGAAGTGGGGCGCACACACCACTCTGCTAGTAAAACTTTGTTTTTTCACGCCATTGTCGGCGAAACCGCTGCACCGACAATCCACACACAGCCCCCCCCCCCCCCGCAAATGAGCTGTGTCCTTTCATTTTTTAATGAAAGCATTTGATGACTTCTTACATGATGTGTGTGTCGATGTGAGGCTTTTTTTTTTCTCTCCTGGGCGATGAGGGGTGTGATGCACGTTGCCGTGTTGCTACCGCTCCGACAGCTGGGGAGATGGATGCAGTACAGATTAAATACAGGGGGGAAACAAGGACGGTTTCATGGGCAAAGGCAAACTCGGTGTGACAGTGCTTTTCCCCCGTGGGAGAAGCTGGACCACATATTTGCTATCATCCTCAGTTGTTGGTAAAAAGCTTCAGCTGAAGGATAATTCAGGTTTATTACAAGGCGGGTATTATTGAGAGGCAGAGACAAATCCGATGGGGCAAAAAGCAAGCCAGCTGTTATTTCTGGCACTAAGACAATAACATGTCTGATTGGTGGTAATAATACCTCACTGCCGTAGAAAGCAGTGTTTTGCTCTCGAGCTCTAAAAACAAAGTACAAGTCAGGATGAGGAGGAAATGGCAGTTTTTCAGGAATGTGAAATGAAACTTTTCCATTATAACCTGTCTTTAACCAGTTTTAGGGATTCAGAGCAAACCACTCCACTAGTTGTTGAGGTAATTCAGTCAGGACCAAAGTGGCAGACGACCAACATCTATGTGGCCCCTAGCATGGCTAAAATCAGAGGGCCACCTCTAACAAGAAAATGGTCTGCAGCTATGTGTGGCAGCTTCGTGGAGGTACAGCAGTGGTGTTTCACATGTTATGAAATCAACAGACCTTCCCAAGTAGTAACCCAAGTAGTTTACAGTAAAACGATCAAAGCACACATGGAGCACATGTTGTACCTCCTCCTAGTGTTGTGGTTAAGACCACCTAACTTGAGACCAAGTTAAGACCAAGACCTGAGTGTAGCCGATGTTATCTGGCCCTCTGCGTTGTGTTTGGTATAGACTGTCCCAGGTGGGGTTCAAACCCTGCTCTCTCGCACCGTGGGCAACGATGCAAACCATTTTGCCAAGAGGTCAATGACCACTTGGCATTCTGGTTTGCACGTCCTTTTTATGGGTGAGTGAGTGCACCGCGGACCTTCTGTTACATGAGCATACCAAGACCAAGACAAGACCAAGACTTTGAGGGGGTCGAGACCAGGTCAAGACCAAGACCAAGGGGAAGGAAGACCAAGACCAAACCAATGCGAGACCATTTTCAAGACCATTACTGCTAAATCTGCTAAAATTTCTCACTTTCGGTCTGGAGACCAAGACTGGTCTGGAGCACCACAGAACTACCTCCTCCAGAGACAGTGAACCTTCTACTACTGTTTTTCACACAGCCATTAATAAATTATAGAGCTTCATTCATTCTATGTTCCCTCAAACTGTATTATAAAAACGTGAGTTCTTGGAGACTATACGTCCTGGGTACAGGGTGAAACAATATTTTAAGAGTAACTGTGCAATTAAAAGAAAAAGAAAAAAGAGAACTTCTCAATATCAGAAATCAGTGGTTTGACTTTGAGTTTATCTGAAAGCTGAAGTATCTTCCACTCCATTGGTTCACTGTAATTAACAGTAGGCTATTCATTATTCAATGTTAAAAGAAAAAAGTGAAAAATGGAGGTATGCACAGCTGGGAAATCTATCTGAGTCAGTCTTACAGACTGTACTCACACTTCCAGCAACACACACACACACACACGCAAGATACACACTGTATCTAATTAAAAAGGTTTAAGCAATTGTTCACAGAGGAGCTCCCATCAGCACCTGCTTCACTGCTGATGTATTAACTGGAACCTGCCTCTAAAACCTGATGCAGTTTGAATATGCATCAACTTGAGATGCAACCGGATGTTTTTCTGACGGCGCCTTCATCACTGATGCATGTTCACATTTACTGCTGGTAAATGTGCAGCCGTGCTTCAGAGGCCTGCACACCAGCCCCGACGCCGGCTTGTTTGTCTTAATTGCTCTCACTGTCATTAGGAAGTGGAGCGTGACACCTCGGCGTAAGGCGCACTTGAAAGAAAACAAAATGTGTATAAAAAGCCAGAACACTCTGGAGGAGGACATAACAAGCAGCACAATGCCTGGGACACAGCGTAGCGGCAGCACAGCCCAGCGTTTGGACACAGCGGAGGGAAAAACCCTCCACTAAAACCGTTGGAGTGCGCGGCGGCTCCAGAGCCGTGAGCCGGTGCCGGCTGGCAGACTGAAGAGAGCTGGCGCCGGGGGCAACGCCAGCCCAATAGGCTGGCACCGCCGCAGCTATAGAGCTGTTGTGCGATATCACAGCGAAACAGATTGAGATTAGCCTGCCATGATCCACAGAGGAGAAAAGAGGGATGGAAGCGGAAGCGAGGGACGGAGAGGGAAATGGAGATAGAGCTGTAGAGCGGCTTTTTATAATTTGGGGAGGGGGGTATCCTCCAAAGTAGACATGGAGAGAAAGATCTTTTCTTTCCCTCCTCCTTTTCACATCCTCCACACACACAGTTGCACTTTTGTTGCAGCCAGCACCACGATGACTGGATGATATCCACTTCCTCAACTCTTCCTCCTGTTCAGTTTATCTCCCGCTCTTTTGTCTTCTCCAGTTTCTCCCCAGGCCTCTTCATTATCTCATCCCTGCTTTACCTTGACGAGGCAGATGCATGCGACCCCCTCTGGGTAAATTAGCCCTCGTTGCAAATATGGAAGTGCATCCCCACTGTTCAGCCCCGTTCTCTAATCCCGACAATTATGACATCTCCTGGTGTGAAACCTCCTCTTGGTCTTTTCTTCTCCCTTCCCTCCGCTCCCGTCATGTCCTATAGGAGGAGGCTCCGTGTTTTCCAGCGCCGCCTGGCACATGAAGAGAGACGCCGGAGTGGCCTTTGATGGTATTAGCTCAGTGATACACGAGTGCGCGGATAGAGAGGGAGAGTTTTTCACACAAGCGTGATATCCTGTGTGTATTCTATATTTACGTTCCATACTGTACTGTTGAGTTTTTTTGACAGCGGGGGATTTGCTAAATTGGATTAGTCATTATCATCAAGGATTACAAATCTGATGGCAGCAGCCAGGGGACAATCCCTCCATATAGCATGACTGACAGCTGATCACTTCTGTCATATAAGGCCCACCTTCTGAGTGGGCGACGCCCCCCCGAGGGGACCGGCAGCTGATTGGCTGTGCCGATGGGAGATGAAGTTTGGCGATCGCTCGGTTCAGGATCGTGATACGGAGCTTTTGTTTTCTGTTTGTTGAATTTATTTATTTGCTTCTTCGTTGTCAGTACAGATTTGACATGAGATTTACACGTGTTTGTTCTAATCAGAAGAGCTGAAGAAGATGATTAAGATTAATTACTTGATCTAATCATTTCAAAGCCCAAGCACTGGCTGTAATATTTTGATAATTAAATAGCTATTAAGTTTATGATGGAACTGATGACAGTCACACTGCTGGACAGGAAGAGAAGGTGAAAGATGATGATGATGACCATTTAGATTAGAGAATTACTCTGAGAGAAGATGGAAACAGAGTCTGGGAGTGATTGGAAAGCAACTGAAGTGACAGTGAAACCAATAAAAAGCTGTAAAGGAATACACAGGAGAGCTGTGTGTGTGTACAGTGTATTTCACTGGTTATGGACGTGCAGGACTGCTGATATTTTAAGGACGTTGTTCAATGCTAAATTGTGGGCACATGATAAATGGAAGAAAATTAAAAATGCATGTTTTCATGCATGTTAATTACCAAAATGACAAGTGAAATAAGTGTGTGTGTGTGTGTGTGTGTGTGTGTGTGTGGTAACAGAGCACAGTACAGAAAAAATGCTGTGTGAATGCTTGTGGTGTGAACTAATTCGAGTGATTGATAACACAAGAGAAGAACCATTACAGGACAGGTCTTTTTACCATGTACACTTTATTAATTATGACTTTACTTATATTTAAAGCTATAGTGCGTAACTTCTGTCGCCCCCTAAAGGATTTCTGCGTTATTACAACGATACGGCCGGCACCTATGGCCCGGTGTAACCCTCCCCTCCCCTCCTCTCCCCTCCTCTACCCCTGTAGCTGCATGATACCGGTAATGCACATCACACACAGTAACACTCGCAACACACCACATGCTGCTGGTCACGGACCACGGTTCACGGACTATAACACTCGCCACTCGCCGCACACTGCTCGTCACAGCACACAGACTCCCCGCAGTAAGTTACACACAGCAACACGGCTACACACCTTGTAACTTACTGCTAACAATGTGGCTAACACCAGGCTGCTAACAGGTGTTGCTTCTAGCAGGCTGCGGGGGGCGACCGCCATTCCGAAGGACCGCCATTCCGACGGTCTGCCAGTCCGAAAATTCCCGAAGGTCCGTCATTTCGAACTTCCCGAGGGGCCGCCGTTCCGAATGTGTTTTATTTTGAAAATTGACCGGATTCCCTCGTGGTTTGACTTCCTGCCCGGCTTGACACGACGCGCCGCGGGGACAGCGCCCGACCGGCCCCTCCCCCTCCCCCTCCGCCTCCAAAGTTTCACCCAGGTGCGAGTCTGATGCATTACATCCATGGTCTGATGCAGCCGCGGCACTCCTGCTGAAAATAAATGTCCTTGCTCTGTGCTTTGGTTAGGTTTAGGCAATGTAGAAAGGAGTTGGTTAAGTTTAGTAAAAAGGTTAGGTAGAGGCCAATAAAATCGCAGTTAATATGTATCTTCCCCAGGAGTCGAACCCTGATCCACCGCGTCAAAAGCAGATGCTCTGACCACTACGCTACCACCACAATTAGGCTTGTGCATCCCGTGCCGTAAACCATTCAAGATTTTTTCAGGTTCGGAATGGCACCCTTTCTTTCAGGTTCGTAATGGCACCCTTTTCCCATAAATAATTAAGGGTCGGCATTCCGACAAATTAAAGTAAACGTTCGGAGTGGCGGCCCTTCGGAATGGCACCCTGGAACCAGCAGCTGCGGAGCGCTCTCCTCCCTCCTCCCGTCTCGTTGTCAGGTAAAACTGAGTAAAACACGTTGTTTCGGTCGTTTCCTGTCCGCCAGCACGGGAAAGTCGCTCCAAGACAGTAAATACAAAAATAACAAATAGTACTGAAAAATACTGCGAGGCGTTTGAGGAGCTGAACGGCTTAATCAGCGTTGTATCATCTCCTCTTGTAGTGGCTTGGGTGAAACGGATATTTACAGACACGTAGAAGTTACGCACTATAGCTTTAATGGTGCAGCCTTATCAAATAAATCACAATTTTTAAATAACTCTACTCATAAACTTACTGATAGATTCCTGAAATGCCGGTGCCGATGTTCTGGCTAGCAGTACAGACTTTTATTTTGAAAATAATCATGAATTGTCAAACATTCTTTACATTTTTATCTTAAAGGGATAGTTCAACATTTTGGCAAATTGGCCCATTGCCATAATCCCTATAGTTTTAGGAGTGGGTTCGTTACCTTCGTTTGTTATAAGACTGAGTTGTAAATTGGTAAATTCATGCAAGACCGCTGATGTGCGTTCCCGTCGGGGGCAGCTTTTTCGGCAAGCAGTCTCTGCATTTACCTCGAAAACAACTCCATTATCCATCCATTATCATCTCATAGCGTGGTTGTCCACCAGAGCGTGTTGGAGTTGTTGGATTGTGTATTTGATGAGTTTGATGAGGGAAACCAATCAATCCCATTTGCCTCCGTTGAGGCCCTGAACAGCTTGCGGCTCTGCTCCGCTGTTCAAAAATTAGCTTGCACCAACAATTAAAAGTAGCGAACCTACTGCTAAAACTATAGGGATTATGGCAATGGGCCAGTTTGCCAAAACTTTGAACTATCCCTTTAATGTCATCATAAACTCCCTATGTAGAGTGTAATATCACATTAACACATTTACAGCAGCCCTGGCTCCATGTTGCACGTGGTTCTGCTGCTGCTCCATCCCTCTGGACCAGCTCGGCTCCTCAGTGATGACTAAACAAGTGTATATTAATCAGTCTGTGTCGCAGGGAAAAAAAATCTGATGAACATAATTCAAGTCCCGGGATGAAAAGAGCCCTTCAGGTCTAATATAATGAATACAAAAGCAGACGCTGTTAAATAAAGCTGTTACATCGTGCAGCTGTGGTGAGTCACAGTGCTCCGTCGGGGCCGGTGTGGGACATCACGTGGACCTGGGGGGAGGGGGAGGGGCCGGGCCCCGGGCCGGGGGGGCTCTCTGGTGGTTAAAGGGATGATAAAGGGCGGGAGATGAGGCGCGGCTGTGACCCCTGTCAATCTGCTGCTTGTTAGAGACGGGCGATGGCTGGGCGGGGTCACGCTGTCAACCTCAGTGGACTTCAGTCAACCCTGAGTTATTTACACTGATGTGGAGTGTGTAATTGGGTCCACGGCGATGCATGGTGCTTTGATCATGCAACAGGCCACAGGGGTGTGTGTATATCACATGCATGCTGGAGAAGAGATGGAGGAGAGGATGGCCAGAGTCTTAAATCATGCAACTATCACTTGTCACGACTGTGTGTGTGTGTGTGTGTGTGTGTGTGTGTGTGTGTGTGTGAGAAAGAGAGTGTGTGAGTCTCTTGGCCAGTTAAATAAATAGACCAGTGTGCATGTCACATTGTCTTGCACACTCACACTATATAAAAACCAGTGTACACAGCCTTTAACCTTTACAGTGAGGTTTAACAGCGGGGCGGTGACAAGTTTGACTGGCTGTAATAAATCACCATCAACAAAGTCTTTTAAAAGTCAGGACGGATAAAAATTCAAATAAAAGTAAACAAATATAAAAGTAATGTAATCAAGCCGATCCAACTCTGCTGTGTCTGATGGTCAATACAACTAGAAATAATCACTTTAGTAACAATTTCCCCATCAGGGCAGAGTAGGAAGTTCACTTAACTACATTACTGTGGTGCAGCGCTGCTGAAAACTGACTTGTGGCAATTCAAAATTGTATTGGAGGAAGAGTTCAATCCATCTTCAGCTTGTTGTAGCTGCACGGACTTGATGAACAATTCTGATGTATTACACTGCTGGTGCTGGTTGAACAGGGACACACAGGGATATACTGTAGCATACTGTACAGGGCTTTTGCTGCAGCTAATCAACTGATTTAGACTTTAGACTTCATTTATTTGCACATATAAAATAGAACAAATACACCTACATACCTCTCTTGGTAGGGAGGAAGATATGAAAAATGTGCAGGTGAGGTCGAAAGGTTTATAGAATGACCTCACCGTGACCTAACAATATCAAAGTAAATAAATAATATTAACATACCTTGTGCGAGGTACTGTAGAGAACAAGGTAAAAAACAAAAAAATAAAACGGAAAATAAAGTAAATGAAGTAAATAAAAATGATAAAAAATATTAGTAGTAGTAGTAATGATAACAACACTAAATAAATAAATGGGAAAATTTTTGATTAAAAAAACAAACAAACTAATACAGATTAATTAAGTTCAAGAAACACACACACGCACACAAAAATCAACTGACTTTCCATTATGAAAATCTGCCCTTGGGTAAAACTGAGCCCTAAACTACCCCTGTTATAAGACCAGGGTATCAAGGTGTGTAGCTAAACTAAATCCAGTCAGGCCTCCATGTTTTGCACATGTTCCGTCTCATTTAATGACCATTTCTGTTGCTTTGACAGTAATAATCATCCGGGCTGTTTATGAGGACTTGAATGAACTCTGCTGATGATCGAGTTTCTATTTTTGATCTCATTCTCTTTGATGCAACAGAATGAGTCCTGATTGCAGCGCAGTCCCTTTACAGCTGCCCTCAACACAGGCTATTATTGGAGCCTGAGAGTAAAACACAATGGGAGTTTGATATGACGACAATAACAGGGCTTATTTGTTGTAAAAACATGAAGATAAAAGTTTTAAAATGGCTCATGGTGTGTCAGAGCAGTTATCATCATGACAAGGCATTTAAAGGTTGTTTGTAATGTGTTGTATGATGACCCTGACGGCCACAAGCCAAAACAATCAAATCAAATTTCAGTTCTGTGTATTATTCAATCTGTACAACATCCACTGTCAACATGTAACTGTAAAATTTGTAAATATCAACTATTGTTTATTATTGACAGGATATAGTTTTATTGTTTGAAAATATGGGCTATATTATTAGTTTTGGTTTTAGTTATATGTGAAATGGTACACTTGGACATAGAGGAGCCTTTTCTGCTGCTGGTCCCAAGCTAACGACCTCCCACAAAATTACATTACTATAACACATCTACAAGTCCCGAAACAAATTTACATTTCAGAAAACCAATTAACAAGAAACAAAACACTTTTACAAATTCCAGTTACAAGTAGCCTATATCAACCAGAAAGGGAATGTACCAACTACCGGAAGTGATAACAGGAGCAGCCAATACCGGCACGGCGGCGAATTCACATAGTCTACCGTTGCCGCCGGTAGACTATGTGAATTTGCCGCGGTGCCGGTAATGACGGCGGCAAATTCACTCAGGCTAGTCTACTGCCAGTCTGTCACCGGCGGTGACAGCACCGATCGCTGTCCATCTTGGGTCACCATGAACAACAACAACTCGTATTGGCTGCTCCCGTCTTCACTTCCGGTAGTTGGTACATTCCCTTTCCGGTTGATATGTTAGGCTACTTGTACATTTGTTTGGGGACTTGTAAAAGTGTTTCAACACTTGTAAATTTGTCTTGGTGTTTGTAATAGTGTTTCGTTTCTTGTTAAAGCAGAAGTAAGCGATCCGGTCGTTTCGGCTAATGCTGCGTTCCAGGCAGGCTTTTGAAACCGTAAATTACAGCTTCAAGTCACAACTTACGACTTTGTAGCGTTTCAGGCAACCCACTCGTGTTTTTCCGACCTGTTTTACCTGTGAAAGTCACTATAACGGCCACTCGTAACTTCTGACCCGTGAACTCGTACCAGATCGACCTGGTACGACTTCACAGGTCGGAAAAACACGAGTTACGGGTTGCCTTGAACGCACCATAACAGTCCTCGTCCCTACGTCGCCACATTCACGGCGTCCCTTGGCTGCACACACAGCCCTGCATGCCGTTCTCTCTCCTCATTGGATAAAAACTGTAGGATACGATAAATGTTTTCTCCTTGGCTCAGAGCAGAGCAGAGTGACTGACAGACCCGTGTTTCGGTCCAAACACTCTATGTAAGTGATTGCTGTTGGAAGATATAACTATTTAAGACTTATATTAACACAAAAATATTGCTTACTTATGCTTTAATTTGTTTTCTGAATTGTAAATTTCACTTTCACTTTGTAAATGTGTTATTTTAATGTAATTTTGTTTTATGATATGTAAAAATGTTTTCTAAAATGTAAATTTGTCTCAAGCTTTGTGAAAGTGTTTTACATGTTGTAATCTTGGTTTGCACCTCCTGGCCACCGTATTCAACCCAGCACGAGATTCCGTACAACACTTTGTTCCTGCTGTGGCTGTTTAAAGTTCTTTATAAATAAAGTTGAGTTGAGTTGAGTTGCGTTGAGTTGAGTTGAGTTGAGTTGAGTAAAACAATTGCCAGTGAAGGATTAATAAAGTATTTCTGATTCTGAAACATGTCGGTCTGACAGTAAAGTTCATCTGTATGTTACACGTGTTGTTGGGGTTTTTACCTCCTTAGATGTTTCCTGTCCTCCATGTATCTAGTTGTGCCAGAGACCACGTTGCTTCTACAAACTATCAGGGTGAGGGTGATGGGTGAGGGTGGGCACAGTTGGTGACACTCGTCCACAGACCTGACCGTCTCCCTTCACACCAGTAACACCTGTGCAGCCTCCTCTGCAGGATGCCCCAGCCCAGGCGTCAGCACCCACTGGTACAATAAGAGAATGGGACAGTTATTCTGCGGAAGGCTTCGATGACGCACAACTCCACCAACAGACAGTCATCTATCACCACACATATTTACTGCCTCAAAAACACTCTTTCATTCTCGAGCATCCTTCAGCTCAGCAGAAGTAATCCATTTATGACAGAGTTCAGGGAGAGAAAAGATAAAATGTGTGTGTGTGCGCCTTGAGGTTTTAACTCCCATAAAATATTGATTGACTTTTCTCATCTGGCCTTTCCCTGTTCTTTCACACACTTGTCTTCACCAAGAACCTCAGCTCTCTCTCTCTTTCACACACACACACACACACACACACACACACGCACACACACACGCACACGCACACGCACACACACACACACACACACACACACACACACACACACACACACACACACACACACACTGTGACCAGCTGTTCCAATCTTCCATACTTTGCGACAAAAAAATACACACTTAAAATGTATGGCCGAGGAACACACAGAATCCAACTGTGAATAGACACAATTCATGGACATTATGCATACAGACACGCACATACACACACATGCACACAAATAAGCAGGCTGTATAGGCAGATGCCCCACAGCGAGAGACCAGCGTCATAAATATTCATTCATTCCCATGATTGCAGAAATGTAAATAAGTCAACAGTCGTGAAATTGCCGGCATCTGGTCACTCTGGGGGGAGAGAAGAGGAGAGGGAAGTGAAGGAGGGATGGGTGAAAGGGGAGGGCAGAAGGTGGAGGAGGGTGAAAGTGGAAGGAGAGAAAGGAGTCGGTGATGAGAGAGAAGAAAGGGGAACGTCGGAGGAGGAGGGGGGGGGGAGTCAAATCACCCAGATTATTTTCCACTTTCACTATAATGACTCTCGCTTGGATTCGCGTGCAATTACTTAATGATAAATATCCTGGAGAGCCCATCCATTTTGTATTCTTGGGGTGGAGAGCAGCAGCTGTGGAGAGTGCTGAGGAATGAGGAACATCTGTTTTACATGAAGAGAGCTAATGTCTCTCTGGGCGCGCCGAGATCACAGGTTGGGATCTGCTTTATCAAAATGGTTTGGTGTTTTTGACATTGTGCTGTGAAGCCAGAATGACTGTCAGGTGGAATGAGTTTTTATTTAAAGCTGCACTGGCAATAACTGAGTGAGTTATATATTCATAGATAATTATCATCAGTTTCCTCAGCTTGTGTCCAGCTTTAGTCCCATTACATCATTGTTTTTCTACCCAGAGAGAATGTTAGCAACTGGCTAAAACCAAAACTGTCACATTTCACTTTTACTTCGCTACATCTCTTAAAGAGGAACTAAGTAGGATAATTCCCGTAGCTATGCTAAATTTTTAGTTTAATTAAATAGCTCTGCAGTAGTTGTGATAGTTAACTACATGACTTGTGACTTGTTACAAGTGAGAATGGAGGCTCTCTGCCTTCCACCTGACCTCATGGCTGAAAACCCACCTTGTAACAGTACTTGGCCGCCGCGCCGGTGTCCCAGCTCTCATCTTCGCACACCCCATAACCCGTAATTTTTTGTTCATGACAGTTAAGACTACTAATTATAATTAGATAATGTCATCCACTGCTCAATGGATTGATTTTTCGTCTGCTGCGTTGTAAACAAATGCACATGGGCAGGCGGAGGGTTAGCAACACAGAAGAAAAGCGACCAGGCTTGCATAGTTCCTCTTTAAATACCCTCACACCCAGTCAGGTCAAGTTTCACTTAATTGTGCTAAGCATTCAGTCTCTGAAACTTTCATCAGAGCATGGATGTACAGCACATAGGACAGCAATGAACAGACAAGCTTAAATCAAATGATGTTCCCTCATGGGTCATTATTAGCAGTGCAAAACACCTGTGTGTACACCTTGATAGGAGAAGCCACACGATATATAGGTATATATGAACACTGCAAACAATCAGTTTTGGCAAATCAGTATTCCTAAATTGCAAGTTAATGCACCAGTTTGACTTGATGACATCATGCCTGTTGGCTGCCAACTGCCAAGCACCTAAACTAAAGAAGAAGAAGGCCCTGTCGTCACAGTAACGGTAAGTGATACCAACACTGAGTCACCTGCTGCAGGCTCCGCTGCTAATGTCACAACTCCAGTAACAGACCACAACCTCCACTACAGTGGTAAACAGTGAACATAACATCACACAGCTGTATTTACAAGAAATGTTCATGTAAATTGGATTGAAAGATCCTCCTAATGCCTCTTATAATGACTGATCTGGTCCTTGAATTTGACTGTATGTGCCTGGAAAGTCCTGAAGAAGTCTTTGAATTTGATGTGAACACGTGGGAACCCTGAATATTATGCTTTTTTTTAGTAAGTATATTTTTTGGGGGGCATTTATGCCTTTATGGATAGTACAGTTGAGACAGACAGGAAACGGGGAGGCAGAGAGAGGGGGAATGACATGCAGCAAATGGCGCCCGACGCAGGGTTCGAACCAGGGCCGACTGCAGCGAGGACTGTGCCTCTATTATGCTTTAAAATGTGTTCAGAAATGGCCGTTTGTCCTGTTTGTCGCGCCTCCTTCTTCGAGGTTCCACGAGTTGCAGCACGAGTTTACCCGAGTAAGGAAAATGAATTTGATTGGTCGTTATCGAGCGGGCGGGATATTCAATGTTTGGGGCGAGACTGAGCTATGTGTGTGTGTGTGTGTCTCAAATGTTTGATTGACGGATGACGGATCCAATATCAGTGGCTGATGAATCGTGAGCAACGTGAAGCATAATTTGTGTGCCTGCATTATCCAATGCGAAAAAAATCTACCCCACTTTCCCCCCCGATTTACTTGAAAATAGAATTTTGCACAAAGTTTGGGCTACATCGTCTGATAGGTGAGTTATTACACTAATTTTATGACAAAATTGATCAAATTCATTTTTCTTTTCTGTACACCTTTAATATAAGGGAGCTTCAATAAAGTTCATCATCAAAATTCTAACTTCTTATTCTTTAGTCCAGTAAATGAGACACTTTATGACTTTCACTGAAGTAATCCTCTAAAATTTGACTTTAACTTCCACTGATACTTGTCTATCACTCAAGTTTTGCTTTAAAATACATTTACACAGGACTGACCCTGCCTTCACCCTATGTATGACCCTGAATGGATAGGCAGAGAATGCACACATAAGCAGTGACGTGCACAGACTTTTTATATGTAAAAAAAAAGGCAACATAGAGCGCATCCTCGCCACTGAAGAGGGCACTTAAAGACGCATTTTGGCTCCCAAGAGGGCACTTTAGCACATGGCTTTCTGGTGTTCTTTTAGAGTTGTGGAGGCCCCTCAGTCCAAAACTACAACATTATTTTGTTAGATTGATCCTCAATGGGCAGGGACCACTGAACACCAGTGTCATCAAAACTGAATCCGGCAGCAGTGTTATGAAATACAGGAAACAATTCTTTACTTGTCAGTGAGCATTTCATTTCTATGCTTAAACTGTATATGGGACTAAAATTTCAGCTGACTGTACTGGACATTAGATGCATTTAATTTCATATTCCTAATACATTTTACCTCAGCCAAACAGCCTGCATCGCTGAGAGGTTTGGGTTCCTAAGACAATGTTTGTGTATCTATGGGAGTGGGGGATTTTAATATTTTAAGAAAAAAAAAATTAAAATATAAATTACCAAAGGAGTATTTGCTGTTATCATGGGAAGATGGCTTTTGCTTCCGTTAAGCTGAGCCAAACTCATCTGTGCAGCCCTGACCAGGCTATGCATGCATAAGTAACCATAGTGCTGATACTGTGCTGGAAGGCACAAAGAGGACTCACACAATCTAGGCCAGAGCACTTATCATCTCTGTTTGGTTTGCTCTTATAGTCACTGTGTAAAGTTTTAAACCTCGCGCAGCCCAGTCCCCAAAGAAAACTTGTCTGTACTGTACAATTTGATTTATTATCCCCGGGCCTTTGTTAAAAAGCCATTGTTAGTAAAGCTAAATAAAAACACCTGTGGGGGTATTCCTCGTATGTTGTCCTTGTTTTCCCATCTTTTATATCTGGCACTTCAGAAGCTCATGGATACTGTGGCTCGGCCTCCCTCTGTCATATCCTGCCAGGATAATACACAAATAGATAGAGGCAGGTCAGATCATATGTGAAAAAAGATTGTAAAGAGACAAGGGTGTTGGTTCAGGTGCTGTTGAAACTTACTATGACCTGGGAAGTCCATCTGAAGACATTAATAGGATTTAAAAGAATAGGATAGAATAGACATTAGACTTTATTGTCCCAATGGGAAATTTGTCTTGGACCTAACAGTGAACAGTAGTAAAAAGAGACATATGCAATTATGTCCAGACATAATAAAATACAGTAGAACAGTTGTCTCAGTTTGGTTGCACATGCCCATTTACATCATAAAAAACAGAATAGATACACATTTACAGTAATACTGTGATTAGCCACACTTAACAATAACAAGTTGAGCTTTTGAACCAGTTGTGTTTAGTTGTGCCTGAGGGGGAGGGTTCTCGGGTGCAGAACGTGAGTTGGATCTGAGATGATTTTCTGTGCTTGTTCGATTATGGTTTGTTGAAAAATATCTTAAAGACTGGGATGTTGGCGGACTCCCATAATCTTCATGGCTGGCTTTATTAGTCTGTGAATTTGGGCCTTGGCCCAGACAGTCAAATTTCCAAAACCATGCTGAAATCCCATAGCGCAGTGGGCTTTCCACCACAGCATGATAGAAAAAGCTTTGAAGGCTTAACATGTACCAAAACACTGCAGCAGTTTCAGATTCTGTGGGATTTTTTTTATTTATTATTCCTTCAGCATTATTATGCACTGTAACAAATGGATCTTTAATCCATCTCTTTTACAACTTTCAAAGCTTTTTATCCAGTTACACTCAGCAGGTAACTTCCAGAGATGATCTGTTTGAGTTTTCAGTCTTTGTTTCTGCTGTGGAAGCACAAATCTTCCACTCGTTCCGCAGCTTGTTGAAAACAAAAAAGTCTGTTTTGATCCTGGAAGAGCATCCATATTGTTGCATTCAAGGCTGTTTAGGGGAAATGGGAAAGCAACAATGTGAATAAATCAATAAAATATCAGGTCAAAACTGAAATGAGACAGATGCAAATGGAGTTTTATCAACAAAACAAAGGATGATTAATTAAACACCAGCGGACACATGCTGGGAAACACAAATAGCAACACTAAACAACCAAAGCAACACAACCCATCAGACAGAGTCACTGACTGAAATCACACTCTGGCCCCGAGCAAGCCCCTCCCACCCGGCTCCTGGTGGGGCATTGGGTACAGGTGCGTCAGGTTACCTGCTGGAGGACAGAGGAGAACAGAACAGTACACACCTACACAAAAAACAAATATATAGTATAGTTGCGTACGTTACCTTACACAGAAGTCACTCAGTGTGCTTAACAGAAATTAAAAGACAAGTTAAAAACAGTGCAGACACAGATTATAAAACAGGTAGACGGCAGTGGATTATGGAGCTGTTTTAGCCACTTTGGAAAGCAAGTATAGTTAAGAAGAGATGATATAATAATATAAAGCTGTTAAAATCAACTGAATACTTCAAGGGATAGTTCAACATTTTGGCAAATTGGCCCATTGCCATAATCTCTGCAGTTTTAGCAGTAGGTTTGTTACCTTTAATTGACGATGCAAGCTGTTTTTAGAACGGCGGAGCAGAGCCGCGAGCTGCTCAGAGCTACGCTACGGAGATTTCATGGGATTTCTTGGTTTCCCTCATCAAACTCATCAAATACACAATCCAACAACTCCAAAACGCTCTGGTGGACAAGTTGTGACCTGCACATTCACCACGCTATGAGATAATAACAGAACGTTACCAGACAGAGTTGTTTTAGAGGGAAATTCATGCGAAACCGCTGATGCACGTTCCCATCAGGGGCAGTTTTTCGGCAAGCAGTCTCTGCATTTGCTTCGAAAACAACACACTGAAGCAAGTCTGTTGTCCTTGTAATTTAAAATATGTAGTAAAGGTTGAGAGGTGGAGATGTTTCTGTGACTGATGAAGACATCACCAAAACAACCTTGATCTCTGTATCAGCTACAACGACCCCACCCCCGGTCAGTAACATGGCAAAACTAACCCAATACATCATATATGTGCACATAGGCAAAGAGTGTTACCTTCAGCGTGACTGGATTTCACTCTTAAACTATCCCTCCGTAGCAATCGGAGCGTATCTCACATGATAAAAGAACATGGTGTTTACCCATGGAAGGCGGTGGCCAAGGCTGTCCTTATAGCACATTATAGCCCTCGAATGTTAAACTGCAGGTGTGTGTGTGTGTGTGTGTGTGTTCGTGTGTCCAAGGTCTGTAGTGATTGATGTTCCTTCAGAGGCCTCTGGGCTTTGGGGACCACAGATATGACCTCTGCAGAGGTGAGTGGATCAGCAGCTCCGCCATGACTGACTGCCTTTACCTGGAGGAACACTTCAGATGCCTCCTACGACCTTCTCCTGCATGGAAAACACATGGGACGCTTAGTGTGTGGAGGTGAACCATGCACATGTGTGTGTGTGTGAGTGAGTGCAGCCAGACACACATGCACTTATGCACTGGCACACACATGCACAATCCAAAACATCTAGTGGACATCCTTTATCTTCCTGGAAGGGTAATGGACTGATAACCAAAATGCACTGCACCCCCCTCCTCCTCATCTGAAACCAGCCAATCACAGCACAGCATTTCCCCTGCGATATAATACTAACCCAATCACTCTGATACATCTTGGTCTCTACCCTTGGAACACACACACACACACACATACACAGAGGAATTAAACACGTGGTGATGTGGAGATTGTCAATAATACACTCAGAGATGTGCAGAGAGGCAAGCAAATAAACAGATTAATCACTAATTTAAACAGACGCCCACTTTCATTCATAGGCTTGTTGGCGCACAAACCATTAGCATGTGTGTGGGTGTGTGTGCGTGGTGTGAGAGGCTAAGAGGCAAGCCTGCACACATGACAGCCTCCCCCAAGGTCAGCTGGTGTGCGCCAGTGTGAGATGTTAGATAACTTTATAAGTTGTGACTGTGACATCTGCCTTTCCCTGTGAGACTATCCATTATGCTGCTGGGGGGAGATAGACACAGTGAAGAAAGTGTTAACAGCTAGCCAATGGGACACACACGCACACACAAACACACACACACACAGGGGTGGAGGTCCTAAATCTTCATCAGCAGAGCCAGCTCGCCAGAGGATCAGAGCAGAAAAACTCACTGATGAATGGCTCTATATTATAGAGTGTGTGTGAGGAAGAGGCAGAGGAGAGAGTGTGTGTAAGTGTGTGTGTGTCTGTATGAGGATGTATGTTAGTACTAATGTTCCCGCAGGGATTAGCTCCAAACCAATCAGGACAGCATGGTGTGATTAACACCAGTGTGATTCAACAAACTGGGGCCGTGAGCATGTACACAGTAAACATCGTCTGCACATGATGCACACACCTCCAGGTCAGTCAGTAACACACTGAAACATTCTACATGGTGTAACTAGTCCATTCACTTTAAATTGTGACCTCAGAGACCATGCCTTTTCCCAGAATACATCACACCTACCTACTATATTTGTCAAAACTCAGTAGATTTCAGTTTAAATTTGTTTATTTCATCATGAACATTTCCTTCTTTACTGCACTTTTTGTGCAGCTCAGCTTTTGTGCAGCTCAGCAGCTGCTAGGCATCAAATAACTAACACATATAATGAATGACTGACTAGGGAATAATAGAGGAGAAACCAGCAACTAAACAGCAGGGTGTTTCCATGAGGAGCAGGTGGAGACAGGTCAAAGGTCAAAGGAATGTTCCCTCAACCTTGTCTCATAGGAAGAACATTGTTAGAAAAGGTTAGGTCGTTATCTATGCAGTTAATCAGTGGATCTATGATTTATGTATTATTTATTATGGGCTGTGGCCACATGTTATTATGACCTTTTGATATGTCCATCACTGTTTATATATAACTAAATAGTGTCTGCAAATTTATTTATTTATTTATTTATTTGGTTCATTTCGGGCATGTCAATTAGTCATCATCATCACACATCATCTCAATCCAATTAATACAATACACATGACCGAAAGGGAAAGCGGGAGAAGCAAAAGCTTATCTAGTCCCGCCCCCAATACTCACATATTCATTTTTTCTGCATGTTACATTTTTGACATAACATTCTTCCAGTATTTTCAAAATTTAACAATTTAACAATTTGACATTTTTCTTTTTTAACATGACATTTCTCAATTTTTTAATTTTTTTTTTTCAACATTTGACATTTTGACATAATGTGTTGCAGCATTAGGCAGTATGTAGAGTTGAAGAAATTGAAGTCCAGCTCTAGATAGAGCATAAGGATTACGTGTGTGTCTGCACATGTGTCCAACCGTCATGAGCGAACAACAGTCTCTTCTTGTTGCCAGGCATGTCACAAAAGTCACAAAGTCACAAGATGGTCCAATTGACAGAGAGCAAAGTCTGGTGTGGTCCAATTGACAGAGAGCAAAAGTCCAGTGTATTGATTTTTAGTTGGGATGGTGGGATGGTGTAGGAGCCCTTTCTTCTTTTTACTCATTCTCTGCGGTTTTCGTCGCCATTTCTCTCGATTTCCTCCCGAGTTTTGGCTATGTCAGCTCGCATCAGTGACACATACTCTCGGATTGCGGATATGTCGGACCGTATCCCGACCACAGCACTCCGAGTTGTTGCGTTATCCTCCCTCGCGTCGGTCTGCTCGGTGGCGATCTTTCTCATCTTACGATACTGCATGTAGGCGCCAAAACCCAGGGCGATCATTCCAATTGTCATGAACGTGAAGATGTACACGTCCTCGACATCCTCCACATCCAGTGGGGCAAGGCAAAGGACTCTCCACTTCTCCCATCCATCCAGCATGTAGCCGGACATGAAGGTTCCGTCCGGGCATCTTGGCTCACCAGAGGCCGCACGCCTTGTTGAGAACACTCTGTCAATCGCATTCAGTGACCAGCTCAGCAACTCCATCGTGGACCAGTTGATTGACGTTGGTGTGTCGATTAGCAGTTAGTTGAGTTCTTCACTTGACTGATCTGTTGAACGTGAAACAATGTATTTGATTTCCGCTCACACCTTCTTGAGATTTTTCTACTTTTAATGTTTAAAGGGATAGTATAACATTTTGGCAAATTGGCCCATTGCCATAATCGCTATAATCATAGCAGTAGGTTTGTTACCTTTATTTGTCGGTGCAAGCTGTTTGTAGAACGACAGCACGCAGCCGCGAGCTGCTCAGAGCTACGCTACGGAGGCGAATGGGATTTCTTGGTTTCCCTCATCAAACTCATCAAATACACAATCCAACAACTCCAAAACGCTCTGGTGGACAAGTTGTGACCTGCACATTCACCACGCTATGAGATAATAACAGAACGTTACCAGACAGAGTTGTTTTAGAGGTAAATTCATGCAAAGACGCTGGTGCCCGTTGCCTTCAGGGGCAGTTTTTCAGCAAGCAGTCTCTGTATTTACCTCGAAAACAACTTTGTCTCGTAACGTTCCATTATTATCTCATAGCGTGGTGAATGTGCAGGTCACAACTTGTCCACGAGAGCGTTTTGGAGTTGTTGGATTGTGTATTTGATGAGTTTGATGAGGGAAACCAAGAAATTCCATTAGCCTCTGTAATGTAGCTCTGAGCAGCTCACGGCTCTGCTCCGCCGTTTTAAAAATAGCTTGCACCAACAGTTAAAGGTAACGAACCTACTCCTAAAACTATAGGAAACTATTTGGCAATGGGCCAAATTGCCAAAATGTTGAACTATCCCTTTATCCTCTGTTTTCCAGGTTAAAGTTTTGTCAATTTTCATAGTTTGAATTTTGATCTTGAATGATGATAGCAGTTTATTGTAGCTTAGGTCTTCATGTGACCTTTGGGCCTCACTCCTCCTATCAGCAAAAAAAACAAATATCTGCTCATTTTGCTAATATCTGAGACAAACCAACAGAAAACAAAGGTGAAGAATAAAGACAAAGAATAGAGGTACAAACTGTCCACCACTTCAACACTGACCATCCATAGTGATAATAACCTGAACTGTTGTTTACTACCAGCCTGATCATCTGACCAGTGACTTTGCCTGGTTGAAATAAACAGGAATGCTCCTTTATCACAATGTGCATCAACCCTCTGGTGGTGTCTGGGACTGGGTTGCCACAACAACAAAGGAGTTTCCTGAAAACGCTGAGTGGGCAGATCTTTGAGGAACTTTAATCTCTGGCGTTGTTGCGCAGTAGGTCCAACTTCAAAGGAATCAGATCCATAGATCTCAATCTAGCTTCAGGTTGTTGACCCAACCACTGGCTCAGCAATAGATTCCAATTCCATCTATCGATCCCCTCTCCATTGTTTGTGCTTTTGTCTTTGTCCGCCTCAACAGATGCTACCATCGGCATTCTGATATTGACAACTTTGCTTTAATTTATTTGTATGCATAATAGCACCACAGTATTCCTTTGACTTTCCTTTGCTCTTTCTCTCTAACTCATGTTGTTCTCTGGCAGCCTCCCCCCTTGGCACTGGATGAGAGCTGGTGAGCTGTGACAAATGACTTTACAAGTGATTGGTTAAAATAATTGATTGATGGGTTGATTGACCCGGTCATTGGCCTCTAATTAAAAGTGGTACACACCCGGGGGCTAAACGTCTTGACATAAGGAAACAACACCAGCAGATAATTTCACTGGAGTCCAGTGGAGGCGTGAACATACAAGTCATTGCAACCTCATGCATACTGCAGGGACGTCATATTGGATTGCAAGTCTGGAGAGCTTGACATGTAATTTGACTTCAACAGTGACACACAATGCAGAGTCATCTAAACACACAGACAGAGGCAGCTCCTTTTACCAGAGTAATGCAGCGAACGGCCAAACAGATACGACAAGACTAGGTCAGAAGCCAGCGTATCGCTGCGCCACGTCATAGGCTATTAGCATTCTGCATCAGGTCGGCCCTCCATCTGTTTCCTTATCTGCTACTGCCTGTGCCCATGGTGGATGCTGCTGGTACCAGTGACTGTGGTTTTGTTGATGTTTTTTTTTCAGGGATCCCTGTGCAAAATGCAACCTGACATGGACTCAGTGCACACCTAAAGGGGGCTGGGTTCAGTTCTGTTTACTTCAAATGCACCATGTTAGTAAGACTGCAGACTAATAACTCCATCTCAGTCAATGGTGGAACTACTGTACGATCACTCAGTCAGTCAGTGACATACACATTATGGAAATGACTAGGCTTAATATTAGACATACTGTAGGTATTCTTTTCTTTATTTTTGTATTTTATTTTATTTCCTTTTATTTTTTGTCTTGTTTTTGTTCTTGTCTCCTCTCTGTTTGCCTATATTTGAAATCTTGTTTGTATTGTACTGTTGTTTGTTAATCACCCATGTTGCACCCCTGTACTATTTGATTGTATGTCTTCTCTTCACACTATATTGCACTAATAAAAATATATGTATACTGTACATATTAGACATAGGTGTCATGTTTAAGGAGAATGTGGCCCCAAATGCAGACACAAAAATGCAAAGTGATGGGAAACAAAAGGGTATATATACCCAAAAGACAAAAAAACAAGGACTCTCCAGACAAACTGTAAAACGTAGAGCATCTGAACAGGAGGGACGGGCTGGTGGGGACATGAACAACGAGATGAACTGGCAACAAGAGCGTAAGGGAAGACAACGAGACACAGGTGCAACACATTACAGCAGGGCAGGTGCTGATTAAAGGAGAGAAACTCAAGAGGGCGGGAAGAAGACCGGGATATTTCAAAATACAACAGAAAAAACTTGAACTAAAGCAGGGAACACATGGAGGACACAACACATAGGTTTTCTATGGGGCTACAGTTGAATTCACAAGTTTATTTAACTTTCTTCTTTTTGAGTATACTGAACTGTAAAATGTCTGTTTCACTGTTGCTAAACAACTTCATTAAATCACAGCTGAATCACAAGAGGAACATCATTGTCTGACCTGATGTGGCCTAAACCAGAGTGACTTTTTGGCCTCAGGAAGGTGGTCTACATACATGACACCATTATCTAATAAATCTAATAATGTCCTTTGCAAGTCACTTAATATTTATACAAAGGAGGAACTGCAGAGTCAGGTCACAATATCTGAGTTCCTCACGTCATATTCTCCTCTTCTAAATATAACAGTATTGATTAGTGCAGCTTTAAGGTTGCAACTTGCGACCGTAGAGACTGCGTCATCACATAAATGCAGATGCTATTCTCTGATCCGTCCCTCATGTCCTCCCGCCTGTGACTGCCACTCTCCCCCCACCTCCCACTTTCATTGATAGAATGTGAGGTAGACATCATGTGGCAGCGAGTGTGTATTGTTTTCACACACTCTCCAGCCTCTCTCTGCAGGTGTCCCCTCCCCACTCTGTTTCATTCACAGCGCAGTGCCGGGCGAGATGACTCATCCCACGGTGTCAAAGAAGTGAATGGCTCTCTGTGTTCATCCCAGCTCTTGGTTGCCTTCCAGTCTCCCTCGTTCTCGCTGTCCTTCCCCAGCTCCTCCTCCTCCTCCCCCTCCCTCCTCCTCCTCCTCCTCCTCTCTCCCTCCGTCTGTGAGGCACCAATCCGTGGATCGGCTCGGCTCCGTCACATGCAGACGTTTGATGGACAAGGGGAGTAAGTGGCTACGACAAAGCAGCACATGTTATATATGCAGATAGAGAGGTCTGACAGTCACCTCATGTCCCCTCACTGCAAATGACTGTTATAGTACACATCACTGGGTCCTACAGTACCTGAGACTGGACACTAGAGTCCCGTTACTCTCACGATTCACTACTGCTCAAACTTGACAAAGACTGATGCAATAATGGAAATTTCTCTGTGATAATTTGATCAAGTCGTCTCTGATATCAAATCATATTTGATTGTGTCATTAATCGACATTCACTCATTTATTCACATTTTCCAAATTTTTCCTCATTTATTCACATTTTACTACTGCATCTTTGACTATCCAGACTGTGCAACAACAGCATCCTCTGTGGCCTGAGAGGGTCATTACAGGTCACTGGGTTTGAGCGATTAAAGGTTCAGAAACATTTAACAACATCTCTATGTGTGTGTGACAGGAGCTTTACACTCACCCAAAGGTTGTCTTTATCAATTACAGACCAACTACGTCACAGAGGTTTGGCAGCCTGTGAATTAGCTCTGTTAACTAAGCTGATGGGTCGTCATAGCAATGAGTTATAGGTCGATACATGAAGTCAAGAAACTGGGCATCTGGCAACCATGTGGGTGCCATCAGCAACGTTATGCCAAAAGTAAATCTGGTCATGATACACTATGAAGTAGTTTCTGTAACAGTGGGGAAGAAAGAAAGAAAGAAAGAAAGAAAGAAAGAAAGAAAGAAAGAAAGAAAGAAAGAAAGAAAGAAAGAAAGAAAGAAAGAAAGAAAGAAAGAAAGAAAGAAAGAAAGAAAGAAAGAAAGAAAGAAAGAAAGAGCTAAGTTTACTATGTCGCATTTACCTTCCTTCCATTAGTGTATCAAACATGAATTGCACACCCAACCATCTCTGAGACAGTAGGACAGACCATAACTAAAGTAACACTAAACTTGGTGCATTGTTTATGTTGCTTTGAAATCACATGATTATAAGATATGTTGATTTTTGTGACAACATATAGATTGAATTGGGATATCTCAATTCAGATTGACGATGACTAGTGGTGATGAAGTGATAACAAACTTAATTGGTCTGTAAACTCAGGTCCACTGTATGTCAGTATCACACCTTCTTGTGTAATAGGTTTCAAAGAGCATGTGTCCTCAAATACTCATTCATATTCAATGTGTGGGATACATGTTCCTTTCTATTTAGAGGATATGAGCTTCTTCTGCTTGAGAGCTCCATCTCTGCTTTGATACGCTCATGTTTGGTTAACTGAGCCGCATAATGCATCATGCTTGACTACCTGAGCATGGACACAGCCCCTGTAGGAAGATCGAGTCCTGAATTTAAAGGCACGCAGAAGTTTCATTATATCAAACTTATCTTTAGAACTTAAACTTTACCTACAAAAGGGATCATTTCAGTTGTTGATCAACTTCAAATCTGGTAAGTTGATATTTCTTGCAAATGAAATAAAATATGCAGATAAAAGGCAGTGCAATCAATATGACATGAGATCCAAACAATAATATTTTTAAGATATTTTATTTTAGGTGCAGGGATGGATAGGAAGAACAGGGGTGGGGCCTTTATTATTATTTACTTTATTCCTTACAAATTAATTGGGGGAAAAAAGGACTAACTCCAAAAATACTGAACATAATGAAAATAGGTATTGCTTGAAATATGATTATTTATGTCTTTCTTTATCATCTCGTGGCTGTTCATTCTATTTTTGTTTCTTCACCAAATAAAAAAAAGCCTCAGGAGAATGTGTCTCAGACCTGATCCTCAGACTCTAATAACAGGTCACCTCAGTAAATGACGCCTGTGATCCTCTGAAGTTTGTCTGGCTTTTTAATACCTTCAGTTCCCCCCCTGTGGTCGCTGATATATCTCTATATAAGTCTGGAGTCACACCAGTCTCCATTGGTGGAGCTGGCTGCTGTTACTGCAGTGACAGACACTGTTGAAATCTGTGCCAGTGACTTCAACACAAATCTGTCTCAGCTCCTGTGCTCACTGTCTAAGTCTGCGTTGGCCTCTAAACTCATCACCTGCCTCCTTGACCCTCAACTAGCTAAAGTGTCTAAACCAGACAGGCATTGCACAGACCCCGGCCCTTTGGCCGACTGACTGTAGGAGATCAGGAATCAAACGTAAATAAGTGTACAGCATCATGGAATACAGCTGCTTTTATTTTGAAGGTGACTGTTTTTTTTTGTTCAGTTTATGTTTTAGAATCTGTGCAAACTCATGTAGCGTCACCACACTAACAAACAGAGATGTGAGTCAGCTGTTAGCACTCAAAAATGTCAGCTCACATTAACAAACATCAGATACAGAATTTAGAGGTTGTTTTAAACATAATGAAATGGCTGTGTTTAAGGATTAGAATATAAATCACCATTACAGTACGAAACATGACGAGTAACCCAAGAACTTGACTGATGCAGAGTGGACACAAAGGGATGTGAGTACCACACCCAATGATGATCAGTTTGAACTCACCTCCAGCTTGAGTTTTATCTTCCTCTCCAACAGGAGAACTTTCCTCACAAGTTCAGAAGATGTTGCTGCTCTTTGGATCCACCTATATAAGTTAACAAATTCTCAGTGATACAAATAACAAATCCAAAGTTTTTTTAAAAGGTACATTGTGTAAGAATTCCTCCCATCTAGCATTGCGGTTGTATATCGCATCAAATTTTTTATGCTGCATTCACGTAAAATTGGGAAGACGGGCGGCAGCCGCTGCACGTAACGGCATAAACAAGCCTCTATGTAAACAAGTGGTCCGTCAGCACGAGGCAAAACAATACACGTGACAATATGTTGTCATGGCGATGTGGTATTGTTTACCTGACCCACGTTTTACCAGCTTTCTCTGGACTTCTGTGACTAAAATGACATCTGGTTTGTTAGCGACGGCCGTCTGCCCGACTGCAGGTGAATGCAGCATCAGTGTAACGCTCCATTCCTCCTCACTGCGTTACCACGGTGACTTTTCAAAGACGCCACCTCCAACCGAGCCGACAGCTCCGGTGTCTCCGCTGAGTTTCCGTGGTTTCCTACCGTTACGCTGCCACTGAACGTAAAAACATGGAGACACCACATGGCAGCAGCACCGAGCTTACCCGCTACATGGAGATATGAATGATATGAACGGCTCATTCAGAGCTGAAAGGAACACTTCACTTTGTTGATGGGGGGGATTACTGATTAATGAAAAACAGACTTTTGAACAAAATAATCGATTTTCGTGAATAGAGAACAGGAGAAGTTACACAATGTCCCTTTAAAAGCCCGAATCCGAACTCAAATACAAATAGTGCGCTGGCTGTACACCCCTAACTGTGAAGGCCAAACTTTATGGAGCCGCAATAATATTGCTCCATACAAACTGTAATGAGTAATGTAAAGTTCTCTCCTACTTCAGTTCCTGTAGCTTTCACTGTAACAAGTCATTTAACCCTCACAATTACTCCAAACCTGTTTTTTTTTTCCGGTTGGGATACCCAATCTCCAATTCATTATGCTTTTTCAGGTTGTTCCAGTCTTCTCCAACCAGTGTGCACTTGAACGCCTCTCTCCATCCAAATGGCTCTGCAGTGTAGTGAAAGGATCTGCAGTGTTTGCCTTTATCTGCACATTTACATTTGGTTCATGTACTGTGGGTGTGTTGAATCTGGAGAACATACAATACAAGGCAGCTGGTGTGAACAGTGTTCTGCACTTAGGATGTCTGATCTCTAGTGCCATAACAATGTGTGTGTTTGTGTGTTCATGTGTGTGTGACAGTCCATTTCTAATAACAGTCCTATTGTATACTGTATTTTGTGCTGTATATTCTGTTATAGGGATGCTTTGTATTGCACATAGACTCCACAATGATGGATTACCCACAAACAAAAAACACACGTGGATATGTATGCACACACATACACACACTATCTCTCTCCTCCCGCAACTGCACTGTTTTAATCAGCTCACACCAGTGCCCTTACATAAAAAGTAATATTGGATTCTGAGTATTATTCCATTTCATACCTCCATATTTTTCTTCTTCTTCGTTCCCTTCATCTGTTTCCATTATCTCTCCCTGGAGTACTCTACCTCTCCTCCGATCCGCCTGTTTTCACTCCCTCTCCTCCTTCGCAGCACCCGCCCATCCTCCACCCCCCCACACCCCCCACACGGCCAAAAAAAAGCTGTGTGCAAAAATGGATTACCTGGCTTTTTAAATTATTTCTGAAACATATTTCTTTCAGCCCAAATAGAAGCTTTGCAGGATGGCTTATAATAGAACAGTGTGTGTGTATGTGTGTTTGGTGTCTGCATATACAGTATACAAGGATAGACATGTACTTTTTGGACATAAATGCAAACGATTTTCAATTTCGAAAGAGCACACTGATGTATAGACACACACACACAGACACACACACGATCGCATACCAATACACACTAAATACATTTCCAGCTCCTTCCATTTCTCTCTCCTTTTGTCCCTTTCTTAGCTCAATGTCAATAAAAGCAGGGACACACACACACACACACACAGATCAAGTCCGGCATCACTCAATCATTTGTTCTCACACACAGACATTGTCTGAATGAGGAGGGACTGGGCCTCACGTACGAAATCCATTTAAGTTCACCATGTGCCTCGTTTCATTTGTATTCTGTGTGTGTTTGAGTGTGTGTCGATGTTTAATATGTGCATGGTGTGTCTAAATGTCTGTGTGTGTGTGTGTGTGTGTGGGTGTGTGTGAGAGTGTGTGTGTGTGTGTGTAGCTTAAGGTTCTGTGCAAATGTTGAATTGATTTGTATGTGTGTGCACTATGCAGGTCCAACATCCAGTTTACATGAACAATGCAACATGTCCTGTTTTGTGTGTTTGTGTGTGTGTGTGTGTGTGTGTGTGTGTGTGTAGACTTGTACAGCTATACATGTGAGGACCAGTTTGAGTTTTAAACCGTGAGGACATTTTGGGAAGACCCCTTCCAAGGGCTATTTGAGGGTAAGACTTTATAATAACTAGGTTAATATAATTAGGTTTAAGTTAGGTAGAGTAATGGTTAAGGTTAGGCATTTGTTTTGGATGGTTAAAGGGACATTGTGTAACTTCTCCTGTTATCTATATTCACGAAAATCGATTATTACGTTCAAAAGTAGCTATGTTTTTCATTAATCAGTAATCCCCCCATCAACAAAGTGAAGTGTTCCTTTCAGCTCTGAATGAGCCGTTCATATCATTCATATCTCCATGGAGCGGGTAAGCTCGGTGCTGCTGCCATGTGGTGTCTCCATGTTTTTACGTTCAGTGGCAGCGTGACGGTAGGAAACCAGGAAACTCAGCGGAGACACCGGAGCTGTCGGCTCAGGTGGAGGTGGCGTCTGTGAAAAGTCACCGCAGTAACGCAGTGAGGAGGAATGGAGCGTTACACTGATGCTGCATTCACCTGCAGTCGGGCAGACGGCCGTTGGTAACAAACCAGATTTTGTTTTAGTCACAGAAGTCGAGAGAAAGCTGGTAAAACGTGGGTCAGTTAAACAATACGACATCGCCATGACAACATATTGTGTGTTGTTTTGCCTCGTGCTGACGGACCACTTGTTTACATAGAGGCTTGTTTATGCCGTTACCTGCAGCGGCTGTCGTGCGTCTGCCGTCTGCCCAATTTCACGTGAATGCAGCATGAAAAATACGACTGAATTGCTTGCGATATACAACCGCAACGCTAGATGGGAGTAACTCCTACACAATGTACCTTTAAGGTTAAGGTAAGGGGCTAGGGAAAGCATTATGTCAATGAGTGTCCTCACAAAGATAGCCATACAAACGTGTGTGTGTGTGTGTGTGTGTGTTGGTGAGCTCCAGTGGGTGCAGAAGAGGGGTAGAGGAAAGGGATATAGAAGGAGAAGAGGAGGTTTGACAATTATTTCCCCACACATACATGTACACACAAGCGCACACACTCACACACACGCGCAGGTATTATTCACCGTCTCCTATTAAACTAAGTGCAATAATAAATATAGCTCTGTTGTAGAATTATTCATGTCTTCTGTCCTCCCCTGGCCTGAGCGGTACATGCAGGAGGAGAAGAGGGCAGAGAGAGGGAGGGAGGATAATCACAGGCTGAAGAAAAGATGATGGCAGCAGGTTAGCCCACAGGCAAAGAGGATGACTGACAGCTCAAAGGTTATTAGTTCAGTCTGACACCTCGGTGAGATGGGGAGTGGCGTATGGCTGTGAAAACTGAAACCAAGACAAAATGGTGGGGTTAAAGTGAGAAATCACATTATTTCTGCTTTAGAACACTTACAACTGCAGATTACCTTAACAGCTAGCAGGTACAGTAGCATCTTAAAGCTAGTGATGAGTCGGGGCTATCACAGCTGTCTGATATCACTGGAGGGAAATGTCTATGGTAGGCTACAGCTAGTGGGATGGAGTGACTGAACTACTTCAGTTGGTGCTGGAAGACGCACCTGCTTCATCTGCATTAGTGAGTGTTATGTCACATTCCTCACACTTGTCAGTGGTGTCAAAAGAGACATTGATTTAGATCATTTGCAGATTCATTGTTGGTCGCACTAGCTTTGTTTGATGATGATATTCCTGTCCTCTCACAGGGTTATTGACTTCCAAGTTCTTCTCCAGACACTCCGATTAGCTACACCAAATCTTTAAAACCATACCATTGCTGCCTGTTGAAAGTCGAAAAAACAATACCAATGACAGATCATGCACAAGGATTTTATTCTAGCAAGGGACACAACACAGAACCACACAGCAGTCTAGTAGCTCAGGGTTGTGCACACTGATCAGTGGTTGCAGCCCCTTCATATTCCATCTAATGCCTCTGGTTACCTCATTTTATCCACAAGTTTCCGAATGTCAAAAACTTCTGGTGGAATTCTATGTTTACGTTTCCGTGGTTTCACTAGTAGTCATACTTGCGGTAAAAGCATGGATCTATTAACGCTGGGTTTTAACAATGGATGTCAATTCGTGTGATATCCATTGTTAAAAGCTGGCATGATGATCCATGCATTTTACAGAAAAAAAAGAAAGATCCATGCGTTTACCGCAACTACTGAAACCATGGAAAAGTAAACATTTAATTCAACCGGAAGAGCAAAACTGGCGTACATTTGTGACGATCGGAAAAAGGTGGATAGATGAGCTCTCCTATAGGCAATAATCAACAATCATGGTGCAATAATCAACAGATGTGTCCCATAGGGTTAGGGTTGTCTTCACTCACCCCAAGGTTTATTGCAATCAGGTTTCAGTACTGTAGGTTACCTCTAATTGACTTTAACAGGTTACTACAAGACTAAAACAACAGAGACTTAAGACTACTTCAAAGAGTAGTTCACTAATTATTACAGAAAATATGCTAACATCAATAAAATTTCCACCACACCATCCACCAACTGAAAAAGCCTATCACATGAGCATGTGCACCGGACACGTGTAGTAGTGTAGAGTGGAATCAGACTGTTTAATCTGCAGCTGCAGAAAAGAGGGAAGAACAAAGGCAGCTGTAGCATTAAAAATTAACTGCACAACAGCTGCTAGCAAGGACAACAATGGCAACAACACGTGTTGTTCTTTATCCATGTTGTTTCCTTCCACCACTGGCAGTTGAGACTGATGAGAGCCAATCAGAGAGCAGGAATGGGTTCTGTAGCTGTGTCCCAATTCAGAGGATGCATCCTTCAGACGACGGAGCCTACGAGGTCGACCAAGGCAACAGCTTCGGCGGCTCCTCAGATGGCTGCGTCAACCGTTGGTCTAGCCTTAAGGACATTTCCTGATTGGGTCAGAACGTCACAAATTTCAAAGTGGTGGCTTTTTTACACTTCCGATGGCTCCTCAGCTCCATGGCCTCGGGCTGTGCAGCCAGCAGAGCCCTGCTCAGTGGGCCACCATCCTTCCAAGCTGGCCGCAGAGCACAGATGGACAGAGTACTCCACCCCAGTACTTGAGTAAGAGTACAAATACTACTGGTCAAAATTTACTCCGTTACAAGTAAAAGTAGCTCAGTCGACATGTTACTCGAGTAAGAGTAAAAAAGCTTTTAAAGGTACTGTATCCAAAAGTAGCCTACATGCTTTTAAATTTACTTTAAAGGGACAACGAGGAGTTTCTATTTGGTTATAAAAAAGTCTCACGTTAATGTGGATGAATCTCCGCTACCCACACTTGTTAATGGGCCCATTTTCGATAAATATATCGTTTTGTCTCTATGGTTATTTTGTTATTATTAGTGGTAGTAGAAATGCTGGTCGAGCCGACCAGCGTTTCCTTGCTTTCGGTTTCGCAGCGAGTCATGAGAATAACGCAGTCAAATCGCCGTTTATGGTCGGAACTACGACGGTATGTGATCGTCTTCGAACCTCTGACTTTAATTCTTGATGAATGAAAACATGAGTCTGTCTTGCATCGGTCAAAGAATTCTACGGTGCGCGCGGAGGCTCATAAATGTAGTGTGAAAACGCTTCGCTTTTCCAAAACTCCTCGTTGTCCCTTTAAGTAAAAGAAAGAGTAAGAGTAAATTTCTTATTTTTCACATCAATGAATTACTATAATTTTTTCTAAATGAATTTAAAGACCTTTTAACTCTTGTTTCTGAGAATTAAATCTTTGAAAGCAGCTGCACTGATGTGCTGCTTTTAGGGGTTAGGGTTTCCTTCTTTGACAAACACAGCTTGTGTCCAATAGGATTTTAGAAAAAAAAAAAGAGCAGACCTGAAAGTAGCAAGTACTTTTAAATTAACTCGAGTAAAAGTAAAAATATTTGTCTTGGAAATGTATTCAAGTAAGAGTAATAAGTACCAAAGAAATCTAATTCTCAAGTAAAGTACTCTGGATATGTACTTAAGTACAGTACTCAAGTAAATTTACTCCGTTACTGTCCACCACTGCTGCAGAGCGAGGTGAGACTCCTCTGTCTACAGGGCGGAGCCGCCTCTACATTCTGATTGCCAGCATGGTAGGTGGCTATAACTAACGACGCACAAAGAATCTTGAGATACAAGAGGCCATGAAGTAGGTGTAGTGTGTCCTACACACAGGCAAGAAAGGGACAGATTTGTGGGTCGCATTTGGAGGAGCCTTCGAATTGGGACAGGCCTTGTCCCAACGCTGTGACATAACCAACCTTCACATGCCTCTGAAGGATGACAACAGAGTGAAACAAAACAGCGAGGCTGGGCCATACAATCAAAACAACATGCAAAAAGACACTAAAATGTTCAGTGGAGAATTATAGTCTTATTCTCTGTGGGTTCCTCATTACATATAACTCCTTTCGTTTTTCACATAAATTTGATCTATTTCTAAAATAAAAAAAAATATCAAGGGAGCAGCTTTAACGAGTTAATTAGTCTAATACAATGTGGAATATTTAATATCTTTAGTCATGGTTTAACTCACTGTACACCAACCTAGATGCCTTCCAGTCCCTGTGGCAGCTAATGAATAATTACGAGCTGTTTTCATAAATAAACCATAAAAGACGCTAAAGGGAAACATTTGCTGTAAGGTCATGAAATGAGGTCAAGCAGCCTTGATCTGCTGCTACACAACCAGATCATCACACAGTCTTTATTGATCCCTGTGGGGACGGATCAACGTTTTAACTTCCACCCCTCCCAGTCTGGATTGGATTCCCTCTCATGTCCTCACCGTGGGTTCAGACGACAACAGGTGTGAGCCCGGGTAGCTCTGGCATTTCTGACATCAGGATGTAAAAGCCCCCACCTCTGTCTGCACGCCATGACACTATAGCATCTTCACACTCGGGCGGTAAACTTCGCTCAAGTAATTTCACTTCAAAAGATACCAAGGCTGTGACCAATTTTCCTTGCTTGGCTCAGATTCCCTTTGCAATGACAGTGATTACACACGGATTTAATTAATGTGGGAACAGCAAGGGAGGAACAGGAGGGTCTTTGAACTTTATGCTTGGAGAAGACACAGAAAAAGATGGTGGAAAAAAAAGAGAAGAGTGGGAGATTAGTGAGAGAAGGCAGAATGAGTTATTTTAGATCTCAAATGAGTGCCACAGCCAATAATCTCTGGTGGATTCATAATATGTCAGTCTTTCTTCCGTTGTCTCCTTTATCCTTCCGTCCCTTCTGTCTAATCTTTTTCTTGTTGGAAGTTTAACGTTGTCCCATTCGCTTCTCCGTGTCTTCACTAGCACTGAGGTTGTTCTGTCTATGTGTCCCCTCTGGGATGGTAACTTCCCGCCTGCTCCTCCTGCTCCTTCCTCCCTAGTATCCTTTTCTCCTGGGCTGCGGAAGCGAAGGGCGGGATAAAAAAAAAAAAGAAGCTCCTCAGTAGTGATGCGTCAGCACCGGCCGCCTCCGGAGAATAATAAAACGGCGGGATAATTCAGCACTGACGACAGGCTAATGAGGGATGGAGGGGAATGAGGGACAGAGAGAAGAGAAGAGAAGGGAAGGGATGGGTGGGTGGTTGCAAGTTGTCTGTCATTCAGGTGAGACCACATGAGAAAATGTTGCTGAAACAGTCCATTATTTGCATAGAGCCCTTAAAGAAGAGCGGTTGTCTTTTCAGGTGTGTCATATTGTGTCATTTTTTTGGGTCAGTTTTTTGCCACATTATTTTACTATCTTTTTTTTCCATCAGTCTGCATGATTACACCTTTAACATGTCCTCATAGCGTCTGTGGTCCTCGGTTTGCATGCTGATACTCAGTGATGCTGCTGGGACGACAATTGGGATATTAAGGGACCTTTCTAAATGTTGCTACTAGCCAACATCAGCATTGACAGATGTTTACTTATAAGTCAGGTCACGAGCTTCAGCCATTGTGTTCACAAAACAAAAGGTTACAATATGTCATCTGAGCAGCTTCCCCGGGGCACTGGCTTCTACACTGACTCACTGTCACAGAGTGGCTGGACAAGGGCTAGCATCCAACGCTCTCTGTCCACACTGAATCCGATGAATATGTGTGTCTGTTGTCATGGAAACACATCAGCTGCGCACTCACCTTATAAGCCATTATAAAAATGCTCTATAATGTGTTATGATTATTGTTATAAAGCCTTATGATCATTTATGAGTGTTTATAACTATATTTATACAGCGATATAACTGCATTATAACTCATTGTAAGTATGGTTATAATGCTATTGTGAGGGTCCTGCTGTTATTGACCCCTTCTATAGATCGCAAGAGAAGTATTAACTGCTGTGTTGCAGCTTAGAAAACCAGAAATAAAAGTAGCATTTGCAGCACACGATACAGGCTAGGTTCATTTTGATCAGAGGAGGCAACAGGCACGTACAAGAGAAAGAAAGCACAGGGAGAAGGGCGAGTGAAGGAGCAATTTGACAGCATTTGTTTATGAAAGGAAAAGCTTCTTCTACTGTTTTCAACAAATCTGACTCACAAAACTTCACTGCACATGTCACAGTGACTTGCTCATTTATCCTCACCCTTGTGTTAGAAGTCCTCCTCTCTTTCCTGCTCTCCGCTGAACAACCCCTCTCCCATGGGGATATTGGTAAAACTTCCACGTCGGTGTGTTTGTTTGTGGCGACTTGGTGCACACCATCTGTTAGCAACATGTTTGTGAGTAATTGAAGCGCAACTAAGAGGGGAAGGCAATCATATCACTAATATATAAGGACTTTTAAACACACCAGAGGTCAAATGAAAGGCTGGGAGGGGGGGGGGTCTGAGGAAGTAGCACACTTCACACAATTAAACACATTCACAAAATATACAATCCCTGCAACAGTTTTCAACAGATGATGCTGCCTTTATCCCCTTTTCCCTAAATCTCTCTCTCACACAAAAACCTTCCATCTGATGCCAACAGCAACGTCTGCAAAGTTGAAAGGAGGAGGGTGAAGGAGAGGAGGTGGAGGTGTTGATCAATAAAAGTAATTGTATCCAATGACAGACATGATACCAGCATCACAATGAACTGTAGCGTCGTCAAGCAGCTTATGCTTCAGACATCTGCACACACACAGACAGGAACTCATATGACGAGAGGCAGTGATTACTAGAGGTGTACCCGAACCCAAATATGTATTCGGAAGTACACGAATAATGCTTTGATCCCGAATAGTTTCTCTTCATTATCTGGCTTTTTTCTAAAGAAAAAGAAACGTTTGGATCAGCAACAGCACATAACCAGCTGATTCTGGTTCACACTCCAACACAGTAGGTGGCGGTAATCCACCTTAATGTTGGTGCGCCGCCATAGAAGCACAACACGAGTAGAGTGCAGTGTTGTTTTCGTTAACAATGACGATGGCGAAATATTTCGTTGATGAAAACATGACGAGATGTGTGTGAGTTTTCGTTGACGAGACGAGAACGGACGTAAATGTTAGTGGTAGGGCTGCGATTGGCTCTAAATTTCATATTGTGGATTGTCATTACTCTAAGCTTCTCACGATTTAGCAACGGCTCCGTCAAAAATAGAAAGACCGCCGTGGTCGGTGCGGTGCAGCCGTTCCGCGGCGCTGACGGGTGGGTGTTCAGACGCTCAAAATGCATGACATTTCTGCTTATTGTGCATGCAATCTGTCAATTAAAATCAAAAAGTATCTGTAATGCTGCTGCATCCCATCCTTGTGTGGTCACACCCACCACCTGGCATGCAGCGCACATTCTGCTCAACACTCGACCAGAAGATATATGGACATATTTTAAATATAATCCAGCAGAAAAAAAACTGAATGCACTACTGTTACCACTTTATCTGTGTGTAGGCTAATGCATAATCCTTAGACCATAAAGTATTTGCCATTGGGTGGAAACATTATGTGTAAAACCATTCCTTTATTGAATTAATTTGTTAAAAGACTTTTCTTTTTTTTAAACTAAAACTAGACTAAAAACTTTTAGATTTTTCGTCGACTAAAACTAGACTAAAACTATCACATATAGAAATGACTAAAATTGACTAATACGTATTTTAGTCAAAAAGACTAAGACTAAATCTAAAATGTCAAAAACAACACTGGTAGAGTACCAAACACGAGCAGGCAGTGTGTCTAGTTCACGTTAGGGTTGCTAAGAAACAGCATCTCCCAGCATGCATTGCATTACAGTAGACAGGAAGTGCTCACCGATACTTCCAGGGTCACCGTTCAACAACTTAAAATTTTTCTCATAGACAATAATGGGAAAAGAATCGGCTATAAACCGGTGGATAATTTTTTTTGAGTGTCACAACCCCCGTGAAACGACTTGTTTCACTACCAGAATTTGTTCCATTCAGTCCGATTACGTTTGAAAAGTCTAAAAGAGCAGCACGATTAAATTATTTTATTCCCATTCTAGTAAGCCGAGAGCTAAAGTGGAAGTTAGCCGGCTAGCTTGGCGTAGCACTAGCTCCGCTGAAGTCAGTGCACCCACTTCCGGTTTCTTCCCGAATACGAAGTTTTTTTTTAAAAGCCCGAATCCGAATTCGAACCCGAATAGTGCACTTGCTGTACACCCCTAGTGATTACTCATTCCAACCAAAACATGCACACACACTCTCCCTCTCTCTCTGCCTCACACACACACAGACACACAGATGCAGTGGGTCTTCCAATCCCAGCAAACTTGATGACAGGCCTGAACTAATGACAACCCCAACAGAAAAAGTGCTTATGTGAAGAACAGCAGGGGAAAACATTCAGCATGAGGAAGATGTACTCAGCCAAAGACTCTGTGTGTATTTGTGCAAGTGTGTGTGTGTTGTTGTTTTTTTTTCCTCCTGAGCCTGGAGATGAGAAAACTTGCGGCTGGAGGCTTTACATTATCTGGCCAAGCCACAAAGTCAACTGTATCGACTACAGTGTCAAAAATCAATGAGCACAAAAAAATCATTTTGGCACTCTGCTTCAGCTTAGAGCCAAACATATGGGGCCTCATTTGTGTAAGGCATTCACACCTCGCACAATAGAGATTAGTTTTAGCTTAACACAGACAATTGGTGAAAATGTGACCCACTGATATTTCAGAGCATTCAATCAGAGCCGCGGCTCAGATGTGTCACAACATTGGCCGGGGCCCCAGGTGTCCCAGGAATTTAAAGCAGAGCTGACCTTTGATAGAACCTGGAGCTGTAGCTCCCTGGCAATGATTCTGTCCAAATGTTGTTGATCATCTGAATCAGCGGTTCCCTTTGTGAAGTGCTCTTTGTGTAGGAGACAGGGAATGGCCTTTCACATCATTGCAATCACTGCTTCATAATCAGGACCTCAAAATCAAATGGTTAGTGCTTGAATAATGCAGAGACTTTTAGTGTCTTCTGTATTGAGCCGTGTGAAAGTTTTCGGACAGGATGACATTGTGTGTCAGTGCCTTCAGAAAACACATGTAACAGAGGATCCAGATCCAGACACTGTCCTGTCCAGATCACCTATAAATTTCTCATCCATCCAGGGTCTATACTGCTTCTCTACGCTGTCAAAGGGCCAGGTTGAGTACACCCTGGACAGGCCGCCCATCTATCAGAGGGGGTTGACACCAATCAGGTGTAACATTCTGACCACCTGCCTAATATTGTGTTGGTCTCTCTTTTGCTGCCGAATACACAACAAACTGTTCTGACAGCTTTCTATCAGAACCAGCATGAACTTCTTCAGCAGTTCATCAGTAGCTGGTTTGTTGGATCAGACCACATTGACCAGCCTTCTCTCCCCACATGTATGTAATCAGTACGTTTACATGACACTTGAGAAAACCAAATTATTACCTTAATCCGACTATAACTGGACAACTGAGTGAACGTAAACGTGTTAGTCCGACTAATATCGGAGTTCTCCAGTCGTCCTTGTCAAACTGGATTAAATCCTTACGATGCCCATTTTTCCTGCTTCTAACACATCAAATATTTCCCAGGCACCAACAGGTGCCACGATGATGTGTTATCTACTTTTGTAGAGACAACAACCTCACACACACTCACAATCACACCTACGTGCAGTTTAGTGTCTCTAATCCACCTAGTGTGTATGTCTTTGGACTGTGGGAGGAAGCAGCAGGAGAAGCCACGCAGCACAGGGAGAACATGCAAACTTCACCTAGAAAGGTCTTGGGCCTGGGAATCGAACCTAAATTGCTCAAAAAATTTGAGAAAATTGTACTGTTGGAGTTAACAATAAATTAAAACGGACAAAAAAAATGAAACCCTCCCCCAAAACCAGGACCATCCTCAGCCTCAGCCTCAGCATCAGGAACGTTGTCTAACTGGACCGCTTAAACTTTTAATTGATTATCCCTGATAAACGGTCATTAAAATGATTCATCACTATCTTCTGATTTGCCATTTCTGTGGTCAGGTTTGGCTTCACTCTGGCTTTGCAGTGCTATAAAAGCTGTGTTCCACCCACTGCTGCTTCTCAGAGCCAAAGTCATTACCCAGAAGGCCACAAGAGGTCAGTGGTCAGCAAATGGTGAACGTCGTAAGCGTCGTAAGCACTGCACTTTCTCTAAAGTTGAAAAACACGTATAGGAGCTGGTGAGAAATGCGAGGTGATTCTTCTTGTTGCAGCAGAGAGCGCTGCCCCACCATGCAACCTTAGTGCATCAGTGGGATGTCAAATGAAGGCCACTTCCAGTGATGCTGCTGACGCCGTGCCAGACGGCGCTGAAGCCTGCCATGCAGCATACTGAATCACTCATGCAGGACTAAAGGTGTTAGTGTGCGTCAACCTAAGTGCTTGTTAGTTTGTCGGACAGCATCTGGAATCCCCTCCACTACCCCCCACCCTCACCTCCACTCCCCATACACTTTTAAGAGAAAGTTGTGTAAGACAATTTCAACCCTCCTTTGATTATGTGAGTAGAACCGCTGCAAGCAGCTGGTCCTCTAGTGCAGCGGTTCTCAATCTTTTTGGGGTATCTGGACCCCCTGCATATTTTTTTAACAAATGTGAGGACCCCGCCAATTTTCAAGCCTATTTAATTGCATCATCACATACTTATTAACGGTTCTGAAGGTAAATATGCTATTTCAATGCTGTGGTTTTCAAATGTGTGATAAACAACTAATTTATGTACGCTCTTGAAGGTGAATAACAATTTGAAAGTTGAAGTTGAAAAGTCTATTTTCACACCATTTTCCTGTGCAATATTTCACAATAAAAGCCCAATTGGGCCCAATTTATGTCTCAATGTAAAGCACTTTGGCTTCCCCTGTGGTTTTTTAAATGTACTATATAAATATGATTGATTGATTGATTGATTGATTGATTGATTGATTGATTGATTGATTGATTGATTGATTGATTGATTGATTGATTGATTGATTGATTGATTGAGATAGATAGATAGATATTAATGGAGACTGCCCACTGAAATGCTGGGGGGGGGCTCATAATTTAAAAAATAACACAGGAAGTGTTCAATTTGTAGTAAAGAGTTTAAGCAATAATAATTGTATTTGTATGGTGCCTTTCATGGCACTCAAGGTCGCCTAATGATATTGATTGCTCTGGTCACTATTTTAGTAAATTAAATAAATGTCTGTAAAGGTCACTTAATACAATGATATTTCATTGTTTTAAGTAACCCTTGCAATTACACCAAGTACCACTAGGGGTCTGAGTACCCCTGGTGGAGAAACACTGCTCTAGGGCAGTAAGGCTTCATGTCACTAAAAAAGTTGGCTAACGGGCTTTATGCACAGCTCCACTACTTCCTGAACTTAAGCCAGCTCCTTTATTTCCTGTCTTACATTATTGGACCAATTGATTAATCCAGGTGTGTCTGACCTCACAACAATGGGATTAATCAGTTTGTCCAATAATGTAAGACAGGAAATAAAGGAGCTGGCTTAAGTTCAGGAGGTAGCGGAGCTGTGCATAAAGCCCATTGCTAGTGGAATTTAAAGGACACCTGTAAGCAGTCAGCCTAGAATAATGATTGACTGAATGTATGTTCTTCCCTGGACCCTGCAGGGCCCAAAGTAAAGAAACCCATCATAGCCCACCGAAGAAGCCTCTCCTCCCATATACAGACTGTTCCCAAAACACATCACATGCATGCCACAGCGACTTGGAGGTAAAACTGCATAATGTATCAACAAGAGGGGACATCGGGGCCCTTTTCTCATTACAGTCCCCGAGCCTTTGCCTAGTTTGCCTCTCCTGACGGTTCGCCTCGTGACATTTCTCCCTGCTCAGCCTGTAGCAGCTGCCACTTCACTGGACCTGAATTTGGAAGTAAACAGCTTGTTGTTCCGAGGACTTACAACGCCTTACAAAATTGATGTTTCCGTAAGAAAATAAAACACTTGTCCCAGGAAATGAGGCTTTAGTTCAAGTTCAAGCGGGAACAGTTTATAGCCGTGCAGTGACAAAGCTAAAACCCAGCAGGAGAAAGCAGAGTGAGTGTACAAAGTGCAGCCAGACAAGCAGTTACATGGTCAGAAGGACGTGCTCATCAGGAATGTAACAACAGCTCCACTGTGCAACGGTCACTCAGAGCTGAGAACTATCATCTTAATGAGGTGAGATTTACAACGTGTCGTGATGAGGAGCTGTTGTTTTGCACAGGACCATCTCAAACTGTACAGCACAAGGGTAAAAAGGTGGGGAGACACCCCCCATGTGTGATCTGCATGAGAACTATGCAGAGACAGATGCAGGGCTCTCTCCTCTCCTGGTTGTCCTCTTTCTCTCTCTCCCCCCCCTGCAAACTCTTAATACACGTGATTCAGTAATGGAGATTAATGCACACTGGCATCGGAACAAATTTCACACACACACACACACACACATACACATACACAAAGCCAGAGCGAGTGTGGACATAAAACGTGGTATGTGTGGAGGGGTGTCCTGAGTGGACGGAATCGAGGACAGAGATGAAAGATAGACTGGATTCAGGGACAGGGAAGTGCTGCACTGACCAATCACCAGGACCTATAGCAGGGATTTAAACCACACACACACACACACACACACACTCACGCACACTCCAAAAAGTGTGAAGTCCATCAGGTAAGTGAGGCAGTAAAGAGGTTGCAACACCCAGCTAAACGTGTCTAGGTCAAGGTTATGGATTTATGATAGCTCCACTGAGCATTGTGGGATATTTTTCGGACTCTGTCAATACATTAGTGGCACGCACACACATACACACACACACACACACACACACACACACACACACACACACACACACACACACACACACACACACACACACACACACACACACACACACACACACACACACACACACACACACACACACACACTAACAGTATTCAGTGCCAGTGGGCCATTGTAAACTCACCCTGTCATCCTAGTCACATGCTGCATTAATGAAGTGCTTCTGTGTGTGCTGGTATCTGACCACCACCGTGTGTGTGTGTGTGTGTACTTGTACAGCTACTGTATACATGTGAGGACCAGTTTGAGTTTTAAAGGGATAGTTCAACATTTTGACAAATTGGCCCATTGCCATAATCCCTATAGTCATAGCAGTAGGTTCGTTACCTTTAATTGTCGGTGCAAGCTATTTTTAGAACGGCGGAGCAGAGCCGTGAGCTGCTCAGAGCTACGCTACGGAGGCTAATGGGATTTCTTGGTTTCCCTCATCAAACAGAGTTGTTTTCGAGGTGATGCAAAACCGCTGATGCTCGTTCCCGTTGGGAGCAATTCTTCGGCAAGCAGTCTCTGTTTTGCCTCGAAAACAACTCTGTCTCGTAACGTTCCGTTATTATCTCATAGCGTGGTGAATGTGCAGGTCACAACTTATCCACCAGAGCGTTTTGGAGTTGTGTATTTGATGAGTTTGATGAGGGAAACCAAGAAATCCCATGACCCTTAATAGCGTAGCTCTGAGCAGCTCACGGCTCTGCTCCGCCGTTCTAAAAATAGCTTGCACTGACAAATAAAGGTAACGATCCTACTCGTAAAACTATAGGGATTATGGCAATGGGCTAATTTGCCAAAATGTTGAACTAACCCTTTAAGTTGGGTTAAGAGTAATGGTTAAGGTTAGGCATTGGTTTTGGATGGTTAAAGTTAGGGTAAGGTGCAAGGGAAAACATTATGTCAATGAGTGTCCTCACAAAGATAGCCATACAATTATGTGTGTGTGTGTGTGTGTGTGTGTGTTTGTGTGTGTGTGTGTGTGTGTGTCAGGTGAACACACGTCCCTGCTCAGCCCCAGATTCTCAGTAACAGACAGACAGCCCTCTGCTATGGAGTTACAGCCTGGCCTCGTTCACACCAACACACATAACTTTAGAGCCACACACACACACACACACACACACAAGCAGCCTGGGGGCTGAGGTTACAGTGGCCTATTTAGGAGGGAGATTATAGGTCAGTTACTGGCAAGATGAGACACCATGATGGTGAGGACACACTCAACATGCAGGTAGAGGACAGGACATGAGCAGCAGAGGAACCAGTCCACAGACATGCTGCTGATGTTGGAGCTCAAATCAGATACTTCAGTCAGTCCACTCCCAAATCAATCACTACTGCTGAGTGACGGTCGCTACACGTGATCAGGAATACATATAGCTAAGATGTCACACACCATTGAGGGTAAACACAAAACAGTCATGTGAACATTATTCCAGAAGTTCTGGTCTTTGTTTATTGTTCTCTCAAGCAATTTTCAGTCTGGCCTTCAGGTTTCTCTTAAAGAGCAAAGATTTCCTCCTTGTTTCTGTCAGCATCTTGTGGTCTTGCTCTTGGGGTGAACTTGCTCAGAAGGCCAGACCTGGACATGTTAGCAGGTGTTTTGAACGTCCTCCATTTGTAGACTATTTTCCAGACAGTGGAATCGATTTTTAAATAGTTTTGAGATCTGTTTAAATACCTTACCGGACTCAAACTGCTACGATCTTCGTTCTGAAGGCCTCAGACAGCTCTTTCAAACTGACCATGGTGTTGACCCTCACTTGAACAGTCAGGAACACACTATGTCCCCAAAAATCACTAAATGCTCCATTATATTCACCAGCCAGAGCCTAACTGTGGCTGTCTCCTGGAGTGGGTTTTCACAGCCATATCAAAGTTTTGTGGTACTCAAGACCGGCCTTAAGACCACATTTTCAAGGTTTTGCTCTTGTGGTCTTGGTCGAGCTGGATTCCGGATTCCACTCAAGACCACAGCTGCAGTGACATCTTTTTTTTTTTTTTTTTTTACCACAAATGTCTCTCACTTTAGTATATCCATATAATTCAATCACTCTAAGATACATAAAATAGTTCTACTATCTGCTTGTGTAACCATCTGAAAAACACATGACACATGTCAACAGATGCAGACTTCAGCAGGTTCGGTACTGTGTTCTTCTGTTCAATCCAAACTTTGTTTCAGTTAAATATGGTTTAGAATTTCTATGAAATTAAAGCAGAAGTAAGTGATATATTTGTGTTAATATAAGTCTTAAATAGTTATATCTTCCGACAGCAATCACTTATATAGAGTGTTTGGACTGAAACACGGGTCTGTCAGTCACTCTGCTCTGCTCTGAGCCGAGGAGAAAACATTTATCGTATCCTACAGTTTTTATCCAATGAGGAGAGAGAACGGCATGCAGGGCTGTGTGTGCAGCCAAGGAACGCCGTGAATGTGGCGACGTAGGGACGAGGACTGTTATGGTGCGTTCAAGGAAACTCGTAACTCGTGTTTTTCCGACCTGTGAAGTCGTACCAGTTCGATCTGGTACGAGTTCACGGGTCGGAAGTTACGAGTGGCCGTTATAGTGACTTTCACAGGTAAAACAGGTCGGAAAAACACGAGTGGGTTGCCTGGAACGCTACAAAGTCGTAAGTTGTGACTTGAAGCTGTAATTTACGGTTTCAAAAGCCTGCCTGGAACGCAGCATTAGCCAAAACGACCGGATCGCTTACTTCTGCTTTAACTTTTTTTAGTTTTTAGCAAAGGAATAATGTTAATATCAAGCCACATGATTATTATGAGTACCGGTACTGAATACAGTAATGGTCTTGAAAGTGGTCTTGACTTGGTCTGAGGTTAATTTAGGTGGTCTTGACCACAACACTACTTGTCTATGAAAACAGGCGCCAAAAGCAGCCAAAAACAACTCTCAAGTAAAGGAAGACTCCAACAACAACAGCAGCTACGCAGCATCTTCTGGGAAGCATGAATGTAAATGTACATGTCATCAGTTGAGAAGTCTCAATCCGGATTATAGGACATTCAACAGGACTGACCGGGCACTTGTAGACATAAAAATCTGAAAATCCTCCTTCATAATTACCAAGCAGAAAATGTCAATGAAAAAGCAATTAAACCAAACATAAAACAAAGACCCAGAGTAAGATGACTAAGGCTAAAATGTATAATAGAGAATCTCAAACTCCAGTGACATGATGCAGGTCTGTCAGTCTGTCTCATTCAGGAGGTCAGAGCGCACACCGTCACATCTGTGAGTCACACAATCCAGCAGATTCCTCGCTCCATAATTTGCCTAATAGACGTCAACAGATTGCTGCTGTCAGTGTGCGTTCGTGGTCTGGATTGATGGGAAATGATACGGTGTGTGTTTGTGGCAAAAACATCTGTGCCATCATCACAGAACTAATGACAGATAATGGCTAAATATTTCTAAAATGTCAGGGATCGCCTGGGGACACCACTAATTTATCCCCAGTTACTCCTGTTTGGTCCAAGTGAAAGCTCGTCCTCTGCATCTGTACAGTGTTTAAACTTCTGACAAATACTAACACGTACTGGCTGGTTGAAGAAGTGACATTCAGGACATCTAGGGCTCCAAAATGTTGAAGAGTGTTGAAGAGTGAGTGTTCAGGAAGAAAGAGAAGGACGTCCCTGCTCTGATTCAGGAGCGTTCAGGAGCTTGTTGCAGCACCAGGGAAGGAGCAAGAGGCTGAGGGCTGAGTTCAAGTGGATGGTGCAGACACTGAAGTCAGTGTGAAGGCAGCACCGGTGGCTGGATGTGATTCCGGTGGCCGTTTGTAGGTCGGTGAGCAGCAGAGTGACGTGTGACCTTTCAGGCTGCTTCACTCCAGACGTCTGGGAGTGTTTTGTCTTTTGAATTTAGACTCAATCATTTATGAATCATCACTGACTCAAGTCCACAAACAATGAGCATCATATTGTATAATTACACAAAGGAAGAAACACTACGAAGATTATATTTACTTACTTTTTTGTATCTGTAGATATCTGTAAATACCTTCAAGTGAGAATAGCTCTGTGCAGCTCGACAGCAATAATCCTGGCTGCTAAAACACACACATCATGTACAGTACATGTACATGAATACAGTGTCCTTGAAGGTACTTGTTAGTATTATGCATGTAGTCATAGAGTCCCACTAACACATATCAAACTCAAGGCCTGGGCTCCAGATCCAGCCTGAGATATAATTTTACATGGCCCGCGAGAAAATGTCATATTTCTATTATTAATGGCCTGCCGGTATAGCGCTAACACTACTCACACTACAAATCCCATAATACACCCCAACATGACCAAGCAATAGATCGGCAAGTGCCAAGTCCTATCATGGACATAGGAGAGAGGACCAGGCTAAATACTTGTGTTTTGTTCTGTTTTGTTTTTTTGAATCACATTCAGTTTTCACCAGCTTGTTCATATCTGATATATTCTTGTTTTGTTTAAATGCTCCGTTAATGTAAACAGTTATTTTTAGTTTCATTAATTATATTTTTGTTTAATTTTAATTTTATTATGAAAATTTACAGCATGCTGGTGGTTCAAATTCATATTTCTGATTTAAACAATGCCAGTTTTAGTCTGTCCATACTGTTTAGCCCATGGCACACTTGGTGTTTTACATTTTGGCCCCTTGTGTGATTGAGTTTGACACCCTCCTCTAACATGTCAACAAGATGTGATGTCAAGTAAAAGTCTTCTGACTCCAGAGCCTGACTCATGACCTTTCTGGAGGAGAGAAGAGCTTCCATTGTTTCACATTATACAAACACGACCATATTTACACACATCAATGGACGTTTCTTTACAACACAGAACAAGAGGTCTGTGAGTCAAACAAATTTAACCATAAATATCATTAATGTTCCGGCACAGCCTTAACAATATGTAAAAACTATTTGTGGACTGAGACTCACCGTGTCTGTGTTTTGATACTCGCAGCATCTGTCGGTCTAACATCCGCCTCATGTGAAGCAGCTGCAGCACAAACACTGTCCTGTAGCGCCCTCTGTTGGCTCAAACACGTGTTGCACATCACATTAAACCAGGTCCACCGGCCGACTGAGAATCTGTGATACAACACTTACAGAGAGGGAGAAAAAAAAACATACTGCAGACATGACAAAAGCATTTCCACACACTTATAATTTGAAATGTAGTGATTTAATTCATGCTAAAGCTTGATCATTATAAACCCCCAGAAAAGAACAGTAATAAATACAGCAAATCAGTCGTGATACAGAGATAGAACAATTTGCACTTGTTATTAAAAAAAAAAAAAAACTCAAGTATTAAAGAGATATGAAATTCAATTTCTCAGACTGTGGAGTGATTCAGTAGCAGTTCACCTCAGCACTTGAATACATCTGTTGATGAGGATGAGCAGTTAGAAATAGAGTGGATACATTCATTGCATTTAGTCAGTTAATTATCCACAGCAGTTGAATGAATCATCAGAAGTTTCAGCACAAAAAAACAAACAAAAAACACAATAATCATAAATTAGAGTAGCACAGAGTGGAGAATGATGCCCGGGAGTGTCGTCTGTGTTTCATGCAATCCCTGGACAGCAGAGAGTACAACCCCCCACCCCCTCTTGTTTCACAACCACAGTAAATCTACACTGAAGTACAATTAGGAGCAGGAGCTGTGAGTGACGGGCCTTTTTTCCACCGGAGGGGTTGGATTGCATATCTAATATTCTGACACCATTGTAAAATACAACAAGTGATGCTCTCCACAAAGATTCCATGTGTACAATTCAAGAAAAAACAGTTGATTGTTTCCCCCCCCCGTGTCCTGTAATCTCTAACCAGGCCCGTTAAGGTACAAAGGGAGACACACACACACACACACACACACACACACACACACACCACTCTACAGTAAAAGGTACCTTTGCATTCGCTGTACTCTCCTTTATATAAATGCTTTTTTATGACTTTTTAAAAACTTGGGAGAAACAATCGGGCCCGTCTCATACAAAGTGCCGAAAACACACACACCTCTGCTTAGACATTCTGTTCCACCTCAGCATCGCACTTTGGTTTTTTCCCTCCGATTCTATCCACACACACACACACACACACACACACACTCACTCTCGTACGCACACATACACACACACACACCAGCGGTTCTTAAAAAAAATTCATTCAGTAGTACGAGCGTGAAATTTGATTCAGAGCTGACAAGTAGCTTAAAAATCACCACCGACCGACTCCCACCACCTTTATATTCATGTAAACTGCACTGTAACTGATGTGTGTGCTTGTAACATCCTGTTCTGTTTAGTGCTGGGTAATAAACCTTCATTTAATCCAGGATTTTACCCTTCGCTTTGTTTGCAGGTAGTGTTTAGACAAGTGTACGTCTCTAATTCATTAAGATAAAACAAGTCCAAGTCGTGTTAAGTAGAGGGGAGAGGATGACTGTGTCTGTCTGGTTGTCCTTGTTGTTGCCACGGCACCGCCGCTTCCTGGCTGTACAGCTTGTAATCAAATCAGCTGAGTGGCACTGGAGCAACGTGTTTTGCTAACAGTGTAAACATAAGGCTGGAGTGGTACCAAGCTTTTCTGCGGCTCTAGACCTTCAGTCGGCGAAGACGGGGAAATGCCAACCGTCTGTGGAGAAATGTAGATGGGATAAGAGAGGAAGAAAAGGATAAGGGAGGAGGAAAAAAAGCTGTGAGATAGAGAGAGAAACTGGAGAAAGAGAGAAAGCAGTTGAGAAAAAGAAAAAAAGGAAATAGGCAGAGAGAAGCAGCAACAGATCCAAAGAGAGGCAGCTGTCCAGGCCCCGCAAGGCCCCTGTCCTCCCACTTCAAATCTCTTCAAAAGGACCAGAGGACCCATCTCCCCCCCCCCCCCCCCGTGGACAGCTTCCGTCTGCTGAGAGACGATATGGCCCAGTGACTAACACACACCCACTGAGGGGATAATTCAGCGGGCAGCATCTGGGCGTCTGTGTGTGTCCTGCTGCATGGTTCGTCACTCGGTGAGTACACAGCCACGCACACACACTTGCAAACACGCGCACGCACACGGAGCTCATTAAAAAAGACCAACCAAGCAGAGGAGACGGGGGGACAATTATCAGAATCAGTCAAGTCAAAACCAGCCTCCAAGAAAATCAAATGAGACACACAAAACTCCTAACTGTCCTCCATGGAAACTTAATACACACACACGCCATGTGCAACATGTTGGACGTACTGGAGCCTCTGTGGGATGTTTTAGTACCTCGACTAAGTCGTGACGACGGAGGATAATCAGAACAGAAAGCCCCCGGCTCAGCAGCGACCCTCTACCTGTCTTTTTTTTGTACAATTAGGACCTTTTTTTTCTTCTTACTTGACATTACTCTGCTGCTAATTTCCTTCCTCACATCTCTGTGCTCAGCGTTTGAAACGGTCTAAATCCCTCATTAAGCCGGCCACAAGACAAGCTGTCAGCTCAGGTACCCAAACCAAACCAAGAAGCCAAACTTGAAGTTTTTAAGGACTGCAGTATTAACCAGTTTAATTCATTTACCTCCTCGCCCTCTCTTCAGTCTCAACCTGTGTCCAAGGCCCGGTCACACCACTAAGTGCTGCTGTGTGAAATTCAGGATGGAGTGAATAGAGCAACAGCAATATGGACACACTGTCAGAAAGCTCTAACAATGCTGATTAAGGCTTGTTTATTGGTATTCACTTAACTATCATATGATAAAATAGAAGCATCAAGTGAAATCAGGTCATATTTGGCTTTTTTTTATGAAAAGGATTGAAAAAAGCTATTTAAATTTGTTGCCAGTTAGTTATTATTAAGTTAATAGACAACTAGCTGTGGTAGTACTCTACTACTGTAGCTGTCCAGTAGACCAGGACAGGCTAGGATCAGGCAGTCAAAAGAGCTGAGTTACTCCCCCAGGTGTTTTACCCTCAGGACTCTACATGTGTCAACACTGAGTAAAAAAAAACTGTGATAACTGTCAGTCAGAAAGCTAATTAGCTCTGTGTCTAAGTCCACATAGTATTTTCAAGGGACACATGTGCACTCTTGACTCCTGTGTCATAACTTCAAACCATCTTGTGTGGAGCAGATGACTGGACGATGCAGAGGCTAATGAGCTACAACAGCCTTTCTCAAATGTCAGTGACGTTGGTCGACGTGATCGATTTGAGCTCATGTACTTATCTAGATAATGTGCAAATCCACTCGTCACGCCGAGTTGGTTGGAATGAACCGATTTTTCCGCTAAATTTCACTCTGCAACATGTGAATGTGACCGGGGCCTCCGGAGGGGGAAAAGGTACATGAACACTCTGACCATGAGTTGTCAACACAAGATGTCAGGGATGTTGAAGATGCATGTTCAAACATAGCTCTTTGGTACATTCAATTACCTAATGAAATGTAAGCGGCTCTGATAGATAGATAGATATATAGTTAAAGACCTTAGAATGGAATCATATACATTAAAAAATGATAAGTAGTATGAATAGTGAATACCTGAGAAAGACTAAAAATAAGTGTAAAAAGATGCCAGAAATTGAGGCTTGGGGGGTCAAAGGAAAAAAAAAAAAAAAAGCTAAACTGTAGTTGAAAGAGAGAAGGAGACTCTTTGTTGAAAGACTCGGTGGTTCTCCTCACAACATTACATTCAGTTACATCAGCCACACCTTGTTTTTCCGTAACTAACTCAGCCATCGCCCACTCTGATCCAAAATAAAAAGGGTAGAAACGCAGCAATCAAGGCGCTTTTCTCCCTCCGCCTTTACAAAGTGTTAAGTAATATGTGAAATGTACACATACATATATATATATATATACACACACACACACACACGCACACTTTCTGTGTTGATCTCCATTGGACTCGTTTCACACGACTGAAGCCGGTTCTAGTCTTTGTAGCACCAGCTGATAAGTCTCGTTAAGGCCGGCTCGTTAGGAGAGGGCCGTCTCCGTGGCAGCAGCTCGGTGACGTCACGTCTGTTGTGCGACGTCCGTCCGCTGAACTGGACGTCATCTGTCAGTAGTAGGACACGTGTGTTGTTGTTTTGTTTAGTTTTTTTTTGGTTTTGAAGGGTCAGTGGAGCAGCATGGCTTGGTGCAGCCTCAGGGTGGTGGACAGGAGTGTGCTCGGTCTCAGGCCAGATGTGCTCTGGAGAAAAAAAACACCTGCCAGGGGTTTCAGTCTCCATCATCTCCGATGCGACGCCTCAGAGAGTTTTCCGGAGTGTGTTTGAAAGATAAAACACACGCGCACATTTCCACGCGTCTTCCCGGCGGCGCGGCAGCCTCAGTAGAACTTGTCGTCGATGCGGAAGTGCGGCCTGGTGACGTCGTCGGGGTTCAGGAAGACGGATATGGATTTCCCGGGGTTCTCCGTGACCAGCTGCTGCAGCCGCTGCGCCAGCTTGTCCTCCGAAGGCGAGATGATGCCGTTGGACGGGTGGTGTCCCGGGGAGCCGTGGCCGTTGGTGCTGCCGCCCGTCAGCTCCTTCTTCAGCTGGCCCGCCTGCTGGGCCTGGTCCAGGGCCGCGCGCAGGTGCTCGCTGGGGTCCGAGCGCACGTGGGCCAGCTTCCTGGCCACCAGCAGCGCCTGGCCGTCCGTCAGGTGCTCCAGCATGTTGCACTGAGGCAGGAAGTAGTTTGGGCAGTTTTTACCCAGGATGCAATGAGCCAGATCGTCGAGGAGACCCAGGAGGAGGCGACCGGGGGTGTCGGCGTCGGAGCAGGACAGGTAGGCGGCGGGGAGCCGGTCACAGGCCCAGAAGAGGAGGGTACGGAGGTGGTAGAGGCTGAGGCCGGTGCGAGGACGAGCCAGGATACGAGACAACACGGCCTTGGCTGCTTGGAAAGCCTGAGCCATGGGGAAGGGGATGCACTTCTTCAGCTGGACCTGGTGATAACAGACAGAGACGAGCAAGAAGCAGGATTAAAGACACTGCGGTTAAAGGGATAGTTCAACATTTTGGCAAATTGGCCCATTGCCATAATCCCTATAGTCTTAGGAGTAGTTTCGTTACCTTTTAATTGTTGGTGCAAGCTATTTTTGGAACGGCGGAGCAGAGCCACGAGCTGCTTGGTTTCCCTCATCAAACTCATCAAATACAGAATCCAACAACTCCAAAACGCTCTGGTGGACAAGTTGTGACCTGCACATTCACCACGCTATGAGATAATGGAACCCTACGAGAGTTGTTTTCGATGCAAATGCAGAGACTACTTGCTGTAAAACCCGGACAGGACACGACAGTTGTTTGTTTGTGTATTTGATGAGTTTGATGAGGGAAACCAAGAAATCCCATGAGCCTCCGTAGCGTAGCTCTGAGCTCTGCTCCACTGTTCCAAAAATAGCCGGCAATTAAAGGTAACGAACCTACTCCTAAAACTATAGGGATAATACCAATGGGCCAATTTGCCAAAATGTTGAACTATCCCTTTAACTTAATAGGAAAAATCAATAGAGAGGAAGGGTGTACTGTAAAAGGGAGAAAGAGTGCAATGAAATACAGAAAGAAAACCAGACAGGATCATCCCACTGATGCTTTAAACCTATTTCAAGGTGGCTCCAGAGATGACACGCTAAATAAATTACATCGTCCAATCCCCTCACCTCGCTGCGTGAGAACGCCAGCCTCCACTCCCTGTCGGGCCGGCCACCCAGCGGGGAGCAGCAGGGCAGCAGATAGAAGCCAGATATGGCCTCCTCCTCTGTGATTTTACCGTCCCAAAAGTGGTTGGCAGTCAGCCAGCCCTGGGCCACAGCAGGCCAGCCCCGGAACGACACCACAGGCAGCAGGTCGTACAGCACGCGGCTGGAGCCCGCCTGCACGGGCCACACAGTGTAGAGGGTTAGAGTGCTACTGGCTTTCTACTGCTCTTAGAAACATTGTTGCTGCTTTCTTGAGAATTATTTTAACATTTGACAACAATCTGCGTCAATACAGAGTTCACTTACAGATCCTCAATAAATTAGAATATCATGGAAAAGTTCATTTATTTCAGTAGTTCAATACAAACAGTGAAACTCATTATCAGTGTTGGGCACGTTACTTTTAAAAAGTAATTAGTTATAGTTACTTACTAGTAACTAGGTTACTACATTATAAAAGTAACAAATTACTAGGAAAAGTAACTATTGCGTTACATTTTTACAAATATGTCAAATTACTTGGACTCGCCCCCCTAACAATAAGCCTAACGAGTGTCGGGAAAAAAGCTGTTTATCTGGAACTAACCAGCTCACTCAGTATTCTTCCGCACAGGCAGGCTCCACGACACGCTGTATCACTCCGCCCATCAGCTGTCTGGATCAGAAGCGTGTGCAAAAGGCGGAGTGATGCAGCGCGTCACTGAGCCTGCATGTGTGGAGGAATACTGAGTGAGTTAGTTATTTCCAGATAAACAGCTTTTTACCGACTAATTGATGTGTATGTGTATATAACGTACAGTTAAGCGGGTGTATTATTTTGAGTCAAGTAACGGCGCATTTTATTGTCAGTAACAGTAACAGCGTTAACAGGGGAAACAGTAACTTTTTTGATCGTTACTGGAAAAAGTAGCGCCGTTAGTAAGGTCGTCATTTTATAACGCTGTTATTCCCATCACTGTATATTATACAGACTCATTACACACACACATACTGAAATATTTAATGTCTTTATTTTCTTTAATTGTAATGATTATGGCTTACATTTAATGAAAACCCAAAATTCAGTATCTCAAAAAATGTGAATACATTGAAAAAGTTCACTATTGTAACCTAATGGTGTCTCACTCTAATCAGCTGATTAACTCCAAACACCTTCAAAGGTTCCTGAGCCATTACGGTCTCTTAGTCTGGTTCAGTAGCTCCACTATCATGACCTCCATCATATTCTCATTTACTGAGATGCGCCTGTACTTGATCTATCATGACTTAATGGGAACCACCGTCACCTAATGCGTACCTGGAGGATGATGGTAGTTAGGGGTCCGTTCCTCTCCAAGCGGTCCGGGGTGGGGATGCCTCTCTGGGGGCTGCGCCTCAGCTCCTCCACGGCCTCGCTCACCACCCCCCAGAACCAGTCTGTCACCAGGGAGGGAGAGAAGTAGCATCCATCCAGAGACTGAGGGGAGCCCAGGGAGGGGATGGAGCCTTTGCCTGAGGAGGGGGGAGAGGGGAGAGGAGATGTGCATGCTGTGTCTATCCATACAAACAGATTTAGCCAAGTCACCAGCAATAATAGCAGTTTAACTTCTACAGAAAAGTCTTAGGTCCTTCTATAAAACATTGCATTGAAGATCTGGTCCTTACTCTTCAGTCTAGGTTGTTATCAAACTCTAGATTTAAAGGGATAAACTACACTAAGATGTAGCCCAGGGTCAGAGACAGATAATGTGTGTGTTCTCAGTGATAAGGAGATGAGCAGATAATGAACAAATAAAACTAAACTGTGAAGTTGTTCACTTGAACTGCAACAAAAAAGGAAAAGAGTGGGCTTAGTGTTCAGCATGCAAAGCAGTGTGTACTATATTATCATACTTGTATTTAGCTTCAGGTTTGACATATCACCAATATTTCAGAAACTAAATTAATCATGAAAGGTAAAGGGCTGGTCTGAGGCCAGCCTCATTATTCATATGTTAACTATGTCAGTGATCCAAACAGCTTTGCTATATTTTTGTCTGTTTATTTCCATTATGGTAAAAAAAAAAACAATTGCTGTAACTGTTAGGATGTCTGTCCATATTCAACACCTACTGACAACTTGATGAAATCATGGGCCTATTGTAAATGCAGCACCACCTTGGATGTGAAAGTACAGTTTACTATACAGTTACGCAATATTAATTAATTTACTACTGTATAAAATAGGCAGCATCAGGCTGCAGCTTCATTTAGTTCCCGTTTTGGGCATGGATGTAGGATATATGGGATAAAATATGCTGGGGAAGTTAATTTGAGCGTCTGTTCCATCACATTATTGAACAATTAAAACTATATATAGGAAATTTGATATATTAGGAGTTTGAATAGCTTGCTATTGGATAAAAAGATAATTGGAGGGGTCAACAACCAAAAAGGGAACACATAAAATTTCTGTTATTTTTACGTTTAATCCGTAACTCCAGTCATATTATGTTTATTAAATTATTTTTCTTTTGTTTTAATAATGATCATTTTGTTTATGTAATTGTCTTATTTGTAAAGGTGGGTGTTTGTCCTTTGTTTACATGCTTCTCTGTCCGTTTGTTTAGTTTTGTTCTGTTTTTTATGTATTTATGTTTCATTCATTCATTTATTCATTTTGTCAATCAATCATCTTCTGTACCGCTTATCCTCACAAGGGTCGCAAAGGAGCTGGAGCCTCATCTGGACTGGCTTAGGGCGAGAGTCAATCACAGGGCTAACATATACAGACAGACAACCATTCACACCTACAGTATGGGCAATTAGGAGTTGCCAATTAACCTACAGTAGCCTGCATGTCTTTGACCTGTGGGAGGAAGCCGGAGAAGCCGGAGAGAAGAGGCAAACTCCACACAGGTTATTTGTTTTATGTATGTCACTACAGTGACATGGTATAGGAAAAAAAAGGAGTTTGAACTGTTGAAGAACCTAAAAGAAGATGCAGACTGATTAATCTTTGCCTGCAGCCCTCAGACAGACCTCTGGGTGAATGTAGTTTACTAAAGTTGGAGAGAGGAACCAACGCTGTGCTGCAAAGAACAAAAATCTGATTTGAACTCTCAACACCTCTGCCCTCTGTTTAACCTCTCTGTAGCATTTAAGTGACACATGTTCATGCTGTCAGCTAAACCACGCCCTCCTGCTGCCACAAACACACTCAAATCCTGTGGGAAATGTTACGATGCCACCAGGAAATGAATTTTTCCCAATTTGCTGAAAATTAAAGAGATTCATATCAATAAATGTCATTACTTTTTCTCATCTCGGAAGTTTGGAACCCCGCAAGCTCGCGGCAGATTGATGCGGCGGTGCAATCTGGAGGCTGGCGAGTAATCTTGAACTTTTTCGATTGTTGAGTTACACTCATAAATGTTTCAGCGTTTATTTCCTGGGGAGGATTTCTCGTTTCACCTATCTGAGGAGTTATAGGAGCGGGGGGCCTCCGCTGCAGCTCTCCGGGCAAAATTGCTTCACAACATCATGCATCATATTATCTGAGGGAAACATGAACAAAATTCAATCAGCTGTGCTTCTTTCCACCCCTGCGCTGCTACAGCACCTTCACAGCTGTCTATCCCTCTCCTCCTTTCACTCTCATCTCTTCATCTTATTCGCTTCATCTTTCAGTTTGTCACTTTCTTCTTCTTCTTCATCTCTGTGGCTCTTTCTACATCAGTTTGCCTTTGTTCCACCTTTCTCTCATCTTCATGACCAATTTCTCTTTCACTGTTCTTCCTCTGTCATTGCAGTGATCACCTACTTATAGCGCTGGGCGATAAATCGATTTTATTGATTAATTCGAATGTGTAGTTCAGGTCGATTTGTTTTAATGAAAATCGAGTTTCTCTTGAACATCAGCCATAGCTCCCCGCTGGGCTCCCGTAGTTCAGAGTCAGCTCATCCTAGTCTTGTTCCAATCGACTGTTCTTTTTTTCTTGCTGGTGTCATGAAACACACACACGTTTGCTACAGCTGTGCAGTGCAACATCCACTGTGATCTTTCTATTTTTAACTCTTTTTTTACATACAGAGTAGAATTTTGTTCTTAATTTGCTTGCCTGGGTAAATAAAGGTTAAAAAAAAGAAAGAAAAAAAGACCTATGTACGTATGATCTTAATCTACCCTTTTAAGTGGCGTTGTCCTTACAGGTGATTTAACAAGTTTGTTGTTGCAAGTTGGCTATGTGGTTTGCATTTGTGTCACTGTCAGTTTGAAAGTAGTTAAAGGGATAGTTCAACATTTTGACAAATTCGCCATAATCCCTATAGCTTTGAGTGTAGGTTCATTAACTTTAATTGTCGGTGCAAGCTGTTTTTCAATCGGCAGGGCAGAGACGTGAGCTGCTTAGCTAACGCAATGGAGGCGCACAACATTTCCACGTTTCCCTCATCAAACTAAATAAACAATGCAACAACTCCAAAACGCTCTGGTGGACAAGTTGTGACCTGCACATTCACCACGCTATGAGATAATAATGGAACATTAGGAGACTGTGTCGTAATGTTGCATAATTATACGTTATTATTTCATAGTGTGGTGAATGTGCAGGTCACAACTTGTCCATGAGAGCGTTTTGGAGTTGTTGGATTGTGTATTTAGTTTGATGTGGGAAATGTGAAAATACTGTGCAGCTCACATCTCTGCCCCACTGATCTTAAAACAGCTTGCACCGACAATCAAAGGTAACAAACCTTGTAAGACTATAGGGATTATGGGAAGAATTTGCCAAAATGTTGAAATATCCCTTTAAAACTTGTTTTGAACAATTTCTTTGTCATCTTCATTTTAAGTAGGGGGTAAAAAATCTATTTAAATGGTGAAAGATTTTTATTCTGGCCATTCTGCCCAGCCCTACCTACGGTACTTACCCATTTCCCCATCTTCCTCCTCGTCCTCCTCGGCAGGAAGCCCGTTCTCCTCCTGGCAGCAGATGCTCCAGCGCGACAGGATGTTGGAGTCGCACAGGCGGAGGCTGAGCCACGAGTGGCAGGGCGGGGAGTGTCTCATGTCCAGGGTGACGGGCTGGTTGCGGTCGTGGAGCTTCAGGGCGGGGACCAGCAGGGTGAAGTCCAGGTCGAAATCGGCCCCTTTGGCGTAGTCCCCCAGGTCCTCGGGGTTCAGGTCCAACACTCCTTCCCGGGCCCCGCCTGATAGCAGCAGGTACTCGTTGGCCACCGGGAGGCGCTGGTCCACCTTCTGGACCAAGCCTGGAAGAGGGTAAAGGGGGGGTGAGGAGGACAGGTAGAAATCATTCACACTCTGCAAAATATGTATTCACACTTATTTGTGTGTGGAAATGTGTTTCAGCAAATGAGCAGAGGTGTTTTTTTTCCTGCTCACAGATGCACAGACATCATAACCTCTAGAGGACACACACACCAGCTCCTACACAAACACACACAAGAGGACAGGAAGCAGCAGGTTGGACAGAGAGCGGGCCTAGAAAATGTCGGTCTTAGTTTGTTTTGAGAAGGTGCTGCATATATTTATGAGCCTGAGCCACAGCGATATTGATACAAGGAGGAGTGTGAAATTAACAGCCCCCTCAGTGACCACTGGGCTAGACACTAATGATAATTTCAGTGGCTCGCCTACATGTGTGCTCAGCCAAGCTTTCATTTCAGCTTCCAGACCCTCCGCAGCCTCGACAAACACAACACGACTCGGCTGTGATTGACAGGAGGGTTTGTGTCCATTATGGTGAACAGGAAGGTCGGTTGCTTCAGCGCCAAAAGTTCTGGAGATACAGAAATATCACTGAATGGAAGTCTGATGTGCTAAGAAATATGAGCAATACAGACAACAGTCTTGTTATTTTCTGATTATATTTTAGGTATCATTTTCCCAAGTGCTGAAAAGCCTTCCTCGCCCTCCTCTGCACGGTTTATATGAGAGAAACTTGCCTCCAAATCCCTTTATGTCTCCTCAGCTGTGTTGTAAACTTCCCAGGCTCTGGGCCCATGGGAGCCGCAGCACTGGAGTCAAGTAAATCATGTTTTTTTTACAGCTTAAGAGAGCAACTGAGAAAAGAGCTGATCCTAAAGCCAAACCTGTGCTGGTTTGCAGAGCTAACAGCTAGCTGCTACAGGTCAAAGGTAAAAAAAAAAAGCTCTGGCACTTGAAAACCCTTCACAGGGGACGAGATTGTGAGAGCTTGAGCCTGAGTGTTTATCCCCTCCAGGGCAAGTTAAGTGGCAGCAGAAAGCTGGAACAGAGGGTAGAAGAGGTGGTGGTGGTGGTGGTGGGGGCATCAGACCGAGCCGGCAGGGCCACGGCCGAGGGTTCAAAGCTCCTAACATGATTCCTCTCATCCAATTACATGGGCACACAACCTTGGTGGCAGGGTGCCATGTGATGTTTTCATGTGGAGCCATGTGTGAGAGCCCAGATGTGTTTGGATGAGAGGGTGAGTCATGGAGAAAAGGGCAGAGAAAAGGAAAAAGAAACTGATACTGACGAACAGAAAGCCATTCTAGATGCTTTTACTTTCCAAAGTGAAACCATTTTCAATCAAATTACACCTCATTCCCATGATTAGAGCTTAAAGGGATAGTTCAACATTTTGGCAAACTCACCAATTGCCATAATCCCTATAGTCATAGCAGTAGGTTCATTACCTTTACTTGTTGGTGCAAGCTATTTTTCGATCGGCAGGGCAGAGCAGTGAGCTGCTCAGCTAACGCTATGGAGGCATATGGTATTTTCGCCTTTCTCTCATCAAATACACAATCCAACAACTCCAAAACACTCTGGTGGACAAGTTGTTACCTGCACATTCATCACGCTGTGAGATAATGTAACATTACGAGACAGAGTTGTTTTCGAGGCAAATGCATAGCCGGAACCATGAGGGAAACATGATAATACCCTGCAGCTTGCGTCTCTGCCCCGCTGATCTAAAAACAGCTTGCACCGACAATTACAAGTAACAAACCTACTCCTAAAACTATAGAGATTATGAAAATTTGTGAATTTGCCAAAATGTTGAAATATCCGTTTAATATATAGGCCTGGCTTGTCAGAGTTTACCTAACATATCCCTCCCTGACAGCAGCAGCCTCTTGACTACCATACTATCATTTGCTGCTTCAAATCAAAAAAGTAGAGCGGTTGGATGGAACACAGACACATAGGTGGGAAACATCAAGAGAATGAAAATGAACAAGTGACTAAAGTAGGAGACAAAGTCAAGTGTGCTGACGAGGATCTCTGCGGTGCTTCGCTTTGAAGGAGGAGGAAAATGAAAGTTCCTCATTTGACACCACCATGGGGGGAAGCAGTCAAAGAGAACGAGGGGAACTAAAAAAAAAAAGGTGTGTGACGGGGCATCTTTGGATCTTTGCGTCTCTCAGCAGAATCGGCTCATCTCCCTCCACAAGCCCCCCCCCCCCCCATTCATCTCCTGACTAGACTAGCAGCAGCTCAGTCATGAGCCCAGAGCTCCCACCCAGCTTTATCCAGACTGCTGCAGGATCCTCAGGTTCGTCAGGCTGTGAGCCGTCCCATCACGTCTGCAGGAGATCCTGGATGTATTCAGCATCAAATATGTGTGAAGCCTTTCACTTCATCAAAGTGTTACTGCTTTAAAGGAAATACTTCTGTGGCGGTGAGACTGAATGTTGAAAATGACTTTCCCATGTGCTGTGAATTATGATGAGAAAGGACATTTCCTAACAATCCTAACCCCCAATTTCCACATACTCCGCCTCCACCTCTGTTGCGCACGCCAAAACAAATGCGCTTCCATTCTAGTCAATCAGAGCGCCGCGGCCCATCACAGCTCCTAATAATATAAGATTTTTGCCGGATCACGCAGCCATCGGCATCGATCCATACGGATGAGATCGCCACACACAAGAAGCCAAACGCACAATGGATCAACTTTTGATTGTAAAATCATCACTATGTCAACATTAGTTTCACCTGCTGGCACTAGCAACAAGTGGTCGATCAGTCGGAGGAACCTGAAGCTAACAGGACGTCACGGAAGAAGAAAATGTTATCATGGAGGTGGAAAACTGCAACAATACATCCGTTCTCCAAGAACACAAACAGAAAGTTAAAAAAAAAGTAAAAAGTAGTGTTGTACAGCAAATCAACTGTTTACATTCTGATCAAACGTTATACACGGCTGTTATCCCGATAGCTTGTAGTTCTCCCGTGATCTCAGGTCTCCAGCTGTTTGATCCGTCAGTCGGAGCCAAACCGCTACAGAAACGGAGGATGTGGGAATTAGGGGTCACCGACCGGTATCCACACGGCAACCAGACCAGGACGGCTCCTCTCTGGCAAAGTCAGACGGTTGAACCCATGACAGGGAGCTGCACCTCTTCAAGACATCACACATCTGAACAGCAATTTCAAGGCCCATTTGGCTGAAACAAATGCAGTGCAATACAAAAAGCCTGCAGTGGATTCTACTACATTTATGAAGGTTACAGTGTCGCTGTCCCCACACACTTTTCAGAATCCAATTTTTCTGATTGGATGAGCTTTTCCCTCGACAGCGTCTTCTTACTGTCGACTTATGGAAACTCCAAGAGGAAAAAGAGGAGCTGATGTTTTGCTGTGGGTTGTGTTCAGTGATTACATGTGCTCAGACTAATAAGATTCTGCAGCAGTTAAGTGGTTTCACTTCTCAGACCAACAACTACACTAACACACTGAGTGGTGGAGCGTGTTGGGACTGTGCACACACACGCACGCACACGCCTCCTCTGCACAAGAAAAACAATTACACACATTTTTTATTGTATTTATATCAAATAAACCGAGATAGGACACCAGTAAAATGTAGTTTAATGTCACTGTTTGATTACTTTTATCATTACAAGTAGTTGTATTGGTTCTTCCAGTCCTTGTGGTTATTTGATTAGTGGGTTAATAATGCAATAAATTACATTTCAATTTTGAACTATCAAAATTCAAAATTACACTTGCCATTTGAATCACTTTAAATGTTCATATTTTTAATTGCATTTGGACATTTTAAATGGTAATTCAGAAAGTGAATACCTTCTTCTTCCCTGCTTCCCTTTACTTATTAATAAACGATGTGACCAAAATCTGATGGAACGGTCCCCTCTGGTCTCCTGAGCAGCTCCACACATTGGTCTGAGATGATTAAAAACAACAGTGGAAGGCTGAGCAGACAGCCACAACACAGAGCAGGCAACAAAGACTTCAAAAAACATGAATCTTTGATCAATAAACACTTTTCGGGTCTAATGTCTTTTTTTTTTTCTTTTCGTATTTCTGCTTCATCAGCATTCAAGATGCTCAACGCGACGTAAATAATTAAGCAGCGAAGGCGGCTCCTGCGTCTTCGGTAAGTTGCAAAAAAGTGCATCATATTTAACTCATCTCTCCTCCGTCTGAGGTGAGTGTTTGTGCATGCAACGTGCGAGGAGGCAAATTACGACCAATCGAACATCAGGAGTTGAAATCTGTACGGCCGGAGCGAGGGAGGAAGACGAGAGAAAGCGGCGGACGGACAGATCAAAGGGAGGAGGAGAGGGGAGAAGACAGCGTCGGGGCGAGGAGCGGATCAGACGCCAGCCAAAGGGCAGCCGGTCTCAAACTGCCACTCCTCTGATTTGTTTGGTTTTATCTGCCACTGATAAATTAGGTCAAATGGGCGAGGAGGAGGAAAAGAGTGATGAAAAAGAGAATAAAAGAACATCTTATCTCTGCAGCGAGGGGCTTGGGTCGGAGGAGAGAGGAGGGCAGAGGGAAAACTGTATCAATTAGCGAAAGGCTTCTCCCATCTCCACGCTGGCTGCCACAAGTTTGAGGTTGTTCCGAGGAACACAATCTACTTTTTTAATCCAAACTCTCACATCAATGCTCACACTGCCACACACACACACACACACACACATACACACTCCCGACACATATGACTGTAGACGCACACAGACTGAGAATAGAGCTGGAATGGAGACAGTCTAGGCTGGTTTCACAGCCACGGATTAAACCTAATCCTATAAAAAATGTCTTTTAATATAGATTTCCATTAGAGGGAAGTTTTTCCTTACGAGCTATTTTCAGACTAGACCCAATTCCATGTCTGTGAAACGACTATTGGCTCCTCCATCAGTCTCAGTGTGTGCCAACAGGGAAGTCTACCTACACACACACCTGCACGGCACCGAGCGTTTCCATTAGGACGGATAAACACTGCAGATGTGGAGGCAGCTTACTCCCTCTCATTCATTACCTGTATATCTAACAAAGGTTGTGGTACAATAAAAATATGGAAGTTGTTGGGAATGTGGTTGACCAATAATAAGATGATTAAAAAAAACAAACATAGTGCACAGGTTGAGGTTTTAGGACATGTTCTGGCTCTTTTAGATGCAGTAACCAAACTCTCAAGGTTAAAAATCATGTGCGTGTTGCAATCAAGGAGCAATCATGATGCTGAGAGAGTCTTTGAAACGACCTGCTCCAGGAGATGAGCCTGGGGAAAAACTCAATATCTGATTTTAACATCAATAAATCATCACAACCTTAATCCTGGGAGAAAGCTATGATTACCATAAGCAAACACCGGGAAGAGCTGCTGAGTTTTACCTGGAGAGAGCTTTGAATTATCTATACTGTACCTATCTTTAAAAAAAAAATTAAAACGTTCACAGACCTATGGAACTAGAAGAGATGATGAAGATGAAAAATGCAGCTCAATTTGCAGCTTTTAAGGGGAAGAAGAAGATTTTTCTAAAGAACTCTCAGTCTTGTCATGATGCTGTGGTGGGAATTTAATGACATTAGTATTCTCCTTGTAATAAGTAGTGAATTAGTCTTTTGAAGTAGGTGCAGTTTAAACCTTGTAGCAAACCTGTTGAATCCATTAGAGGTGACAACTGTGTCCTGACTACAATAAACCTGGGGTGAGGGGAAGGACACCAGGATGAACTATGTCTAACCCTGTCTCTCCATCGTCTATATTGTAAATTCCTATAGGTAAAACAACTGGGGTTGCTACAACACCATCTATGGGGTAGACGTCTGTTAACTATTACATCCTGATTGTTTATTGCCTGGGAAAGCTCATCTCACTTGTAGTAATGAAGTAACCACAGGCATAGATTGGGGTATAAGAAGGGACTGCAATCTCTGATCAGGGGGCACTGCTCACTAATACCAACTTTTCTGCAACACTACTAGAATGCATCTTTTGCTGCTTTAAAGTCTGACAGATGTACTCTTTTGTGTTACTGTGCGTTCACACCAAAAGCTTCCAAAGAGGCAAAGCCCAAGGATGCGCTTCAAACAAGACAGCGTCCAAAGTGGCAAAATATTTTTTGCTGCTTTGGATGCTCTTCACGTGACTGATGTCAATGTTCCATCGCACTGGTCATTTGAAGGAGCAGGACACATGGAAGGAGTAAAGGACACCTCTATTCTGACTGGCTGCCGCCGAACCGCGTCATAGCTAATTACCATAAAGTTAACCAAGACTCAACTTCTCGTCTGGTGACGCTTTGGAAGGGTTAGGAAGCGCAGCTGACGGCAGTTGACACTTTGGAAGCTTTTGGTGTGAACGCACAGTTACAGTTTTTGAGGTTTGTGTTAAAATGTTTTGTATTTGATCTGCCAAGGGACGTAAATCAGCTCCTTGCTAACTTTGGTACAATGCATTACATGGTAACATGTATGCTTAATTTTGTACATGGTCCTTTTACAAAAAGTGGAGAAAAAAAACTGATTTTAGAGGAGAGGTTTTAACACAAACAGAGAACTCCATCTCGTAACGTTGTGTTATCTCATAGCGTGGTGAATGTGCAGGTCACAACTCGTCCACCAGAGCGTTTTGGAGTTGTTGGATATTTGATGAGTTTGATGAGGGAAACCAAGAAATCCCATTAGCCTCCGTAGTGTAGCTCTTAGCAGCTTGCGGCTCTGCTCCGCCGTTCTAAAAATAGCTTGCACCGACAATTAAACGGTAACAAACCTACTGCTATGACTATAGGGATTATGGCAATGGGCCAATTTATCAAAATGTTGAACTATCCCTTTAAGTTATCAGAGACAACCTGCATCCACTAAGGAGCATATGTGAATCACACACAGAAGGATGGACTAGCATGAAGTAGCAGACTTTTCAACTAATATAAATGACAGTGATGGGAGATGTGGTCCAAACTTTGAGAAACAAGTGCGTGTCTTTAGAGCAGAGTTTTCTCTTGACCCCCCCCCAGAAGAACAGACCTCCCTGTCCCTCGCTCTCTCCTCCGCCTGAATATGAAACAACTGCTTCATGGAAAAGTCATTTTTAAAAAACTAATTAACTGTGATTTTAAAATCAATACATGTATTTTCGCAAAGCACCATTTTGCCATCTGTCATTAGAGTTTGTTAACGATTCAATACGCCACTGTGTTATTACGCATTGATGTATTGAACTGCATCTGCGCAGCACAGACACACACCAACAGGCCATTTGGCTGTGAAGTCCCTGCTACTTCACTTTTATCATTGCTTTACACTGAATAGCACAGCTCTACTTGAGATTTCAGATTTAACACGCTTCAACAGCAATGCACACTTAATATACATACATATAGGCTATACTATACTCATGGGTGCCTTCAGATACGCATCAATCAAGATGAAGCTACAAAGTGAGGATGCGGAGGAACCCATGGGAAAGATGTCCTCTGTCAACACAGCCGGAGCGGAGCGAGAGTATTCCACCACACACACACCTCTGGTTCAATACACTCCAAAAATAGTTCTGTAAATCTCTCTGGAAAATGGGATTCCTCGAAATAAGCTGATGACTTCCATGTGTTGCTGTTGCAGAGAGAGAGAGAGAAAGACGGAGAGAGAAATCGTCTAAGACTGTGACTCCGTTCTTAAAACCAAGCTCCACTAAAAAACTACAATGGAGGTAAAGCTTGTAATCACACTCTGCATGCATTTACTTCTCAATACCAAGCACAAAGCTGAATGTGCAGCAGATCATCCCACATACACTTCCACAACCTGAAAGCAGTGCTCCTCACAGTACACAGTGTAAAGAATGGCTGAGATTAACCTCATGCTGCCCACTACCCTGCCTGCAGAGGCATAAACTGATAGTTATATATGTAAAGTAAAGTTATATAAGCATGAGCTTGTAATGTGCATGGGTGTTAGACTCTTGTCTTTATGGCAATTCTCACAAAGAACATACTGAGGTAAAATGATCCGGAAGCAACACTTGGCTTCGAATAAAGACTGGAAACAGAGGAAAACAGTCAGCTGGCTTGGCTCTGCTCAAATGTTAAAGGGATATTTCAACATTTTGGCAAATTGGTCCATTGCCATAATCCCTATAGTTTTAGGAGGAGGTTCGCTACCTTTAATTGTCAGTGCAAGCTATTTTTAGAACGGCGGAGCAGAGCGGCGAGCTGCTCAGAGCTACACTACGGAGACTAATGGGATTTCTTGGTTTCCCTCATCAAACTCATCAAATACACAATCCAACAACTCCACAACGCTCTGGTGGACAAGTTGTGACCTGCACATTCACCACGCTATGAGATAATAACGGAATGTTACGAGACAGAGTTGTTTTAGAGGGAAATTCATGCAAAACCGCTCATGTGCGTTCCCGTCGAGGGCAGTTTTTAGGCAAGCAGTCTCTGCATTTGCCTCGAAAAAACAAATCCCATGAGCCTCCATACCAGAGTTTGTCTGTAGCCGTTTTGGTGTGCAGTGACCCAAACCCTCAGATTCCTCAAGAGAAAACTATATTAAAACCCTCCTCACAGAATCAGGCTGCTCTACTGTCAAAATTCTTGACTGAGCAGTAATCACAGTATCACCACATTTAATACAGATGGCTTTGGACAGATTAACTGGTAAGTAGCTCCACTGGAAGTCACAGGCTCTTGACTGAGGGCATCTTAAAGGATGGAACGCTGCCCTATCTCAGAATGAGACTGAGTTGTTATATTTCACCTCTGTGTGACCTTCCTGTTATTCGAGATAATAAAACTCCATTACAGCAGCGGAGCATAACAATAATCTTAAAGGCAGCCTCATCCTAAAAGGAGCAATTCAATCCGTTACAAATGACTCCTGACTAATATAGTCTCAACCGGATGTTATCAGTGCTTCTCAACCAGCGCTTCACCTCGCACACTAATAGCAGGATTAATCCCAGACAAGCCAAAGGTGAGCCATTCCACCCGCTCCTTGTTTATGAATTTATATCAAGACGGCAGATTAGCTCCAAAATAGCCCTATTAGAAAAAGAGGAATGAAGAAGTTCTGAATTTAATCAGTTCGTCGGGCAGGGGGAGAGGAGGGTGTTTGCGTGTGTGTTTGACAGTGTGCAAATGTGTTTAATACAAGAAAGAGGAGTGAGAGGGACGGTGGACATTGTGTGTCCAAACCACCCACGGAGAGAGAGGACGCGGGAGGCCGTCAGTGTCTTCAAGCTCCTGGGTGTGGGCTTTGATGCCAACTGCACAACGATACCACGTCTCGACGAGTGACAGGCAATTATCACCCAGAGAAAAAAAAACAGTGTCACCACAGTTTTAGTCTATTTTCACATTTCTCATGTGTGGTCTTCAGAGCAGCTCCGTCTCTCAGAAAGCCTCGTATGGCTGATCCTGACCTTTGATAGGAGAGGCAAAAGAACAAAAAGATAAATTCAATCTCATTAACATTCCATTGAAGTGTCTAATTGGCACTATTACAAGCAATTAGAAAGCAGAGCAGCTCAGAAAGAGTATAGGAGGCCTTTATGATAAGCCTGTCATATAATGTTAATGCCATTCAAGTATAATGTGAATTTATCATCATGATTTAATCAGTTCTATAATATAATCGTTAGGGGTGTCACGATTTCGATTTTTTATCGAAATCGATCGAAATTACGTCACGATCTCGAGCATCGAAGTCAAAGAGAGGATCGACGATCCCCGCCCCCCGCAAAGCTACAACTGCCCGTTGTCCCCATTGCGCACCAAGCGTCTTGTCAGTCACTGGTCCGAGTTTTCCTTTACTTTTTATTTCGAGACAACACTCACTCATTCTCTCTCTCTCTCTCTCTCCCTCGCTCTCTCTCTCTCTCTCTCTCTTTTTTTTTTTTTTTTACTGGCGGTGTCAGCTGATGTGCACGTCTGCAGCAACCCAAACAAATGCACATGTTGACTGGCTCTATTCCAGCCACGTGATTGGTTCGGCGCAGCGGAACTCTCAATATCATTGGCTATTTGCCAAAACATGGATGAATGAAAACTATCGACCACGTCTCATATTTCTATCGAAGAAAAGTTATTTCACAATTTATAGCGTTTTATCACCCAGCCCTGGTGGGCTACTGTCCCCCTGCTACCTGGGGAACAGGAGGGAGACACAGCTCTAACTACACAGCACCGGACAAGCACTGAGAGCCGCATGTTGCAGTGACGTTATAAGATTTTAAAAAAAACCCCGCAAATAATAAGCCGACGAAAAGGTGCAACTTGCCACTTTTTGTCGATGTATTATTTGCGGGGGCTTTGGGGGATCTGTGACGGCGGAGGATCCGGGACTGATTGACTGTGAACCACCGCCAGCCTGATCAGGACCTGATCATCAGGTCCATGGCAGCACAGCAGCTGCAGCTCTGCCCCGCTGTCTGTCACATTACTCTCGCGTATCAGCGCAATCTCGTTTACATTATATTATACATCAGGAGAATAATGAGACATGACGGTAAATTAATGTAAATAAAATTATGATAATGTACACTGTACAGATATAAATATATTTGTTTCAAAACCTTGGGGGCAATTTTGGCCCCTGGATCATGATTTTTGGGGGCATGTTACCTTTATATTGTAAAGAAATTATTTAAATGTGACCATTAGTGCCTAATGTGATACATTATGGAAATTGCATCACTTATATGTATCCCATCTTTTGAAATAAGATTTACTGTACAAAATTTGATGAATAAAACCAATGATCGTAGACTAGACTTGTCTGAAAATAGCATAGGCGTCTGTGCTGTAAGAAAAAGAAAAAAAATCGAGAATCGAATCGAATCGTGACCCTAAAATCGAAAATCAAATCGAATCGAGGATTTGGAGAATCGTGACACCCCTAATAATCGTGGTATATTTTCCAGCCTGTTGTTTGTTGTGGAATACTCATCAAGTTTGTGATTCATCCACACTGAAGCACTTTGCTGTGACCTCCTTGATCCAACCCAAACAGGCTGCAAATGTTTCACAATAATAGCGGTTTTTATGCAGTCTCACAGCCATTTCTCATTCACTCTGAACAGAATGATGTTATGTGTTGGCGAATACATTGTGGTTCTGCTGCTTCACAGTTTACAAGTTGAGATAAGTTGGACCTTTCTCCCTGACAGGGCCGAGGGCCGAGGGCACCGACACAACAGGATCGGCATTAACTTGCAAAACTGTGGATCGTTTTTGGCAGTCGACCAAGCCATAGGGATTTGTCCCGGCATGGCTGATGGACACTCCAGCCTGAGTGGTACATACACAGTACACACCAGCAGTTTGAGTAATCATCACTTAACTTAAAGGGATAGTTCAACATTTTGGCAAATTGGCCCATTGCTATAATCCCTATAGTTTTAGGAGTAGGTTTGTTACCTTTAATTGTCAGTGCAAGCTAATTTTAGAACGGCAGAGCAGAGCTGCAAGCTGCTAAGAGCTAATGGAATTTCCTCCTCATCAAACTCATCAAATACACAATCCAACGACTCCAAAATACTCTCATGGACAAGTTTAGACCTGTACATTCACCACACTATGAGATAATAATGGGACGTTGCGAGACAGAGTTGTTTTCAAGGCAAATGCAGAGACTGCTTGCCGAAAAACTGCCCCCGACAGGAACACGCATCAGCGGTTTTGCATGAATTTGCCTGGAAAACAACTCTATCTCGCAACGTCGCAACGTGGTGAATGTGCAGGTCTTAACTTGTCCATGAGAGCGTTTTGGAGTTGTTGGATTGTGTATTTGATGAGTTTGATGAGGGAAACCAAGAAATCCCATGAGCCTCGCATAGCGTAGCTCTAAGCAGCTCGCGGCTCTGCTCCGCTGTTCTAAAAACAGCTTGCACCAACAATTAACGGTAACAAACCTGCTCCTAAAACTATAGGGATTATGGCAATGGACCAATTTGCCAAAATATTGAACTATCCCTTTAATGTTAGCAAGCTATATCTGCATTTCTCTCTCTCTCTGTCTTTATCGCTTCATCTTTTCCCCCTCTCATCTCAACCAGTTGTTGCCATGCGTTTCCACTTCTGTCATTTCAAATTAAAAGTCCTTGCAACGTCATGAACGGCTGCACACACAGCGTATCTGTTCACAATCTGTCCATTACAGTCGGACTGTGTATTTGTTGCTACACAAGAGTCTTATTATATTCCTTGTGTTTTCAATGCTAATCAATCCTGCACATCTGTCCAGCTCTTGCAACAGAAAAGGATGAGAATATGTTACTGATGAGATGTCGAACGATGCTAGTACTGCCATCTCTCCATCATATCTAATAAAATCAGTTCAATACTTTTGAAAGTGCTGAAACCATAACCTCCTCCAAGGGGGTAATTAATCAAAACATTCATTAGGAAATAATATGAGTGAGTATTTTTTTCAAAAACTTGGATTGAAGGGAAGACATGCCGCAACGACTTTTTAGAGGATTACTGAAAAGTGTCGGTCTGTGAATGAGTTGTGTGACAAACACAGTTTTCTTAAAAATATGTTTTTCAGCGACTCCAGACAGCTCCAGCCTGCACGGAAGATACTGTTATCAGCTGACAGCTACCACCCAAATGATTCCTCTCATTTTGCCTGGGGAATTCTGAAAGTGTGATTATAAAAAGAGTGAAAATCACAATGTCAGCCTCGGTTATTAAAATGAGCAGGGTGGCAGATAACATGTCATGCAATGTCAAAACACTTCTTACTTAACACGCCACAGCCACCGAGTCATATTTAATTAGAAACAATGAAAGACGCTTAATGAATGGTAAGATGTGCTGTCGGTCTGTGGCTGTGTTCAGACAGGACGCTCTCTTTTGTTGTGTTTGAGGCACAGACAGTTGTTGGTTCATTTGTTAAAGAGCCTCCTCTACAGGAGGTTTTGAACTCAGCTAATTAAACATCAACTAAATTATGTTTGCCTTCACTTTTGGTCTGGCGCCAGCTTTCCAACAATTAAGATTTAACGCCGCTAAATGCCAAAAAAGGTGTCGGCGAACAACAACGGCCATCGTTCATCACAGATAAGATGCTAATCATCTTTGCTGCTTGGCACTAGTGTGTCAGCAGTGATGAAAACTGAAGACGAAACAAAGCCGAAATAATCAAACGGTTCACTCATCTACTGTTGCAGTGCCATGGATACGGCCTGGCTGCCAGATGAAGACAGACGCTCCAAAGCAAAGTGGCATTAACGGAGAATTAGTCATCCGGAGCAGCCATGTTGGCCCTGAATCCCAGCCTCCCGCTAAAAACTTGCATCAGTACGGGCCGGGGGTCCTCAAATGAGGCAGGGAGTCAGAGCGGCGGAAACAGCATCCAGCTGTGAGTCAGTCGAACACAAGTTCACCAGCGTTAATGGGCTGGAGTCAAACACGGGCCAGACAGTGTGTGGATCCAGCCGGCCAGCAGACGGCCTGGCCGAGTGAGCCGCTTCCCCGACAGGGGATGGAGTCGCCCACTCTGGTAGTTAAAAAATAAAATCCCTCCTGGTTAAATTTTAAGGGCCAAAATAAAATATTCATAATATCGTAGGAGAGGTTGAGGAGCCACACGAAGGTCAGAAACTTTGGGAGAAGTAATTTAGTGCATCCAGTATTAAAGTCTGCAGTGCTCTGACTGACTGGGGATGTGAGATGGTGAGAAGCAAAAACAAAAGCCACAGAAAATAAATGAATCCCTGCAGGAATTCTGCACTTCCAGACACCAAGGTTTGCTATTTTGTCCACATTACAGTGCAAATTGGTCATTTTTTCTCCACAGAAACTTTTTTCTATCAATAAGACAATGAATTCCATTAGAAAATGGAAATGTGTCATCATGCAGGTTTTGTACCAAGGTACAGTAGGCAGCTAAAGCTTATTGATCAATAATCCTTCAGTTTACATACTTGTAATTAATCATAATCACTAGAGCTCTAGACTGCCCCTAAATGGAGGCATTTTGCCCCTAAAATAGTAAAGTAAAGTAAATTTTTCATCTACTTGTGCATGTGCAACCAGTAAATTTACCCTCTATTTTTTTACACAGGTGGAATATGAAAGGGACGACTCAAAAATCTGGAATCTGTCATTATTACAGGTGGCAGGCCAATGTGTGTGAGGATCATGAAAGAAAAGGAAACGTGGATATTTGCCAACAAGTCGATTTACGCCCCCACATTTTCCGCTTGGGCTCGTAAAAGTTGAAGTTAAAGGGATAGTTTGACATTTTGGCAAATTGGCTCACAATCCCTATAATCTTAGCATTAGGTTTGTTACTTTTAATTGTCGGTACAAGCTGTTTTTAGAACGGCGGAGCAGAGCCGCGAGCTGCTCAGAGCTACGCTATAGAGGCTAATGGAATTAGTTTCCCTCATCAAACTCATCAAATACACAATCCAACAACTCCAAAACACTCTGGTGGACAAGTTGTGACCTGCACATTCACCACACTATGAGATAATCACGGAACGTCACTATACGGAGTTGTTTTAGAGGTAAATTCATGCAAAACCGCTGATGTGCGTTCCTGTCAGGGACAGTTTCTCAGCAAGCAGTCTCTGCATTTGCCTTGAAAACAACTCTGTCTCGTAACGTTGTGTTATTATCTCATAGCGTGGTGAATGTGCAGGTCACAACTTGTCCACGAGAGCCTTTTGGAGTTGTTGGATTGTGTATTTGATGAGTTTGATGAGGGAAACCAAGAAATCCCATTAGTCTCTGTAGCGTAGCTCTGAGCAGCTCGCCGCTCGGCTCGGCCGTTCTAAAAATAGCTTGCACTGACAAATAAAGGTAACAAACCTACTGCTATGACTATAGGGATTATGGCAGTGAGCCAATTTGCTGAAATGTTGAACTATCCCTTTAAGGGCCATTGTGCTTCTACTAAAAAAAAGTTAGTCTGAAGCCCTCACCATTTCTTATTACACAGAAGGTTTGCACACAAATCTCCATTTTTTATAGCAAGAGAAACGCAGGAGAATCTGAGATTGTAGTGGACTGATAACAACACCGGCCTTCATGCACACACATCTCCATTGTCCATTTTTTGTATGAGTTCAGGATGAACTTTTGGCTCGTGCCTCTCCTGACCTGAAGGACACCAACTCACCCTCTCACTTCCCTCCCTCTTAACGCCCCCACTCGTCATTGTTCAAGCCTAAATGTGAATACCATTAAGTGGCCTAAGTGTGAGAGATAGTGGAAAACAAAGGGGGGCTGATGAAAGAAGCCCAACAGGAAGGCAACAAACAGAGGTTACTGCAGGACAGAGTGAAGACGCGGTGAAGAAAACACGATCATAACGAAGCGCTTTTCTTTCTCCCTGTTCCCGTTTAACTGCATCTGACGACTGAGCCAAACACTCGCTGCTGCAACAGGTTGTCTTCCCGTCTCGGAAAATAAAAAAAACATTTTAAAAAAAGATGTGTGCCGAGACACAACAGTGCTCATGACTCTTTAAACTCAGATCAAAAGTATCATTCTCACCGACATCAGGGGGAGGGGCCAACCTTGAACTGAGCTCTGCCAAAGCGCCGCTAACAAACTTTCACATCTGAAAAGTTGGGTCGAGGCTACGTCTGGGCCTCTCGCCCCGGCCTCCTCTTCACCGGCAGTGAAGATCCAGTTCTGCCTTCATCAGACTTTTGTTTTTCAAAAGATATATACAGTAGCCCCCCCACCACCCCGCCCTCACCCCCTCCCCACGCTTGCCTGAAGGCAAACCACAGTGTTTACTCAAACGCAGGGTAAATAAAAGCCTCTTCTTGGATCTGTCAGTGTGTGAGAAAAATAAAATCACTGAGTGTACTTGTGTGTGTGTGTGTGTGTGTGTGTGTGTGTGTGTGTGTGCGCATGAGAGAGTTTAATCTCTTTTCTCTTTCCTTTTCCCCGACAGTGTGCAAAGCCCAGTGGGGTTCCCTCTGCTGCTCAAACTTTATAAAAGCCAGGCAAAAACAGCCACAGCCACTCGTGTTCAGCATCCACACACACACACACACACACACCTGCAGCAATGATGAGACTCTTCCTGAAGGCTGGCAAGCTGTAACAAAGCCCCTCCATCAGGAGGATGATATTTGCTTTTCAGTACTGCCTTTCATCCGCTGCAGGGCCTTGAGAGGCACAGAGCCGCTAATGCAGCTACCACTGCATACTTGACTTTATATTCCTAGACTCCAACACAAACCATCTCCCTCTGTTGAAAGCACCAAACTCTCTTCTTTTTTTGCTTTTTTTTGCTTTTTACACAGTCGGAGCTGTCGCAGCGGGTGGCGAGGCACCGGGTATGCAATTCCAGCAAACCACTGGTGATTATACCAGAAGAAGCAGCCTCGAAATGTAAAAAAAACAAAAAACAAAGTTACCAGGAGATTCTCAACCAGGAGAGAGCAGGAGCAGACAAACAGGAAAGAGGACTGTTCACCCAAATCATAAAAAAATGAAATCCGAACAAAGAGAAAGGCAGAGCAACAGCTAAAAAAAAAAAAAAAGTTATAAGTCTGCACAGAAAAAAGAATCTCTGCCTGTATGTGGTGATTCAATAACACAAGAATAAAAAAACAGGCCTGGGTTCCTTTTTTGACTTGTGTGATTTCTCCCTGGGGGGTGGCAGCCTTTTGGATGGAAGCTATTTCAGATCGGTAAGAAGAGTGAAGCAGATCAGAAGCTGGAGCTGCCTGTCAACCGATGCAAGACTACTAATTTGACAGGAATAGCACGACCGCACGACAAAAGGAGACGGAGAGCGAGGAGGACTTGCAGGAATGTGAAACCGGGGGAGTGAAATCGCAGGAGCGAGTTGGGAAGAGAGCCGAAAAAAGAAAACACACAAAACTTTAACGGATGATGACCCCGACGTGCGTTTCTCAGATTTCCAGTGACAGACTTGATGGGGACATGAAAGAGCGGGGATGACAGAGGACAGCAGGGAGGGGGCAGAGTGCCACCTATTGGACAAATAAACACACTTCACTTTTAACTCACGGCTGACAGGACAACAAGAGTCAGGCAGAGACAGGCTGGCGTCTGCAAGTCAGCAGGGGACCCATGCAGACTCAACATGTGAGTCAAATACTGGATGTGTGTGAAATCTGACGCTCAAAAACACATGTTCCCGATCAGTACACCTGCCACAGAGACTGGAAGACTAATTGACACACTGTCCCTGGTCCATTATCTCAATGCAGATCAAGCCTAGTGTCAAACATGTCTCTCACACCTGCTGTCTCACAACCTGCACCATTAAAATGGATCTGTGCTTTTTTGAAGTGGGGTTGTATGAGCTACACATGCCCATTAAGTTCACTTGATGCAGTAAAAAGGTCTCTGAAAGACACAGGCAATACACTGTTGTCAATGATGGACGATTAGCCTAATCTGCATATTTTCGCCACCTACAAGAAGTCCCGTCTCAAAATAATACACCAGTTCAAGAGTATGAGCAGAAGTAAAGATTTACTTTTTTTCTGGAACTAACCAACTTACTCAGTACTCCTCCGCATTCCTCCACGACGCGCTGTATCACTCCACTGTTCAGCTGTGTGAAGAGGCAGAGTGATACAGCGTGTCGCGGAGCCTGCCTGTGTGGAAAAACTTTTTTCCAACCAGCTGATGCATTGTAAAGCTTTACTTCAGATCGTATTCTTGAACTGGTGTATTATTTTGAGACGGGACTTCTCGTAGGAGGCGAAAATATGCTGATTAATTGTCCCTCATTCACAACATGTATTGCCCGTGTCCCAGTGTTTCTCAGTGAGGGGGAGCAGAGACCTCTCTACTGCATCTAGTGAACTTAATGGGCATTTGTAGCTCACACAAACCCTCTTCAAAAAAGCTGAACTATCCCTTTAAAGAGAAATGTGTCCAATCCTATTTAAATGAAATGCAGCAGCTTTGTCCTTTTGGCCTCAAAGAAATGTGTTATCAGGAATGTACAATTCTGGAAAAATGTCCACTCAGAAGTCACTGGTTGAAGAGAATAAAGCCACGGAAACAAACAGATAATACATAAAAGATGACTTGAACTTATGTGTTTGTTAGTTATTTATCTTTTTCCCCACAAGAAGGGATCTATAGAGCTCTATATCAAATACAAAGAGCAGCATGCCAGGGTGCGTTTCAGTATAGCACGACTTATCAACATGGGACCTCTTAGTTCCACTGGGAATAATTATTTCATGTTTCATTCATTTCAGAATACAGAAAAAAAAACCTCATGATACGCTGTTTACTTCTGGATACTGGCGTTCTCTTTATCTAATATTTCATCACATTTGAATACAGTGAGTGAATGTGACTGTACTGATCAGCCTCTAGTGTGTACCAGCGTAAGGGTGTGTTACTTGAACACATTGTTCACTGCTCAGTGACGAAGCCCTGGGTAAATAAATCTATATGCACATTTGCTTGCTGGGAGACGACAGCTGCCTCGCTAGTTTAGATTTTTTTATGTTAAGACGATGCAAATGGCACAAAACACACAGATAGAGACGAGGCAGACGCTCCGCAGTGGGATACGCTCTTCTCTTACACCATGGAACTCTGCATTCAAACCCATGCAAGTATATTAATAGTTAATTGACAGTAACTTTAACTCCAGGCAATAAATAATTACTGTCCCACAGGCTTCCACTGCATTAAAATCACCCTCTGTTAAAATTACAATGGGAAATATTATATATGGCTCATACTGTTAACTCCCAATCTCCAAAGTACACTGTGAGTTATGGTCACTACAGTGATTGTGATTGTAGAACCAGCACATCATGTGGTGAGAGTGATGAGGTTTGAGGGCATGCAGCAAAATAAATGTAATATTCAATTTCACTATGATTTAATTAGTAATACGCAAATAGAGTGAGAGAATATCCTGTGCAGCTTTACAATCTGAGCAGAGATTTCACTGCATTTCCCCTCCTACATCCCATCACTAGTCATATAGCTACAGGGCTTTCAGAACTGCGTGTTTGGTTTTAATAACATGACATTTTGGCGGGAACATCGATGATACAGGGTGCATGAATCAGTGACATACCCAACATGTTGAAGATGAAGTCCTTAGCCGTGTGGACCTCTAAGGCAGTCTGGTCTCCAAACTCCCCCTGCTCCAGCACCACCAGCTCAGACACCTGCGCCGACAGCTGCTCCAAGGTGGCCCCCGACCGAAAGTCCACCTCTGACAGTTTCTTGGCAGGGGCCGGGGAACGCGGAGCCACCGCACTCATCAGGGACTCCATTTCTACAAACCCTGCAGGGTGAGGGAAAGTGAGCTTTAGAAGAGAGAAATCATTTCAGGTTTGTTAGCCTACTTGTGTGACCCTATTTTCATGGCTAACACGGTCAGAATGGGTCCCCCCCGGGGGACGAATTACGCCGTTACAGAGCCGAACTAGAAGGTCTGTGCCCCATCCCTCACCAAGCTCAGTGCAATTCGGTTCAATACTTTTTTTCCCTAAGAAATAAGCAAACCAGACCAACAAGCATAAACCCTGACAGAGGTATAGCCTAACAATAACTACTAGTATTTTTCACAAGAACAAAACCTATTTATTGATTTGTTCCATTCACAGGATGTGAGTTACAGCCGATGTTCAGACTGATTTGGTGTTGTTAAGTCTAGATGTTTTCACTGATGTATAATGCTTGCTTTGTTTTCTGCAGCCTTGTGTGAATCATGTGCCTTTGAGGTGCACTTGTACAGAAACATGTCACAATAAACAAGTAATATTACATTTTAACAGTTGAAATTGGGATCTTGATGTAAAACACTTGATTGTTTAACAGGAATAAAGAGCCTGAGTACATTTAGGCTACTACTTGTAGAAGAGAAATATCTTAGAAACTCTGAAGAAAATTGTACATCAAAGTACTCGTTTGTTCACATAGCTCAAAATGTAGTATCATCAAAAGTGGGCTATTTAACAGCCACTGGGGGGAGAGCCAGAAGCCCTCTCGTGTGTAATTAGTATTTTTATATGAGACTTGCAATGATGCTCACAATTATAAAGCAAACTAATTAAGATTTAAAGACTCATATCCAGATTTAAAGACTCATATCCAATCACCCCGCTATGAGATACTGTTCACAGGAGAAGTCATGGATAAAGGAAGGTGCTAAAGGGGCAGACAAACTTATTAATATTACAGCTGTTATTGTCTATTTTTATCTAATGCTGTGTATTTATCTATTTTATTTACTTGACTTTAAATTCTAGTTCTCATCATCATTTCTCATTTTTCTTATCCTTGAGAGGAGTACAGTGATAGGAACGAGTGTGGGTGCTTTTGTAATGATGTGATTTATTCTTTCTTTATTACTTTCTTTTTTGATCTATTTACCTATGTCTCTTTAAAGATAAGACTTGATGAGAGCAACATGTATACCCTATTCTTCAAATAAAAAGTTTAATAACAAAAAAAGACTCGTATCCTGCTCTGTAAACGAGCAGAGTGTGGGTTAGAGGAGTGGAAGGTTATCAAGTACTTTGCGGAATATTTTGCATACCACAACTAGTTTTAAAGCATTTAACGTTAAGTACAAGGGAATTACCTTAACTGAGTGATGCACTGGTACGCACACAACGTATATTAAGTGTTTTATTGTTAACATGTTTGAATAATTGCACAAAGTAGTCCGCCTTGAACGTTATCAAGCTGAAAAGTTATAATGTAAACAAAGTTGAGTCGGGTGGAATGACAACATGGCCTCTGCCCCACAGAACTAGGTCAATTAGCGAGCGAGTTTCCCAGCTTCTAGCTCGCTAAGCTAATACTTTAGCAAATTAGCCTGCTTGCTGCCTGACAGTCAACATTAGATAATGACATAGTTCGTTAATAGGCTCAGAAAAATACAGCCGGGTTGCTAATGACAGACTCACGTAACTACAGTACGACAGTATAAGAGTAACCACTCGACTGGTAGTGATAAGGTCCGTGACGTGCCTCGCCCACAGTCAGCTAATTTCTTTTATTAGCTAATATTAGCCAACTAGCTTTATCAAATTAGCATGCTAGCTAACATGACAGGTGGGGACAGTGGAGTCAAGTGCTGCGAAACACGACCGTGCATACAACACACATACACACAGGTTCATTCACTCTTAAATCTATACATACACACACACACTCACACGCATACGTTCACCCACATGTACTCAGCTCTTGTCTCGTTAGCTCGCGAGTCGCGCATCAAATCATTAGCTATCAAGCTAAAAGCTGTTAAAACACCGCGGACGGACACACACACCCTTTACACGGTGACGCCAGGGAGTTTCTTCGCTATCTTCTGCGTTTACTGTTATTGTGATCCCCGTGTTTTAATCCGCCTTCTTCAGCTGTCATTTCCAACAGGTCCCAGGCGCCACCTTCCCCCTGGCAACACCGTCCCAGAAATCATGGTCCTACTCAAGAGGATCCAGGGATTAGTAGTTTGTGTTGCACGCACGCCCCCACATTGCAAAACTACAAAAGGATTTGGTGCGGTCAGCTTTATGAATAAAACTGTCCCCCCGCAAAGAAGATAAGGCAGAGCTGAGGTTCAGAGGGAAGCAGCAGGGCAGGGCGGTTTCACGACTGCACAGCCAGTGTTTTGATGCATGAGCATGGAAGCAGTCCTTTGTAATTCCAGCAGTGGAGTGGAGTCTCTGCAGCAGAGGGGCAGGCTGCTGCACTGGATCATGTATCATGTCTTGATCATCTATTAATAAAACATGTAGGTTGTGTACACTCTTCTGTGGAACTGTTTTTGAATTAATCTGGTATTATACTTTAGATAACCCTTTGGTTCAGAGTCACTATTTGAACTCTTGAGAGTGCTGAGACCAGTTTTATGTAAAGTCTAGGATAATTATTCACCAGCCAGGAGAGTGGTTTCTGTGGTTAGAGCTTTTGCGTATATTTCACAAAATCTCTGTAATGATACTGTGTTTAAAGCTAAAGGTCATGAATAACCTTTTCTCCTGTGGCACAATGTAGCAATTTACCGGTGATAATTCTTAAAGGATCTATTTTGGCCAGGCTACTGTTCTTTTCCTTTTCCAATAAAATCAAAATCGAAATTGATGCAAAACACAATGCACACAATGTTTTTGCTTTCATCTGAGGATTGGTTTAAAGCCAAATAATCCAATAATCACAATACACAATATTAGATAGCTTAATGTCATGACATTTAGCTTTTCTAGCTGTAGCTTTAGTTATAAACACAATATCATTACAAGGGTTTTGTGTAGACTAATATTTCGATTAGGCTATGCAAAGACCCCAACCACATGAACCATCTGTAGCTACTCTCCCCACTGGCAAATAAAAATAATACATAAAACTCTTGGTCTTGACATTCTCAAAGTTCAAAGATGTAATTCTGAACTAAAGATGCTTAACTATAATACCACAATTAATTTAAAAATACTTCAATGGAATGTAAATCACCACCCATATGTTCAATTAAGAGATGAACCAAGCAAGAGAATAGTCAATTGTCAAGCCTTGTGTTTTATTTTTTTACTTCCTCTGTATCTTTATTGAGGAATACTTAAGCTTTTAAAAACAATTTGATGCAACAGTCCTGCAGACTAAATCACTTTTGGACTGAACTGCTCATAACTCACAATGAAGATATTGCTTCTTATTAGGGAAGCAAGAACCACTGAACCACAGACATTTAAAACTCCACATCCTGGAGCATTAAGCTCATATGACATTATATAGGCTATACAGTATATTATCACAGTAAAAAGGCCCCTACTGAAGATGGCACAAAAGACAAATAAGGAATACAACAAGTGAACTGATATTCATGTGTTTATTATTATTATATATTATTTCCATCATCTCTGCTAAACTGAACTACTTTGAATTGATAGTGTCTGAAATAATGAGTCAGACTTTTCTCTTAGCCTGTCACTGGATCATTGCTCAGTTCCACACTGCAGTCTCTCTGATTGTGAGAAGAGCTGTCCATTAAGTGTCATACAGCGTCTGATTCATCGGCCCATTCAGTTGTATAAGCTGAACATTTATCAAGATAATGCTGTACCAAGCAGCACTTGATGAGCAGGCTGAGGGAGTGACACTGCCCATCTGCAGAATGAGGGGAAGGAGACAACCCTGGCCTCCAGGGCTACGACTCTTAAAGTCTTTGCTTTAACTCTTCCTCTCCTTCTTTGATCTCTTTTGCCCACAGAGGTGAATAATGAAACAAAAATATTAAATAATAAAATATAATATGTATGATATTCCACCATACATCATCCATAGGTGGCTCTGCCATGGAAACCCCCCTTTGCAAGTCAGATCAGGCTAAAACTGCTGCCATGTGGTTTAAATGTTTCAGATCAAGAGATGATCTGCCGGTCTGATCTTCAAAGATTCGATCTCTGGCACCAAGCCAGTGCTTCCTCAGCAAAATCAGTGAAGGAAAAATGATAAAAGAACGAAATGCAAAAGAGAGAATAAGAATAATGGAGGTAAAGGAAAAATAAGGAGAAGAGATTGGCAGAGCTGATGGAAGGAAATCTATTTTAGGTTTCCGACATGCACAAAAAGAAACCGAGACAAAAACCTCAGTCCTCGGTTAATACTGAGAACAAAAGCAACCGACTGAAAATAACTTCAAGTTTACATCCTGATTTCACATTGTTGGGCTTGATGAAATGTTGGTTCTTTTAAATAATATAATAACAAAATATGACACAACCTCAGATGTGGATGAAGACAGGCAAAACATTAAAGTTGAGGTTGATCGATTTATTGTTTAATTGATGTCTGTTATTTTCAAGCAAATTGAAATGATCATGTTATGTGATCATGACCAGCAGCAAGCTAGTTTAAAAGAAACATCTGAGACAGTTTTTTCATTCATTCATTCTTTATTTGTTCCTTTCCTAAAACTGTATAGTACAATATGATGATTTACAAATTCAAATGAACACTTTTCATGATTGGAAAGTTGCTGTAAGAAGAATACAATTCTCATTTACTGGATATGTGTCCCTAAATCTATCTATCATCTGATGGTTCTCAACAGGGATCGAATCACAACCAAGGACATGTCTTAAAAAAAATGTGCTGAATGAAACCACATGAGAAATTTTGAATAGAAAAATTATTGTTTGGTTGAGATTTAACAACATGAGGGCTTCAGTTACTGTAGACACAAATGTCTTGGGAAAGGAAAAAGCAGCCTACATGGTTTCTCATTTTTATGTTGTAGTAGAATTTAAAACCCTACCTTAAAAATGCAAATAGAGGGTATTACACCCTGTTTACACCTGGCATGAACATGCAGTGATCAGATTGCAATTGGATAGTGCTTGACCACATGAAAGTACAGGTGTAAACGCACCCAAGACGCATTGAGGACGGATTGTGATCCAATCGGCCAAACCAGCTCCGAAGGTGGTCTGGGGATGCACTTTGACCGTATTGAACACAAGTATAAACGGCAGTGTATCTGCATACAAGTACACGGGCAGGAATACTTCTACTATTGATTTTCTTTTTTAATTTACCTGCACAAATATGTGATCGGATCTCAAACAGATCTCAATGTGGACACACTGGATATGCTATCCGGTCAAATTACAATCTGGATACGAGACACATGTTAAAGGGATAGTAGCATTTTTTAAAAGTGAGGTTGTATGATCTACAAATAGCCCCTAAGTACTTTAATTGCAGTAGAAGACTCTCTGCACTCCTCCCGTTAGCAACGCCAGCCCATAGCCCTGCCCAGAGATTTACAACATACAGCGTTGTGAACAGACCTAAAGAAACGGTCTATTTTCGTGGCCTACAAGAGGTTTTACCTGAAAAAAAAAAAACACAGTTCCATTGTTTGCTATAATATAATTTTTTTCAGCCCCTCAAAGTGCAGGAAAAACGCCGTTTTTATTTGGACCTAACCAACTCATGTATCCCTCCGCCCAGGGTTAGCGCCCGCCGATCAGCAGTTGGTTAGGTCCAAATAAAAACTGCGTTTTTCCTGCACTTTGAAGGGGTGGAAAAAATTATATTATAGCGAACAATGGAACTGTGTATTTTTTTTCAGGTAAAACCTCTTTTAGGCCGTGAAAATAGGCCGTTTCTTTGGGTCCGTTCACAACACTGTATGTTGTAAATCTCTGGGCAGGGCTATGGGCTGGCGTTGCTAACGGGAGGAGTGCAGAGAGTCTTCTACTGCAATTAAAGCAGAAGTAAGTGGTCCGGTCGTTTTCGCTAATGCTGCGTTCCAGGCAGGCTTTTGAAATCGTAAATTACAGCTTCAAGTCACAACTTATGACTTTGTAGCGTTCCAGGCAACCCACTCGTGTTTTTCCGACCTGTTTTACCGGTGAAAGTCACTATAACGGCCACTTGTAACTTCCGACCGGTGAACTCGTACCAGATTGAACTGGTACAACTTCACGGTCGGAAAAATACGAGTTTCCTTGAACGCACCATAACAGTCCTCGTCCCTACGTCGCCACATTCACGGCATCCCTTGGCTGCACACACAGCCCTGCATGCCGTTCTCTCTCCTCATTGGATAAAAACTGTAGGATACGATAAATGTTTTCTCCTCGGCTCAGAGCAGAGCAGAGTGACTGACAGACCCGTGTTTCAGACCAAACACTCTATGTAAGTGATTGCTGTCGGAAGATATAACTATTTAAGACTTATATTAACACAAATATATCACTTACTTCTGCTTTAAAGTACTTAGGGGCTATTTGTAGATCATACAACCCCACTTTTAAAAAATGCTACTATGCCTTTAATACAAGGTGTAAACAGGGTGTTAATTGCTTTCCATCACTGGCCTTGCTCTGGCACTGATAGGCCTACTTGTCTACACGTGCCGTTTCTGTTCTTGCATTTTCCTGCAGTGATCAGCAAACGATGAGTGAGCACTAATAAGTTGACACTGTGTCGTGGTCGCAGAGGTTATTCATTACTTTCAAATTTTATCCCTCATCGCAGACTTGCACCACGTCATTATACACAGCTTGTTTAATGTCATTTAGAGCGCGCCGTGTTAACTCCAACCGCCGCCGCCATCCACCATCCCCCAGCTGACTAATAACAATTCCCAGACATTACATTACTCAGCGAGACGGCCGCCGCTGATAGTGGTTATGGTGATGTGGTAACAGTGGCGGCTCCCTCCGGTGTCATCCACTTAGCTCCTCTGATGCATGGCCGTCATCGCTGTGCTGCAGATTGAAGTGGAATGATTGGGTATAAAGCCGTGAAAAAGGGGGCTGAAGTGATGGGGCCTCACTGTCCATTGAAGTGAGGGAATAATCTATCTGAGGGTGTGATGGCGCTGACCACCATTTAAGTGGCTTGAAAAGGTTAGCGGGAGGACCAAGATGTGGGAGCGTTCAGGACAGCCATTATAGTCATTCCGCTTCGCTGTGAGAGCCACCCCCGCCTGATTGATGCCTCTGAGAGGGGATCTGGCACTGCTGTGGTGTGTATTATACAGCATGCACTTTAATATATTGCCTGTGTGTGTATGTGTGTGTCTGTGGGTACATTTGTGCATCCCCTGATCCGTGTGAATGAGTCGGAGGAAGCTCTGGGTAAAGATGGCCTATAGTGTTTCATTCCAGGTCTTAAAAGAGAGGATCTGGAGAAAAATCACCCATCCATAGTCGGTCCATCTACTCCCATAAGCTCTCTATCACCTTCTCTCGCACAGCCACTCTCTTCATCTTTGACCAAAACAAACCCAGGACCAAAAGAAAATCAATGAAACAAGGAGCCCCCCCGCCCCCCTCCAGCAGAAGGAGCTGATGTAATTAAATCCGTCTGCAGGGTAAGACAAGAAAAGGGCAAGAGAGGAAAAGAGGGGGGAAAATTTTGACTAAATAATATATTCTCGAGTGGAGAAAGAAAGGAGAGGAAAGCTTGTGAAGTGCAGGGGAAGTCCCTGGAGGTATAATTAACAATATCTATCGTCAGTATCTCTGCTGCTTCTTTCTCTGACGCTCACAACAGTACAGAAACCCCAGACAGAGTTTCTGCCAGTGGGTTTGCTTCTGTGGACCGTCCTGCTTTATGTTCTGTATAAGCAACATACAGTGCCTGTAAAAAAAAATATATTCACCCTGACTGAGCCTCAGTGTTTTATGTTTTACAGCGTCACAGTGGTGTATTTGACAGTGATCACACACAGGCTGCAGCTAAAGCACTTTTATTTGATTGTTTTTTACAATATCACAATATCTTTCTGCTCCAGGGCCATGCTCACATGCTTTTCTACTGTTGTGAAAAGGGAATCTGGACAAAAACCATGAAGTCACCATGAAGTCAATTGGGATTAGTCCAAGTGACTGAAGAGCTCAAGTCAGGGAGCGGATACCAGAACATTTCCATGTCGCTGAACATGCCTCGGAGTAAACCAGTCATTAAGGGACTTTTGAGAAATTCTCTCATTCAAGAGTAAGATAAGAAAATCAATGCCTCTGTCATATCTGTCCTGCCCATTAAATGTGATGCCACAGCCAGCAGCAAAATATCTTAGCTTAGCATAAAGACTGGAGACAGGGGGCAAACAGCTATCAGACAAATGTTTCTTGGCTCGGAGAAGCAGTCGCTGGGCAATCAGCAGAAACACATAATCTGCTATAAAAGGGCTTTTTATTTATTTATTTTCTCCTTTTAACGTGTCAATTAATGAGTTGGAGATATGTGAGTGAATGGATTTAGTTCCCACTGGGCAGACACAGGCTATAGCTGTCACTGTTCCCAGTCTTTCTTTATGCACTGCTAAGCTATAAGCTGTGGCAACAGGCAGCTGGCTGCATGTAACCTATATTGAATGTAACAGACAGGTTTGATAGAATGATCCTTTTCTCCTTCACTTACACCCTGTTTACACCTGGCATTAACATTTTGGATTGCAATTGGATAGTGCTTGACCACATGAAAGCGTGTAAACGCACCCAATGAGGACAAACCATCTCCAAAGGTGGTCATGGACGCATTCCTGTATCCACATACAACTACTGTACACGGACAGAAATATTTATTCTAATTCCTTTTTCTTTTTTAATTTACCCACGCAAATGTGTGATCGGATCTCATTGTGGACACTGGAGACGCATATTAAAGAGGATCTGCAAGTCTGGTCGCTTTTCCTCTGTTTTGCTAACCCTCCGCCTGGCCATGTGCATTTGTTTACAATGAAGCCGCAGAAAAATCAATACATGGAGCGGTGGATAACTTATATAACACAGGATGTAACGATGTGTCTATCTGTGTAGTCTTAACTGTCATAAACAAAAGCTTATGGGTTGTGGAGTGCGTTTGTGTCGCGGTACGCAGAGATGAGAGCTGGGACACCGGGGCAGCGGCCAGGTAACTGATGTGGCAAGGTTGGTTTTCAGCCATGAGACGCCAGGTGGAAGGCAGAGAGCTTCCATTCTCACTCGTAACAAGTCACAAGTCATGTAGTTAAAGGGATAGTTCACCCAAAATTCAAATTTCACTCATTATCTACTCACCCTCATGTTGACTAAGAGCTGTGAGAAGTTTCAAAGTCCCCCGTGCCTTCTCTGCGTAGCAGTATTTGACCATATAATGGTTGTCAATGGATACCAACTTTCTTCGTCCAAAAAGACACACCAAAAAACATCCAAATACCTCTATACTGCTTGTCTGTAATTTCCCTGAAGCCCCGACATGACAAATTGTTCCGCTGCCGATAACAGGAAGAGCAGTGAACTGTGACACTGGGAGCTTCCGCTACAAACAAGCTTAAAATATAGACTTGTTTAATTTTTTTCAGAACAATTTCTCATGTCGGGGCTTCAATACAAGAGGGACATTGGAGGTATTTGGATGTTTTTTGGTGTGTCTTTTTGGATGAAGAAAGTTGGTATCCATTGACAACCATTATATGGACAAATACTGCTGCACCGACCCCCCCGTAACTCAGAGAAGGCACTCAGGACTTCTCACAGCTCTTAGTTGACATGAGGGTGAGTAGATAATGAGTGAAATTTGAATTTTGGGTGTACTATCCCTTTAACTATCACAATTACTCTGGATCTTTTTAATTAAGGTTATTTATAAAATAAACAACTGTAAAGCTGCCTGTAGTAGGTCATCCTCACCTCGTAAATACCATAAGTGTGAAGGGAGGAGGCCAGTGCAGTGAGGGAGGCCACTACAACGACAAGTCTGAAGGGGCTCCGAGGTTCAGAGACACACGGGAGACTTTGAGGTCAGCTGGAAGAATCTTATGTGGTGTGATGAGACAAACATGTCTACACACCGTCAGAATCTCCCAGTGTGAACTGTGGGATGCAGCAGGCCATTGAAGTCTTGTGAGCCAGGTTGGATTACCATTCAGCCAACGTAGGCTCCAGACCCCCAGGCCTTCAAAAAGCCGCCTGCTTTCCCATCATGTTGAATTTGTAGAAGTACAGTATTGTGCATCGGAACAAGTTTTAAAACTTTATATTCATTAGTCTGGTTAGTTGCCATGGAGATCTGCTGGAATGACTTAATTTCATAACTCCATTCCATTCGGTGATGAAGATCATATGATATGGTTAAAGAAGCACAAGAAAATAATAAGTTGACTTTGAGTCAGGATTGTTTTGTCAAAATCTATTATGTCTGTGTCTAATTACTTAAGCTGTGCTGTGCTGATTTGACATTTTGAACAGCAAATCTTAGCCCCCAACCATGCAGTAGGTTAAAGCCAAGCCTGTGAGGCTAAGGGCTAAAATGAAGGCAGCAAAAAATGCTAATAACACATTTGGAGGGGGTGGACACTTATGCAAATACAGTCAATCTTTTTTAAAGGCAGTGTACCCTGAGTGCTGCCGGAAAATGATATAAAGGACAGACAAGCACTGTTCTAATACATTGTGATTAGACTGACGTGCTTTGTCTGAATTACCTGGGAAGGTAAAGAAGATTAGAGACCAGACACCAGTGTCTCCCTTCATCTCACTTTCCATCCCTCATGTGCCCACACATTAAATGTGGTCTGCTGGGGCAGAACAGTGTGATCCAGTTAATGGATTTTAACGTGGTGCTGTGCTGACAGCAGCAGCATCTGCACATCGGAGCGTCACCTACTGAGAAGAGAAATAAATAGCTCTAAAATAAGACTGTGGTGTGAGAAAAGATTTGCAGCTCGCATCTCGTCGAAGAATCACATGAGTTTCCCCTCAAGTATTTAACACCTATCTGAAAATTTGATGATGGTGTTTTTAAATATGCATCCGGCAGTGAGGAACATCCTGTAACTTCCAGTCAGGTGTCTCCCATAAACTTCAAAGTTTATGAGCGATATGTGACTGGAGTGTCAGAGCTCTCCACGCTGTGCGATCGCTCAGTCCTGGAGTAGCAGAACACTTCCCAATAGCTGCTTAATTCTAATGAGGGTTTTATGAGTCGTGATCAAGAGCTCACTGGCAACGTGTTCAGTCAATAGCTCCTTCTCTTCTGAGCAGAGCCTCGGCTTATGTGCCGACCCCGGCAAATTGACCTGAAGATTTATACAGCTATTTTCTAAAGGTCCCCATTTGCGGGCCTACAGTCAGAAAGGCGAATTAGTGTTTCAATGGATTTCGCTTTCAATTTGAATGCCGAGTGGCTGGGACATGGTCCCGGCTGCGGGGAGGCCATGGGTAATGTACTCCTTTGTGTTCTGCCACTTAGAGGATCAAACGCTCCAGGCTGCGAAGACATTCAGAGCTGCGAGAAAGACGACTTCCTTCAGCTGCCATAGGTGGTGAATCCTATGGGTTTATCCACCCTTCACTGAAAACCACACACTGAGGGCCCTCTTTTCCAACGGGCACTGACTTTCTTTAAAGATGTACTAAGCAGGATTTTCCTGTGGCTATTCTACATTTTAACCTGAATTAAAAAGCTCCGAACTAGTTGTGATAGTTAACTACATGACTTGTGACTTGTTACAAGTGAGAATGGAGGATCTCTGCCTTCCACCTGGCGCCTCATGGCTGAAAACCAACCTTGCAACGCACAATGTAATCATTTGTTTATGACACATAAGACTACACAAATACACACATGATACCATCCTATGTGTTATACAAGTTATCCACCGCTCCATGTATTGATTTTTCGCCAGCTTCGTTGTAAACAAATGCACATGGCCGAGAGGAGGGTTAGCAAAACAGTGGAAAAGCGACCAGACTTGTGTAGTTCCTCTTTAAGTGCCAGTCTGTGATCCAGCATTACCTCAGCTGTAAATCCACCCAGGATGCATTGATTACCAAACACTCCTTCCTGTACCAAGACAGGCCAAGGGAACATAATTCAAGTAAAGGTTCCTGTACCAGAGCAGCTCCTAATTAGTGGCTATTGGCAACTTGTGAAGCTAGTTCTAAAGTGATGGTAGATGGGTAATTGAGGCAAGCTAGTGGACACTGTTCTTATTTTGAGTATGAGTGTGTACAGCAGATATGACACTGATATGGATATTCACTGTCAAGGTCTGGTCATGTATTCACAAACAAGTGGATGAAAGGAGCTGATCACTGTGAGGAGGTGATAAAGAAGAATTTGGCAACACAACAAGACATAAGAAAGAATGTTTATTTAATATTATCTTGATTCTTAGTGCATTTGTCACATATGCAGTATAAATATATAAACTGGATTTACTGTAGAAGCAAATGATGTATAGCATTGATCAACACTGAGATGCACTACATTTGCTTTTCCAGTTGAATTCACACAAAGCAAAGAGCAGCAGCCAAAAAAACAGACATCAATGGTTGGAAAGTGATAAAGCTGCCGTGACCTTATCACCCGCTGACACCCACAACCGGATGCAGGGAGCGGTTCAGAGGGGCGACTTTATTACTCAGCACTTCAGCACACACAAACGTCTCCAGGCTCGCCCCTTCATCCAGTTCTGGTCGGACAATTTAGTGTCACACGGTGGGCCCATGGAGGAGGAGGAGGAGGAGGAGGAGGTGGTGGTGGTGGTGGTGTGAGCTGGTACAGCTCAGAGAATCATGGCCAGCCAGCCGACGATCATAGCCATGCCCCCCATGGGAGCCACCTTGCGTAGACCGGGGTCCCCCGTCAGGGCCTGGTGGTACAGAGAGCCACAGAACATCCCCATGCCTGCGATCAGGAGGGTGCCAGCCTGGAGACATTGAGAGAGGGACGGCACAAGAGCATTAAAGGGACAACAAGGAGTTTCTCCATCGGCAGAACGACAATAAAAAAGTCTCATATTAATGTGGATGAATCTACGTTACCCACACTTGTTAATGGGCCCATTTTCGATAAATATATGGTATGGTTTTGTCTCTATCGTTATTTTGTTATCATAGTGGTGGCGGAAATGCTGGTCGAGCCGACCAGCGTTTCTTTACTTTCAGTTTCGTGGCGAGTCATGAGAATAACGCCGCTGAATCGCCGTTTATGGTCGGAACTACGACGGTATGTGATCGTCTTCCAACCTCTGACTTTAATTCTTGATGAATGAAAACATGAGTCTAATCTAATGAGTTAATCCCGTGCGAATGCGCCATGTCAGTAATTTCAAAAGTAAAAATTCCCCCGCAAATGACCTACTATACTAGTAAAACTAGTCCCGTGCCAATCTGCATCTCAGTAATTGAAGGGCATTTTTTGTTTTTTTTTATTGCGCGCCTTTTCTACTTCTTCCCCGGTTGAAACCATACGGTACAGGTTGAAACATGGAGGCTGCGGTGGAAATTATGAGTGGCAATTTTGACAGGTGCAAATACAGTCTTGTCTTGGTACTGGAGACCCATTTAAATAAACAGCTCAGATCCATAAAAAGAGCGAAATTTGGGAGGATATTGAGATGGATGACGGCGGCCTTCAACAGACTAAATACAAATACCATGACGGCCCGTTACTGCGACAACAACTGCACACTGTTGCGAAGTCACGTTGCTGCTTTGACATTTTGTTTACATTTGCTTCTCACATGGATGTGACAGCAGCGGATGTTACGACGTGCAGCTTTGACGTCATGTCGGAGCCTTATGTCAGTAAATTTGAGTAAAATACAGACTTCACTTATCCTGTGCGAATGCACCACAAGAAACACAGACGTGGGGGGTAATTTACAAATCACCAGATGTCCCCAGGTAAAACTAATCCCGTGCGAATAGGGTATACTGTATGTCAGTATACGCCATAATAAATCATATTTGTCATGTTTTCACACTGTGTCGAATTTATCATCATAAGCCAACAACGCTGTATACTTTAACACACTTTAACAGGTGTGTTTGTTTAACCGAACCCACAAGAGATGGAAATGCTTTATCAGTCCTGAAAGTAGCAGCTGCAACTTCTAACTTTCTGTATAGCATAGATAAATAAAACTGTAATGAGGGAACCTGAGAATGTATAGCCTGCAGCCATTCACAGTGTTGTCGGTGTGTAATCTGCACTGCTAATTGTGTTAGTCATAATGTAATAAAACTAACACAAAAAGTGCAAAACCATCTCAGTGCTCAGTTGCCGGCTACAAAATTGCAAACACTGTAATTACGGCCTAAAGAATGTTGATTTTCTGTGTGGGACAGACAGGAAATGACTGGCTGACACTATCGCACTGGCTCAATTTTAAAGGACACTCAGTGCCCTGAGAGCTGGGATTAGGCTTCCATACTCACCACAGCAGGTTTACCAGAGTGGGCAGCACCCAGCAGGGCCAAGCTGTGGTAGAAATGGTACTTATTGGCAGTTTCAAAGAGCTGGAGAGGTAGACACACACAGAGAGGGAGAGAGGTTTCAGAGAAGAAAAAACAGCAATCCTTACTCTTTATTTAACTGAGTCAAAGAACAACTTGATGAAGCCAGTGGATAATTTATAAGTAATTAAGGAAAAAGGTTACCAACAGGTACCAATTAGACCATTTCCATCAATTAGGCCTAATTATGCAATTGCACAGGGGACGGTGACGGTCTGTCAGGTCAGACAGGAAAATATCTTTATACTTACAGGAAAACCTCATCTTAATTATGTCTGTAAGCTCACAAAACATACAAGTAATAAACTTCCCAAACTATAACTGCAATCTCAAAACTACAACATGTAAATTTAAATATCTTTGCAATACAATCTCAAGTGAAGACAATACAAGCAGACTGCCACAATCATCAACTAGCTAACTTTGAATATCAGATATTGTTATTAACATACCACTCTCTGGTAATCATCAGGGTCTTTGTCTTTGAAACCTGGAATGAGAGACATGAAGCAGTTCACGACATGACAATGTTATTCTCAAGTGTACCCTCGATATGGCATCATGATCCCAGTGGCTGTAAACACATCAACTTTACTGTACTGTGGAGATCCTGCAACTCTAGTGCAGTCATTATTTTGATATGTGAATCACATGATGTCTACAAAAGTCTTATGCTTAGACAGTAGCCTAATCAGTGCTGGTGAACCCTGTGGTGACATGATCACAGTAATGTTGTTGCATCCTCTTATCTTGTCAAATAGTCCAGTGTAATATCTTTAGATACTTGTAATGCCCTTGTATGAGCCAGCCTACTGTCTTAATCACTCATTTAACAAGGTTACCAAAAGACCAACATGGACAGTTGGCTGCCATTGACCCACTGCTTAAATAAGCCTGCTCCTCCATGACACTGTGGAGGCGGGTCACCTTGATTACGAAATTGATGATTTCCCTCAAACAACGGGCAGCTGCATTGGTCTTATGGGTGCCGAATTTACAATTATAGCATTTAACACTGAATGCATACATACATTCTCTATACAGAGCCATGCTAATGTTTCCAGGAGTGAGCGAACCTTAAATTAGCATTTTAGAGAATGGAGACTGGACTACAGAGCGGTGACACCACAGTTCCTCCTCGTTCTGTTTACTGTTGAGCTGAATGAAAAGACTCGTGCATGGGTACGTTGTGTGAGCTAATGTTGTGTACCCACCGTGAGCTCCGTATGCCCCAGCTGCCACCGCAGAAGCCCCTGACAGGGCTGCTAGCCTCCGGACGATAGCAGAAGCAGTCATGTTTTGTAGCTGCGTGTGAGTATCCACAGGCGGAAGACTGATGGTTATGCTGCCTTCACTGACCTTATCTCAGCTCCGACTTCTGAGCTACGGCGCGAAAGTCTCTCCCGTGCATGAGGCTAACCAACATTCAGCTGTTTATTATTATAAAATTATTGTTACGTAAGTGCTTATAGAGTGTGATAAACAACTGTTTAATAAAAACAACGTGACACTTTCTAACCTCAATCATTTGAGCAATAGTACACCGCTTCTTGTGACTCGTCCAAACGCTGTGGTCCTAATTACGATTTTTCTTTGAGCGCTTGAAAGCAGCAGCACGGGGACATGAAACTGCGCTTCATTCCAGGGCTCCGGGCCACCGCTCGCATCCGTTATCCAATAGGAGGTTTGAACCAAAATGGCGACTGTCGTGCTACAGTTTCAGCCTACGGGCAAATTTCATAACTTTACCAAATAGATCTGACACCGACACGACACTTGTATGGTCACTGTACCGCTTTTAGACTACTCTGCTTATGTATACGTGAGTGTGGGTGTTTTACTGTCATTGCTGCTCAGATGTAACTTGCTCTCTAATATTTTAGAAGAGACTGTGTGCAGCCAGGTAAAGGGGAAATCACTTACTGATACTATTATAAATTGTATGAAGCCTATCAAATCATAAGAGCTTGCTCAAACTGACTGTAATTCACTGGCCTCCAATTTGCAGATGGAAAAAGACAAACACATTGTTAATGTTTTACCTCTGCTTTGTTCACATTTGAAATGCATTATTCATGGCAGGATTGAATTATTAGGCTACTATTGTGCTGCTTTTGTATGAATAATTAATTTTCTCCACAGAGTGGGTGATTTGGCTGTAGAATGCTGCCGATTTCTGCTTCACCATTTGCACCAAATTGCTCCATAACACTGACTGATAGGCCCAGCGGTGCGGAGGGTGTAGACTAGGGTGCATTAGTGCGCGGCACTTTGCTATTTGTCCATCACCACAATTTGGGGAAACCTTGGTGGATTTCACTGCTTTGGTGAATTACTGCTAATGTTTGATGTGTTTTCCCTCCAGCAGATGTGTTGATGTTACCCTGTAATGAAAACACACTAATCCCTGCAGAGAGCCCACCAAAAGGGGGTGCTATATCGCTTCCTCATTTGCCAAAGTTTGTCCAGAGACGGTGTGTGCACGTGTTTGTGTGTGTGTGTGTGTGTGTGTGTGTGTGCATGGAGGGGGCAGAGGGACTTCTTCCAATTATCATATTGAAATTACGCAGGGTCACACTGCATTACTGGAGAGCCGCTAAACCACCAGTTTCCACCGAGCCTCGTCCTTAGCTGACTTTGACACTACATTAACACAATGCATACAATTAACACATTTTAATGACCATGTAGCTAATTAAAAATAAGCCTTATGAGTCAGGGCTCCATCATCAACTGTGAACTGAACCTGTGGCCAGTGTGGGTGTGTTTTCTGTGCAGACGTCTTCTGTGTGCCGTTATCCGAGTCTCTCTCAGTCGTGTGCACCCATGCATGTGTGGACTGCATGTCAGGCAGGATGCAGAAGGATGCTTGCTTAGCCTGCAGATGCATTTACTCACAGGTCATTTTCATTCCGGCCCGTGGCAGATGGGACAGCAAGGACAACAATAAAGTATGGCTTTACATCTTGTTTTCACAGACAAGCAGCAAATTATCTCTAAGTCCCAGCAGCCGTGTGCTGTGAGGTTCCTCCGAGAGCCAACATCCATCTCACTTCAGCCGGCCCGCCCTGCCTGTCCTCTCCTCTCTAGTGACTGTTTTTTTTCTTGCCGCTAAACTCCCGGTGTGTTTGAGTAGAAGCGTGTGCATGTATGTGTCTGATCTCCTCAGATTGGTTGCCCCCAGTCTCTCTCTTGTCGTGATTGAGCTGCGGCCCGACGAGGAAACATCCAGCTCTTGCAGAAAAGAAGCAGACAAGAAGGAAAACGTTGCTCGCATTAAACAAGGGAATGGAGTGAGCAGCACTTCTCACAAATGGGAACTGGTAGCTTGTCTTGCAAGCTCGGCGTTTACTTGACAGTCGGTGGCCTGGTGCATCCTCTTTCACAGTACTATGACAACGGCGACGGGCGACAGTGACAAGGAAAGAAGACGCTTTCATCCAGAAGAAAAAGGAGGAAAGTCGCCTCCCTCCCATCCATTCTCTCACTTCAAAACGAATGCATGCACACCTGCAATCTCGCTTGTCTCTCAACTTATTGTAGCGCCATGGGTTGTTTTGAAAATCCAATTTCCTGCTGTTCTTAGATACATCGTTAGGTATGTCTTGTAGCGATGCTTCTTTGTTCTTTTTTGCGATGCGGAAATTTAATGCAAATAAAGTAGAAACATCCCAAAATAAAAAAGAAACATTGCAGCTCTGTTTTGCAGCAGGTAACAAGACGGATGGAAACACCACAGCAAGGCCTCCAAAGTTGGCATTATTTTAAAGGGGAACTATGCAAGTGTGTTGCTAACCCTCCTCCCAGCCATGTTCATTTATTTACAACAAAGCCAGCAAGAAAACAATCAAAATAGTGTTAATAATCATATACAGTGTTGGGCATGTTACTGTAAAAAAAATTTGGGTAAAGTTACTTTCCCCAAAAAAGCAACTAAGGCTTGGAGCCTGCCTGTGCGGAGGAATACTGAGTGAGTTGGTTTGTTCCAGATAAACGTCTTTTTTTCAACCAGCTGATGCACTGGAAAAAAATGTGTAGCCTTTAACATACACTGTTATTTTGTGACGAGTAACGGTGCATTGTCAGTAAGGTAACAGCGTTATAACGGGGGAAACAGTAATTTTTTTGATTCCTTGTTACTAAAAAAGTAGTGCCGTTAGTAATGCTTATTTATAACACCGTTATTCCCATCACTGTATATCATATGATGTTACGATGTGTTTTTGTGTGGTCTCATCTCTCATAAACAAGAGATGGCGGGTTACGGAGCATGTTTGTTTCACAGTGCCGCAGAGACGAGAGCTGGGACTCCGGATCTTACAAGCTTGGTTTTCATCCAAGAGACATAGGTGGAAGGCAGAGAGCCATTTATTTCATTTAACCATCATAATTACTGTTTAATTAAGGTAAAAAATGTAGCATAGTTATAAGCTAAAAATACTGCATAGTTCCTCTTTAATCAAATTAATGATGCTGTCTAAAATGTCAAACTTGCACCAGCACTCCTGTTAGAAATGTCACAGGTGCCGTTCATCTCCTCCACTGCCACTCTCAGGGAAACAGGATGGCGATCCCTGCACGGCACGGCGCTGAAATATCTTTTTTGTGTCAAGGGCTTTGCCTGCTGTGTGGCGTGATGCCTCCACTCCCACTCCCACTCCCACCACCACAACCCTGATACTGAGATTTTTTAAAAGAAACCAACATTTCTGGAAAAACTCCATTAACCTTGATATGTTTTGACGGTTGCAGCCCCTTCACTGTCTCCGGCTCGCTGGGAGAAGCCTCAGCCACAGCCAATTATCTATCTGTTAGGGCGCTTTCATGTCTCCGAGATGTTTAGTCATAAATGTACGTATTGTGCCCCGGTGTCACAGCTTCTCATGCTCCGGCTCCATCACTCATCCATGCACTCGTCCATGTCATCGCATCCCTTTCAGCAAAGAGGAAAAAAAGAATGAAAGAGAGAGAGAGAGAAGGAGGGAGGCAGAGAGAGATAGAAGAGGCAGGCCTGTCGAGTGACATTTTGTCTGTGCGTCCGGGCTATTGTGTGCTGGGGGAGACAACACCAGTCATTGCCATTACACTGGCTGGCACACACACACTGGACCAAAACAGCCCCAGGATCACACACACACACACACACACTAGTATTTTCCTCTATTCTCATGTCAACACTGACAAATATTGGTCTGTGGATGTTTTCGCCAAGAAAGTTCCATTTTATTTCTTTTGTCGATGGTGTGGCAGGTTGCTGCCGATACTGCCTGCGTGTGCAGCTCTCGACAATACAATCAAAGCACACTCGGGCTCATGATTAATCCACTGAACGGTATTCAAACGGAGTCACTCTCGTTTTAATGTCAGGCTGTTTGTCCCCAGCTCGTATACGAAAACAAACACTCAGGCATGCACAAGCATGAAAATCTCAAATATGCATACGCACACACTCGCACACACACACACAAAGTTGCGGTAACAGCAGGCTCCCCACGCCGAGCGAGCATAATTAGCACACTCGTTAAGCTCATCTGCATCTCTCTTCAAAGGAGATCGATGCAAATGGATGGATTTAGCCACTGGCAGCAATTAGGCCAAAAAAAAATATCCTATCTGGAGAAACTTGGTTACAGCGAAGTAAAGTCGGTCTCGTTGTGGGGAATGAATGTGTTTTCTGCCCCGGCACTGAGCATATAATAGAATCCAAAACGAATGCTTTCATTTACTCTCATGTCAAATCCACTTCTGTTAATCACTCTCCCTACCAGCCCTCCTGGTTGTCACATAATCCAGGGCTTTAAGGGAGAATGAAGTTTCATTAGCAAAATATGTGACACCGTAACCAATTTACTTTACTAACAAGTATCGCCTGTGCGGCCGTATCCCTGTATATCTCTCTCTCCTTCCCTGTGCTGCATTGCACAATGAGGCACGCCAGGTGTCATCTTCCCTCATTACCATGAACATCCCACATCCACCGTCCCGCTGCTGTAACAACTAACTAGCAAACAGAGCATGTATTTATCCAGAGAAGACGATAATACTCAACAATGCAATATCAACTGCTGGTGGTGTAATAACTGTTTAAAAGTACTGTCCAGCTGTTTTAGGAAATTGCCAAGCTGTTTCTAAAAGTCAAACCAAATTTCAAAGGTTTAGATATCCCTTTAATAGAACCAGGTTGGCAGGAAAGTTCAGAGTTTGTTTGCATGAATAATTTTTACTGTTTGTTTTTGTGACCTAATGTTTTTTCCCCCTTTTTTAAAAAGACTGTTCTCAGTTGTACAGTTGTACTTGCGTTTCAAACGATCCAACAGGGACAATGAGAAGAAACAAGGGAAATCAACACAGATGAGACACATGAGCTAATCACAGGAGGAGAACACAGGAACTTCAAAATAAAACAGGAACTAAGGACAAATCATGACAGTTTCCAGTGTGGACAACCACCAGATAGAAATAGAAAAAGAAAACACTTTATTGTCCAGCCAAGGCAGGAAATCATCCTTTGTTCTCACCCAATTACATAAAGATACAGACTTGTAAACAGGGTTTATACAAAACAAATGTGTCAACAAGGAGTACATCACACAAGTATGATCATGCACACAGAGCATCTGCATCAGTTCCATACAGACACCCATCACGCCTAGGGTCCTCACTGACTTGACTTATTGATTATAATTGGATGGCGTTGGAGATGAAGGAGTCCTTATATCATTTCCTGGCCAGAGGTTTTCTATAGTGGCGCCCTGAGGAAGCATCTCAAACTTACTATGGAGGGGGAGTGTCTCATCAGCAATGACTGACAGGGCTTTCCTCTGTATTAAAAACAAAGATGCTCTAACTAGGCTGAGATAGACTCTTCCCAAAATGTCCAGCCTGACCCCAATCCCCTTTAGTTCCTAAAAACATTCTCTGACTGGCCTTTTGGTAGATTAATGCACGCGTTCATAACAACTCGAAGGTCGGAATTCCCAACTCGGAAATTTCCGACTTCCAACATCATTCATGCTGCAGGAACTCGGAAGAGAAAAAACATAGATAGCCTACCCGAAGGAAGTTTGGCATATTGTGGCTCATAGCTTAATACGAAAAATATATGCAGCAGCAAATTGTGTTTATTTTGGAGGCAAATGAAGAGAGGAGACGCCGCAGACGAGTGCACATAATGGCCTTGATAACAGTTAGACGTTATTTCTGTCACATACGAGGACCACAATTTCACACAATTAAAGACGAGGGCTGCCATGTTTTGATGTTGTTGTGACGTCAAGTTGGAAAGTCGGAGCTCTGGTATGATACCCGAGTTTCCAACCTGTAATTTCCGAGTTCGACGCCGTTCAATTCATTTTTTTGCAACTCTGAGCTCGTTTTTTTTCTGATTTCCAAGTTGTCTTGAACGCAGCATAAGCACTGAAACTCAGTTTGTTGTCCATAAATAAATGTGGGATCAGTGAGGGAGTGACATCATCACATGACTCTGACATCATCCCTATTTGATGGAAATGGTGATGTTCCAACCCTACACCTGTCTACCTTGTCACTGTGACCTTTTCATGGGACTTGTTGAAAACAGTAGTAGAACTCCACACTTAAAGTCAACAGGCTTCATCATGGGCTCCACTAATGTCTTTACCAAATTTACAAAAATCAATCCAAAAAAAATCACCATGATATATAAAAAATAGGCTATATAGAGGGGAAAGGATCCATGAGTAAAATGAGAAATATTCAGTGCATTTACAAAATATTATTAGGGGGAGACACGACAAATGAATAGAGTAAAAATTTTAAGTAACAGATATCACCATGAAACTTCTCAAGTTTATGACTTACATTAAGACAAATATTTTTTGTATTACAAGTTTTGTCAAATTTTATGTTTAAATATGTAAATGAGGCAATATCTGATGAAATATGCACTAATTTGCATACATTTCCAGAACCGAAATCTGAAAAATGGATAAAGCTACTTTCAAAATTCTTATTTTATTTTGTTGACATATTAGAGTCAGAATTTGAATGATATATGAACAATCCCCTCTGTAAAAACCTTCAGAATATAGACAGGACTCAAACTGGAAGGTTTGGTTTCTGTAGGTGCTGCTGAAGTGGAGATTTCTAGCTCAGAGTCTGAGGAAAAACTCGTTTTGAGAAAACGGCCTTTAAAGACTTGTACTGTAAAATTCCATAGATTGTGAATGTAAATCATACTTTTACGATTTGTTGTGGATATGAGGAGGAGATGACCATTTTTGGAGCCTACATCATTGTTCAGGAGAGAGAGAGCTTTACAATGACGGTATGACATGGGTCAGATAACAAGCACAGCACAGTATGTCACAGTAACATGTTAACTTTTGGCGAATTTAGGAGAAATCTACTGACAAAAGAGACAAAATGATGTAAAATAACCACCTTTATGTGGATTTTCTACCATTTCGTTTGACTTTTATGAAAGAATACATGTTAAGGAAGAAAAATAGCCAAAAATCTCAAAATTGATCAGTGCATGAAAAAACAGTGTTTTATAGTTGTCCTTATAGTTGCAACATGTTGCATAGTGGACGCCAAAGAGACATTTGGAGAAGCTTCCTTCTTCTCTACAAGTCCAGTGTGGTCCATGTCCTGGATGATGGAGACGACGTCCTCCTTGGCAGAGAGACAGGTGTCGTCTCTGTCAATCTGGTTGGATGGACAAATTTGAGGACCCTTTGCCTTTTGAAGATGGCTTTCACCATGAGTCTGGCTCCTGTTGTGCAGTCACCATGCACCAGAGATGTAGGAGCTGATCCAAACCGACAGAAGCAGGGAAGTACAGAGTTAGTCAGCAGTATACCAGTCTCAGCAGGTTGGTTCCACGTCCCCTGCAGAGCGTGGACCGGTGCTGCTCTGACAGCTGTATTTTACCAAATAGGAAAATGACTATACTGCTTGTCAACTGTGAAGCTGCTGCTGGTGTTGGTTTTTGGTTTGGTGGCTGAAAAACATCACGCCTCATTGTTCAATCCTCAGCATTCCCAACCTTTGCCGCAGGTTGTATTGTTGTGCGCTCCAAGTCAGAGTGAAATACACACACAGAAGGAGAAGGGAAGCAGAGTAACCAGGAAGCAACTTAATCAAAGCTGTCACACAACATACACCAGTCACATCATGGCGTCATCCTCCGGGCTGCTGCGGCTCGCCTCATCCGTCTCAGTCACTTTACCTTGCATATTCCTCACGTCCTCTGACTCAATCAGGCTGTTTTCACCTTTAATGAGTCCCATAGTACTGGATGCTGTTTTTCTTTTACTTCCACCACACAAACACCATTTTCCACTGCTGCACGGACGACTGATGGACGTGTACATGCTCGAGGCAGAGAGGAGGAGGAGAGGAGGCTAAGGCTGTTTATGTCTATAAGTTCAACATTATGAGGCTTTTAATATTCCGGCGAGGCAAATGTTGGCTAAAACGTGATCAGCATCCCTCCCGGCCTGAGTCCCATCAGTGGAGTTAATTAACAGAGGAGTGTGGCTTGGCTTTTTCTCAGGGTGTTTGGAGATACCTGATATGGTGGGATGAGTGCAGGTTAGAGGAGGTTAATGTCACAGTCTGGGTATTTGACGTGGGGTCGTGTGAGGTACTTCTACACAGTCAGTGTATTTTACCTGCGGTAGATCCAGATCCTGCCCTCTCGGTTTAGAGAGGAGGCTTGAGTGATGTGCTGCTGTGCTGTGGATGGAGCTGATGTCAAAAACATGCTTTTACCTAGTGGAAAAAGCCAATATCAGCTGAAGTGTGCGCTCGACGTTGTCCTCACACGGCCCTCTCCTTTGAATCCACTTTTTCTCAACTGCTGAAATACAATATTCCTATGCACCAAGTGCACCAACCCACAGCTCTGTCTGATTCAAACAGCTGCTCTGTGGCAAAGGTGCATAGTGAATCTCAATGGTTGAGAAAATACGCCGGGTTGTGTGAGGTAGTCATGCATAGTGTGTGTGTGTGTTACCAGCAGTGGAATCAAAGAGGTAGCAGGGAACACAGCACACTATAGCATATAGCCATAGTGATAAAAACACTTTTAAAGGACACCCACTGGAACAATATCCATTTAAGTGTATATGTCACTATTTGCTGGTCTACCATATTCCTAGAGTATGCACTGTACTACACTGAAAAATTTTATTTGTTGACTTTATTTAAAAAAAAAAAACTTTTACTCAAAAATTTCAAGTAAAGTAGATCGTTAATTCTAAAGGTGCGTTCACACCGGACCTTTTATTTTTGTCCCTGTCGCTCGTATCGCTCCGAGAAAAACGCTCCGACGCTCAGCTGCATTCGCTCGTCAATTTGGCACAGAGCCACAGACTCGCATTTTCGCTTTGAATGACGTCATGCCCACTGCCATGTGCCTCTGTTTACACCGGCACCACCGGGATTACGGCAGCCAATCAGCACTGAGCGACGAGCGACCGCCGGCCGGAGAGTTGGGATTTCTCATCTCGAGCGGCAGGAGCAACTTGAGCGAAAAAACGCTCCGACGCTCCGTCGCTCCGTCGCTCCGACGCTGACGCTCCGAGCCCCAACGTTTTTTCGCCTGGGCGATAAAACGCTCCATCGCTCGTTTGCATTGACTTAACATGTAAACTCATCGCTCGTTCTAAAAACAAAAGGTCCGGTGTGAACGCAGCTTAAGTTGAAAAGAACTTTGTTTAGACAACTATAGTCAAAAAGTTAAATTTAATTTCTTGCAGCTTCTAAAAACAATACTCACATTCACATACTGATAACGCACCGTTCCTAGTTACACTTGTGGCCTCGGCATGATGTTTCCTCTTGGCATGTGAGTGTCCTGTAACTCCATTAACTCACTGAGTGCCAACCACGTAATTTCTTGTTTTTCGTTCCCATGCGTTGAGTGCCAAAAATGTAATTTTACATTTTTTGCTTTTTTTATTATTATGAAAATAGACACTTTAACACACCTTTATGTGTAAATTTTGGGACTCTACGACGAGCAGAACTGAAATAGATGACAATCAAAAACTCCTGACAGCTCACGATCTGGAAGTTTTTATCATAACTCGGCTTTTGCAAACCGAGTTCTGCATGTGGATGCAGCAGCTGCTCTGCTCTCACCCGCGAGGCTCCAGCAGCTCGGAGCAGAAACAGGAAGAGGGGGGGGGCAAGTGTGGGTTGCAGACGGAGGAGCCAGGAATTGAACCACCGACCTTCCAGTTTGTAAATGTTTCTATGGAAGATGGTTCTTCTTCTTCTCCTTCTTTTTTTCCATCTTTTTGGAGGGTGGCAACCATAGATCTATGGTGGCAACCAGCTTTAAAGGAGCATTACTGCCATCTTCTTTTGAGGATGGTTAATCCTTACCCTCATATTTTTCAGTAAAGGTTACTTTATCCTGATGAGTTTAGTTACTTTCCTCACCAGAAAGTTGTATTAACTAAGTGTAAGCTAGGATAGTCAACAAATTGAATGAGTTAAGATGAGTCTTTATTTTAAGTAAGGATCAAAATGACTTTTTACAGTGTACACTGCAGCTTGGTGAATCAGAGACATAAAGGTCACTTTGTTTTGATGGGAAGAGATAGCACTGATAATATCCAACATGACACATCCCATGCACTGCAGCACACTGATCTGCTGCTGTCCCAGTGCTCCCAATTGCCTCTCTGAGCTGGCAGCACACTGACAGCACATGCCTACCTCACACACCCGAATTATCCCTTTAAGCCCTGTTGTCTAGCACCTCAGTGGACAACCACAATGAGCGGAGAAAAAATGTAAAGAAGGTGGTATCAGGTCTTCTACAGCCCATTTCCCTGTGTGTTGAAGACAGGAGCACAAAGAGGAATCAAGAGGAAAGTCTTTGCAGCAGCTTTACAGCCCTGGCTTTATAGAAACTCCTGTTCATTAGTCATATACCTGGAGAGAAGTTGGAGATGTGAAGCTCAAAGCCGAACCAAAGAGGATTCATTTTTCTTATACTGTCTCAAAAAATGGAAAGCATCCTGGCAACACTCACAATAGAATGTCTTCATACACGAATGAATCAGCTCCATAGGCGACAGGCAGGTGCCTCATTTAATGCTGCCATGCTTGACCAACATAGTGGAGAGCGGTGTTTCTTTGTGTGACCAACATACAGTACATTCACCATAGGCCTCACTCTGAAAGAATGTTATTTGCTTCTTTTAAATCATTTTGAATGCCACCACAGCCTTAACTAAAAACTTCATCTGTATGCAGCTTTCATAGTAAGAGTATTATTTACTGCTGCTATCTACAATTGCAAAAGAAAGGGGGGAAAAAAGAGATATATAATTACTCGTGCCAAGTTTGGAATGGAAAACAACATTGCACTTATTTTTTTTAAGGACACAAAATGGTTGTGTTATTAAAGGAGAACAAAATGTATTTTCTTCTATTCAAATTGTTAAGCAGCCAATCAGATGTTATCTGCTTTAACTTGAAACATTGTTAAAGTGTGCCGCACTGCACTGTTACATCTATACCAGCCTGTTGATTTAACATTGAATCAATGCTTGTTTAGATAAAGACAGACACACTTTTTTGTCAACCTTTGAAAGAATATTCGACAACCCCCCAAATTCACATAGACATAATTTTCGACATTACCCCGGTGATTTATCGGCCCGCTGTGCGTTTTGCTTTAATTTCCTCAACTTTATCTTTCAGATTTCTGCCTTTCACCCTAATAAAATGGCGTGAAAATTGAGTTTGTGGGACTGTGAACATCATAAAAAAAATCTTTTGAGAAACTCTTTCTTCGGTCGGTGTGGGTTACTTTGGATGAAATGCAATTCCAGTTGAAAGTAAACTGGTTTCCGCTCAGAGTAAAAAAAAAGGTCTTTTGAAGTTTACACTGAAGAAGGTACCCGCTGAAATATATGCGCTTGTTACTGTACCACATTACAAAAGATTAAAGAAGAGTAAAGCCCTGGGGAGGTTTGCAGATTGAGAAAGCACTATACCAAACACAAGTGTTGTACATATTTCCCTACATCAACACCCTTTTTAATGAACAAGTTACTTCTTCATTCCTTCATGTCCACTGCAAATCCATTTAGTAATCTAGTAATCTGTTGGTCATTATGCTGTCATGTACAAATTGCATGTTGTTTAATCTTCAGCACCTTCTATTTGTTTAATTCTTATCTAGATCTTCCTCTCTGCTGCTGCAACAAGCCCACTTTCCCCATGGGGACCGTTAAGGTTTCATCTAATCACCTAATCTAATAAGATGAAATGTTCAAGAGTTGTACACATTGCAAGCGTAACTATTGCTTTAAGCCGAACGTCATCCATCTGGAACCATGATGCTGGTGATGGAGTCATTCAAGATGTCTGTCATTTGTATATTTCTCCCAGAGGAGCCACTTCCTGCGTTCATTATGTTGATTTACCTCCACTCCTTATGCTCCCTCTCCGTTTTGGACGGCTTTGCTCACAAGGCAGCAAGCTGCAACAAAAACAGAAGTAATGTGAACCGTGGATGACTTAAATACCGTATGTAAATATATATATATAAAACAATTACAGTCAGCAAAATGTCAAGCCAGGATAAGCCTGCCTAATAACCTGTAAAATGATGTCTCCTACTTATTATTCATAATGGAGTAGGAAACACGTGGAATTCCATCCACACAGTTGGATAATGAACTGTAGGCTACAGCAGTGTGCTGTGTTTATCTAGAATTTAGCTATATCACAACTTCAATCATTTTTATTGCTGTTGCAGTCAATTAACCTACTCTTTATCACCCATTACAAAAGAATCACATTACTAATTATTCAACAACCAAATTAACTGTGAGTCTTTGAAGAGACTCGATGGTTAACTTGTTAGGGAAATAAATTAAAAGTCAATGTAATGGGATCGTGTCTCGGTTGGACCATTTGGTTGACTGTTGTAGTTGCCATTGGTTTTATCTTCAAGCTGGTGGTTTCTGCAGCATGTCTGACTGTCTGACCTACACTGATCAGGTGTTACATTCTGACCAGCTGCCTAATGTTGTGTTGGTACCTTTTGCTGCCAGATATGCAACAAACTGTGCTGCACTGTGTATTCTGACAGCTTTGAACCAGCATGAACTTCTACAGCAGTCTGAGCAACACTAGCACTGCTCTGTTGGATCAGACCACATTGGCCAGCCTTCACTCCCCACATGTATCAATGAGCCTGTGACCACTTCACCACTGTTTTTCCTTGGACCACCTCCTGACCACTGCAGCTTTTCACATGAGAGACCCAGTCGTCCTTGTCAAACTGGATCAAATCCTTACGTTGCCCATTTTTCGTGCTTCTAACACAGGGGTGTCAAACATATGGCCTGCGGACCAAAACCGGCCCGCCAGAGGGTCCAATCTGGGTACAAAAGAGGTATAATGTTGTTGAAATTACAAGTATTTTTCTCAAGAAGTTTCAGGTTGTTCATAACGTTCTGTAAAAGGATAGTTCATTAACTGTAAACATCTTAATAATGTACTTTTCACTGAAACAAAGGGAAAAAATTTAGAGTTCTCATTATTTACAGGTCATATGCTATCATTTTACAGGTCCGGCCCCCTTGTTATAGATAGATAGATGTATGAGTTTATTTGTCCTTTCCAAGGAAAATTGTTTTCACCATTTCGTACAGAGCAGCCTCGAGAAGTGCAACTTACATACATTAACATACATTCCCACATTTCATACACCTCAATTACATAGAGACATAAGAACATAAAAACATGAGACATAGAACCCTGCACCCCACATTTACATGTGCATTCCCCTGGTTATGTTCTTTTCATTGTCTTATTTAGTTCAGCTATGGCAGATGGGATGAAGCTTTTGTTGAATTTTATTTTCTTCCAGGTCAGCGTTCTATACTGTTGGCCAGAGGGGAGGAGTTTGAAGTGTGGGTTGAGTGGGTGGCTGGGGTCAAGTGCTATGGAGTGAGCTCTGCGTACTGTGGCCGAGACATTGAGGTCTGAAAGGTTGGGGGTGGGGAGTCCAATAATCTTGGCTGCTTTGTGTGTGAGTTTATTCCTGTTGGGAGCTGACAGTATGTTGAAGAAGCAGGGGGAGCAGTAGAGGAGTATTGGTTGGATGATGCTCTTGTATAGTAACAGCAGGAGGTGGGGGGCAACTGAGTGTGCTGATGGCAGAGAGTCTTTGTTGGCAGCGTTTATGGATGTCAATGGTGTGTTTTTCAAAGCTTAGTTTATTGTCCAGGGTGAGTCCAAGATATTTGTGGCTCTCTACCACCTCAACTGCTTCGCCATGTATGATGACAGGGTTGTGAGTGGAGTTTGGGGCTGACCTGCTGGGGGAGTTGAAAACCACTTCTTTTGTTTTGGAGACATTTAGTTGTAGATGATTATCTGTACACCACTGAGAAAGGTATGAGATGGAGTTGTGATAGTCCATTACTGAGTTATTGTCTTTTACCAATGCCAGTACTGCAGTGTCATCTGAGTATTTCAGATAGGTGGTGATGGGTGAGGGGCTAGTGCAGTCATTGGTGTATAGGGTGAACAGAAAAGGGCTCAGGACACAACCTTGTGGGCCTCCCGTGTTGGTGATGGCAGGTGAGGAGATGGTGCTGTTATCATATTGGGCTGTGTGGCCCCTGAACTAAAATGAGTTTGACACCCCTGTTCTAACACATCAACTTTGAGGACAACATGTGCACCGACTGCCTATCCCACCCAGTAACAGGTGTCATGATGATGCTATAATATTTACTTCACCTGTCAGTGGTCACAATGTTGCAATGTTGATGCCTGATTGGTCTATCTCCTGCTCATTGTCTTCAATGTAGCAATATCATTATTTCATTCAGATACAGACCATTTTTTCCATTTCCATACATACAGACCGGCAAGATGGTGTGTGTGTGTGTGTGTGTGTGTGTGTGTGTGTGTGTGTGTGTGTGTGTGTGTGTGTGTGCTAAAGTATCCTTGTTGGTCTCCCTTGGAAGAAATTTGTCTTGAACAGAGGGGTCAGCTGAATACACATTCCAATCACACACAATAAACATCTAATACAACAGCACCAATTACATATTAAATAGTTAGCAACCCATAAAAAATGTAATTCAGCATCTCAGTGCAACTTCAGCATCAAATGACCTTAAAAGTTCCTGTTTAATGTGTTCATCCTGAACAATCTGCTCATTAATGAGCTTCACTGATAGTGAGTGTTTTATCGGTTGTGTTTACACAGAGGAACTCTGTCAATCCCCAGATATTTGTACGAACTGACCTGCTCAATGTTACATCCATGCATGGCAACAGGGCTGCAGTCCCTGATTGGTCAGGGGTCCACCAGCATTTCCACTGTTTTCTCTGTGTTGCTCTGTGTGTGCATAACCATGTGTGTGTAGTTGAGATGGACTGAAGCAAATATGAACCTCTCTCATACATACATACATACGTTGCTATGGGGCACTTTTGGGGATATTGCATGACTTGTATTATATACATCAGCTGGAGACATGACCTGATATTAACCACTGCACTGACCCATACATTAGCTTTGTCCCAGCTACAGTAGATAGTGACATGGCTTTTTACTCAAAGGACAAGCTGTCCTCAATGAACTGGTCTTTTAGCATGAAATTGTTACAGTAAAAGGTGAGCCTATGAAACACACACACGGCACTAGCATAAACAGACACAGCATGTGAACTTATTAGTGTTAATAATGTCTACGTGTGCATATGTGATCACAAGGCCATGCAGCCAAAGTTTCTGGGGCATAGGAAGTAATAAAAAATGCAAAGTCACACTGTGCAGATATCTCTCTCTCTCTCTCTCTCAGCATGGCAGCTTGCATGGAAGGGACGCGTGGTGCTGCAATTAGCACCGGCTGATTCATGGATGTGGAGGCTACGGCAGTGCTCAGATGGGCACACTTAAAAGCAGATGCCACTCCAGCTAATGGGGTGTGTATGTGTGTGTGTGTGTGTGTGTGTGTGTGTGTGTGTGTGTGTGTGTGTGTGTGTGTGTGTGTGTGTGTGTGTGTGTGTGTGTGTGTGTGTGTGGTGTGGAGATACTGAGTTATATAGACAGTCAGAGAGAGGAGGTGGCATACCTTGGGAACCAATGCCAGTGGAGCTACTTTAGCACTAATCTGGCAGGCTCCCTGTTGCGAAAGATCAGAGAAGAGGGATACGATCCCCGACCCCAAGGGGCTGGCGGCTTGCTGAGGAACAGAGATAGAGGAAAACAGGATGGGAAGGGAGGGAGGGAGGGATGGAGGAGAGCAGGGCTTGACAGTAGTAAGCTGTGCGAGGTAGAGGAGTTGTGAGCGAGCCTGGGAAACGGAGGGCAGGTAGACAGATCGCCACAGCCCCTCACCCGGCAGAGGTAAGATGGGGAGGAAAAAAAAGTTGGAGGTGAACTAAGGAGCAGGTTCACAGCAACAAGGGAGAGAATGTAAAATACGTCGAGAAGCTGGGGAAGAGTCCACTGGGAGAGATTTGATGAGAGATAAGCAGATGGAGGAGGTGTGTTGTGTTGTGGTTGTAGAAGTGCTGGTTTCTCTGAGGAGATGTTGATCACCTTGACAATTACTACCTTGCGATTTTTCTTTTCTTTTAGGATACCTCTGAACAGTTTTATTTGTGTTTAGGATAAATTAATGATTCATTTTACCTTTACAACTCACTTTATTAATATTCTAGTAGCAAGGAAAATACAGCCGCCCCCCTGCAGTTTCCTACTCACGGGCTCATGCACATGCTTCATACATGCATGCAACATAAGCATCACAGCTCGTAGGAACTCTTTTAAAGGAGAATTCCGGTCATTTTCGACCCCTAAATCCTTGTCCTGATAGTGGATGGTAGATATTTGATTATAAGTGTTTGTTGTGGTTGAAAGAATTGCCCCCATAGGTTAGCATTGCAGCTATCCAGAGCGCCGGGTAGCCATGGTGTAACTCCGGTTTGCCTGCTTCAATTTTAGTCGCGTTTTTTGCTCCCCCCAGCACTGGGTGACCATCGATTTAGGGGTCAAAAATTACCGGAATTCTCCTTTAATGAGTTACGTTTTCTAAAGTGTGAAAACAGAGCCAACAAATGACGTCATGACATCAAGTTTGGTCCCTGAGCATTTAAATTATAATATGCTCTAAGGTGATTTTTGTGCATTCACATTAAAACTTTATTGCCTATCACAGCCTTAAAGTGCTAGTAATTCACATTTCTATAAAAACAATTCATCAGTGTGAGGGGGAGAATCTGATTTATCAACTTACACAGTGATGATAGGTCATTGTTGGCTTAAGTACAATCTGTTGCAGGTTTAATTATCTTTGGGCAGGTTTAAAAAAGCTCATTTTATCTTGTAAAGATGAACGATGTGCTTCCAGAAAAGAGATTTTACATAATTTGTGTTTTTTTATCAGCAAAGATTGATTTTTTGGCCACTTATGGGCAGTGGAACAAGATGACAACCCAACACTGATACATAGTAGATATGCCAAAATATGTGAGCAAACAGTTGCCAATGTACACATCCAGTTGGACATGGAGCTACATTATCATTTATTTGGAGTTGTAGTTTTCTGGCCAGCTGATCAATGCAGGTCCAATATTCACTCTCCCTTCGCTCTGTTTTTTTTTCTCTCTTTCCCTCCAGCAGCTCCTGAGTGAAATATCTGGCTCCTCAGCTGCCAAATGCCTGGCTGTGTTCTGGAGCTGGCTGCTGCTAACGTTGTCTCTCTGCTGCAAGAAGCACACAGAGGGTTAGAGGTATCTGGCTGAAAACAGCTGACTGCTGCAGAAAAAGGGAGAGGGGGATTGATGAGAGCAGTGAAACTGAATCAAAACAGGGAAAGCTTCAATAGGAAAATAATCTACAATGATGCTAAAAGATGCTTGTGAGATGACCTTTCATGGTGCATGTTGTAAGTGCACTGTGTCTGTTTATTTGTCTGCAGGATTATGCAAAAAAAAATTTAAAAAGCACTGAACTGTATTACAGCTAACTTGGTGGACTCAGATCATAATGTGAATGTTAATTTAGGGTGAAGGATGTAAGAAGCTTTTTGAAAGAAAAAATTTAAATATTTTTTTATCTCACACAACTTGACTTCACCAGATAATGCATGCCTGCTGAGCAACGGCGCTAAGACCGGGAGCTGATGAGGAATCACAATTGGTACTTTTTCTCCATTGCAACTCTGAAGATAAAAAAAAGGTCAAGAGTGCAGCAAAGGGTCAGACATGCTTACTGCTACATGCCATTGCCCCTCTACTGACCTGCATAATGCTTCAGTTAAAATTCATGGCTCACCTAACACAATCTCTGCAGCTATTTGTGAATTCACCCCAAATAAAAAATAAAAACCAAACCAAAACAACGTTATAATAAATAACACTGTGCCCAAACCTAAATCCATGAATGTGGAAAACAAGAGCTCGATGCCAGGAGGGACAGAGCGGCACAGCGGGGGAGGAAGGGAGTAAGGTTGGGAAAACACTGGTTACTCCCCCAGAGGGCAGATAACTCTTAGTGGGCAGAGAGGTAGAAAGAGAGATGGTAAAAAAAAGGGGAAGAGAGAATAAATGTGAAGCTACAAGGAAGTCAAGAAAGATTACCGACGAAGAAGGTGGAAGTGCAGGAGGGGGGGGACAGGGCGCGATGGGTAAGAGGTTTAAAGGTGCAAGGGCGAGAACATGGAGGACAAGAGGAGGACATGGAGAGATGTTGAACTCTCGGTGTCGCGCCGGATGAGTGTGAAGCGGTTACAGGGTAATCACCGCTGCAGGAACAGTAGGTGAGTGAGCACATTTCATTTAACATCTATTTGTGCCATGCACAGTTCCTCTCCTTCTCCCTCTCCTGGCAGGCTATACCGCCCAACTGTGCAGAAGCCCACACTTCTTTTTTTTCTCTTTTTCCCCAACCAAAACAGCTTTGTGAATTAAAAGCGCCTGGCATCCGCTTGCAGGAGTTTGTCCTCAGCTATTTGGAATGACAACTTCGCAGGCCCCGGCTCTCTCACCGAGGAAAAACAGCCTGTAATTATGTGTATAATGGTGCGTGTGCACACTGCACAGGTGAGCGCACGCGTTACCACTGTCCTTAGAATTAGTCATACACCAACAAATAATTGTTTCTCTTTTGATAGTCTGTTTTAATCTCTGTAACGGTGCAGGCTCCCACAGTCTGCAAACACAGGAAGGGATTTGTGGCCATGCTCAATGGGTCAGCGTGCAGGAAAGCAAATTAGGCGGAGGGAAAATGGGCTTTCTGCGTACTGTGGGGGCCGCAGACAGAAAAGGTTAATGGCTTCATGAGATTACAATGACATATTATCGCAAACACCTCCGAGCAAACTAATTATTTGATTGTAATATTGCAGAATGTTAACAGTCGCCGCAGCCTGGTGTTAATGGAATATTAAATCCACAGGCCGACATACACATGTGATTGCTACATATGTGCTATTATAATTTCCCATGTACATATGTGTACCAACATATACAAGTCTTAAAGGGAGTGTTCAACATGTTGGCAAATTGGCCCATTGCCATAATCCCTATAGTCATAGCAGTAGGTTCGTTAGCTTTAATTGTCGGTGCGAGTTATTTTTAGAACGGCCAAGCCAAGCCGCGAGCTGGAGTTGTTTTCGAGGTAAATTCATACAAAACCGCTGATACGCGGTAAATTCATACAAAACCGCTGATACGCAGTCCTGTCGGGGGCAGTTTTTCAGCAAGCAGTCTCTGCATTCGCCTTGAAAACAACTCTGTCTCGTAATGTCTCGTTATTAGCTCATAGCGTGGTGAATGTGCAGGTCACAACTTGTCCATGAGAGTGTTTTAGAGTTGTTGGATTGTGTATTTGATGAGTTTGACGAGGGAAACCAAGAAATCCCATTAGCATCCGTAGCGTAGCTCTGAGCACCTCGCCCTTGAAAAATAGCTTGCACCGACAATTAAAGGTAATGAAACTACTAATTGTCGGTGCAAGATATTTTTAGAACGGCAGAGCAGAGCTGCAAGCTGCTCAGAGCTACGCTACAGAGGCTAATGGGATTTCTAGGTTTCCTTCATCAAATACACAATCCAACAACTCCAAAACACTCTCGTGGACAAGCTGTGACCTGCACATTCACCACGCTATGAGATAATAATGGAACGTTACGAGACAGAATTGTTTTCAAGGTAAATTCATGCAAAACCGTTGGGTACAGTTTTTAGGCAAGCAGTTTCTGCATTTGTCTCGAAAACAATTATCTATTATTTATCTATTATCTATTTATCGATATTATTTATCTATTAATTGGATTGTGTATTTGATTAAGGAAACCTAGAAATCCCATTAGCCTAGCGTAGCTCTGAGCAGCTTATGGCTCTGCTCTGCCATTCTAAAAACAGCTTGCACCGACAAATAAAGGTAATGAAACTATTCCTAAAACTATAGGGATTATGGCAATGGGCCAATTTGCCAAAATATTGAACTATCCCTTTAACTCTGCTCTCCCTTGTGGGTCCTCGGTTCCAGCTCGATGTTCTCATTTGAAAGACGAAAGCTATTAAAAAAAAGAGAGAGCCCGAGGCAGGGGTCTGCAGGGGCCCCAGACCCTGGGGCCACATCAAAGGGTCTTTTGACTGGTCACTTATGTGTAGAGCTGCACTCATCAAGCACAATGTACTGTAATGGTGTTCTGGAGGCATAAGAACATACTGTATAAACACACAAGAGGCGCTCCATCTCCACAGAGCAGCTGCTCCCTCTGGGGGCTCCACACTGACCTCTACTGCAACATACATCATGGAAGTGTGTGTGTGTTTGTGTGTGTTTTTCTTTCTTTCTGTGCAGTGGGATCGCATGTGTCGTGTGATACATGTGTTTGTGTATCAACGTACATCAGTGACAAACTGAAAGGAGTCGTGTGAAAGTGTGGATAGTGAGAGTGTGTGTGTTGCTGTGGGCTCAGCTGTCAGGTCTCCCATGTGGGCCATTACCTCTGATGCTTGGCTAAGGTCTATCAAGTGTAGGACATCAACATCACCCCTGTACACACACACACACACACACACACACACACACACACACACACACACACACACACACACACACACACACACACACACACACACACACAGGTTCTCTACCCACTCACCTTGGCCTGATGGGATATCACTGGGGGAATGTACATCCACCACCAAAGACAATTTGTCTTTATAGCTGAGATCGCGGCCCCATAGCGCTCTCTCTTTGCCTCATCTGTGTCCCTCAGGTAGTTTTGGATGTCTGAAGGTAAAAGGCGGGATGGGTGGACATGATGTTTTGGTTGATCGATGACAGCCCGGCTCCCCACATGAGTGAAGAAGCAGCCCGCTTCCCTGCCTGGGGTTTATTTAAGGGAGTATATAACAGTGCCACATGGATGTTAAGCAGTAAATCTTCTCTAGAATGAGATCTGGATGGTGCCTCGCCTCGGAACACACGGGTGTCATCTGGATATGTCTGGGGGTGGCACTCATTATACTTAAGTTTGACTGTGACTGCAGATAACAGCATGAAAACAAGCAGAGATGGAGCAGCTTTTTTATTTTTTTTATTTTGGGAGGGAGACTTTTATCCTGTGAGCTGGGAATTCCTGGCAGGTGTCATCCCACCAACTGTAGATACATGGCACTGCGGTAGGAGAGTGACTGTGGCAGATGTTTGGCTGTGTTACGACCCCGGTAATAAGACAGACGTATGGCTGTGCTGCATCAAGAGGAACAGGTGCTGCCACCACACAGCCATTACCATCTGCATTGATGAGATGAGGGACTCGGCCATGCTGGGTGTTAGATGGTTAGTATCCCTTAAAGTAAAAACATAAAATTAATAAATGTGCAAGCTGGTGGAGTCAACAACCCACCCCCCTGAAAAATCTGTATCATTTCCTGAAGGGACCTATAGTGCTGATTAATGAGTGTTGGTGTATATTATGTCATTTTATCCTCTGTGGTATCACTATAAAATTCTTTTAATACCCCATTTGGCGCTCAAAATACTGTTGTGATGCTGATCCCTCAGTGATTAACATGGTTAGCCTACTGTAGGGATTACCCAGGCAGAAAGAGAGAATTACATGCTCTCTGGTTGGAAGGGTAAACTATATGATGGATGAAGAGATGGAGGGGAGCGACTGAGGTATGGATGGATGGAGGATGAAAGGTGTTTGGGTGACTGGTGATAAAGGAAAGCAAAAAAGGAGAGATGCAGGATGGAGGGATAGAGGGATGGAGGAGGGGAAGGGGAGGGGTGGGAAAAAAAGGGCTAGTATCACTTTAACATCCTCTGACGTCATGCTGATGCAGATCTGCCCGGCTGGATGCGAGCGGAGGAGAGGGATGCCGAAAAAATGAAACTCCTCAGCACTCATTTTTCACATCCCTCCGCGGGAGAGGATGGATACCAACCTCAGGACGCCCTCCGTACAGACGAGCGGATTCATATCTCGCCCGTTTCCATCGCCGAGTGAGCGCGAGGATGCTGTCCGCGCGACACAAACTGAGGTGAACGCGACGCATTTTTGAAACGAGAAAGCCACCATATTGAGGTCAGAAGAAAGCGTTGCCAAGGCGACCAGCTTGCTAGGGACGACACTGCGGCGCGCGTCACGAACCGGGTGCGAGCGTGTGTGCGAGCGAGCGTGCGTGCTTGTGCGCGCGCACGCCACAGAGAGCCGAGGCGGTCGCGGCGTCTACAGCAGCAGCAGCAGCAGCAGCGGAGGCAGCGTCTTCTCACAACACTATACTACCGGAGAACCCCGCCGTGCACGTCCGCCGTTAACGAGGCTTGCACCGTGTGTCGGAGCGCAGCTCGTCGGTGTCGAAGCTCGTCCTGAAGGGATTAATTGAGGATTTATCGACGGCATCCCAGCAGAAAGAGAGAGAAAAACGCTCAAAAGCCGAGTAACCGCGACCATTGGTCAACACAGGTGACACTTCTTCGGCTGTCAAATCCGCCGAGTCCCCGCAGACACGTCCGGGTTATCCGGGGGTTATTTTGTCAGTGAAGGGGGCCTCGGTAAAAAACACAGACTTTTCCTCGTGAGGAGAACCGGACTGACAACCGAGACATTCATTCGAAATATTTGCCGAGCTCGTGAGGACAGGACCGAACCGAGCCTGTCCGTTCGAATGGGGAATCATACTATATCGTGCTGTGTGTGGTGTGTGATGCAGTAGAGCAGCTTTATTTTTTTGGTATTCAGCCTCCACTGTCATTGTCTCACAGTCATGAAGTCCCACCTGCCGGCCCGGTTGGATTGAACGAGGGGGCTGGCATCGTTGGTGTTTTAATTTTTGGGACTTTTTATGTTTTTGTTTTCATTTTTGTAAGGTAGCCTACACTTTTTTTTCTTTTTCTTTTTTCCCCACGTTTGACAGTAACCGCTACTGGAGGAAGGTTTGGTGAAGAGGACGAGGAGGAGGAAAAAAGAGAAGAGAAGGAAACATCAGTGGGGATCTGGCACCACACCTGCACCCGGGGATCACAAATTAACAGGTAGGCTGAGCCTGACATGGTCAGTGCTGTTGGCTTTCATTCTTACTGAAAAGAGTGGCACTCTAAAATATATTGTTCCAGTTGATTGTTATTCCCAGTTTGCATTTTTGTATGTGGATGTGTGATTGTGACTACAATTAAGTAGCCTATTTTTCTTTACAAATAGCCTACTTATGATTTTATATTAACTGTTTCCCCATGTTTAATTCTACAACATATTTCTGTGAATTAATAGAGATGCATGTTTGTCAACAACACACTGTCGTCTTATTGTTGGCTTCCTGCTCAATGATTTGGTCAATCTGTTGGATTTTTTTGCAACATGTATCTGTGTAGCTGTATGTAGCCTATGTTGATTTGTGCAGTGTTTGTGAGTGGCTCGTGCCTCATGCAGGCAAGGTTTTTACTTCATATCAGGGAGGATGCATCCCCTGCAGCCATTAATGAGAAACCTGGACCCAGCTCCTCTGGTAAAATGAGAGAAACAGAGGCAGCTATTCAGGCAGACCGAGCTCGTTTCTCTGTTCTCCTATTTATATGCAGAATTTATAGCTTATTAATCAAAGTGCTTATAGCTGAGGTTCTGGACCAGTCACAGCGCATATGTTGATCGTTGTTCATTTCACTCTTTTTTTCTTTTTTTTTTTTTACAATGACAATAAATGCACAAGAGTGAAAGGAGAAATTTTGCAAGCAAAACAGGCTGTGTTCCAGACAGATGTTTGAAATGATGCACTCTCACAAAAGTCTCCCTTCAGCAGTTAAACCATCCCTCAGCCTAATTTGAGCATCTTTTCATGTGGTCTTTATACTCAAAAGACCCCAGGAAACGCCATGGCCATGAGAACATATTCCCCTAAATGCTTCCCTCCACACACACACATGCACATGCACATGCACACACTCACAAAATCGTTGCACATACACAGCACGAAGAATGGGGCGCATTTATATGCTGTGGCTGGTGTTGTGGGGCATTCGGATCGGCAGGGCCTGCTAGATGATAGAATTCAGCAGGGACAAGAAGACCTCTGTTCTTATCTGTGGCGACGAGAAGGGGAAGGCAGCTCCACTCAGCTCAGCTCGGCTCAGCTTCCCTCCTTGGTTCAGGCGGCTCGGCTGCCCTATATAGGCAGATAGGGACGTCTCCTCTGTGAGGAGAAAGCATCTTAATGGAGGCGTGGGGAAAAGATGCACGACTGTCCTTGTGCTAAATAGATGCTGTCACAGAGGAGTTGTTATTTATCTCATTGCCAGGAAACTTTGAGGACCTGTGGAGATATTTAAGGAGGTATAAAGGTGGCAGGCTAATGCAGTGTGTGGATTGAGTGCCGGCGAGGAAAATGCACACATGCAATGAGATAAAAATGTAAAGGAGGGGGACACAGTGTGGAGCAATCCTGCAGAGATACAACACGTCACTTACAAAAACAAAAAGAGGTCTGCTTGTCGAGGAAACCTGCTTGCACCACTTTGTGTGTAAGAATTTCCTCATTTTCTCTGTCTATCCAAACCAAATGCATGCAAAGCCCCGCCAAACCACCGCTCGTTGACCATCCTGGGCAAGGTGCAGTAAAGCTGAAGGCAGATGGGGGGGCCCGAAGCGCTGGGTGCTTGTTGTTGGGTAGATTGATGGCTCCCTGTGCGGGTCGCTAAGCAGTCAACAGATGCTGGCCGGTGTTGTGACAGGACAGGGTTGAAACGGCCATCGCAGCCTCACGCGCTCACACTTTCACAGTCGTTAAAAAGCTCTCCCATCTCCGTTTGCTGCCTCTAATTTTATCCCCTCGTTATTTATTTTTTTACTGTAGATGAATGGGTGACAGCAGGTCCCAGTGTGGGTTAAGACGTTGACAGTGTTTGATGCTAATTTTAGGTGAGGGATGACGGCTGTGGGGAAAAAAAAATCTTTAGGATAATGGCAGCTGGAGACTTGATGTTAAATGTTTGTTGAGCAAAGTTGAAATAAATGAGTAAAGCCAAGGCTGGCTGAACATACAGGTCCTCAGGGAGGTGCTGTTGTTCACATCATCCTTCTGTTGCTATAAAAAACTGTCAGTCACTCCTTTGACGGTGCAGATGTGTATTTACAGAACTGCTGGCAGACTTTTCTGTTTTCCCACATACTAAATGTATCTTCTACTTTTCAGCGACCTTGAAGTTTCCAATGTGACAAACTGTGCAGTTAGCAGGTGTATAATTGGTAGAATCTTGAATAATTGTGGGAAACAGTTTGCACATTTTTTAGGGAGTTTCAGAAAAGTGTGTCTGACACATGCTCGATGAATGAACTCTGGTAGGTAACACACAAATATATCTCCGTGGAGCTGGGAATGAACCTTCAGTGTTTTGGCAGATGCTGTGACATGTACTTGTTGCTGTGGCCTCATTTGTGTTAGCACTAACCTCCACCGCCAAAGCGTGTTTTTTCTCTGCTGATTAAATGGAACAGCTCTATAATAGATGCTCTTTCTTATATAGCAAGGATAGATAATTGACAACAAGCTGTTCACAATGGGAATGTGCTTCTCATTCTTCCCGTAGCGCCATTCCCCTTATACAGTCGCCCAGTCTTTTACATATGTTTGCTGTCATGTGCAGGCCGTCGCTCCTCTCCATTAAATTAAATCGACTTTTGGACTGCTTCCCTCCTCCGCACGCTTCTGTAACACTCTATACACTCAGCGTGACTCCTTTATCGCCTTTATTACTCATTCTTGTTCCTCCTCGCAGTACATTTGTGGACGACTCATTCATTTGGTTCAAAGAAAGCCTGGCGGTTTTATTTTTTATTTTTTTCTTTAATTTGATTACATTTTTTGTTGCTGTTGTTGTTGTTGCTGTTGTTGTGAGGAGCATGTGTCGTTGCCATGGCAGCATCTTTTCAGAGATGGATAAGCCCCAGAAAGGTTTTAAAATCTCAGCCTCGCATTTTGTTTTGACTGGTTTGTATGTGTGCTCCGGGATCGGTCTGTGTGTATCAAAGCCGAATCAACAACAACAACAACAAAACAACTGACATCACCACATTGACTGCTGCAATGTGCAAATTGCTAGAGGATGCATTTTTTGTATGATTCAGCCCAGTAAACAATGTTTCCTCCATGCTGTGCAGAATCCAGACATGAAATCGTTAGGACCAAATATTTTATTACATTCTCAATGTGCAAGCCTAAGCACGTCTTATTTACTTCGTTTTTTTTTTTTTTTTTTCTCAGCGCAGGGGGAAATCCATCTTAAAAGTTGTGCGTCCATTTTATTATTAATACTACCCAGTCTGGCTGTATATGGTAGTGAAAACTATTGAGCGGGCAATTTGCTGTTAGAGGTACTGAAATAAAGGAGGTAAAAGATTATATTGTGTTGCTGAGGATTGTTCTCTGGGAGAAGTACCTCCATCTTCCCTCCTTTTGCCTGTCAGTGTGTCTGTTTTGTTGCAATCCTCTCAGAGTGCTGGTCTCCCACAGTCCCTCCACAGCGGCCCATCTCTCTTCTTTGTCTGCGCCTGTTGAATGAGATCTTTGCTCTCTAGGGCGCAAGATGGAGAAGAGGGGTTTGAGCCATTACTTGTCTCACAGCTCTGTCCTTCCTCTCTCCTCCAGTCTGCCTCAGTCTTCCTCTTTTTCTCTATATCGTGGTGCTCTCTGTGCTCCCGTTTGTCTCTTCTCACTGTATCCATCTCTCACGCCGTCATCAAGTATTTATTCTTTTGTGTCCTCTGTTTGTTTTTAACCCCTCCCATCCCTCACTCCCGACGATGCCCGTCATCCAGAGGTGAACAGCGCCGTGGCATCCCCGGTGTGCTCATTAAGGTTAGATCAAGGTCGAACGCTCTCAGACACATTTTGATCGAAAAAACCTGATGTTCGCTTCCTGAGTCTCCGGCCCACCGCTGCAGCAACCTTCACAGCGCTGCTCCTCCCACCCCCTGCTAGAACCGCGCTGACCACCAGCCAAGATCAATGAACATTTACTCCTCTTTTCTTCAAAGAGATAAAAGCCAAAGGAAGAGACACAGACGGTGAGAAACCACCCAGAACATCCATGGGGCTGGCTCAGGACCGCTCGCTGCCTTCTTAAGTCTGACATCGCACAAGGTTGGCCGCAGCTCCACAGTCCCTCTGACAACAGGAAACCTGCAAAGATTAAAACCACCGTTGAGTGATTTCCCAAAAAAAATCAAATCAAATAATTCCATTCATAATTGAGGTGCAAGGCTACAATGGGATTTCATGCCATGAGGCTCTGAATAGAAAGCATGATACAGATTTGATGGAATCAACAGCACTGGAGTCAGCAACAGCTGGGATTAAATACATCCTGCTCTCTGGCCAGTCAGATTGACTGACAGTCAGAATCCATGTTGCTCTGAGTGCTGCAGCTCATCCCTCTGGCATACTGCCTGCCTTCCCTGTACTTCTCTGGTGCATCCAAGGGAATTCTACCTGTGTGCTTTGTTTTTTTGCCCTTAATACCCCTCTGCAATCCTTTTCATAGTCCAGGGATTTTATACACAAATCTCACTGGAACATAACTTTGGAGATTAATGTGTTTATGAAAAAAACAATTCTTGCTCTCCTGTGTTATCCATCACTATCTCGGTCATACACACACACACAGAGGACTGTCTGTCATGTATCTTTGACTTACAAGCACACACCGCATATTACAATTTGCCATCGACACGTATACACAGAGAAATTGAGTGAGTTATAGTATTGACAACGTCTCAAGGTCAGGAGTAGCCACATCCTCGCGTGTATCCCTCGGTAAACCCTCAGCATGGCAAACAAGCTCCGGGTCAACGGGGCCAGAGACAGGCAGGTTGGCAAGCCGCTGTTCCCGCACTCTTACTTCCAGACACACACACACGGAGAGGAGGAGAGAATGTGCTCTGAAAGTCAAGTGACCAAGGATGTCACAAGAAATCGAAAAAAGCAGGAAGCGAGCTGGAGAGCAAATGGGAGGGTGTTTCAAGAAAAAAAAGAAAGCTGTAAAGGAAGGTGCACTGTACAGCACAGAGGAGGAAGGGGAGCGGAATGCCACAACATTATACCATCATCTCTATTTTGCTCTCCTAACATCTGCTATATGCTACCTCTTCCCTGCTGTTGCACACACATTAGTATGGGCTGACACACCACCACACATATTAGTATGAGCTGTCAGTGGAAGCCCTAACAACTAGCTAGAGAAGGACCAGTTGAATGGTAATGATGGCAAAGGAAGCAGCAACAGTAGTGGCTGTGCTGGCCAACACACTGAAGTGTTATCACTGTGGCTGCACTGTATAATGATGAGGGTTGTTACAAAGCACACATATTTTTCTCTTGTTCTGGCACACACACATACACACACTGGGAGCTGGTCTCAGTCAGTCAAACATAATGAGGCTCCGTGGCGGCATAGCCAGTGGCTGTCCCGTAGTACAGGCTAGGCTGCTATCTTTTTGATGTCCATCTGTTGACATAAGTGACGTCGGGTCGCAGTGGTTGGGTTTGAGGCATGGCCAGAACTGCGGGCTAATGGCAACACTTGAGGACGCTGCGATACCGGGCGCTGCTGTCTTGTCACTCTCCCAGGGGTTAGTGCTGCTGCTAAGAAGGCTGCCTGGAGGAGCTATGGATGAGCTGTTCTCTGCCACGCACTTATCTCTGCTTTCTCCACCACTAAGACACTTACTTTAAGGCTTGCATGCGCGTACTGTGGCACATCACCTCCTCAACCTTAGCTTACAAACTGAGCTTCAGTTCTTCCTCCTGCTCTGAGCAAATGGAGCATTTCAAGTACTTTCCTATGCTGTCTAGCTCCAGCTCCAGCTCCATACATTGTTAGGCTGCTGGGCTCTCGCTGTGGTGATGGCAGAACGCTAATGAAAAGAATACGCCTGTTCTTATGTAGCGAATTAGGATGTCTCTTACTTGTCAGGCCCTTGTTAGATTCTAGATGTGTTTGCACATGTGTGTGTGTGTGTATGTGTCTGTGTGTGTTGGTTAGGAAGGAAAGCAGAGGCACGACAATGATGAATGAGCACCAGAATGGCAGTGTTACGCTTTTGCGTGCGATGATGCCAAGCAGGCAATGATTGTCCCTGTTATTGTTGCAATCAACAAAGAAAACAGTAACCCTCAGGATGAAGAGGAACACACACTCACATGTGTGCACACACGCACACACACATCACAGTCAGGAGGCTATGCTTTTGTGCAATCACTAAAGAGCAAATGCCTCAGAACCTTTGACATGCCTTTCTCCTTTGATTTATCTTAACTAAAGGCACTTTCTTTGTGTCTCCGCTTAATATTTAAGGATGCGGCATGTGTATTCTCCATCCTTCACAGAAAACAATGCATGCTGGTTGAATCATTCATCTGTGGCTCTTCACACTGTCTCTCAAGGCTGAGGCAATTCTTCTGCTGACAAATGGTAGCAGGAAAAGAGGGGCTAAATTCCAATCTGTGCGGATCACTCCTGGGCCAAACTCCCCACTTGAGCAGATTTTCGCAGGTTATACTTTCACAGGTAGCAGCTCACAGCACCACGAACATAAATGTCAGTGTTCTCACTCGTACCGAACTTTATTGAGTGCACTTATCTGCCACCCTCAGGCTAGAGTATCTTGGCGAAAATGACTCGCCTTCCCTGCACAGCGCCCTTCATGTGTCCTTTCTTACTGTCTGGAATTTACCTGAGGTGTAAGAAAGATGGAGCAAAAGTGCAAAGAGAGAGGCAAGAGCTATCAAAACAGGAATATAGGATATTAGAAATACAAATATAGGGAGCAGAGACTATAACTGTAAATGTTGCAGGAATGTGTTGGTGGCATATAGGGGAACGGCATTAGAGGAAGAAAGATAGGGTCTTGTCACCTTAATTAGCCAGGGTAAGGGAGTGTAACCTTGATCACACGCTAGCGCCAACGCTTAATGAGTGCTATGATTGCTTTGCAGGGGTATATGTCGGCGCGTATTGCTTTTAGATGGCGGAACAGGGTGGGGTGTGGTGGATTCCGCAAAGGCGAAGACCTGGGAAGAAAAGCAACCCGAGCTCCCCTGGTACACACTTGAAACGATCTCTTTCCATTTGGGTTTAAACTCCAGGGACTTGGCAATAAGATGGGGAATAGGAGGAAGGGGGCGTCGATTAGGAAGGCTGCAAGTCAGCAGGATTTCCGTGCCCTGCTATTTTTTTTTAACCGCCTCTTTCTCTCTCTCCTTTTGTGGGAATAAACACATTTCAAAGGAAGAGCTCGATCCCTCTCATCGGAGAGTGCATGTGCTTCACAAGCTGGAAGACAGAACAGTTTCAAGGGTGTGTGTTGCGTAAGTGAACTTTATGGGCATGTGTGCGCGCGCTCGACCCGCGTATTCCTTCCCATCGAGATTTTCTTGACGAGTAAATAACTGGATTGATTTTCCAAAGGTCTCTGAAAGACTGACCCATAGACAGGTGTTCTTGACATCTTATTTTGCGAGACTTTGACAAATCTGAAGAGGTGGGGTTGTATCGATTCCAGGAGGTGAGACAATAGTTCATAATCATCACTAACATGAAGAAATTTCCATGAGAGGATTTCTGGATGGCCAATCAATCAATTCTGGTGTGCACACAAGTTCCACAGTGGGCTCTACATCTTCCAAATATTCAGTTCAGCTAAAACCTACTTACCTCTTCCACTGTCACCCTGTTAACCTACTCCCGTTTGCCCTTTCATCCCTCCCCCTTTCCTCTTCGCCAGTGGCTACCCAGACCAGCCCCTGCCCTCTCCATTTTCTCCTCTCTCCACTTAATTAACCCATTGATCAGGACGCTCATAAATTTGTCCTCTGGAGAGGCCCTCATCGAGCACTCGTCCTCCTCTCTGTCACATCCCTCACCCACTGCCGTCCTTTCATTGGCCGTGCTGTTACAAACAAGGTCCCTGGGCCATCCTAAGCCTCAGTTGTGTCATCCTCTGAAGCCAAATATATTTTTCAAAAATTCTAGAGGATTCAGATGCTCATAGATTTCGAACACGCTGGCGAAAGCCGGAGAGCGTTGAAAGAGAGAATTAAGGCAAGTCGGGAGCAGGGAGTTGGGTAGAGGTCAATGCTGCTCTTGTACAACCCCTCAATTCATTAGACTCACATAACTCAACCTTTTCATGGCACCCCCCTTGTGTCTGTAGATGTTTCCCCCCTTCCTTCCGTCTTTCCCTCTCCCTCTCTCGCTCTGTGTCTGACCTGTTCTCCGGAGCAGGGTTCTGGGTGCCTGTTCAGAGATTTGCCCAATTAGGAAGAGCTCAGGGATCATTATGGAAGGAGGCCTCTAGCACCCCCCACCCCGCTCTCAGCACCCTCTTGCCGATTTCTTCCGTTTCCGTCCTTCCTCTTTTTCCTGTTTACATCACTTGAACCCGCTTAACAAGTTCTGCCCTGTCTCCATCCTTCACCACAACCACTTTCATTGTCCTCGCTTTTCATTTAGCCCCTTCACTCCTCTTATTATTACCAGACTTCCCTTCTTCCCTGTTTCTCCCTGAATCTGCTGGTTGTCATCTTTTTGGCAGCCCTTGCTGTTCGCACACTGCACTTAAATCCTCTTCACCCTTAGCCTCTCTCATGGCTGTAATGTTTCATCCCAACCTCGCTCCACCCTTTGCCCTCCATCTTGCTTTTTTCCCCCGCCTAACGGAGTGTTTAAGAGAACTAAATGGATCGGAACCAGGAACATATGCCTGCCATGGTCCAATTCAGGGTGGGTGGACTTTTGATTTAGAGGCCTGGCTCACGGGGACATGATTCATTCATATCCCAAGGTGTCCTGCTTGGGCCACAGTCAGGGACGGGAAATTTCACCAAGCCAAAAGCTTTGCTTGTTCTTGTGGAGGTCAGTTAAAGACAGAATGCTTTAACAAACTGCAGAGGGCAATGCATACAGGAGAGAAGTATTTCCTGTTCAGAGTGAGGTGACAAGAAGTTTGTCACAGTGCAGCTCATAATGAGGTAGGGCCTGGGTGGCACAGAGGAAATATACTTACCCTCTACCACAGAGAGCAGGGTTTGCTCCTCGGCAGTGGTGCAGCCGAGGAGCGATGCCGGGTGCTTCATCAACACCTCTGGCAGGTGCCCGCTGGGAGAGAAGCCAGTCAGGGATCATATCGTTGCTGCACAGCGGCAGTGGCTCCACAAGGGCCTTTGTGGAGTGGATGGAACCTCACAGTGTCAACCTTGGGGCGAGGTATGTCCATGTTGGTAAAACTCTCCACTCGCAGGTGAAAAGAATAAGGAGTGGCAGCGGCAGAGAGTTGTTGTCTTTGTTGTCTTAGCACTCCGGCTGTATATTGCAGAGCTGCTGACTCCTGTAAGCCTCTGTGTGCTGACGGCTCAGCCTGTCATGCACATGCACACACGCAAGGACACACACATGCAGGTTTACTGGCCTCAGGCGTATTTCACTATGGCTGTCACTTCACTTTACATAAGAGTAAATATGTTTTAGGGAATAATCTGATCTCCCAAGTGCCCTCTCTAGCTCACGCGTCTTCTCTGTACAACAGTTTATAATGCTATTACATTCATTCTTGTCAAAGCCTTCAAGGTCAGTCACGACAGACAGGGATTTAGAGTCAGAGAACAAGTTAAACATTGTGGTTTTAGGTATTAGAGTAAAATGGTTCCCAAGGGGTCTACAAGTCAAGGTCAGTGATAACACTAACACATTGGGCTGGTTTGGGAGGGTGGCAGGGTATTAAACACCACCCAAACTTTGTCCCTGGAGTGACGGAGTGTAGAGATCAGCACACCTGGCAGCTCTGTAGTCAGCATGTTTTTATGCATGACACTGTTAAGTAATCATTTTACAGTTATTATTTACAAAGTCGCTGTAACATTGTGAATTAACTTTGACCCTAATGTTTTCATCACCTCCGTAATTTCTGTTTCCATAGAAACACATTATTCTATACCAGTGCGCAGCTCGGCAGATAGGAGACCCATTCAGTACACAACATTCAGCTAATTAAACATCTTGTTTCATTTCCAGACCACATAAAAGAAGTTTTATTAGTTTAATTATAGTGTATAGTTAAATGTGATAGTAGTTGTAGAAATAGTAAGGTGAGATCCACCTGTCTTCTAGTTGAACATTCAGTCAGCCTGTAAAGGGTGAGATAACATTTCCTATTTTACAGTGTGAAGGGTTCAGACACAAACAAACACCACTAGACAAGGATGAAAACTGTATTGAACCTCAATCTTAGTCATTACTTTTTTCACTCATTCCGATTGATCAACAAAGCATGAACAGTTAATTAAATTGGGATTATTTATGCATGCTTGGGAAAATTTGAATTAATTAAGCGTTCTCTATGAAGGACATTACAGAAAGCACACTGAACCGTCACCTTTGTAAAGCCCCAAGACCTCACATAATGAACCTTTGTACTGTACACCACTAGAAGATGCACTTAAAGAGCTTATCTGAAATAAGACTGTATTTAACATGTGAGCAATGGAGTACCTTGTAAGATCAGGCTTCAAGACGCATGAGTCCTTTGAAAACCCTGCCCCTTCTTCCAGTGTACCTTAATCCCTACCATTATCCTCAATCTGGAAGCAGGGAAGTGGTGGTAAATTATGACTTAGAGTCAGTCATCACCGTAAAGCTCTGCTCGGCTGACGCCAGCCTCACAAACTCAGCTGTAAGTGCCCAGCATCAGACCAAGGGGAAAGGCTTTTTTATGTTATTTTATTTTCAACACATCTGAGAGTATTCACTCACTACCTCAGGAGCATTTGTGTGTGTGTGAATGCAAATCTTTTTTTCTTCTTCTGCTGGACAGCAACAGCAGGGCAGTCCGATAACCACAATTGTTCCTGACTGACTGAGTGATGGTGTTTTCACCATTGGCCAGCCGAGTGCTGAGCCACAGTCTGCTCAGCCGCCCAGCTGCTCAGGAAGGAGGAGGAGTGCTTCCAAAACACTGAACCTCACCTCCATTAAAGCAAATAAACTACTTTCATTACATGCATCATCATTACCAAAGTAGGCAGAGGAATACCTAAACACTAAACTAAAAGATAGACATGAGCAGGCAGAGCAGGAGGGCAGCTCAGATGACGGTCCAGCCACATACACAGTGGGGACCATCTCTCTGTTGTTTTACACTGTGTAACTTTGCAGTTAAATTAACTGAATGGTCATTTGGGTAGATTGAGCCCCCTCGCTGCCACAACACTCCGTTTAAAGTTGGCACGCTGAAACGAAATCAGCATTCTGCCATGTTACCTCAAACTGATGCATGATGGGTGCAGACCCTGGCACAAGCCAGACATCATCATTCACCTGATGGAGGAGCTGGTGCAGGGCTTTTGTCGGCTCTTTGCACCCCATTATGGACGACAAGCGAAGGCCCATCAACATATAAACAGGCTCTCTACTCTGACTGTGAAATGTATGAAAGCAGCCTGGTGAGACCGAAGCAGGGGGAGAAGAAAAAGGGACAGATGTATAGGGAAAGTGAGAGTAATGAGGTCTGTGCTCTGAGCTTTGAATTTGCATTGGTTTGTGTTTGTGTATTCGTGAAACTTGCACGCTCTCTATATTCCAGACAATAAACACACACACACACACTTAGCAATTACTCTTACAAATGCCATAGCTTACAATTACGCCACACACCGCTCTCTGCAGAAATGCTCAGACACGTTTGAACACCAAGTGCTTGTTCAGTCTCAGGCCGCCCGTCGAGAGCGTGCACAGTCTACACACTGGGACAGGGAGCGCACGGGGCGTGAAGACACAAAAATTGCATCCTGTAAGATCATGGTACAGTAAATGTGCGGAGACGCACCAAGCCATACTCACGTAGTCTGCACACATTAAAGTCAGTCGGGCGTGAACGATACTTTCTGCAAGTGTACGGTGAAATTAGCATATACACACACACGAGCACATCGACGCACACAGATGGATGCACTCGATGTAGCGTATTCACCCCACCGTAACACATGTCATCACATACACCTTCGCATGTATTGTGGGTACGGCGGTCTGTTCTCAATGGCTTATAAGTGATACAGTTAAGTGTTGCATCTATTTATCCCTCCGCGGCGTAACTGTCACATCGCTGGCTGGCTGGCTGATCTCCTGCGCGAGCCGCACTGACAGGTTCACAGGCATCACGCCTCGGCACCTCTGTCATCAAGGAGAATATTAGGTTTTCTTCTAAAAGGTCAGCCTAAGTACCCCGCTCTATCAAAACATATCAGTCAGGGCTTCTACCTGATGTGACGCCAAGTGTGATAATACACCACACACACACACGTTAACTCTGGTTGTCTGTGTGCGCTTGGATTTGTCGTCCTTGTTACTGTGCACCCATATCCATCTGTGTTTAAAATGATTATTCTGCAGCAAGGCCTGCGCAATTAATGGAAATATTATCAAAATCACAATATAGTCAATTGTAAGTAGTGGTGCAATCTCGTGATCTGTTTGGATTACTCTCAACTTAAAAAAAAACAACTCAGCTCGTATCAGCAGCTCTACATCGCGCACAAAAACAACAACATTGTTCTTCCTATTAACATGTACTATCAAGCCCCCCCCCACGCTGATCCGAAAATGATCTGATCTGTGACTCAAAACCGTTATCCCATCCGATCCATGAGGTTATTGATCTGTTGCACCCCTAATTGTAACATCTCAATCCCTGGGGCTGCTCTTTAAAGGTCCAGTGTGTAAAATGAGGGAAAGAATCTAGCACTCCGATCCTATTATCTTTCTATAATTCTATTGTTTATTTAGGAACGTGAAACTCTTGAAACGTGCTCTCTGGTTGGCTGGATTTTCCATTCCGTATAAACATGGCGGTGCAAGATGGCGACACTCTCTAACCAAGACCCTTGCTATATATAAAAGAAGAATTATAAGGCTATGTAAACCAAACAGATTTTATTTTATAGCGATTATACACTTATACAAATATATTCATTCGTAGGGTAGTATTCAGATTTTTGCCATTGAACCTTGACAAATATTACACACTGTCCCTTTAATGCTCCAGGCTCCAACAATAAATCACTATATAATTATTATTTTTTATTTTTTACAATGCAAATTAAATGCAAAAATTACAATTCCCACTATAACATTGACTTACTATGTGGCCTTTGACACAAGTGAGCACAGCTCATCCTTCACTTACTGTCAGTCCTGGTTTCTTTTAATGTCGACCAGTCTTCCTCTGACTTATTTTATTGGCCTGAAACTTCCTCCAGCTCTAGGTGACAGTCCAGGCGGTGCTCATGGATCATTTTTATAAAGGTCACATGAGTGGCTCTGGTCTGACTTGGAGACTGCTCTTTGCATCCCAAGCAGTTTTTTTTGTCACATCAACCGAATCCATAGAGGTTGTACCATAATAATGTGTATTTTACATCTTCTTAAAGTAGAACTAGAGTTCTCAGCTCATGCACACAGACGTATATTTACCAGACACACACCGAGACTCAGACTTACTTCTAGATCCATTTCTCCTCCCCTTCTTCAATTTCGCCGGCTCCTTTCAGTGTGGTCTCAGCTTCCAGTTACGTAAGGCCCAAAGCAGGTGTTGCTGAGAGATTGTGTTTTTCAAGCTATTTCTGGGCACAGGTGGACACGCACAGTCAAAGCAACACATCAACGCTCCCCAGATGATCCTGCCACTCGGGCGCCCAGATGTTCCAGTTCTGGCAGGAGTAGACTTGTGTGTGTGTGTGTATGTGTGTGTACTTATAGTATATATGGGTGCATTAGTGTCGCAAACACCTCGCATTGACGTTGCAGAGGGAAAATAATGTGATTCTATCTGCACACATGCTGTCACAAATACATTTATCTGGCTCTTAAACACTGTTGTGACTCCAGTTTAATAGCCTCCGGCTCCGGATATCTGCCTTTTTGCAGTATATAAATTTTGCTCCATCATGCCGAACAACATACATGCTTCTTAACTGCTCTGCTGGGAAGATAAACATCCTATAGGCTACATGCGGCGCAGGAACACTCTCAGTGATAGCAGCACTCGGGCGATAAGAAACAAAATGGGATCCGGAGCGAGACTGGGCCCTGACAATGAGACATTTGGTCAGTAAACATGTATGTGTGTGTACATTTTTGGACACAGGAATGTCGTGCGATGCGGAGATTAGAGGCCTATTCCGATGATAAGGATGGCTTTTAGAGAGCGACGCGTAGCCTGACTGATGCTGCCGCTCCGATGTAAAGGATTATCCCATTACTGAGACCTGGGCATTAGCACTCAGCCACTCACCTCAGGGAATGACAGGCGGACAGAGAAGGGGAGAAAAGGAGGGACATGCGAGATAGAGAAGCAGGATGAAAAAGATGAGGAGGGGTGGCTGAATGAGGAAGAAATGGAAGAGAGAAGTGAAAGTGATGGAAAAAGGAATGAGGAGGAGATAGGCGAGGGGAGGGTGGGGGGGTGGGGGCATAAAAGGAAGGGGTTGAAAGAGCAGGGATGAAGTGAGAGGCTGAGCTTTGCAGCATGGATAGAAATAGAAAGGGGCAAGAAGCTGCAGCAACGGCAAGAGAAACCAAGACAAGACATTACAAGAGGGGGGAAGAAGGGGAAAGCTGGAACACCAGATAAAAGCCGATGATGAAGATTTGATAGTGTGGCTGTGAAAGAGATAGAGAGTGCATTAGGGAACAAAACCATGAATGATGCATCAAAGAAAGGGCTGTTTGAATTATTGGGGCTAGGGCCAGGGTCGCTTGAAAAGAGAATTTTTATAAAAAGGAAAATAGAAAAGGCCGCATGCAACAAAAGAGAAACAGAGGATCAGCATGGACAACAGCAAGACGCAGAAAAGATGGAATGAGAGGAGAAACATGTGAGAGAGGAGTTATTTCTGGACAAGTGTGACAGGGAGAGAGAAAGAGAGAGCGAGAAAAGAAAAAAAAAAGAATAGTGGAGGGATGGATGAAGAAGGTGATGTGTATATGAGAAGAAATGGAAGAGCCAAAGGGAGAAAGGCGAGAGAGCAGAGAACACGGCTGCAGAGGGACGAAGGCTGATGAAAACAGAGGACAGGTCATTATTCTGTCAACCCTCAGTCCCCTGTGGATTGATCCAGTGATCTGACTCGCTACACACTCGTACACACATACACACACACACACACACACGGGGGCAATAGACGTTGAACCTGCATTGATTTGATTGGGGTCCTGTCCGGTCCGATGTTGCCTTGTTGTTTACGAGTTCAGTGTACAGCACATCAGCTCTCTCTCTCTCTCTCACACACACATACACACACATCACAGTCGTATACATCTCGACTCCGGCGTTGCCCTTCAGCGCGTCCACATTGCCAACACAACGGCCCGTCAGCCATACCGTACCTATAAATTTGGGGCTCTTATTTTGTAGAGCTGACAGGTAGCAGGCCTTAGTAGGAACTATAAACCAGTGGCCAAACAAACATAAGATTATAGATATGGTTTATGGAGGTCTCTCACACCAGCATAGCCTTGTCACTGAGCTAACACAAACTATTTATTTTCAAAAAATATACAGCAGCTACACATGGACATGGTCATGAGATAGGTAGCAGCTGGTGGTCTCCATTAAGAATAGCCTGGAGCCCAGGAATACTGAATTTGAAATGATGGATGGCACCAGGCACGGCTGTTTCTTTTTTTTTCTTTTCTTTTGTTGTAAATACACCTCGGATTGTTTCTACAAACCCTGCTTCATCGCCTTTTTATTTGAGAACCTCTCCATAGGTGGTAGAAAAAGAGGAGCAGGACAGGATGTGCTGGAGGTTAGAAATGCAAACTAAGTTTGTTGTGTTGACTTGGATTTGAGTGGGAGACAGCCAGCAGGTAAAAGCGCACAGCATGCTGTCGCTGCTTTTTAGCAACAGTAAGTCAATGCAGCAAATGTGGAAAAAAGAAAACGGGGTTGAAATAACATCTATTTCTCTAGAAATTAAAGTAACAGAAGCTGCCACCCGAACATGAGTGGGAGTTAGGTGAGCTGCGCAGTCACAGAGCACGGAATACTAAATGTCAGTGAGAGATTACATTGTACTTAAAGGAAGAGGCTATAAACATCAAAGACGCTGTCAGATTGATTTTATCATTAGGCTTTCTGCCTGCGACTTTGATCACGGAGCCTTCTGTTCAAACACTTTCTCAACATGTTACTTTGCAGCATCTTTAGATCTAGATGATTTTTTTAAGGTTTTGTAATGAGTTAAATCATAACATATCACATGCTCTTTTTTCTTTATTGAAGAATTTACATACATGCTTCTATTTTCCGATGACAGTTTAGTATTTGGGAACACTCTGAGATGGCAAAGCTACTTTAAAAGAGAAGTTAAAGACCTCACCACATGATCTAGTGCTCCCCAGTTAGAGACGGCCCTCCGTCTCTATGACTGCAGAGGACTTCTAAAACTCTGTTAGACTGACCGCTTTTTCATCAATAGGAAGAGGCCCGGTTCCAAAACTTCCTCTATTTCACATTGATTGAGGCCCCTGTGCTCCTGGGAGCACAGCCTTGGAAATAGTTTTCTGTCTTTGCTCTGATCCGTTTGAAAACAAGCTGCTTGGACATCATGGTGTGGTTTTTATTCTGACCCACAGTGTGCACTCTGGACCTCAGAGGCAGAGGTGTGTGTTCAGTCAGTTCAGCTTGCCTTCGTTTGGACTCCCAGAGCAACAGTCTGATTATTTTTGCAAATGAGATATTTGAGTTTAAAAAGATAGTTCAACATTTTGGCAAATTGGCCCATTGCCATAATCCCTATAGTTTTAGGAGTAGGTTCGTTACCTTTAATTGTCGGTGCAAGCTATTTTTAGAACGGCGGAGCAGAGCAGTGAGCTTCTCAGAGCTACGCTATTGAGGCTAATGGGATTTCTTGGTTTTTCATCATTAAACTCATTAAATACAACCCAACAACTCCAAAATGCTCTGATGGACAAGTTGTGACCTGCACATTCACCACGCTATGAGATAATAACAGAACGTTACGAGACAGAGTTGTTTTCGAGGTAAATGCATAGACTCCTTTCCGAAAAACTCCCCTCAACGGGAACGCGCATCAGCGTTTTTGCATGAATTTACCTTGAAAACAAAAACTCATAATGTTCTGTTATTATATCGTAGTGTGGTGAATGTGGAGGTCACAACACAACTCGTGGCTCTGCTCCACCGTTCTAAAAATAGCTTGCACCGACAACTTACGGTAACAAACCTACTCCTAAAATGATAGGAATTATGGCAAAGGGCCAATTTGCCAACATGTTGAACTATCCCTTTAATTTAATCAGCTTGCAAAAAATGTATATATATATTTTTTTCAATTTGTCATTGTGGGTTACTGAGCGTTGATTGATAGGTAAAACTGGGCCTTTAATATCTAAATGTCCAGTAGAGTGTAACATGGTGTGCTGTGGCAGCATGTGATGTGTGCTGTCAGGTCAGAGGGTGCTGATGACAGAGAGACAAAGAGGACACGCGGCAGATGTCAGACACACACATGTACATGCGTAAAGAGCCGACATGGAGGCGCACACACGTGTGTCATCTGTTTTGTCAGTCCAGTGACTGCCAGGCTGGATGCTGTTGTTTGCCTCCCCCCACCTCCCCCTCCTCTCGCCCCCACTCCCATCCCCGCAATCCGCATCTCCCAACTCTCTGGAAAAATGACAGAGCTTAATTTGTCTCTAAATGATTCCTCCCAGCCAGCTCACATCAGCCAGTGGAGAATTTGTCATGTTTTTTTGCCCAGAGAGCCGGCGAGAGGGAAGGCCTGGGCCAGTCGATACAGAGCTGATGATGCTGAGGAGCCATCGACCAATGGGGCTCATGCAATTAGCGTCATCACTTGTGCCAATCAGCGGATCAATTAAGCCATCTAAGGGAGCGCATAGCGGGCCGTCTCCGGGCGGGGGGTGGGGGGGGGGGGGGGGGGTTTGCAGGGTACAAAACAATCAGATAGTGCCAGGCTGAGATTGAATGGAGAGTGAAAAGAAGGGGGGGGGGTTTGAGTGTGCGAGAGGGAGATGAGCATCACACACACACAGTCTGAACACAAAGCACCACCCCTACTAGCAGCAGCTGTTGCTGAAATGTCAGGAGGCACATGGCCATTTCACCAGCTAACACTCAATGCACATTCTGTCCAATTATCTACCTGGAGTAATATGATGTCAGCTCCGGAGTCTCACTTGTGCCAGAGTATTGGGTGTGTTTTTTTTTTTAATCTACTAATTTCCCAGAAGACAATTTAACTTCCAAACATTCGAGAGTGGAGAGGGGAGACGGTGATATAGGGGAGTTAAATTGCTTTTGGAATAGCTTCTGTTTTTATTTTTTATTTTTTTTACATCAACACGTTTAATGGTGAGACAAACTATAGCGAGATTGCGCCGCGACGGCAAATGTTGCAAAGTGAGCAGGTAATGTAAATGTTATCAAGAAATAAATAGAGACATCAGGCGGAGTGCATGCACCGAATGTGAAAGGCCATATTGAACGTATTAAAGGAAGTGCTTCCCCCTTTCGCTAAAGTGGAACGCATCGAACGCGGAACAAATTTGTGATAACACGGAGCACTCCTTTTTATTACACTGATGTTGTGGTGGGAAAAAAAAAGCTGCAGGGAAGAGTTTTCTTTTTTGTGTCAATGCAGTGAAACAGCAGGTTACACACATACTGCAGTTTGAGGACATTGTATAGACACAGTGTTGGTGATTGTCATGTGCTTTGAGCTTTAAAGTGACTGCAGCGACAGCACTGTGGTGTAAATAAGTGAGAGTGGAGTAAGGAGCCGTGACTGTTCAGAACAGAAAGAAAATGAACATTAGGGCCCACTTCATCAGGTGGGCATGCTTCTTCATAACACTTGTGTATCATCAGTGATATTAATTGTTGTGTTGCTTTACGACTTGCGAGGCTCTTTGTGGCGGTGCTCTATTAGAGTAATTGGGCGACAGGCTTTGTTTATGAGTTTTGGATGAGGCGTCTCCACCGGCTCATCGTCACCGCGGCGCCTGGGAGACCGAATGCCGCTTGCTCCAACAATAACCTCACAATCGATCAAAGAGCTCGGGCATAGAGACAACTCAGAGGGAGGTGGTTATATAAGGATTTAAAAAAAAAAAAAAGCACACGTTTTTACTGAGGACACACAAAAAGTGTGTAATACTCTTCTTGTATCACATTTGACTTTGACAGTTTGGGTCTGATTAAAATCAGGCCAGATAGAACAGATGTCTGTGGATGGCAGCGCAGCGACTGGAGTGCTCTCATGACGGTCTCTTCATTAACCGAAGCTCCGTGGTGCTCCGATCTGGCAACAAAACACACTCGCAGAGGTGGCGGAGCGCCCTGGAGGATGCATGAACACACACAAGACACGTTGTCCTAATGCGCATATAGTGGAAAGGACGCACACGTAACAATACAGACATTAAGACAGAAGACATACACATACAGTAAGACTGTTTATTTATCTCACACATGGGAGATTTGGTTGTGACAGCAGCATTTTACCATATACAATTTGCAATATGCAAATATAGAAATATAAAACAAACATATAAAAGTTTTTTACATTCTGTACATGTGTGCTAAATTATTACGACAGTATATACAGTTATTTACAAGAATATAATCAAAATTATATCTAAAATATCTACATATCTATTATACAACAACTATCAACACTGCAAACATTATCAACAAGGTAGTGACTGAATAGTCACAGGCAGACGCATAATGCTTATATTTATGCCTGTCTTACATAGCAAATTAAGCTCCCCAGCATTCTTACAATAAAGGAACAAACAAACACAAAAGCGAAACTAAACCAGAAAAAGACCACAACCAACAGAGTTAAGAGTAATTAAATATAGGAGTAGAAAAAAAATTATTAAATAACAGAGAGAAAAAGAAAATGGATGGAACAAATTCAGTGTTGAGAGTTGAGAGTAAGGCAGAAAAGAAAGAAACTATTGCATAGATAAAGACCGTAAACTGTAAATACAGCCTGAATAGTGGAATGAAAACCTGGAGGTGTGTGAATAGTGGCAAAAATGGCAGATAGTGCAAGATGATAAGAGTCCAGAGTGCAGGTTATTACAGACATACAGATATTATAATAATAGTGACAACAAATACCACATATACCACGCCTACTAAAAAACACACACACTCCTCGAAAAGAGTTAGAGAGGAAAGGAGTCAAGATGGCCCTGGTTGATTAGGAAGTAGCAGGCGTTTACCTCCTTGTGTAAAGATGATAATGACAGCTGTAGCAGCCCCTCGGCCACAGCGGACCGCCGCTGAGGACCGCTGGAGAGGAGCAGGAGTGGCTGGTGGGTGGAGGTTGGGCTCTTCAGGTTGAAGGGCGCTCAGCAACAGTACCGGGTGAACTTATTGTCAGACGAGCTGGAGGTTGTGGGAGACCGTCCTGGGAAAAGCGCAGGATGGAGAGAGACGACGATGAAAGTGTGATTAAAATCTGATAAGGACGGTTGAGTCGCACTCTACAGCTGCGCTCCTGCTGCCGCCGGCGAGTGGATCGTGCTACGCCACACACTTGATGCTGTATCATGTGGTCGTTAATGAAAGTTTGTGCACAAGTACTGTAGTTTAAAGGAGCACTTCACTCAAGTCGAGTTTACAATACCACTCAGCTTGCGAGAGGGGTTCGTAATGTTTTTTTCTGTAGTGTCTGAGAAAAAAAAGGTACAAGGTCAATGCTACTTCTGCATTAACTTTCGCCTTTTTTTTTTTTTTTACAATGTACAATATTGAATACAATATAGAACTGCCAGTGAACCCCTTTAAGAAAATACCCTGAAGACAAGGCAACTCACTCCCATGACTTCCTTGTCTGATATGTGACTGCATTTAATGAATGGTATTTAAAGGAGACATATTGTGTCCCCTTTCCACAAATTAAAATAGTTCCCAGCTGTCTTAAAGACATGTCTGTGACATGCTTTGGTCAAAATTCCCCAAGGATCAAACATCACAGCTCTTTTCATCCTCTCTAAACAGCCCTGTTCAGAACGGCTGCTTTCAGTGTCTGTCCCTTTAAATGCAAATCAACCACTGCTTGCCTCACCCCTTCTACCGGTCCCAGGTAGGGGTGGGGTTATGAAAATTCGAAAACTAGTTACATCACTGGAAGACAACTGAGGGAACAGCTCATAAAACCACATGGATTTCAATCTAGGGAGCATTTTGGGGGCCAGAAGGCAAGAAAAACACCCACATATATATGTTAAAGAGCCTTCAAAAAGTGATATTTCCATAATATGTCCCCTTTAAGTGTGGGCTGATAGTCTTCTCAAACTGACATCTTTTTGTTCATTATTCAGCCTGACTATTTCTTTATATTATTATCTTCTCTCAGGAAAACTAGGAACAAGTAGGAACAAATACAGTATTATCTCAGTAAGTCGACTTAGAATGACTGTTATAGCTCGGCCTCATCCTCACAGCTCCTCAGCCTCACCAGTCTCTGTGCTGGTCAGTTCCCAATTCAAACGGCTACAGCATCAACACTACACATGTAAGCCTGCGTCGTGTCTGGTTCCTGGCTCCTGCTACAGCAGGACTCACGTGTGCAGGAACTGACAACTGTGTCTGGGCAGGAAGCCCGCCCAGAGCCAGCTGATGGACTGCCTGGTCCTTCAAGGAACAGTGAAACAATAGGGAAATGCAAAAGAAAAATGAGAAAAGCAAATAAATGAATAATTGATATGCAATAGATAAATAAATGTATATTTCAGAGATTTATATAAATTCATAAACTAAATATATGCACAAAAATAAAAATTGAATCATTTATTTATGTTCGGTTATTCTTCCTTAGAGTACATCTCCACAAACTTTTCTTCATTCTTTTATATGGCAATCCTCCCCAAGGTCCCACTATTCCTCTTTTAGAAAAAAGACGTGTTTTGAAACACTTACGCACTTACTGTTGACAAAGAGTTTAGTACGAGACGGCGCACCACGTCCTTCATGTCTCTGTTGTCGTGACAGCCATCCTCTTCCTCCTCCTCTCTCCTACATGGCCGGCCCTCTGTCTCCCCCATGGCTCCCATTTCTCCTGACTCGGCATCTCCTGGCTACATATTACCAGCGGCCCCTGTGTCAGAGCGCGGTGTGGGAGCGAGATAAGCAGATATTAGCCGGCCTTGCCATCAGCAGAATGGACCCGGGGGGGGGGGGGGGTGCGAGGCTTGGCTGGGCATCATTAGGCATTGAAGGGCAGACACCGGCGAGGACAGCTTAGACCTGCTTCTGCCAAAACAAAAAGGTTGAGAAGGAAATTGATTACATGTCACACTGGGCCGACGGTAATCTGATTTCAGAAAACCAATATCTGTAATCACATACATACAAAGGTAATCAGACTAGAGAGAAGAATATTAACCAACAAGTCAAGGTTTTGTTCTGCACAGCATGTCTGATTCTTTTTGATGCTAATGACTCTTGATTCATGATCATAATTGGGTCATAGTGATCAGGCAAAGCATTGTTCAAGAGCCAAATATGCAGTTATCTTGTTAAAGTGAGGTTAAGAAGTTATTTCCCGTGACGTGCGTAAGAATAACAGATGTTTCATCAGTTGTTGAAATAGGTTGTTGGAGTTTACTGCAGATGATCAGATTCTGACATCATCTCAGACGCTTCAAAATGAAGCAGCACACAGGTAAAATTACAGATCAAATGCAGCTGTCGGCAGCATACTGAGTACCTGCACTTCTATAAATAAGTGTTGAAAACACATCTGATATCGAGCGCATTCCAGATTCAACATGTGTAAGGTAACATGCAAACATTTTTTGCGAGACTGTAACTTAGAAGATGACATTGAGCTGTAAAGATAAATATTACTAGACTGTATTTGAAGGAATCATATTAGGTAGCTCGAACATATAAAAAGAACATGTATAGGACCATGTGGTTTCCTCTTTCACCACATCCTGACATACAGCGAGCCAGCGAAACGGCAAAGAAATCTTGTGTGAAGGTGTCCTGATATGCAGCGTGACAATTTTGGCGCAAGTATATTCTATTGGTTCAGAATCCAAACCAATCAAATTATCGAGGGACGTAAACAAACGTCTAGCGCTATTTTTAGATTCCTGGCATTTCCTGGTTGCCGTTTTTGACATCTTGGACTGAACTATTAAAATTAATTTCTCCTAGTCCATGCTTGCCAGTCAGTTGTTCTGCTATAAAGTCCATCTCTTTGTATTGATTTTTGGAGAAAATATGAAAAAATAGAAATTCGATTTTTATTCGAATATCTGTGTTTTTTAAGAGGCGATATTCAAACCTAATTTCTGCCATTCATCAACAGCCCTACTGCTCAACCACCTGATAAACTTACAATAACAATAAGTATGGATGCACCGATCCAACTTTTTCTTTCCCAATGCCGATACTGATACCTGGGCTTAGGGTATCGGCTGATAACGATACCATTGTTCCCTTCAGACTTGACTTTAACATTACTCTCATAACTTTGTATAACGTTGCTCTATGTATGTTGTCTACCAGCATCTGTCATGTAGCACCTGTCATAATCATAGAATTGAAGTGAATAGATCGGTGTCATGGATCAGATCCATTATCAGATACCAGATTTAGCAATTTAGTCATCTGGCCGTTATAAGATGAGGATATATGAGTTGCAGACTCCTAGAGCAGTATTTAATCTGGAAAAGATGTTTATTCATGTTTATTGATGGATTGGATGTTTTCTATTGACTTTTGAAACTGTTTATTCAAAATAAGAAGTTAATCAGAATAAGAACTGCTGGCTGTAGTGCCGTATGCATGTAAACACACTCATTACTCTTCGGAAAGTCGGCGCTGGTGGATAAAATAGACTCTGCTCTCTGGTCAGCTGGCAGGGAGCCACTCTGAGTGGCACCATGTTGCTCTGCACTTCCTTCATCACTCTATCCCTCCATCTCTGCCTGTCCTCAATCACCTCTCCGCCTCACACCGCCGCACTCTCCCCTCTGTGTTTTGAGAGTGGTGTGTTCAAACCCAAAAAATTCTCAAGTGGAGAGGCTGATTATTCCAATCAGACTATTGACTCATCACACAGACACACACACACACACACACACACACACACACACGTGCGCACACACCACAAAGATAAATAGAGAGACTGACTCACGGATATGCACACATCAAATACAGAGACACACACACGGTGATATACAAACAGCAGAAACACACACACCGTGGTGACACAAAGACCACCGTCTGTCACGCATACACATAGAGCCACACACACACACGCACACGTTTAATTTAAATCATCTCTGCACCCGTGTACATCCCTACACTCCACTTTTAATAGACCTCTGCCTCTTTATGGCTTTCCGCCTCCTAAACCCATCAATCCTCTCCTCCTCTCTCTCTCTCTCCCTCTCCCTCTATGTCTCTCTGTCATATCTGATCGGAGCTGTGACGCAAACCGCCTCTCTCATCCAGCCTCGGTCTCAGCCCGCTTTATCTCGGCCCGTTTTCTGACCGACTGCAATCATTTTGTCCTTTTTGTTTTACCCCCAGTTCAGTTTTTTTTCTTCCTTCCTTCCCCCTGCTCTTTGTGCCGCCTCTCTCTCTCCTCCCCTCCTCTCCTCTCCTCTCACGCTCTCCCTCTGTTTTCCCTTTTCTGCTCTGCTGCTAAGAAGGCTGGAGCCAATGCAGCAGTGCATGTGGAGAGGGATTAGATAAAAAAAAAAGAGAGAGAAGAGAGAGAAAGATGAGTGGAAAGTGAGTCAGAGAAAGAGACCAAGGACAGCAAACAGAAGGAGACGGATCGACTCGGAGGCTGTAAATGAGTGTTGGGGAGGGAGGAGGGAAGGATTGTTGGAGTGGACAAGGACATACGCAGCACGACTCCCGCTGCCGTAAAGATATTGATGTGTATCACATCTCTTCATTCTTTATTTCACTAATTATAGCTCTGAAACTTTAGCCAAGCATGTGAAGAACCTGAGCAGAATGTTACCACAAAGGCAGTAATGAGTTCCTTTTGATCTGTCATGTCATTAGAAATCAGTTGAACAATTAAATATTAAACTTGTAAATAAATCAACTCAAAAATCAGCTCTGATGAGAAAAGACTGAAATAGAAAGAGTTTTTGTAAAGTTGCCGCTCATGCGATCGATCACATTTAAAGCCGGAATATGAAACCTGTGAAAGCATAAATACCACAGTCTTTTGTTCTTCACGCAAAAAGGAAAAGTGAAATCCTAAGCAATAAAATGCACCATTTGTCAGCTTAGTGGACTCAGAGGATTTGCTGTTAGAGCTCTAATTGGCCTGGTTTAACCGCTAACTTATGGAGGCTAATATAAGCTAATGTTAGCAAACTTCAGATAAATCACGCTGTTTAAATGACACCACTGTGTTAGCTTTCTACAGAGTTTTATTTTTTCACATTCTATCACCATAATTGTCTCTTGTGGCTAAGTTATGTAGACTTCCTTTAAAGTTACAGATCCATTTGCTTTCATTCAAATTAATTACATATTTCAGACAACAACAAGCATGGGGGCGTCCCGATGGCTGACCAGTCAGGGTACATACCATCTGGGCATACTGAGCCCTGAGCAGCAGGTCTCAGGTTCAACTCCCGGCCAGCTGGATCCCTCACTGCACAACCCCCCCCCCCACACACTCTCTCTACTTTCCCCATCATAGAATGATTGTAAAAACATTCCCAACTGTTGTTATGTGTTTTAAGTACATCTCTTTATTACTGGGCTGTAATGAAGTTTGCCGGTGCTCCGGTACAGAGCAGGGCCAGTGTCTCACCCCACTGGACAGAGCTGAAATTAGCTCAGAGCAAATAAAACAGAGTAAATGAGTGGGAAAGGGATTTAGTGGCGATGCAGCAGAGAGCCAGTAGTTGGCTGGCTCAGCTGGCGCTGAAGGCGGGGGTCCTGGCTCAGGAAGCAGCGGGGCCTGACCGGCACACGGGCACACCTGCACCCTGCCTCCCACAGCCCACCTCCTCGCTCCTCTTAACAACTCCCCGTTCAGTAATCACACTCCCTCACACCGCTCCCCAATAACAACTACTCTCCACCTCCCTCCTCCTGTTATCTGCTCTTCCATACCACCAGGCACCTCGTAACCCCTCACCTCTCCACCCCCCCCTCCTCCTCCTCCCCCATCCTCCCCTCTCAGCTACACCTGGCCTGGTTAGCTGCCGTTAATGACAATCTGAAGGATTTTTGTTCTTCCATTGCACCGCTTGGTCGCAGATCTTGTTGGACCTCACGCTAGTGTACTCGAAAGCCAAGGTCTCAAGGTCTTGGTCTTGTCTCAATCTCAGCCGAGCTTGACTCTGGATTTCTGGATTCAAGACCACATCTGCAGTGACATCTTTTTTTTAACTGCACATGTCTCTTTCTGTCACTTGCTCACTTTGGTTTATGTGATGTAATTCAATAACTTTAAGATAATTTAAAGCCCCAGTATGTAACTTATTTGGCTTTTTATTAGCAAAAATCAAATATTGCTTTCATTAATACGTATTTCACTGAAGTCGAATCACACCCGCATACAAATGAAAGCTTTGTCGTACCTTAGAATGAGTTGTTACATCAATACAATTGATGTTGCATTCAGGTGCAGTCAGGCAGACGGCAAACCAACTGGATGTCATTTTACTCGACGAGAGAAAGACGGTAAAACGTGGGTCAGGTAAACAATACGTCATCACCATGACAACATATTGTCAGGCCTGTATTGTTTTGCCTCGTGCTGGCGGACCACTTGTTTACATAGACGCTTGTTTATCCTGTCACATGCAGCGTCTGTTGTCTGCCTGACGTCTGCCCCATTTCACGTGAATGCAACATCAAGAATACGTTCTGATATGCAACTGCACCACTAGAAATTATTAGGGAATTCCTACATATTATACCTTTAAGATAATTAAAATTGTTCTACAAAAGTATTTGCTTGTGTAACCAACTGAAAAACTTGGTTGCACCAGTGTCAACAGTGGGAGGAGACTTCAGCAGGTTCGGTGCTGTGTTCTTCTATTCAATCAAAGCTTTGTTTCCATTAAATATGGTTTATATTTTATATCAAATTATCTTTTTCTCAATAGCTGAGAAATAATATAAATATCAAATCACATGATTATTATGAGTACTGGTACTGAATAGAGTTATGGTCTTGAAAATGGTCTTGGAATGGGTTTGGTTTGGTCTTGGACTTGGTCTTGCACTCCCTTGATCTTGGTCTTGACTCAGTCTTGACCCTCTCAAAATCCCAGTCTTGTCTCGGTCTTGGTATACTCTGGTCTTGGTTTTGACTCGGTCTCGGGGCAGGTGGTCTTGACTACACCACTACGTCTTCCTTTCCATCACAGGTTCCACTCTGAATCTTTTTCCAAGTTAGCGAACAAATCAGATCCATGAATATTTCACTCGAATGAATCCAACACCCCCACCAGTGATGTCACACACTGGTGTCCCCAGTAGAGCCCAGTGAAGTTTAATATGTTTGATGATTAAATCATGAATCGACAATATGAGACAGGCATTTTTGATGTATGAGGCAAGGTTGACCATGAGAGGGAATTTTAACTAAATTAATCACGACTGCTGTCCTGCTCTGCCAACAGCTTGAGCTTACTGTAACACACAACACCAGTTTAGTATTAGGCTGAAAAACAAAATGGGTCTCACTGGGTTTCTATTGGATGCAGTGAGTCAGACTCCTCCGTACACTGGCCTCAGTTCATGTGTTAGTCATGTGCTGCAGACTCGGGCTGCGGTGATACATAATATATTTTTAAAAAGACAACAAAACACTTAGTAGCAAGACAACAAGGTGAAAATAATCAAAATAAAATGCAAACAGTGTTTTCCGTCCTTGTTAGAAAATATACAGCTGCAAAACATGTAAATGAACCATTATATAACATAAAAACAATAAAGGCCGATCTCTAACAATGCTCTTCCAGTTGGTTTTGGCAACAATAACAGATGGATTAGAATTCAGCAACAAAAGCAGGGTCTTCTCTCCTGCTTAATGAAAAAGACAGCTGTGCAAATAACAGTAAAGATGAAAGCGGAGCTGCTCATCTGATCTTTTTCATACAAAACCGTCCTCAAATAATTGAACCGTTGTTTCTGGATTTTACAGAACAGTCCTGTTTTCCACAGGACAGGAATTAACTTGTGGCGGTGCAGCTTGTGACAGATGTGCATGCACAGGCTCATGCAGTTATGTAATCCAGGTTCAATTCCATAGCTGCAATTTACAGACGTCCCCAAAACGCCTCACGTAAAGACCGCTGCTTGACGACAGTTTACCAATAGCGCTTAAACGCCTCGCGTACGGGCTTTCAGCTGACTTCACAGCTCGCTAATGTTCCCTAAACCCCAACATGCAGACTGTTGGCAGACTCTACAGTTTACTAATGTTCCCTAAATGCCTCTCATGTACAGGCTAGCAGTGACAGCAGAGGTGACTGCAGTTCTTCACTCAGCAGCACATGTAAGTCAGACAGGTGTGTGGCCTCATGGGAAACGGCAGGGTCTTCTGCTGCGGCGTAGACCGGCGCTGCGTCTCCTCCAGAGTGGGGGCAGGGATGTGCAGAGAGTGTGAGAGAGGAAAAAAAGGGTTATGTAACACAACATCAAACTATACAACTACCATTTAACAGTTTTGTCTCACCCTGTCATCATTTGAAAATATACTGTATACAGATGTGCCGCCTTGTTACAGATATTTGAATTTTCAAAAGCAGAGCCGTATGAATTATTTACACTGACCATTTTAGATTCTTAACATCGGATTTTACTTTGAGGAGGAGAAAGAATTCCTCTGGATGAAACAGAATGGCACAATGTGAAATGGGAGCAAATAATAGAGAATGGGAATTTGTTGCTGCATGCAGCATGTGTGGAGTATCACCTCGTTGAAATCCATTCTTAAAGGGAATGTCTCTTGATAGGTTGAAGTTTGACCATTTCAGGGAGCGAATGAACCAAGACTGTATCCTCTATTAGAGCAAGAGCAGTTGTGAATATAAGTGGCTTGGGCAGGTTTGTATATGTATATATAGTGGATGTAATTTGAAGTACTGTATTACAAAACCTGTCCGTCAAGCTAAATCAGCCCATCTCTCTCTCACTCTCCTTCTAAGACGCACACACACACACATACACACAGAGGTGTTAAGGTGAACTATGAGGCCTCAGTAATACCTGTGTGCACAGGGGTGTTTCAGTGGAGAGAGGAGCCCTCCTCTGAATAATAAAAGTATATGGACAGAGGTGAGGAATGGAAGAGTGGAGGAGGAAGAGAAGAAGAAGGAGTAGAAAGAAGGGGAGGTAGAGGCTAAAAATAACTCAGAATTGCCAGCCTTTCTGCAAACAGGCTTTTGCGAAGTCACATTTGCCCCAAGCAAAAGATTTGAAGTCTCCTGGAATAATAGATTCACCATGCGCTCTTTCCCTTCTTAGCGTGCCTCTCTCTCTCTCTCCCTCTCTGCAGTAAAGCAGAAGATGAAACAGAGGATATGTTGTTCGTTTAGACACAAGCGTTTTCTCCACCACATTTAATTGAAGACCTGAGATTTGATGATACGTTTTCATCACGGTGGCTGCATAAATGTGACAGTAATGAACCGAAACGCTCCGTGAGCATTTTTAGAAAGATTTTTGGAATAACTGTTTCCAATTTAATGTCAGTATCATCCAAATAAAACCTTCAACCGTGCAGCGGCGGACTATTTTTAGGTGTTATCCTGCAGATACAGTCCCAAATTGGATTTAAACAGTACAGTACAGCTCAGGCTGCTGAGGAACAGTTTGTAATAGTCATTTAGAGACCGAGTAGGACACTGCTAACACTGCTTTGCTTAATGACAATAAACCAGCGTGTTTTGGTATAATATTTCACAGAAAATGAATTTATTGCTATTAATCAAGTGCACAGAAAACACATTTAGTTCAGTCACTCTAGAGGGAATCTGCGATAAGTTCCATCCCCAGTGTTGAGGAATAATTTGAGGCATATATCAAGATAAAATATTCAGCAAATGTGAATGCTGAAAAATAAGTGGAGAGGAGCAAGAAAAGAGTAAGACTCACTGCGAACTGATTTCCTGTTGGGACTCTGTCTCGCGGCTCCTCTCCGTCCACAGCGAGGACAGCCCAGAGACAGGGGTCAGACTCAGCAGCAAGAAAGAGCACCCTGAGGCGAGCAGGGATACAGTGTATCGCTGCAGGACAATCCAGCAGATGCTCGCTGATATGGGTCTTGAAAGGTTAAGGAACATCCTGCTGGCTAAATAATTGATTGCAGAGATTTAAAATGAGGATTTGAAAGCAAGGGGAGGTTATTTAAGTCTTCAGATGACAGCAGTCACATCCTTACTCTGTGGATTTAACCACCACTCTGGGCCTCTTCTCCACTGGTAACCAGGGCTGTAATCAAACAAATAATTGTGATTGACAATTTAATTGTATTTTTCTGATCATTTTATGCCACTATAATAGTATAAGCCTACATAGTTTGATAACACTTATGAAGAAGAAGAGACATTTGTTTGCTTTGCGACTAAATCCATGATGCTGATGTCAATAGATGCTCACTGAAACGCGGTCATCAAATATTAGAAATGAAGCTCCTAAAGATAAATAGTTTGTGGCTCTCCACTTGTGTCATTAAACCGAAGAAGAATGTGTGAATATGGAGGAGCGCTTGCAAGATGGTGTTTTCTTTATTTCTTATTTATCACTTTTTTTTTCTTTTTTCTTTCTGCTTGTTGCAAAGACAATTGAGACATTCTATTCTAAGAAGTTGGCACAACATGATGATGTCATTAAAAGAGGGCCGTCAAACCTCCAACTGTGGTAAACAACATGGAAGTAGTGATGGATGGAAACATGACATTTCTGTTAGTTTCATCCAGCTGTTGTTGTACAGATGAATGGAAACAATTTGAACAATAATGCAGGACCCCCTCGAAAATGAGATGATTCATCTCAAGGGGCTATCCTGAATAAATAAATTCAAATTCAAATTCAAATGTGATCAGGCGATCATGTAGTAATTGTGACAGGCCTACTGGTAACACAGTATGAATGAACAGTCGACTCAGCTTGTATGGGTTAGAAAGAAAACATGACGCTAATGTCATAAACTCCGCATCTGCTCTGTTTTTATTTTATATCCTACATTATAGGATGTATTTAAGTTGACCTTGTGTGGTTTCACTGCTGCACTACCAATTGCCATCAAGTCATTTTCTCTGTTTACAGTGACTGCAGGTCTGTATAACAGACAAGCAGCGTTTATCTCAGGTTTATTTGATTGGGAGGGTCTGCACAAATATCATTTTAGTGCAATAATTAGATAAGTTGTTACAGCAGCAAGAAGAACAGCCGTGGACTGAGTGAAATAACAGTGACATCATATTCCAGTATGATCTCATTACAGGGATAGTTCAACATTTTTGGCAAATTGGCCCATTCCCTGCACACCTGCATATTCACCACGCTATGAAATAAATAATAATGGAACGTTACGAGACAGAGTTGTTTTCGAGGCAAATGCAGAGACTGCTTGCTGAAAAACTGTCCCCGACAGGAACGTGCATCAGCGGTTCTGCATTACCTCAAAAACAACTCTGTCTCGTCACGTTCCGTTATTATCTCATAGCGTGGTGAATGTGCAGGTCACAACTTGTCCACCAGAGCGTTGTGGAGTTGTTGGATTGTGTATTTGATGAGTTTGATGAGGGAAACCAAGAAATCCCATGAGCCTCCGTAGTGTAGCTCTGAGCAGCTCACGGCTCTGCTCCGCCGTTCTAAAAATAGCTTGCACCGACAATTAAAGGTAACAAACCTACTCCTAAAACTATAGGGATTATGGCAATGGGCCTATTTGCCAAAATGTTGAACTATCCCTTTAAGAATATTCCTATATATGAATGTTTGCTACTTCATATAGAGTGTGTCTGATGACATCACTCACAGTCGTCTGCTCCTGGGTGTGGGTCCAGCCTGCAGTTCCACTAGCATAACACAGTATAATGATAGAAGAGCGTTCTCCTTATGCCACAACTGGGGCTATTATGTAAGCCCTGTCTTCTTCTGAGTCTGAAGCTCTCATCATCCACTCGCCCTCTCCTTCTCTTCTCTCCTCATTTTTCTTTTCTTTTTTCTTTCAAATAATCAGCTACAGACCGCTTCATCTCTGGAACGCCGTAACACCTGAATGGATTGCTTTGCGTGTTTCATCCCTGGTGCGTGATGAAAAGGCAGGCAGGCGGCGGCCGACTAAGCCAGTCAAGAAGAAAAAGTGTCTAATGGCTAATGTGGTACCTGCAAAACAGCCTGATGATCATCATGCACTCACACGAACGGGACCACATTAAATTTTAACACACACACACTCACACAAAAAGTGGCGGAACATTTTGGAGCAGTAAAAACCAAATGACTAAGGGACTGTTCGTTATTTATCATCAGTGCCACCGGAGGGATTCACGGGACTTTTTTTTTTTTTTTACATGACCCCCCTGTCGGAGTCAGTAAATTTTAACATGACCCTGCATTAAGCCTTATCAAAAGATACATGACCCCCCCAGCCATCGACACGATCGCATCACGTAGCGCGTGACACTACATTATTTCATTTTGACAACCATGTGTGCAACACCTTCTCATCACAATGCCATTTATCAGCTGTTATTAAAATCCAACTCATCAATAACAGAATCGCGATTTTGGACCAGCTCACATTACACAACAAGCCATTAACAATTAATCCACACTCAAACCGAAGCAACAATAATGTGAACTGCACTCAACAACGTATTATTACAAGGTTTACAACAGATATGACAGACAACTGTGTGTGTGTGTGTGTGTGTGTGTGTGTGTGTGTGTGTGTGTGTTGTGTGTGTGTGTTGTGTGTGTGTGTGTGTGTGTGTGTGTGTGTGTGTGTGTGTGTGTGTGTGTGTGTGTGTGTGTGTGTGTGTGTGTGTGTGTGTGTGTGTGTGTTAAGAAAGAGAGGGAAAGAGAGAGAGAGAAAGTACGTAAAACCAGCTAGCTGTTAGCTACCGTAGCTCAGGCGTCGGTCTCCCGTCAGGTAAAAGCTGCCGTTTATTCCTCAAATGAAGCTCATGAAGTTGTCCTCTCCGGTACAGTTATCCATCACTGCTGTTGAATTAGCCGCTAAACTGCTGGACGCTAAAACCGAGGGGGCGTCTGTTTGTTTACAATTCACGAAAGCAACGTGAACGTACGTGCTGCTCAGACTATGTAGAGTTACGCAATGAGGCAGGCAGGCAGCGTAGCCTCTGTACGGTACTGAAGTTAAACTCACTCACCCATAAAAGACGTGCTAAGCCGCGGGCGAAACCCTTATTGAGTTCTTGGTGAAGCGGTTAGCATCTTCGCCTGCGGTGCGGGAGACTCGGGTTCGAACCCCACTCAGGGCAGATCAGAACAATATAAAATAACGTTGTGATTTAGGGGCCGTTACTCTCATTGTCATCAGTGCTTGCAGCTTTGAAATGTCCCGTTTTTGTTTTGTTTTTTTGCGAGCATTGCAGTGTCCTCCAGACAAAATGTTGAATGACCCCCCCTCGCTGACCTTTTTTTTTTAGTGGACCCACCCCTCAACAAAGAATATTATGACATGACCCCCCCCCATTTTCCTCCGGTGGCCCATTCCATAAATAACGAACGGTCCCTAACTGGCACGTTTTGAAGGAGCAATCGTGAAGCGTGCACTCAGGAGACAGATCCATGAGTACTTTTCTGTTGCCGAGCCACATCTCAGAAACTCTTGTCCCCGGCCGTCTGGTGAAATAATGTGATTGGACGTTCAGTCAGGGAGCAGGGGACCCCTTTCTGGAGCACAGTAGCAGAGCCATGGCCCCAGTCTGTCTGATAGATGCTCGGCAAGTGCCAAAGGTCACCGTACAGATGAAATCACGCTGGCAGATGTGGGTGGGTGTTCAGCCCGGACACACATAGACATAATGGTTTAAAAAGAAGCTTGAGGTTATTGTACTAATAATAAATCCTCATTGTAACCTTAACTCAACCCTAATTAAGAAGCATTTAAACTATTTATTACCCAATGCAGCTGAAGTACAAATTGGGGTCACTAAGTCTAAAATGAGGCACTTGTGAAACGGTGCCTGTGACAGAAGTACCTAAAAATATACACACAGTTACACACAAGCCTGCATATAAACAACAGAACAATACACACACACACATATACACACTCTCTCTCGCTCCCTCTTTCTGTCCCTTGATTCCAATCCTCCTCTATCCCCAGTATGCGCCAGCTAGTTCGTGCTTGGGTAACAAAAGTAAAATCAAAGTGTTGTGTGAAATATGGCTGGGATTCATTATTAGGTGAAGGCTTTGTTTTCCCTGGCATGCATGCAGACTGGGGGATTTAAGCCTCCCTATTGGAAAGCATACAGATTAGCCAGGAGGGGAAGCAGCCGCTGCACGCTGCTTTTCAAATTTGTAGCATGGTCAACTCTGAGGCTGCCTATGTGCGGGGGGGGGGGGGGGGGGGGTGAATAACATTTGATAGCTTTCCGCACGGCTCCTGGTGAGCGAAGGAACAGTGAGGAGAAATATAAAAAAAACATTAAGAATACAAGGACCCTGCACCGAGGCTGCTGAAAGATGTTCTTGGAATGAAGATTGTAAACAAACCAACAAAGACAAAAAAAGGATAATCAAGTCCAGGTGATTTAGAATAAAGATTTCACTAAAATACACAGTTTTTCTCTTTAATTTGCTGTCACCTCTGTGGCTTTTAATTCAAACAGGCATAAAGGCAAAATATAATAAACTCCCCAGTTATTGTCATTATCCCGTCCCAGTTCGCTGCACTTGATTGGTCCGCTGGAGATGAAAGGAAATTACTCATGCGCGCTAACGTGGATGAAAGATGCTTTTTGAGACATCCGCCTCTCTATTTTTACCCACTGTATATCTGCGCATGCATATGTGGCAAAAAGGAACCCCTAGCTCAAGGGCATACAACTAGGGACATGTTGAACATGCACTTAGACATGCTAAGTGCTAGCATGCTAGCACGGGTGCGCGCACACATACGCATTGTGCACGCCTGCACTCAGGGTGGCTTCTGTGGGGCAAGGCTGTGCCGTCCTGTCATCTTTTATTCAGAGCAGCTCTATATGTCTATTTTCAGCCCTGCATTAGTTTGTATAGATAAGCCGCTCTCCAGCAATGGGATTTAGGAGAATGGGATCATTTTTGCAAAAATGTTCTCCTTCACTGCCCCTTTCACTCTTGTAAACACACACATACGTACACACACATGCGATACACACATTCTGTGTAAATTGCACATCACTGTAGCCACTCTGCATATTCATAGAGGTGCTTTGTGCCAAAGCTGTGGCAGCATTCCACATCTAACAGCAGGGTGACACAGTCATTTAAATACTGCTCTCCCTTACTGCACTACACTCTGCTTTGTGCCTACATCAATTTACTATATATAGACATGCAATGAGCATTTAACGTCATGTGGAGGCAGACAGACTTTGGGAGGCGGGGAGGGGAAGAGGACGTAAAGAGGGGGGATCGGAGGAGGTTTCCTAAATCCTGCTAGGATGAGAGAGCACAAGGTCACACAAGTGGCAGTGACTGAGGGAGGGGGGGCAGGAGTAGCCACAGCCCCTATTGTAGCCTCGATGGATGACTCAGCGGTGGGAACCTGAATAATTAGAGCCATGCTCTGGGTCCCTGCCATCATTAGATTGGTGCACATATTAAATATTCAATGAGACATTTTGGGCAGACGTGTAAGAGAGCAGGCGAAAGGGCAGCTTTGCTGGAGGACGTGCCGTGGTCACACAAAGATATGTAAACATGTGTGTCTGCTTTGAGGGCTGTTTTCTGCTAGGAGGGGGTATGTGTATGTGCTTGAGTGTGGGTATTTATATGCACATACATGCAAGGCTTGCTGTGGGGAGGGTTATGCTAACAGGAGGATACTAGGGTGAGCTTGACCCCGGTGGTCAAGGACATCAGTGCACTTGAGGAGAATGTGAAGTCTCCCTATCGTAACGACAGCAGCCACCAAAACTTTTAATTACACCTGCAGCAAATATGGACAAAATGGACTAACTACTGATGAGCAACAAATTGTGAGCTTAGAATGTAATTAGACGTCAGCAAACGTGCCAGAGTGGCTGAGACGTTGTTATGGTGGAGATCAAGCCTGTCTTAAGAGGGAAAACAAGGCTAATGGAGCGCCCCCTGGCACTGTAACAGGCCCGGAATAGTTAGAAAAAGAATGTGTGTGTTCGTGTCTCTGATGTGTTGTTATAAATTTGGCTAGAGCTCAGATTGTTTGAGGATCATGATAGGCTCTGAAATCTCCCACTGACTCTGGACCTGACTAATCAAATCTGCACACGACCCCACAGCACCTCTCTAAAGGTTTGGAGAGGTGAGAAAAAGTCAACATCATTATGCAACTAATGTGTTTGGTTGTTATTGTGCAAAAGCAGTGTCATGAGTGTAGGTGTACCTGTGGGCTATCATTTGTTCCAGTGCTTATTTATTCTTTTTTTTTGCTTTAACAACACAGCTACACGCACACAGATGCAAGTGGAGGATAATAAAAGGGGGGGGGGGGGGGGCAGATGGGGTTGCTGAGGCATCTGCCCAGTTGCCCTGTTTAGGAGAAACTGCCCATTAGCCCACATAACCAACAAGATGGCCGCGTTCCTAGGTCACGTCAGGTTTTCTCACGGACGGACCAGATGCTCAATGGATCCAGATCACTGGTGGAGCCATAGAGATGCTTCGGTTCCAGTTTTTAGTTTTCATTTGTGAAATCAGTTCACAGAGCTTCACTGTCACTGCAAATACACATTATATCACATCATCTCAGTAGGTGATGTAACTCTTAATGAGCCCGCTGGGCGAGCGGCCTCTGTTAACTGCTTGAACACAGTCAATATGTTTAAATGGAGCAGTGCATGATGGGTTAATGTGAAACCAAATACAATTAGTGTTCACTTGGCACATGGAATCAATACATATCTATAATAAATTTGCACCACAACAAGTCATTTACTGTTGTAGCTAGTGTAACCTCCTATCTATTTTCTCTGTCTCTTCATACCACACTAATGATGATAATAAATCTGACTTCAGGATCTTTTGGGAGGCTTTTTCAGCCTTTATTATGATAGGTAGGTACAGTTTGCAATGGGCCACAAGTTGGGCTTGAACCCAGGCTGCTGGGATCTGGTACTAAGCCCATGTTGTACAGTCTCTCTAATTAAGCTGAGTTTAAATATAGGATGTGAAATGAATGATTGTTTTGAGCCGTACACTGTGATTATTAACTATGACAGGTGCCCTGGCGAGTCAGATTTATTTCATAATATAGTTGAAAGGTCGGATGTAAAATTTCACAGCATGTAAGTGATGGTGTGTTTGTGTCAGGTATGAAATAAATAAAGGTGGGAGGTTTCATTTTTGCACAGAGGAGCTGGAGTTTTTGTGTTTTAATTCAGCCCTTTCTTGTTGGGTTTAATTATATACAGAAATATATTCATATTGGTGGCACATATTGAGAAAATTAATGCTCTATTAAGATTAAACCAACATCTGTTGAATTTTTCATGCTGTACTCAATACTGTTATTACATTAGGGAAGATGCTGCTTTTCAGTAGTTTGTGCACACTCTGCAGCCTCGCTCTGAGAACTTTGAAAGCAACTTCTAATAACTATATTTCATTGAGGTAGACATAAGCATGACTTTAAAAACAGTTGCAGGAATTAGAAGTTGGTGCACAGACACACACACACACATACAAACACACAGCAATCTTCTAAAGGTTAAATCCTCCCCTTTCTATTTCAGTTTAGTGACATTTTGTTTGTGGATCCACCTCTTTTCGACTCGATGATTAAGATGTGAACATGCTGCAGCGCCTCCTGTAGGCCTGTGTTTTGCAGAGAGTCACACTGGTTGGCACTCAGCTGTGCAGAATAAGCACAGAAAATGAAGGAGAGGACAAATTCCACTCTATTTTCTCCATCAATCCTTCTCGAAAACGACACGCCCGCTGCTCATGGCTGATGCATTGTTACTGTACATTGTGCAGTGGAGCACCATTTGTCTCCATCACCAGATTCCTCTATTATCATTCCAGCTCAGTTACTTTTGGGAACGTTACCAAGCATAACAAATGAATAATACACCATATTCATTACGCAAATAAAATGTGAAATGTGCGCATGCCAAAAGCCTCTATTTACAAATGGCCCTTTGGCTGTGTTTAAAGAGACCAATGGTGCATTTAGCTGAGGAATAATCACAAGCATCAATACTGGCATTGAGACTAATGGCCAGTGGACGTCAACTAACAAATGTTGCAGCGCACTAATTGGGAACAGTTATTGAGAAGTGTCTTCGACTTAAGTTGAAAGGTGAATCTACAGGAGATGTAGAAGACAGCAGGAGACGGTAAACTAATAAAAGATTGGTGGAGAATTTCACTCTGGTTGTGTCTCTGGTTCCCCAAACTGGATTTTAAAGCCTCTATTAACAGCAGCATTGGAATCCTGCAGCCCACCTGCAGAATGTAAAACACTCCGAGGTCCTCAATTTCTCTCCATCACTCCGTCTCCACTATCTACCCTTCCCCAGTCAATAGTCCCAAACTGGATTGACGGCTGTTTATTGCGTTCTTCTTTATGGCCCAAGGCGTGAGTGAGTGAGTTTGCTGCTCTGCAGGGAGAGAGAAAACAGTACAAGATTACACGCTAGTGTTCCACTCCTGGGCCTGGCTCTGTCACAGCTTGCCTCAATCTAATAAACACATGTCTTTATTGATCTAGTCCACACTCCTGCATGTTTTTTTATTTTTTTATTTTTTTCTACTTCCCTCTTCTCCCGTTGTCTCCCGTGAGAGCGTATTTGATCTAGATGCTGTGAAAATAACATGAAAAAAAAGAAGGGTGGACTGTTTTCTCATTAAATATGTGATATGAATGTTAAAGGTCCCATGTTGTAGGAAGTGAGATGGTGATGTTTTGTTTGCTATATAAATACTTTGAAAGAATCAAAGTGCTCAGTCCACAGAGAGACGCACACAACTTGATTTGAAAAGCGGCGAGCCGTCAGGTCACCGCCCTCGCCAGCCGGGACCGGTTCTTGTTGTTGCTGTTTTAATTTGTGACATCACAATGACGACGATCCTTCTGATACCGAGCTAGCAAGCTACAAGACTTGCGCACTACATCATGTACACGGTGTAGGGAACGACGGGAGGAGAATTCAGACGCTACACGGTAATTTTCTGAACGTGGTTGCATCAGCTGATGCGCCAGGTGTTGCTGTGACGGAAGCAGACACGCTGAGAATCATGTAAACAAACCATGGACGTATGAGACAAACCGGACACATAAAAATAAAATAATAAAAACCAGATACTTGCGGGAACATTTGAGGATGTGATTCTGTGTGGTTGTGATTCTCGGACAATAAACTGTTGAAAAATCGGAAGTTTGGTTTGGCCAACTACCGTTGTGTGTCCCGGCCGTGAGCCATAACGCCTCTGTGGCTATTAGCTTAGCTCGTAAGATCGTATTTACTACATAGCCTATTCTACTACAGTTTCTTTAATGCTTTGATTTAATGCTGCCTGTTATTGTTCGGATGCTGCTCGCCCAACCCCTGCTCCTCGGGCGAGGCAAACAGAGCGAAGGCAAATACGTCTGAGGAGTTTTTTGGTAAATTGCCTAAATAAATCGTAGCTAACATGCTAATTAGCTTCCTCTTCTTCTCTGGCAAAACATTGCATTGTGTGATACGGGAGTAGAAAGTAGTGTACATCGCTTGTTGCATTGTGGGTGTTTTGTCATCCACTACATAGTGGATGAAATTAATCGCGGAGAATTTGAACAACACTACAAAATGGCGAACACACTATATAGTGCACTACATCCGTGATAGGGGGCAATTTCGAACACAGCTAGGGAACTAATATATTACAGAAACCAGTGGCTGAAGATTGTTTTGTTGGATATACCTCATACATTTGGAAGTATTTTAGCCGACATTGACAATTTGGCTCATTTCAGTGCTGGCCAATCACAGCCACTATCACTACTGTAGCTACTACCAAACTACAGTCAGCCAGTCACAGAGAGGCTCGTGCAGAGACTGAAACAAAATGCCCTGTCCTTGCTAGAGCTCCAAGCAGCGGCACGAGACAGCAGACGGGTTATATTTAGATGATTTCTAGTACAAATATATCTCTATCTAGACATTGAAGGCTTCAAATAAAACACTGGCAAAATGTAAAATACAGGACCTTTAAGGAACAGCTACAAATATCTCTGTGTGCAGTTGTAGTTGTGTAGGTATGATTATGAAAGTGGCTCACACTCACAAGCGTTCTTCGGTGATACAGGAATATGTTGTGCTTTGTTTCATTTGACGTCATGTTGAGTTATTGTTATTTTAACACAAAAAGCCTGTAAGTTGAACAGCGCTGTGAATGCTGTATCTGTTTGTGTAGCTTCTAGTTCAGTAATGACAGCGAGAGCGTTTGCAGGAGCAGTCAGTTTGAGCAACAACATTATTTTGTTTAATTCATGATTTAAATAATTTACTTGTGTCTATTTAATTCATGATTTCTACGGTGGAGGGTAATACCTAAAATAATTCACTGTGAAAATTGGCTTTATATTAAAAAAAAGGCTTGATCCAAGGCAAAACATGCTTTTTATACTGAATAAGCTTTTTAATGGATAATAGATGGTTGATCATTAGTGTTACTGTTGAAAGGCTCAAGAGGTGGCTGTGTGTTTGTCAAAATGGTTGCCATGACGGCAGGAAAATTCTGTCCTTCTAAGGTGGAGAATTGAGGTTGAGACGGGTGTATTCTTGGACGCGTGTGCAGTTGAGTGTGCAGTGTCCCCTTGACCAGGTGCAGCCGAAGCGAGTGTGCGGTCACTGGTTTGGCATGTCTGCCTCCGTGTGTCCGCTGAACCACAGCGACAGGGAAACAGAGGAGGAAGAGAGTGAACGGAGAGGGAGAAAGAGGAGGGGGGGAAACGGAGGAAGGTTGAGGTACGAGTCACCGGGGGTCGACAGAGGGATGGAGAATGATGAAAGCGGTCAGAGGGAGAGATTTAAGGGTGCAATACGCGACAAGGTGGACCGGGAAGAGAGAAGTAGGACACAAAGCACAGAGGAATTAAAGGGGATGAGACACTGAGAGGACACAGATACTGGAAGAGGGACATCTGAGAAAGTGGTATCTCCCATCTTAAGAGCTTTTTCATTTTCTCTGCCAAAAAAACACACGCATACTTAACACACTGGAGTAAATAAAATGATGTGATTTAATTTTTGGATAAACCCACAATTGATAGGGAAATCTCAATTAAGATAAGGACACACACACACACACACACACACACACACACGCTCACACACGCACGCCCTTGCACTTACCCAGCCTTATCTGTCCCACATGACTACACTCACGCTTAATAATCCATTCCTTCACACTGTTTGCCCTCCTCTGATTTAACAGTCTCTTTATGTACCCCTGTTTGTACGTGTGTGTGTATGTGTGTGTGTGTGTGTGCAGCTGCTGAGTCAGCGGGCCTCGTCATCCAGACAGATAGCGTGGGGGGGCGGGGCTGTGGGATGGCAGCATCCATCATCAACACATGTTGTACACACGTACGCAAAACTGTCACAACGAACAGTGAAAATAACTGACCGTTTAAACACGTGCGCAGGAAGAGATGGATGTTGTTTTTTTTTTGCAAAAACACCATCTGTTTCCAGACATTTTAAAGGGATAGTTCAACATTTTGGCAAATTGGCCTATTGCCATAATCCCTATTGTCTTAGGGGTCGGTTTGTTTCCTTTAATTGTCAGTGCATGTTGTTTTGAGATAGGCGGGGCAGAGACGCGAGCTGCTCAGCTAATGCAACGGAGGCTCACGGTATATAATCATACTAATAACATATGATTATGTAACATTACGACAGCAAATACTCGGAACTACTTGCATTTTTGAAGTCACTCCGCCAAGCAGCCGTGTCTGGAATATAGTTCTGGCTACACATTCACCTCGAAAACAACTCTGTTTTGTAATGTTACATTATTATTTCATGAGGGAAAGGCGAAAGTACTGCATGCCATACAGAGCTCACGTCTCTGCCCCGACGATCTAAGAACAGCTTGCACCGACAATTAAAGGTAATGAACCTACCCCTAAGACTATAGGCAAGGCAAGGCAAGGAATCTTTATTCATATAGCACATTTCATACCAAGGCAGCTCAATGTGCTTTACATAAAGACAAAACATAAAAAAATAGAATAAAGAACAGCATTAAAAAAACAAAAAAACACAGAGTTAAAAGCAGGGGCGAAAAAAAAGTAAAATAAAAGAAAATAGATAAAGTTTAAAGATCTTAAAAAGAGCTTAGCTACAAGCACTTGAAAAGAGAAATGTTTTTAACCTGGATTTAAAAGTGCTTACAGTTGGGGCTGATCTCAGTTCTGCTGGTATTTTGTTCCAGTTGTGAGCAGCATAACAGCTAAATGCTGCTTCACCATGTCTGGTCTGAACTGTGTGCTCCACTATCTGACCTGAGTCAGTAGATCTCAGAGCTCTACTGGGTTTATAATAACATGTCATTCATGTATTCTGGACCTAAACCATTCAGTGAGTTGTAAACCAGTAGCAGAACTTTAAAATCTATTCTGTAGCTGACTGGGAGCAGAGTCCTGCATCGGGTCGGATCCCCGCGGGTATCCGACGGGTACCCCGCAAAAACGGTGTTCAACGGGTGGATAAGCTGTCTTGTGAAAATTCACGGGTCGGGCATGGGCGGAACTCAAATGAACGCGGGTGGGTACGCGGGTGTATGTGTGTAGGCTTACAGAGGAAAACTCACGCGCAGCTGCATGAACCAGCGTAGCAAATCCATTTTTTTTTATCATTCACGGCAACAACAGAGCAGCATCTTGATGTAAATAAACGATCTTTGGCCGCTCGTGTGACCGCTCACAGCTTTCCCTGGAGTTTAGCCTGTCATGGGTTGACTGCTCGGCTTCTGGGTAAGCTACAAACACACCGATGGGATCAATGTAAAGGCTGAAGTGTCCTGCTTTCATTAAAAAAAGAATTACGTCGCTATCATTCTCCGTTCCGGAAATAGCCGCGAAAGAGTAGGGGCTCCCCCCCTCTCTCTCTTTTCTTTTCTTTTTTCTTTTTTCTAAAGAGTACGGCTGTACCTCCGTTATCGCCGGTGATGAGGGCGATCTAACGGGTAGCGGGTCTTAATATTGACGGGCGGGTCGGATCCGGGTTGTAGTCAGAAATAATCACGGGTGACGGGTCGGGACATGGGCTTAAAAACCAACGGGTCGGGCGGGCGCGGGTTTCCAAAATTGGACCCGTGCAGGACTCTGACTGGGAGCCAGTGTAAGAACTGGGGTGATGTGATCTGATCTCTTATAAAACTCCAGCTGAGCTGCAGCTGTTTGATACTTCCAGTCCAGTCAGAAGACCATTACAGTACAGTATTGCAAGTCTATTGGATTATAGGGATTATGGCAATAGGCCAATTTGCCAAAATCTTGAACCATCCCTTTAAAACATTCATGTGCTGCAGCTTCACCTGTGTTATCTGAGGTTGGGGGAGCGAGGAGGGGGGTGGGGGGGTGTCAGTGCTTGTTACAGTTCACTCGGCCCCTGTTGGCTCCTAAACAGTCCAACGGTGACATTTGCACAATTAGCATCCTTATCAAGCTGCCTCAGATCAGTGCTAAGCGTCTGGAGATAAGAGGCCAGAGTCTGTTGCCAAAGCCGGCGCTCCCTCCTGTAGACGAGCCACACTCTCCTGAGCTGTGACCGCGGCAGTCATTTTAAACATCCCCCCCGTCACCGCAGCCATTACACACCTCGTTGGATTAAAAGTAAAGCAGGGAATCACGCGGCGGGCCAATGGTGTGATAAAAGATTGAGGGGTGGGGGGGAAAGGATGTGTAGGAGCATGTGCGTGTACGTCACCCCATGTCTGTGAGGTGCTGAGTGCATCAAAATGTTTTTATGGGTAGTTAAACCACATGCTGCGTGCTGGCTCATTGAGAATAGAAAATGAAAGCCACTAAATCCTGAAACGGTTTGCAAAATGTTTTTCTTTAAAAGAAATTAAATGATTTCCCAAGAGGATCAGAAAATAAAAGCTTGTTTTTTTCCCCCAATTCTCAAATGAATCTCACACAATAAAGAAAGAATATGGATGAATTTAACAATGCGATCACAGTTAGCACTATACTGATATGGCAAAGCTCAGATGATAACATCAGCATGTGTACAGCCACCTCTCTTTTAACTCTGTTTTGGTTGTTTTGTCTAAATTATTGCTGAGCAGGTCGTGTCTCAGAGCCTCTCCTCTAATTGGCTGTCAGCTCTCAAGGTTAGGGTTGTAGGCTACTGTTGATGCTTGGTAAAAACAAATGCAAATGGAAACAAGCCTTGGGCAAACCTGGGTCATCTGTTTGCATCAGGGTGACTAACATAGTGTTGGAGTGTCCAAGTTAAGTGCAGGAGTGAGGGTGCATCGCCTGAGACCGGCTGAGACCGGCTGAGACCAGTATGACTGAGACCAGCAGGGACATCAGGCAGCTGGACACTCCATTTCTGAAATATGCCTTGCTCGGATAGCAGCTATGGATTTTTCATAGCTGTGTCTGTTCATACATGCAGTAGGGGTGGGGGAAAAATTGATACAGCAAATGGCAATATTGTATCGATATACGGACGGCAAGTATGGATCAGAAAAGAAGTTTATCTTGGAAAAAAAGATGTTAACAAAGTTTTCATTTGGAGACATCATCTGAAGTAAAAAAAAATGAATATATCGCAGCATATTTAAATATTGTTTAATATCACAATTATATCGTATTGAGACACAAGTATCATGATCATATGGTATCGCAGGGCCTCAGGTGATTCCCACCTCTTACATGCAGTTCATACAACAGGGCATAATGGGGCATCGATTAGCTCAGTTGGTAGAGCAGCCATGCTGCATGTCATCTCCCTCTCTATGCATCCCCATCTCCTGTCTCTCTCAACTACACTATCAATTAAAGGCAAAAAGGCCAAAAAATATACTTTAAATGGACAACGAGGAGTTTTGGAAAGCTAAGTGTTTTCACACTACATTTCCCATGAGCCTCCGTGCGCATGGCGAAATTCTTGGACCGGCGCAAGATGGACGAAAGCGAAAACATTTGCCAAGAATGTTTTCATTGATCAAGAATGAAAGTCAGATGTTCGAAGACGATCAGATACCGTTGTAGTTCCGACCATAAACAGCGATCCGGCGGGAGACTGAAACTAGGAAATGCTGGATGAGTCGACCACTAATAACAAGAAAGACAAAACAATATATTTATCGAAAATGGAGCCATTAACAAGTGTGGGTAACGTAGATTCATCCACATTAATATGAGACTCTTTTATAACCAAAAGCAAACTCCTCGTGGTCTCTTTAAAAAAAAGAAAAGAAAAAGGTCATAATGTAGCTGCAGCCCAAGTAGAACTCATAACCCCTAGTAACACCAATGACAAAAACAGGATATTAAATACAATAAGGTTGGCTTTAGGGCTGACCCAAAAGAATTGAAGCTTCGTTCGTTGCCATGGTAATAGATCTTTTTTTTTTCTTCCTTTTTTCCTTTTTGACACCGGTTCTCATCGGCAGTTGTTACTGTACATTAAAATGAGTAGGCTACTTGACATCCTGGAAACCTGCCTGATTTTGGAGAAATGCAGTGTTTTTTTGCCATTACTTTCATTATTTCCGCTACGACCCCCCCCCCCCCCCCCACCTCTCAGACGTTGATCGCGCACCCCCCTGGCCGTCGAAGCTTAGATTATCAAAATATGATAATCGGGTCAACCCTAGTTGGATTACTTTGGGCGGGGACATCATTGTGACATCATTGTGACATCATAAAGTCACAGAGGACCTGATGGCTCGTTTTATCATGGTATAAATACAACAGCGACACCAGCTTTATAATCAAAGAAAGACATATCTCAGTCAGATTTCATGTGGTGGCATATGTCTGTAAAATCAATTCATCAATCTAGACGTAACAACTGTTGGCATGAGGATATTTCATTAACAAAATGAACAGGGATGATAAATCACAACATTGATTTCAACAGAGAACTAAATCTATCAAATAAAGCTATTTTAATAAAGACAGCTAGCAAGAGAAGCTATAACAGTAAATATTTGCCGTTCGTTTCACGACACCTCATATCTTTCCCCTGCTTCTTTTTCCCGTATACTTTCTAGTAAAGTCAATGCCACATGAATAATGAAGAGGAGCATGTAATGTGTGTGTCGGTGCATGTGACGGAGAGATAGAGAGGAGGGAGAGAGTGAGAGTCTTGCAGCATTAGAACAGGTAGCAGCCTCGTTGTTGATGCTGATGTGGTCTCAGTATGCATTTTGAAGAGGTTATATAACACATCATTGCCGTGTAGCTGGCGAGCGAAGTCGCTGCTATTTTTAGAAGCTCTTTGATGGAACAAATTCTGTGACACACAGACACAAAAACATCAAGCGGGGTGTGTTTGTGTGCGCGTACAAATTCATTTGTGAGCTGCACAAATACCTTTTACTTATTATTTCTCTCCATGCGTCTCACACACACACACACACACACATCCCCGCAAATAATAATACGATTATATCCAATAAAGTGTAATTGCTAACTATCAGAGGGATGAAGGGGCTGTATTAGATTCTGAGGCTGCTGCAAGTAAACAGATAATTATTGATGTGTCCTGATCAGTCACCCCATCCACTCCACTCTCCTTCTGTCTGTGTCTTCCTGTCTCTCTTCATCTGGATGAGACAGTCTTCCAGTGTGGCCGCAGCTTCCTATGTCTGTGTTTAGTACACCTGAGCATCAGCACACACACACACACACACACACTCACATGCAGACGGAGACAGTTGCACAGTCTGGCGCAGCGTCTTCCGTTTGTTCATTTAAATGGCAAAGGCGTCCAGACAAAAAACCATTACGGGGCGCAATGTGGCGTGACGGCTTTTTGATCAGCTGGAAGAGAGGAGTAAGGGCAGAAATGTTAGGGGCATTACCGCTCATTTTCTCAAGGTGCTCTGATAAGGTTTAATCAGCTGATTGCTTTGTTTAGTAGCCCTGCCTGCTGCTGCTGCTGCTGCTGCTGCTGCTGCTGCTGCTGCTGCTGCTGCTGCTGCTGCTGCTGCTGCTGCTGCTGCTGTTAATGCTGCTGCTGCTGCTGCTGCTGCTGCTGCTGCTGCTGCTGCTGCTGCTGCAGCCTCGGGGTAAAACCTGCAGGATTTTCATTGGTAGTGTCTTAAACATGCATCATTTAAACTATACACACATGTTCTGCATGGCTATAATGGTCCATATGCATTAATTATTCTCATCATGAATTCATGAGCAGCTATAGGAGCTGCAATACTGAGATTTCCAAAAGTCTCCTGGTGTCATTTTATTGTGATTCGTGCAGCCTCACTGGCTGACTGAAGACAAAAAGTGTCGGTGCCCCCCCCCCCCCCCAATTTTGTCTCTAGCACTACCATGAGGCTGGCATTTTTGTTCTTGAGTGAAATACCTCCAGGATGGGGTTTGCTACGAAATGTTGGCACCCGCAGCTCTCTGCTGCAAAACAAAGACTGCAGCAGAGAGCCACTAATCCAGGCTGCTGTGACTGTGTGTTCCTCTCCCAGGTCATGTGAGCCACATGCTTTCTTAACTTCCCTGCACGGCCACAGCATAATGCTTCATTAGCTCCCTCCCCCCTGTTTAGGGTCCATATTATTTGCATCTGCATGCTTTTGAAGGTAACGGTGCAGTGATGGTGTGGGCACAGAAACATCTGCAGCATCCGTCCTCTGTATGCTGCAAAATCAAGCCAGCCACATAGAAGACATCAAAAATTCAACATAGAAAATATCTTTTATGAAAGCTTGTGGGTGTTGGGTCTCTGTGCTTTACCAGTGGCTGCCACAAACTCCTGCTACTGCACAAAAACAAGCCTCAAATAGATAAATCCTAATAAGATTGTATCTCAGCAGCTGGTCATACCAGATAATGGGAACACGCAGCTTTGGGGAACAAAACAACAACTAACATCTGGAATGTAAACACTAGATCTATGTCTCAGATTTGACTTGTATGTTTACATGTAGGATTATTATGAAAGATTTAAGACTGAAAGGAAAATTATTATTATCATTAGTAGTATTATTTTTTGCCATATTGTTTTCAAGAAAATGCAGCAGTGTACAATACAAAGGCATGGGACATGAGGCATTTTCATTTTTTCCCCTAATTTTTCTGTCCCAGCCCCATAGTCCTTCTGCCAACCCTCCCACAGACTTGTCTTGACTAGTTGTCAGTATGAGTAGGGACAAAAAAGGAAAAATAAATGCATAGCCTAAATAAAAACAGATTTAAATAAATAAAAGAGTAGTAAGTAAGAGAAAATATACTTTAGACTTTAGACTTTAGACATTTATTGTCCCTCTAGGGAAATTCTTTTTCACGTGACCATTTACATTTTGTTTCACCAGACACATACAAGGGCATACATATACATCGATATAAAATAAGTGTACAGAATAAAAAAGTAGAATAGTCTTAGAATAAATAAATAAATGGCCAAATATATAAATTATAATGGCCAGGAGACACATACATAAGGAAAATTCCTCCCCTAACCCCGACTGTCCGCTTTTTTCCCACTAGTTGATGGACTGAAAAAAATTTGTATGAGGTACACATTAATGACTTCTTGAGTGCATTTTTATTGTCAGTATAGTAACGTTATAATGCCGATAATGGCCGGTAATGATAATGGTGTTATAACGGGGGAAACAGTAACTTTTTGGATTACTCGTTATTGAAAATATAGCACAGTTAGTTGTTATTTTATAACAGCATTATTCCATCCCTGGGTCTCTGCCGCCATCGTTTCATTCTGAATGATTAAAAAGTGAGTGAGGCAGATAGAGGGCGATAGGAGGAGAGAGAGAGAGAGAGAGAGAAGGAAGGAGCCGTCATTGACAGCTGCCCAAACCCAGCCGCCTTTCAACATATCACAGCAACTGCAGCACCTCAGAAACAGACAGATAGGACTCCAGCCAAGATATCAAACAGCATCAGCAATAAGCAGCCGCCACAAACAAACACTTGTGCAGCCGGCCACGGGCTCCTGCACCGGCCCGGCCCCGCACCAAACAGCCCCCGGGCCACCTCGGGAGGTGAGGGTGAGGGGGGGTCGGGAGGAGCAGACAAACAAATTGGAAATGTCAAACGGTACCCGAGTTCACCTCCACCATCATCCACAAAACTAATAAAGAAGCTGGAGGTGTCAGGCAGCCAGCAGGGAGTTTATACTTCTTATGCCTGGTGCAGTTGGAGCAGGAAGTGGAACAGGTGGGACAGGAGCACGGAGAGCAGAGGTGGTGGTATGAAGGTGTTGCACATGGTTGCATCATCCTTTTACTGCCTTTAAACGACAATATCAGAGGGCAGTTAACCTGGAGCTGATGTGTACCAGTCAGCTCTGGACACGAGACGGCAAACACACAAAAATATAGAAAAATGATGTCAAAGTCTTCATGAGTAATATGCATCCATACAAGGACATTCAAAATAAAAGTGTCCAGTGAGGTTAGCTCAATCACATTTGAGTCTGATCTTCAACACTGAACATGTTTTTGTCTGAATATTTCAAGGCCATGAAAGCAGCCTCAGTGAAACCCATCAAGAGTGATTTTGGAGATTTTCATGCAAATAGGATGCAGCAGCGATGTCCATATCATCTTTGTACAGTGAAAATCCCGCCTAAGATCACATTCAAAGATGTTTTAATGTTTGATGCTTTCATTAAGACACCCAAATAGAAGCTTGAAGCATGTTACATCTTCAAAGTCTATCGTTTTATGTGTTTTTTATCCTCCAAGATATTAGCAAGGAGAATTTTTGTAGTAATTCTTATTCAGCAGCAGCGCTAGATCTCACAGGCAGTGTTTAGGTATTTATATCCTCTCTGATGGTTGTGAAATTACTCTGCATGTTCACAAAAAACATGTTCAGACTAACAAAGTCAAACTTTTGCCAAATAACATGACATGGCTGGGCAAACTTTTTAAAATTTGAGGGGCTATATCAGATGGAGAGTGTTTTTGTGTGAGCTAAAATAATTAACATGTAAAAGCTATTACTTAAAAGTTAAATAAAATGTACATTTAAATTACATTCAGTTTCAGTGGGAGCAGTGTTGTTGGTTACCCTTTCATTTCAGTACATCAAAGGTCAATTGATACTACTGATGAATTTTTTTTTTTTTTTTGCTTTTTTCCAAGAACAAAGTTACAGTGACAAAACTGACACAACATAATCAAATCAGGGAAAAATTGTCCACTAGGTGGCAAAGTAAAAAATAAAGACAGGACGTGACAGGAAAATAGAAAATGGGAAAAAAAACAAAAAAAAAAAACATAGAAAAATTAGATTTTCCATATAAAACTCTATGTGATAAGTAGGTTTTAGTGAAAAAATAATTTAGGTGAAAAAAAAGAAAAAAGAAACCAAATATGAGTAGTTTATATTTAGGTAAAATCAAAAGTATTAAAAAAACAACCAAACAGACTCAGACCTCTAAGGGTTAGTGGAATATGATGTCACAATGAAATCCATAAAGCACAGAGTGGGTTCCCTGACTCTGTGCCACTATGCAACAGTAGAGCAACATCTGAACCACTGTGGTCACATGAGCTCACTGAATAAAGCAAAGGTGGATTTTCTATTCCCTAGTAAAGTAAATGATACCAGATATAACACATCTTGTCTGCTATCGAGGAACAGCTTGCTTTTATATGATGACATATTTTATCTAAAATTAAATAAATCTAATTTTGAGGAACTGCTTTTACAAATATCAGCCAGCTGTTGAGTGATTTCACTGTGGAGTCTGTTGTAATTAAAGGCAAATTCCTGCTTTTTTTTTTACATTTTAGCAGCTGGTAATTTTTTATCACCCTCTTCCCTCTGGGATATTAATCCAACTAAATGGGATGTAATCCAGTGAATTTTGTTGCTCATTTCACTTTGACAGAGACAGGGGGACGACTCCGGGACGGGCTCCTTTCTGAAATTCGACATATCCAACATCGACTCTGCGGTGCTATCGTTTAGAGCTTGCTTCGGCCTGTTATGGTGAGCTGAAGACAATACGTTTCTAGGGGCAGTAGATTCATCATTCCCTTCATCATGCCGGATATGAATCATGCTCTGTGTGTTGTCCCTCACTGGAGGAATTAGTTAAGAGTCGTGGGCCTGTCCCATTTCTCATCCATTTCCTCCATCTCATTTATCTCTGTCTTCCTCGGGTTGTTGTTGTTTTTTTAAACAACCTATTGTCATCAGCACAGAGGTGTAAAGAATATCTTATTTTACAAACAAGACCAAGATGCTGGTGCACAAAGAGATGGAGCAGATGGCTGAGCCCATTAAGGTAGAGGAACAGCAGCAGACATGCCATCTATCCCAGAATGAGGTGTCTTTGCAACCACTTTGCATAGTCAGGGTCATTGTGCACATTCTCCAAGCTGAACACATCTAGATTTAAATTATGCTGTATGTGACAATAGTGTGGGAGAGAAACGTCCTTCTACCCGGAGGGATGGATTGATTTCTTTTTCTTTTTTTTTTTACTTAAGGGGAGACGGTTGCGTGGCAACCTAAAGCCTGTAGTGCCTGGTGTTTCAGACATGTCCCTCATACCTGATGAACTATTTCAGTTACCAGCAGCACTCAAACCCGTACTCTGTCTGAACAAGAGAAACCCCCACCTCCAAGGGCAGCCATGTTTTGGTCTCTCTTTATTTGATGCAGATTATCAGTATCACAGTTTGACTGAACAGATTCTTCATTGAAAACTGAGTGAGTAATTATGTTGGCAGGATATTGCCTATGCCCCCCACTGTGACGGGGAAGGTGGTCAAGTAGATGGAGGGGCTGGTATGTTGCTGTTGATACATACAGTAGCAAACGTTAGCATCAAGAGCAGGGCTTCTCAACTGATTTCCCATTATCATTAAGTCATGACCAACTTTTATAGGATTCAATTAAAGCCAATTCATTTTAAGCCTTTGAAAACACAATAATGCCATCTTTTTCAACATAAAATACACATAATTTAATGTGCAAAGTGCATTACAGAGCACATTAATAAGAAACTGAGAACCATGACAACTGCACGTACAATAGTGAAGAAAATAAATAGAAAAACTATATTTAAAAAGAGAAAGACCCACAACACCAGATGTTTTATCTCCAAACATCAACACTTAAAGTGAACAATCAAATAACAGGTGTCCACAGCTAGACTGCTACGTGTGCCTGACACATGCCTGTTAAAACACGTTTTTTTTTTTCAAAATAAAAGTCCAACATGCATGTCAAATATTATAGATTTATTTATTTTTTCCCAGCTGTTTGTGACCCACGTCCACCAGTTGAGATTCTATGACCTAGAATAGTGTTCCTCAAACTTTTTTACATTAAAGGACCCCCAAACTGACACAAATTAGACCACGGACTCCCCACACCAGAACACAAATATTTGTTCTGTGACTGAATAACATAACTTTTTTTAGTTGGTGTAGATGTAAATTAGTGGTGTAGATGTAAATTAGAGCCAATGGTGTGAATTTCTGGAAAACTTTAGAGAAATTTCTGGAAAAAGTGGTAAAACATTTTAGAAAAAGTTGGGGACCCCCTTGAGCCCTCTCAAGGACCCCTGGAGGTCCCTGGACCCCACTTTGAGAACCACTGATCTAGAAGAAACATTTGCCGTCAATCTTCATTCCGTTACTCAAACAGCATCTTTTCTTCTACTTAATCTAGCATGTCAATCAGCCAACTCTCTGATAAAGACTCAATCTCTGGAGCTGCAGTGCTCCTCAGAAGACATCTTATAGCTTCTTGTTTTTATGAATACAACTCTGACCACAGCCACCGGCCCCTCCCCAAGAACCCACGTTCAGCGTCAGATCAAACCTGCTGAAAGCGCCTCAGACTGTAGCTTATTTGCCACATCCACCATCTCTCCCTGGAGTGGCTGTTGGAACATATTTTCTCTGAACTGTAAAAAGGTATAGCACGCCAGATGACAGGAAAGACAAAAAGACAAAGAAAGTAAAACTGGGAATCCTCTGAAGTGACATTTTAAAAACTGTGTTGTAGCACAGAATTGACTTCACACCGCTGCCCAAAGGACATTTTGTTCTCATGAAAAGTTTCTTGTACCTCGCACCAGGAGCTCTTTTCATGGGGTTTTTATATCAGCCGGCTGCAAGTGAGTGAACTCCTCCATAACTAGACGGCGTGGTAAACAGAGCTCCCCCCCCTCCCCCCTCCCCCCTCCCCCTTCCTCCCTGTGAATCTCCTCCCAATAGCTGCTTGATCAATCTACTTCTTCTCCACCTCTTTCTTTCTCACTTCCCTGCCTCCTTTCATCCTCCAAACTCTATCCGTCTGGCTGACATCTTTTCCTCCTCTTCTCCTCCTGTCCTTCATTCGCCCCTGCCCTCCATCGTTCTCTCTCCCTCCATCAGCCCACCCCCCTCTCCTCCCTCTCCTCCCTCTCCTCCCTCTCCTCTCTGCTCATTCTGCACCTCCTTCCCTCTCCGGCTCCTCCATCTTAGCTCGTCATTGCGGAAGCAGGTCTCTTTGCATGCCGGTGATGTCACAGGTGGAGTGTGTATATGTGTGTGTGTATTTCAGAATGGTATCGCTCTCCTTTGGACCGTGTGAATGAGATGATCCCCCCCCCCCCCACCTCGCCGCACACTTCCACTCACATAAAGGAGTCAATTTGTCAGAGATGTCAGGGGTGCTAACGAACAGCCAGCTTCTTGCCATATGCCTGTGTGTGTGTGTGTGTGTGTGAGAGTGAGTGTGTGTGTGAGCACTCTTACTGTTGCTGCAGCATGGTGTGAATGAGTGTGTGCCAAGTGTACTAAGCAGACAAGTACACGTCTATAGCTTCGTTGTGGGGAGCTGCTGAGACAATTTCACAGGTGTGACGTGTGTGTGTGTCCAAGTGTGTGTCTATAGGGGTGGTAAACGTGTTAATTAATACATAATGGTTGTGTGTTCTGTATGTGCCGTGGCTCGCCTGTCTGGTTGTGTGTATGTGTCGTGTGGTGTATGTTTTTCCCTGCCTGTGTGTGTATGTGTGTGTTTGTGTGTGTGTGTGTGTGTGTGTGTGTGTGTTTTGTTTTTTTTCCTGTGAAAGTGTGTGTGAAGGAGCCTCTTCATCAGGTGCCGCCTGAGGAGTGTGATGGTGACCGGTCTATTTGACAGGCGTTCTAGTCACAGCAGTGGTGCTGCCACCACAGAGACTGGGTCACTGGAGTTAATTATTCTCATTGCTGGGCCTAACACACACACACACACACACACACACATACACACACACGCAAAGCAGATACACAAGTTCCCCCAGTGCTGACCTGGCAGAGTGTGATGCCTTTTAACTACAAGGACTCACAGAAACATACTCGAGCTGTGTGGTGTCATAAATCAGTTGGTCTTAAAACGGTTTCACATCATTGACCTAAAAATAAAACAACAACGTTTCCTCCTCTCGGCCACTCAGAGATCATCCTCCACGTTTAGACTCTTACAGACAGTGTTGCATTACTCAGATTACTTTTTTATGGCAACGTGTAACGAAACGCGTTAGTATCGTGTATTAAAGGGATAGTTCAACATTTTGGCAAATCGGCCCATTGCCATAATCCCTATAGTCATAGCAGTAGGTTTGTTGCCTTTAATTTTCGGTGCGAGCTATTTTTAGAACAGAGCAGCAGAGCAGAGCTGCGAGCTGCTCAGAGCTACGCTACGGAGGATAATGGGATTTCTTGGTTTCCCTCATCAAACTCATCAAACACACAATCCAACAACTCCACAACGCTCTGGTGGACAAGTTGTGACCTGCACATTCACCACGCTATGAGATAATAACGAACGTTACGAGACAAAGTTGTTTTAGAGGGAAATGCAGAGACTGCTTGCTGAAAAACTGTCCCTGAAGGCAATGCGCATCAGCGGTTTTGCATGAATTTCCCTCTAAAACAACTCTGTCTGGTAACGTTGTGTTATTATCTCATAGCGTGGTGAATGTGCAGCTCACAACTTGTCCACCAGAGCGTTGTGGAGTTGTTGGATTGTGTATTTGATGAGTTTGATGAGGGAAACCAAGAAATCCCATTAGCCTCCATAGTGTAGCTCTGAGCAGCTCACGGCTCTGCTCTGCCGTTCTAAAAATAGCTTGCACCGACAATTAAAGGTAACAAACCTATACTGCTATGATTATAGGGATTATGGCAATGGGCCAATTTGCCAAAATGTTGAACTATCCCTTTAAGTAATCAGATATTTTATTACTTTTTGTAAACTAATTAAGGCGAGACACGGCAGGCAAAAACATCGTTTTTTCATGCACTTATCAATTTTGAGATTTTGGGCTATTTTGCTTCCATAACATGTCTTCTTTCAGACTAATACAAAAAAATAGTCTAAAATACACATTATGGGTGTTTATTTTACTTCACTTTGACTGGTGTCGCCTGTAGATTTCTCCTAAATTCACCAGAACTGAGCGTTCTATCGCGGAGCGAGCCGCGTCTGTTCAGACTCCTGTCATATCAGGTATCGCTGTGAAGCTCTCTCTCTATCTCTCTCTCTCTCTCTCTCTCTCTCCTGCACTAATGTGTCGGTTCCAAAAATGGTCATTTCCTTTGTACCAGCGACGAATCGTGAAAGTACGAGGGAGGGTCTCATTGGCTGGTGTCGTTTTCCGACAGCGTGATTCGTTTAGAAGCATCACGTGATGCGCTCTGAACAGCGGAGGGACTTTTAAAAACGGGGAAAGGAAATCGATTTAAATCCTCACGTAAAATAAAACAGCAACTCTCACTTGCTAGACAACAAAAGACACAGCACAGAAACTCACCGAGCCATAAGATCCCTTTACAAAGTGCGTCATCGCGGAAGCTGTCACCCGTAAAATAACGAGTGTTTGCCGCCGGAGACAGCGCGATACACAGCGGTGGCTTTTTTTTTTTTTTTTTTTTTTTTTTACACATCAGACGTCTGAATGAACTGATCGGAGATTTAATATGTCCCTGCGCTGGTACAGGGCTTAAAATGAGCATCGATCCTCAGAATCACGTGTTGTGCAGTAGTTTACTTCTCAGTGACAGAGGTGAAACGGATGTGACACTGACATGGGCCAGAGATGATTTTTAGCCAGACAGAGAGAAACTGAAAACATTGGTTGTCATATTACAGATGAGCCCAACTAGGCTACACCTAAAGTGTTTATTTTTTTTATTTTTTTTATTTTTATTTTTTTCTCTGACCTACTGGCCCACACACCTTAAAATTCACAGTGGCCAGACACCCTTGTTTCCAGTAACAATGGGCTCTATGCACAGCTCCACTGCTTTCTAAATTCAAGGCAGCTCTTTTATTTACTGACAAACTGATTAATCCAGGTGTGTTTGAGTAGTCACATTGGTCAGACACACCTGGATTAATCAGTTTGTCCAATAATGTAATACAGGAAACAAAGGAGCTGCCTGAAGTTCAGGAAGTAGAGCTGTGCATAGAGCCAATTTGTGGAATTTTTGCAATAGAATCTTTAAAGGCCGTTTTCTCAAAATGAGCTTTTTCTTATACTCTGGACCTGAAATCTCCAGTTCAGCAGCACTTATAGACACCAAACCTTCCAGTTGTATTCCCGCCTATATTCTGAAGGTTTTTACAGAGGGGATTATTGATATATCATTCACAGCCTCATTTATACAACAATTTATACCTAAAAACAGGGCGAAATTTGATTTTTTAGGGCTGGTGACAGTATTTTCTCATTTACAAAGTGATTAAAAGAGATATCCAAAATCCCCTCTGTAAAAACTTTTGACTTTAATATGTCAACAAAATAAAACAAGAATTTTGAAAGTGGCTTTATCCAATCTTCAGATTTCGGGTCTGGAAATGTACACAAATTCACGCATATTTAATTATATAATGTCTAATTTCCATATGTAAGCATAATATTTAAGAAAACATGTAATACAAAAAATAATTGTCTCAATCTAAGTAATAAACATAGAAAGTTTCATGGCAATAGCTGTTAGTTAAATTTTTTACCCTATTCACCTGGGGTGTCTCGCCTTAACTACATTCCAAAGTAACTATAACCAACACTGCTTACAGATCACATCTAAACATCTACATCTCACTAGGTGAGATTAACACTGAAACATCAGGATTTCCAAAATGTAAATTTGCACAGCAACAATGTTCACCTGTTTACTCAGTACTGCAGTTAATGGATATTACTTCACTGAGATATTCTTCTTCTGGCACTGAAATTGAAGTAATGTGTCAAGATTAAATTTGCACATGACAGAAACAATGTTCTCTCATAAGTTATGGATGTTACTTTGACAGAGGTTTTCTGCTTTTATCTGATAGTAAATTTCTATATGTAAAATCATATCCTTCATTTGAATGTTTTAGTCACCTCCGGGGGTAGTGGGGGCTGAAAAGTATTGGAACCCCTATTTTATACCACAGACCTCAATCTGATAAGATTTTAGCTTTTTAGATACCTGTATTTTATTACAGGGAAAAGTGTAAAACCCATGAATAATGTAGTCATACATTCTGCCATTGTGTTATTTATACTTACAGATAAAAATATATTGAAAATAATGATTGTAGGGGAACCCTAAGACCCGCCCCCAAATGTCCCCTTTGAGAACCACTGCGCTAAGTTCCCTCCACCCACCCACACGTGAAGATCGTACAGTAAATGTATGGATTCCTGCAGTTGAGTATGAGTGACAGTGACTAATGTGAGGCAGTCTTCCTGCTAATTAAAGTCTAGTCATACATTAATTACCATGAGCTGCTTAATTAAAGGTCTTAATTGAGTACTGGATGATTTTCCCTTTAACCTTTGCTTAACCAGGATTTCCTGTTGGATTACTTTCTCTTTAGGCAAAAGTTGACATCACAGAATGAGAAAACATAAATTCCTATTGTCTGTTTAATACAAAAGTCTCGGCCGATGTGACTGAAAGGCAGCTTAAGCGCGAGAGTGTGACATGCAACATCTTAATTTAAATGGAATCACTTACCATCCTGCAGTTATCATTTGTGTCCAGTTGCACTCCTCCTTTAATCATTCTTCTGAACAGCATGCTAATCCCTGTTATCTCTGCTAATGTTATATTAGCTGGCTTGTTTAAAGTCGTATTGTTTCCCAGGAGAACAGGACACAATGCGTTTCACATTTCACACCCTCATAATGGCTGGGAAAGAGACAACGTGACTCGCTGTGAATTTTACACTTTCCTCCTGTTGACGAGGCGACGTTTCATAATCACAGCATCTCTGTACAGGAACCAGACTGATTCTAAGGATGAAGCCTGACACGTTTCTCCTCAGGCCATGAAATCATTTCAAATAATGTAAGAGTTGTTGATTAAAAAGATATTATTAACATTCCTCAAATATAATACATCAGTATAATGTTTGGATCAAGTTAAATAATAAATAGAGGTATTCTATTGTGTAAAAGCAGCAGATATGGAGGCTGTTGTAGATGGCTGTGCTGTGCAGTAAATGAAGTGTGTCCATTACATAGCTTTATGATATGCATTAATGTAAAAAAAAAAAAGAAAAAAAAGAAATTGCTATCATCTCGAATATGTACACAATGATATGAAAACTAATTCCACAATCGACTCTGACTCGTTCTCTGACCCATGAAACCCCCCTCCTTCAGAAAAAGAAATCACAACTGTTGCCGTGTGAAATCCACCCAACAATACCTATAAATTGTCATCTTTCAAAATAAAGCCGCACATTTTAAAGTGGGCTTTTATTGTGAACAAAGCACAAAGCACACCTGCACATCAGCATCTGATTCACCACACCTGCCAGGTGGGCAGATTATGTTGCTGGGGGAAATGTGACAGAAATGTGTCTATTGTGAGATTAGAATAACATTTTAGATAGAAAAACAAAACACATTTATGAATTTGTTCATTGGATACAAGTGTAGGTTCTTAACATATACATCTGTGAATGTGGCATCTCGGTACCATACAATAGAAAATGTCAGTGTAATACATAGATACTGTACATATCTATTGAAAACCATACACCAATGACAGAATGTGTTCGTGAATGTGATTTAAAATGGTGTTTTCCTCATCCGTGTAGTCACATCATCTCCCATTCATTTTCAGTGGAGCAGCTTAGAAACATGACACATCTTGGCCTCAGGCTTTGTTGATGTATGTTAATGAAGGCCGTCTCTGCCTATAAGAAGTGTTGTGAAGACGTACAGTACTGTACACCCCGTCAGCGTGCGGCGATGCTACTCCACTGTTTACGATGCAAAATATGCATTTATGGCTTTTTACATCAGCGGAGGAGGAGAGTCCAGGCTGAAGGCTTTGGAGCAGAAGGCGGCCATATGTGAGTGGGAGGGGGGTGATGGCACAACGCTCGCACTGATATACATACACACACTGTTTGTTAGGAAGGCCGTGCTGTTCAGGCACTGTCTGAATTACATTATTGCGCAATAGTGTTCACGGAGCGAACCAAATGTTCACATGTCTCCGGGTATGTCCCCCTCGCACGTTCTCCCGCTTGGTGTTACACAGTGGGATCACAGCTCCAGTGGGAAGGGAGGGTGGGGGGTGATCCCACTGCTAAAAACAGAATCCAAACAGCTAAAAAAACAACAACAACAAAACAAAACAAAACCAAAAAAAAAAACAAAGCTCCTAATTTGGCAAAACAAATGAGCACCCTCGCGACTGAGAAAACATCAGGCGAGTGATATGCAAATGAGCGCTCCATGTGCCTTCGAGCAAAGCGAGCCAGATGCTGGTGAGCCCCAACCGACGGGTGGGTTGTCAGGGAGATCTCCCAGAGAGAGGCGGGAAAAAGAGGAGGGGAGGGATGTGTGATTAACACCAGATATTTTAGGATAAGGTGTGATAGATACATTCATAGGAGGTGGCTCAGCCAGTATTTCCTGATATAACACAAGTGATGATAACTTTTTTTTTCTTTAGATCATGATTCTGCAAATCACATGTGAGATTCTCCCTGTGAGGGAACTGGCTCAACCCCCGTCACCTCCGGCTAACAGACATGGATTGAATTAATTAATTTAACATCCTCCTTTCATGCAAAGTAAAGGTCGTGATGCAGAGCAGAAGTATCTTAAAGGTCCATCATCATCTTCTTGCACAACATACGAGTTATTGATTCTCGCTCATTGATTTTCTAAATACATTTGATTCTCTCGTCAAAAGCTGTGCTTTATTCCTGAGGTGGAGTAATGAATGGTGATTTAAACACTGATATTATTGAAATCTTACATTTATTCTTGCAATATTTATACAATATCTGTGTAAAAACTACAATGTCATATGTTAATCAGCATCTTCTTGCTGATTACCAGGCTATAGGCTTTTTAAGATAATTATAATGCGCCACTGAAGAAGCGGGCAGATTGATATCATCCATAAATGGTAAATAACAATAAAGAAAATACAGGCTTACAAGTTACAAGCAAATATGAAAGTGTGTTTTGGCAGCTCTTCATATGATTAACCATACAGATGGAGCACTAAACAGAAATAAAATGTTTGCAGATGTGTAGACTGCACAGTATGCTACAATAGCAGCTCATCTATATTCAGATGGAGCTGATGAGTGTTGAAATAAACACTTTACATTGTTGTAGGAGTCAGTGTGTTCAGAAAATCTGCGCGTATTGACTCGTAAAACAAAGAGTGCGTGCAGCTCGTTTGCAGAAACATGTCTCCTAAAGCTAAAAAGAAACGGTTCTGATCTGAACAGTGTGTGTGTGATGATAATTGCCCATTTGACGAACAAAGAACTTACTGTAACACTTTGACAGAGTTTTTCGCGGCAGCCTCTACATCACTGTGTGCACCCAGCACGCCTGTAAAAGTGGCCTGAATGCTCATATTTAAAGGGGACATATTATGGAAATATCACTTTTTGAAGGTTTTTGTTTAACATATATTTGGGTGTTTGTCTTGCCTTACGGCCCCCAAAAAATGTGAGAATTGACAAAAAAAAAAGTATTTTCAAGCTCCCTAGGTTGAAATCCATGTGGTTTTAAGAACTGTTGCCTCGGTTGTCTGGCAATGATGTAACTAGTTTTTGAATTTGCATAATACCAACCCTACCTGGGACCGGTAGAAGGGGTGGGGCTAGCAGCGGTTCATTTGCATTTAAAGGGACAGGCACTGAAACCAGCCGTTCTGAACAGGGCTTTTTTGAGAGGATGAAAAGAGCTGTGATGTTTGATCCTTGGGGGATTTTGACCAAAGCATGTCACAGACATGTCTTTAAGACACCTGGGAACTATTTTAATTTGTGGAAAGGGGGCATAATATGTCTCCTTTAATGCATTGTTAGTGCTCATTGTGCACCTGTGTGCGTTCAGTGCGTAAATTAAGATCACAGTACAATACAACAACAAACTGTCGCTACAGTATTTGAACACAGTGCTCTGGTTTGCTAGTTTGGGGCAGTTTAGTGACTGTTTGGTATGAACCAGAGAGAGACGGGCCTTTCCGTCAAGCACCAAGCTAAGAGAATCCCTGAGCCTTTAAGTTAACCGTTGTCTTTTATTGTATATAATTGTATTACAAGTTATTGTCTATTTTATAAGCTTTATGTTGGTGAATTTGGTGAATCCAGACAGAATTCATAGTGAACTGGAGCTCAGGCTCTTCATCCAGAGGGGAGAAGAGCCCGGTGACGCGAGGCTACTGGTTTCCTATGTCCTGGCCTCTTTGTGCGCCCCGGTCGTTCACACACCTGTTCACCTGTCGCAAGTGTGTGAGGAAGCGTCCATGTTCCGGTCATAAAAGGATCCGGCCACAGTGAAATAAAGCAGATGAATCACAGTCCCACAGTTCAGTGAGCCCAAGAGGCCGGTGGCTGATGCTAGCGTATTGTTGTGAATCAAGCACCCTGTCAGAGCGCCCCGCCGCCCCGCCGCCCCACTTCCCTCCCTTCCCTAACAGCCCGTGTCGCCCGGTCACCGATGCCAACACACACACACACATACACACACACACACACACACACACACACACACTGAAAGCTGTTAGCTGCCGCCGTTTGAGAGCAGGTGCTAGCGTGGCATGGCAGCGCCCACGGGGCTCAGAGGCCGCAGACAGACACCGGATCAGCTGCCAGTTTTTCCACATTCTGTTTGGCGACCGCTCGCCGTTGCCCAGCCCTAATTATTATTGGCCACTGTAATTAATTACAGAGCCTCGGAGCGGCTGGGGGCCGTAATCCAGGATCGCTCTCTGACTCCGCTGGTGTCATTTGGAGTTTGGGAGCACGTTGGTGCGACCGCCCTCGCCGAGACCCCGCTCTGACCGGCTCCTCAGCGGCGGACACAGTGTGGTTCTGAACCTTGAAGACATTGTAGATATTGTACTCAGCCTGGATTTGGCACAAGTCTACAGAGCAGCATATGGTGCAAAACTCAGAATGACTGATCTAGCTCAGATTTTACATCAAATTATTTAGCAATCTAATTAAGTTGCCAATTGAAACTATGCAATCAAATATGGGAATCACATTTTATAGTCAGTGGTAGCGCCTTCTGTTGGCCTGGAAGGGAGAATTATTCTTGTGGGCAGCTGTAAAGATTATGCGTTTATGAGCAGGGGATTTGTCCTCTCCTTGTGGTCAGAGGGCTGTTGCTGTCTGCCCACACACTCAAAGGGATTCAAAGTACACACACACACACAGGCGCCAAGATTTAGGACAAAAGTAGATGAGTATTGAGCGTGGGATATATCTCAGTGAAAATTGCACTCAGGGGAGAAAGAAAAAAGGCAGTGAGGGCCAAAGTGAAGGCAAAACAAAGGAAGTCGGCTAAAGTGAAGGCAAAAGAAGAGGAAGAATAAGAAGAAGAAGCAGCGGGAGCGAGTGGCGGCTTCATGGCTGCAGTCGCCACGCCGGGATTTGCGTCATCTGTTTAAAAGGGGGGGGTTATGGTCGCACTCGTCTTCCCCCTCTCACCCGTTCACTCTCAAATTATGGCACGGGCTGCGAGAGAGGATCAAACAAGCTGCAGTGTCTTATTCATTTTTCATGCTGCTGTTCTGAGGAAGCAGAAGGAAAGAAGGGAGTGAGAGGCAGGAAAAACTGAGAGGGAGAGGGGAATGAAAGAAAAGATACAAACCAGAGTAACCTACTTTTCCCTCACTCTGCTTCTCCGGCTGCACATGCAGAGGCTTAACAAGAGGCGAACACACGTGCACATGTTCACACACACACACACACACACACACACACACACACACACACACACACACACACACACACACACACACACACGGAGACGCTTTGCTTATTTTAATTGCACCAGGAACAGTGCTGCATGGATCCCAGAGGTGGGCGCAACATGCAGGCTGAGAGTCGAGCAAAAGGAAATCACCCACACACACCTTTAACCCTAGTTAAAGGGATAGTTCAACATTTTGGCAAATTGCCCATTGCCTAATCCCTATAGTCATAGCAGTAGGTTCATTACCTTTAATTGTCGGTGCAAGCTGTTTTTTGATCGGCAGGGCTAACACGATCAGCTAACGCTATGGAGGCATATGGTATTTCTGCCTTTCCCTCATCAAACTAATCAAATACACAATCCAACAACTCCAAAACACTCTGGTGGACAAGTTGTGACCTGCACATTCACCACGCTATGAGATAAAAATGGAACATTACGAGATGGAGTTGTTTTCTAGTAACCAAATCATTTCAGACTCGGCTGCTGGGCGGAGTGATTTCAAAAGCAAGTAGTTCTGAGTATTTGCTTCATGTGTCGTAATGTTACATATTATTTCATAGCGTGGTGAATGTGCAGGTCACAGCGTTTTGTTGGATTGTGTATTTAGTTTGATGAGGGAAATGTGGAAATACCGTGCAGCTCATGCCTCTGCCCCGCCTATCAAAAAATAGCTTGCACCGACAGTTAAAGTTAATGAACCTACTCGTAAAACTATAGGGATTATGGCAATAGGCGAATTAGCCAAAATGTTGAACTATCCCTTTAAGGGTTGTCACTAAGGAGTGAGAGGGACCTGCTGGCCCCCCCAAACACCAAGTGGGACAAGTCTCTCAGGCCACCTCGTCCTCCTCACACCTGGATCTTCTCTGTGGGAAGTGTAATCCTCATTATTTCCTCTGCAGCCGAGGGGCAAAGTGCTGCTGATTCCTTAGATACAGAGATAGAGAGAGAAAAGAAGGATGAATAGACGGAGAGGCGGCAGCGTTCGACATCCCACTGTGCCGCGCTGCACTGCCTTGACATCTCAAACATGCCTCAGACACACACACACACACACACACACACACACACACACTTACACACAGATTGAAGTACAGTAAAGCAGCTAGAGGAGGAGCGATGGGAAAGCAGGGATGAGATTATAGGAGTTATACCGCGGCAGAAAGACAGAGACGGCGTGGAGGGAAAAGACAAACTTGTCTGAGACGGATTTGGAGAGGGAGAAAGTGTCGGCTGAAGAGCGGAGGAAAAGAGTGGAAGAGATACAGAGGAGGAGGGACAGAGGGAAAGTTTTTGTGGGCTCACAAGCCCTGCAGATGCTGCAGAGCTACAACAGTCTGTCAGTCAGTCAGTCTGTCTGCTGCTGCCAGTCCACACCAGGAGACCTCATTCAGTCATTCACACCTGCAGACCTTCCATCACCACACACACAAAGAAAGATCGCAGTACTAATGCATGTGTTTATCATCTAATAGCATATAATAATATCTGGCCTTTATCTGTAATATGTCTATGATAATATCTGCTCTGATGGGATTGTATGATGATGCACTTCAGAAAAGCCAGCATCCCATTACGGTATTGTGTTTGCTTAACCAGGTTATGTTGCACCAAAACAAAACACTTACTTATTCACTTTTTTCAATACAAGGTTCAACTAGCTCGACACTGCACTGGAGATACACTGATATACAGTATGTTACGTAGTCTTTTTTTTACTGCCAAGGAGGGTATGGTTTTTACCTGTGTCTGTTAGACTTGTCAGTGGGTTTATGCAAAGAGCAGTGAACCGATTTGCACCAAACTTGGCGGAGGGATGTGTGACAGGAGAGAGCCCATAACATTTTAAGGACACATCTGAGTTTTTTACTGTGAATTAGGGCTGGACAGTTAATCATATTTAAATAATGATTGCGATTTTGGATCCAAACGATCTCAAAACTCATATACGAAGAACAACAATTAGGCTATTTGGTCATTTTTCTGGAGTATTGGGATTTTATTCTGAAAGACAGTCTTTCTACCCACATGTGTCAGTTAATTCATAAAAAATGTAGTGACTCATTGTTGGCTAGTTAGTTAGTTAGTTAGTTAGCTCCTCTGGCCTGTTGTGCAGGTGATGCCACAATCAAGCAAACTAAGTTAATTTAGCTGTATTTATTCTAATATATTATCACTAATAGATAATCTTTATCTCTCTTATCTCTAATATATAGGGATACACATAGCATATATAAGACATATACAAACACATATACAGACTGAAGGTACACCAACAGAGCAATAATAATAACTAAGTAAATACCCCAATAATAAATAAAGAATAATGACCTATTGAAAATCATTTCTTTGCAAAATAATCGCGCTAAAGATTTTTGCCATACTTGTCCAGCCCGACTGTGAATGAGAATGTTTTCCTGTGAAGCCTGGTGTGTGTTGGTGGACGTTGACCTTGTCAGGGTCAGGACTCAGAGTGCCCCGAGCCATGCAGCTTCAGCTTAAGTCTTTTAGTATGATCTCTGTTACAATGGGGCCAATGGGTATCCTTCAGTGAATTTTGCAGCCATCCCTCATGCAAGAACATAATGTACTTACATGCGGCATTCTAGCATTATCATGCACATGATCCTCAGATTCCCTATTACTGTGCTGATCATGTACAGTATATTTATGAGCACAGCTTCCTCCTCCAGCTCTCCCCCAGTTGTAAAACAAACAGTTCCTCTAGATGAGCTCAGCTATAGATTAAAGCACTGGATGAATATTTATCGCTCATGTTAATGGCCGACACGAAGGGGAGGGGGGAGAAAGATCTGAGGGAGAGAGAGGAGGAATCTTTAGCCGCCGCAACTTGTTAATAATAGTTCTGATTATAATCTGAGGATTATTCTCACTGTGGCCTTTTTTCTTTTGATATTTATCCCATGTCCTCTCCTTGGCTTCAGAAGGATGCGGCGCAAAGTCTGACTCTGCATCGAATTAAATTAATTGAAGATCTGAAAATAGATGGGGGTGGGGGGGGCAGAAGGAGGGGGGTGACAACAGGTAGAGAGGGAGGCAGCGACTGGTGACGTGTGGTCTGGTTTGGGAGGCAGACAGTCGTACACATCAGCTGCTCATGTGTCCAACTAACCATCTGTCAGGGACAACTATGAGGGTGGCAGTCCTCCAAACCCCTCCTCATCCTCTCCCTCATCCCCTGTGGTTTTCATCTATAGCATCCTCACTAAAAGTTAGAGTATGTTTAACTCCTTTATGTTCCAAATAAGCAGCTGTGAGCTTGCTAAAATGATCGCAGTCTGTCGTTTTTATGGCCATACCTGTGCACCATTTTATACCCATTTCCCAACAGTTCCCTCTGATGTATCTAGTATTTTTTATTTTTTATTTTTTTTTAGAAACTCGGCTTGAATTTGAAACGAAGCACTGTAGGTTTTGAACAATGTTTGGCTGCACAGCATGAGATTGTAACACCTACCACTGTGCCGCTGTTTGTTATGGGGCTTTAAGTCTTGCCAGATAAATGGATAACAGTAACATTAATATTCAAGTAAGACTCGCCTTTGTTTCAGAACAGGCTCGGCAACAGCGTGATGCCGCTTCTTGCATTCCTCCGTCACTGATGGGGAACAGTGAATAAAACCACCTTATCTGTCACCACTGCATTGTGTTCAGACTTTTCCTCGAGTCCGGTGTCTTATAATATATTTCTTTTCTCTCGAGCCGTTGATGGGATCTCGGTCAGAAAATTGACGGTTTTTATTTCACTTTGCACAAGTTCTCTTACCTCCCTAATCCTTTCGGTCAATGTTTTAATGGAAAGGTTTTATTTGTCCCGGGTCACGAATCCCTGCCTGACTGTTTACACAATCCCAGCTTGTCAAGTGAGCGGCTGTAAGCTACGGCTGACATTCATCAGCTATACTTTAGCCTGGCTAGGGGAACAATATTCGTGCTCCCCCCCATTTGTCCTCACGTGTCCCGTGTGGTGCTGCTGCTGCTGTCTGGGTGTCAGATTCCCCCTCAGCAGCGTTGGTTTGCACAATTAGACCCCATTCACCCTGTGTCACAGTCACATTTTCTGAATACGTAGCCCATGTTGCCTGGTGCTAAATGGGTCCCGGTGGTGCCCCGTCCTGTCCCAGTCACCCAGTTTAAAAAGTGAACCTTCCGTTTGCCACCGCCACTTTTACATCACACTGCATTATTGACAATTTCCAGAGTGAGTGATGTTCATGATCAATGGATTCCATCGTTTTAAATGCTAATGGCTCTTTACTCAGTAATAGACAAGTGACAAGTTTAGTGAAGGCTTTCAAGCCTCTTGGTGTTGTAATACTGGACTGAACAGGTATTTCTTTTAACAATATAACTGTATTTAATGAAACCTGCTTTGAACAGATATTCCATAAATGATGCACTGTAAAACCCAGTCTTTGATGGTGTTTGACTTAAGGGTGTTACTGGCAAGATAACTGGCAATGTTATTTTTCCTTTTTTGACTGTGCTAAGTTAGCTAATGCTTGAGCATGTGATGATCACAGACCTGTAATCTCACGAGATCGCATTGTTCCTTTGGAGCGGAGGAGTCAGTAGCTGAGTGACTTCTGCCAACCATCAGTCAGAGTTTGAAATGCAACACAAAAATGAACCACCGGCCAGTGGTGTGCAGTGGAGTGTATGGGGAGGGGGGGTCTTTTTCTTTTTGCCCCTGTCCTTCAAAAAGTCTGTGCACGCCACTGCCACCGGCATGAATCAGGGATGGCTACCTTTCACATTGAGACTGATATGGTACTGATACCCAGTTCCTGGGAACCGGCACCTGTTTTCAGTACTTTTTTGTGTATGAGTGGTACAGTAATTGAAGTTATTTTGTCCCAAATGGACCCAAGTCATTTGTATTGGTATATTTTTGGCCAGAACCAGCGTGTCCGGTCTTGGTGGCCGGCCTGACCCATTGAAACGGCTCTGTTGTCATCATTCTTGTGAGAGCTAGAGAACGGGGCAAGGTGGGGCAAATCAGCCAGACACGAATTCGCTACTCATCCCTAGTATGAATGTTTGCATGTGAATTGTTGATAAAAATGCCTATGAATATCCATCCAGTACTGCGAAACAAAATATCACAATATTTCAGTGTGTCTATATTTTCTTACACCCCTAGTTTGACTACAAGGAGCAAAGTCCCTCCTCCTGATTGAGCACGTACACAAGACCTTTAATACACAAGACCTTTAAAAAGACCTGCTTCAGCCCAATTTGATGACCACTGTACGACGACGGTGTTAAAAGTTTTAAAACTCTGCCTGCGTCTTCCCCATACTGGGCTACAACCTACAGCACTCTGATCCAAGGTCAAAACCACTTAGAAGACGGTAAAATATTTATGATATATAGAACGTGTTAAATAGCAGCGCTCTCAGCCAACTCCCCCCACCATCCCCATCACGTTCCATTGAGCAGTGGCAGTGCCCTCCAGCCTACAGAGTAGTTCTCCCCCCCCTTGGGACAGGACCACGCTGTCCTCTGTGTCTCCTGGACACTCCCACTGGAGGATCTGCAGGGGAGGTGAGCGGCTCAGGAGCTGATGCCAGGGGAGTTGGAGGGAGCTGCTGGAGGGGGGGGGGGTTAGAGCCAGCGATTTATCATGGAGACAGAGCAGCAGGTAATCAGAGCACGACGGCAAGGCAGGTAGTCCGCACCAGTGTGTGTGTGTGTGTGTTTTAAGAAACAGCAGAAAATCGAGGATAAGGCTCTCATCAGAGCTGGATAGAATCGTCCTGTTTGGGCGAGAGGGAAAACGTCCAGAGCGCTTTCGCCAGACGAGGCAGACTAAGTGATGGGTGGGGTGGGGGGGGGTGCGTTCAACTTGTGAATGTGTTTGTGTGTGGCTGCGAGGCTGTGCTGTCAGCCTGTGATTAATCTACCACTGTCTGTCTAATTACCAGCCATGCCCCTCCGTGTTCCTGGGCGCTGCCGTGGACGCGCTGACCCACACCGGAAACTCACTGCTCCCCATGCAAATTAAAGCCCTGTAAATATTTGCTTTTAACTCTTGACGACACATTGTTTCCAATTTTGCGCTCCGGTGGTCTGCAACCCCGACCCCCTCTCCCCCCTTCCCAACCTCCTCCACACACACACACACACACACAATTACTTCACACACACCAGCGCTAACCACCTACGCTGTGTATGTGTGTTCGTCTCTGCGTTGTCAACAAGTTTACTGACAGCCCTATACACTCCTCCTTCTCAACCCCCCCCCCCTCCCTGTCTGTGTATCCTCCCATTGTGTCTGTATTGTAGCTGGCAGTCTATCAGCCCATTCTCCTCCATTGTCTAGTCTCCACAAGGAGTGAATCAAGTCTGAGCAGGGAGGGAAGACAATGCACAATGTATAAAGATAGAACGGCTGAGTGGGGAAACGGTACATTTCAACATGGTTTTCTCATTCTGCCAGAAAAATGTGTTGCTTATGTTTTGCCCTCCAGTTGAAATAACCTTTACTGACAAGTGAGACCATTAGAGACCAGTGTGTGTTGTTGAGTTACCATTACTGCAGTACGATTGTCACCCTTCATTCACATACAGAACGTAGTCATTTAATACGTTTTGACGGAAATATGTTGTCAAAATGCATTTAAATGCCTTAATCTCATCTGGATGTATGTATTCTGAATATGTAATGTTTGTAGGCCTATGTCTTGTAGAGTGCTGCTGTGTATGGAAATGCACTACAGTACTATCTGATGAGTTCCCTCAAATGATGTCAACAAAAATTCAGCCCTTTATCCTCTGCTAGCTGTTTGAGGCTATTTTAGCTGTTACTGTAGAAATGCAGCTGACCTATCATGTTGCATTCTGGGTAATGTAGGCACCAGGTTTGGACAGGAATGCAAAAAATTGATTCAATTCAATTTTTTTTTTAATTTATTTAAAAGGGACAGTGTACAGTTCAAACATAAATGTTGCCATTTGATGCACTGTACCAGATTATAGCTTTAAGCTAATTTGCATCTGTATGGAATAACAAAGATGACATCTCTGGTTCTTCAACACTGATTTTCACACCTTCCACTGAGTGCAGTATAGGTCATGAGTGTTATATAAAAAATCAAATTGGCGACCTCAAGGTTGATTTGGTTGCCAAACAACATGTTTTGGGTGCTATGGTGTTATAGTTACCATGCCGTGGAACTTCTCTACATTCCAGCTGGTTGGTGTTGAACTGCATCACAGCTCATAACCATAAAGTCGTTTGGATCTTCAACTTTTTCCTGATGCCCATCATGTTCGCCAGTGGTCATGGCAGCGCTCGCCGCCAAGACACGCTGGCTCACATAGAAAATGAATGACTTTCAGTCGTTTGGCTGCTTTCAGTCTGACCGAACCGTAACGCCAGCAAAGGCTTGAACACTACACAGCACCATCTCATCCACCACCATGGAGGCTGGCTGCACAACACTGGGACACTTTATTTTATTTCAGATGATCATTTTCAGTAAAATAGAGATGGAGAATATGAAATCTAATGTTTTAAGAGTTGGACATTAGACAAAAGGACAAATTATCTTCTGACCTCATGGCACAAAGTTGAGAATCCAATGTTTACCTCAAGAAGCTTTTCCTAAAAATGTTTTTCCTCCCTCTTTTCATGATATTTTTCACCAGGATTTAAATGGTGATTTGTCTGCCCGGCACATTCCTCCATCCTCTTAGCCTTCCTTACCCCCCTCCAGCAAATATCTGCTCAACCCTGGCTCGACTTTGAGTCCTACTTTCCCACACGGAGTGGAAGATGGAGGGATGAGAGATAATAAGTATCGGGGATTGACTGGAGCGAGCGCTGACCTGCCCGCCAGCTCTTTTTTCTATTTGGAGCCTGGACAGAGGTCGTCGGCAGGATGGACAGAAAAACATACAGACAAAAACACACATGCTTACATCCACGCCATCCATTGGCATTAATGTGGCATCTGCAGAGATGAAACAAACTCTTTTTTTTTGTTTTTTTCGCTGTTGAACCACTCACAGCCACTCCAGCGTGCTCTCGAAATTACTTTGCAATCAACACAGCAGACTGTAAAACATTGCTATACGAGATACAGAGAAACTTCAAACAACATCGTATTTTCTCAATAGGTATCTAATATATGCAGATAAACATGCACATGGACTCTCACAAACACACACACACACACACACACATACAGTCACAAGGACACATTGATGTTTAAATGTCCAATTTTCCTGTTTCAGCCTTGATGGATTAATTAGCAAATGTGAAAACAAATGAGATGTGCTGGTTCAAAGGCTGCCAGGCTCTGAAAGCTTTGAGATGATAATGAGCATAATGTATTCGTGTGCGTGGGTGCATGTGTGACTTCAGACTCGGCTGCACAGTCGCATGGTAAATGTACTGTATGTGTTTTTGCATCCGTGCGTTCACCTGCGCAGACTCATGCGGGCGCTTTGTCTCTCGTCGAAGCCGTCCGTCCAGAGCTTTCACGCAACTGAATTTCCAGCTATTAGCCTGCACCCTCGCCCCGGCAAAGCAAGGTTATTATCTATCATTAAGTTGAACCCGGTATACAGACAGTCTGACTGGCAACACAACACGGAGGCAGAGGTGGCAAGCAATTACGGGGGAGGTCGTGGTGGGTTACTCTGCTGCTGAATTGGAGCAGAATTGTGTGGAATTGGTTTTAGTGGGATTTAGATTGTGCTGGGTAAGCTGCGTGGCAGCACGGTGATAGAATCCATTCTGAGAGTGAGATCTCCAGGCTGATGCCACCACTGCAGGAGAGCTGGCAAAGGTTGTTTTTTTGCTTATGCATCACATTGAACTTATGAATCCTTACAATGGACAAATCCTGGTGTGTAAATGTGAGCGGGGACTACAACAGCCTGACTCTCTTTTCACTTGTAGATATCAGGGTTAAGGTGGAGATGAAGTTGAAACTTTGTTCAACAGGTGGTGTTAGCTACACTCACACTCGCCTGCTCTCTCTCCAACCTTCAATTGTACTGGTTGCCAGGTACGCCAAATACCAGAGCAGCTAGTAGCTAAAGCTAAGCTAAGCTAACCCTAAAACTTTTTTTGTTATTTACGTGCAGTTAACAAGACAAGACAGTGACAGTGATAGACAAACAAGATGACAAGAGACTCATTACGTGTGTGTGTGTGTGTGTGTGTGTGTGTGTGTGTGTGTGTGTGTGTGTGTGTGTGTGTGTGTGTATGTGTATGTGGGTGGGTGCGTGAGTGTGTATGCGTGTGTATGCACGTGTCCATGCATGACATAAGATAACATAAGATAACATAACATAACATGACATAACATAACATGACATGACTTAAAGCAGAAGTAAGTGGTCACAAGAATTATATTAACACAAATATATCACTTACTTCTGCTTTAATAAAGCATAGAATAGCATAATATAAGACAAAGATGATCATTCTAATTTGAGTTCTGTATAACTTGGTTAAATGAGATACAATAAACTGAGATATTGGATGATAAGGCCGGACCAGGGGTCTGGCTGAAAACACATTGAATCATTTCACACTAACTCACCTGCAGACGAACCCGACAAACCCGCAGCATCACGCCTGCACCGGAAATGTTACAGTACCAGCTGACCGTTAGTTAGCATTAGCATTAGAATTAGCATTAGCACAATGCCATTTTCTCCACAGAGCTATCAGGATCTGGCCCCCCCTGAGCTCCGCCTCACGTGACATCAAAGTACTAATGCTGTTGAGATCATTTCATGTCGACGTTGCCAACATAACCAGATGTAAATATTTATTTTTATTTGGATCTGTCAAAATTTATAAAACAATTATATACTTATTTTTCAGTAAAATTAATATTTTTTTTATTTTTTTATTTATTTTTTATTCTGCACTCTCACACTTACGTTCTGTGGATGTGTTATTTTTGAAAAATTAACAGATTGATGAAAAAGTAGTAGCTATGACCTTTAAACACCCAGCTAATGTTTCACTGGCATGATAACTATAGGGTTAGTAAGAGTAGCCTACTACAACATGATGTGCTTTTGACCTCACTGACAGAAACGTGTCTGTATCCAGTAGTCAGTGGCCAGATGTGACAGTTCCTCTGGGTTCCTGATCACGCAGAAGATGGGCATGGTCCTGATCAGGTTTGGGTAGGTTTTCCATGGATCTGCTGTGGAGCCAACTTTTTAGTCCTGTCCTTGTGGTTCAATTTGATCATTCATTGTTTTCAAGTTGTTTTCTTTAAAGCCAGTTTTAGATCAAACTAATTTAGGCAAAGCTCTTGGACAGAGCGATGGTATAGGATAGTTATGTTTCAATTTCCCCGAAGTGAGTTTTCCATATTTCCCAAAGCAGTCGTAATTTTGGGATCAGTATTGGGAGTGTAGTTGGTTGAGTTTAACTGGATTGGAGCTGTTAATTTAATGGAAAATCTTGATACATGGTGGCAATCCAAATCATACTCCCTCTAGTTTGACACATCCAGTGTTTCGGATATGGTCTATTTACTGTTTGATCTATTACAGAATAGTTTTTTGGAGCAAATCTAACTTTTCAAACATACATTATGGAACTGTGAAGACCTGATGTCTAAATAAATCATACTCATCTATGCTTATTATTTGATCACATTCCTAAAATTAGAAAATGACACATTCAGACAGTTTTATTTAGGTGCCTTATAAAGTAGAACATTCAAAGCAGTACTCCTAAAGTACTAGAATTCAAAAGTTTGAAATGACACCCATTGTTGATCTCTGTATAAAAGGAAAGGGCTCTGAAGCTCACCAGCGCTGTAATGTGTAAACCAGTAATAGGAGGAACTAATCATCAAACACTCTGTCGTCCATGATGTAAAAGGGCTCAATCATCAAACTCTACTCCTTCAATCACTAGTTCCTTTTTGATGTAAACATAATGCCTCCCTCCTCCCAAACATGAAATTCAATCACACTCATTGATCACGCTTCATGCGCCACGAGCAGAGACGTGACCTTCATATGGAAGATTAACAGCAGGTTAATTGGAGGAAACCTCTGTCACAGCGCATGTGACGCCCAACGCTCCTCCAAGCAATTAAAGAGAACAACGTGGGCTTTGCTGTTGAAAAGATGGAGTCTAACCCTCTTTATGTGATGCTTGTGTTAATGCCAACAGTGAGGCAACAACATCAAAGTCTGGTGTCAGTTCTGAGTAGAGATCTGCAGAGGAATCATTTGTGCAGTAAGATCGCTGGTGAGACTTTAGTTGATGACAGAGACATTACATGTTCAAGTGACACACAATAAGACACCTGTTAGAGTACAGGAATCCAGATAACCATGTGGTAGGGTGTACCGGCCTCAGGGCCGCAGAGACTGTTGATGTTTTTAAAAGCAGGCTCAAGACTCACCTTTTTAATTTGGCTCTTAATTGATTTCCTTTTAATCCTTCTTATAAACCCCTTTTAACTAATTATTAATTTAGATCTTATAGCTTTAGGCTGTTATTAGGAACTTTTAGGGTAAAAATTTAGGAATAATATGTAATGTGTTTTAAAATTTCTTTCAGTGTTGATTCTAACTACTTTTAACTACTTATTAACTTACTTAGTATTGATTTTATCTTGCTGTCTTTTTACCTTCTAGCTCCAGTGTTCTTCTTATGGGGGCCCTTCAAACGGGGAGTTGAGTCTGGACTGCCTACAGGGGTATCGCCCTGGGGGCTGTCCGGGCCTGGATGGATAGAGGGGCACCGCGCTGTGGCTTTATGGCTGCGGTGTGGGCTCTTCTGTCCGTCCTGGTCTGGGTGGTCCCTGTGGCGCAAGACACACAAGAGCTTCACGCACCTTTCCCGTCTGTTAAAAAATAAAAAATAAAAAAAAGGGAAAAAACTGGTTCTATATAAATAAATAACATTTGAAGTTTGGAAAAACCAATCACTCAATCAATTGCTTGGCCTAACAACTATAGAGAATCAGATAGTAATAGTCGTAGTCTTGGATTTTTGTTGCAATTGCCTTCACAAGTATCAACACCCACTGAGCTGATCAATGCTGTTGTTCAGGTTTTACTCCTTTTTTACCGTCTATATTCTCATCAATAGGTGAGATCCCTCTAATTTGTTTGGAGGCCCATTTGTTGTGGCTCTACCCCGCAGAGGCCTCTCTTTATCTAACCCTGCATAATTAACACCAGGCCACTAAGTTCCTCCACCACAACAAAGACAACAAACTGAAGCAATTCACTGATTAACCAAGTAAATAGTCAGCGGATGATTATATGATAATCAGTAGTTGCATCCCTGATTATATTTTGTTGTCTTTCTTCTTTCACAAGAGTATGAATCTCCTCATCTAACCGTGCAAGGGAGTGGATAAGAGTTACCGATACGTGGACGCTGTTCTGTGAAGCAGCGTTCAGACTGTAGCTCCCTGTGTGATGAAGTGAAACTCACACACTCCCCCTCCTCAGCGAAGTATCTGCTGTGATTTTCTATCTTGTAGGAGAAAACGATTTGAATCGTTTTTCACCCTCCCTCTGCGTTGTACAGTGCGTTGTAAACACGCATTACCTCGCCGGCGAGACGTTAAGCTTTCAGGACGTTTTCCTTTTAAGCGTGGACGCTGGAGAAACGGCGCGGCGACGCTGTAGTCTTTAACAGGCTCCTGACAGATCAGTCATTCTGCTTCCCCCCACCTTAGCCAGAGGTATTTAGCTGTCCGTTCCGTGCTACGCGCTCAGCATTCACTGTCGACTCCCCTCCCGGCAGCAGAAGGCGTATTGACTGCTCTGAGCAACGCTGACAGTGTTATAGCCGAGCTGCTGCAGTGTACTTAATGATAACATTACCATCTATTGTTAAGAGGCAGGTCAAATAACACAACTGCATTGTATCACCTGCAGATTTGTGGGTCAAATTAAAGTGTTTAATGGGCCACACAGTCTGTGGTCTTACTGTGACCCTGCCTGAGTGGCTGACAGAGTGGTCTGGGAGAGCAGCAGGCTGCAGGTTGGGGCCTTTAAACATGATGTCAAACACTGCTCTGTGTGCAGCGGAGAAAAAAAAAAGAAAAGAAAAAGCAAAACAGCTAAAAGGCTGATCTGCACCCAATTTGAATAATGTTTAGTCATGGAAAACATTTTCACAGTTGTTGTGCACCTCTTTGTGCTTGTCCTTAGTGATACAGAGTTGTGCAGCCCTATAGCAAGACAGGCCACAGTAAACACGCTGGTCAAGAATTGAAAATAGGATTTTTTTATTTTTGTATTTCTTTTGTATTGCATTGTCCTCCAGAGGAGTTTTTTTTGTTGGTGGTGCACATTTAGATGAGAAATACCAGGTGCAGGGGAAAGATGAGGTTTATACTGATGGTCTGCCACTGAATGACCTGTACTGCCCACACACACACACACACACACACGCACACACACACACACACGCACACACACGCACACCTCTCTTTGCCTCCTGGGCCTGAGAAAAAAAAGCATCCTCCTGATGATATGAATCATGGATGAGTGTGCATCTGTGTGTGAGTATGTGTGCTAGTGCTGTCGCAGAGATACAGTATACATGTTCCTTTAAAGGGATAGTTCAACATTTTGGCAAATTGGCCCATTGCCATAATCCCTGTAGTCACAGCAGTAGATTCGTTACCTTTAATTGTCGCTGCAAGCTACTTTTAGATCGGCGGGCGGCATATGGTATTTCCGGGTTTCCTCTAGTTATCAAACTCATCAAATACACAATCCAACAACTCCAAAAGACTCTCGTGGACAAGTTGTGACCTGCACATTCACCACGCTATGACATAATAACGTAATTATGTAACATTACATGAAACAAATACTCAGAACTCTCTGAGTCTCTGCCCCGTCGATCCATAAACAGCTTGCACCGACAATTAAGGGTAACAAACCTACTGCTATGACTATAGGGATAATGCCAATGGGCCAATTTGTGCGCTCCATGCATGATGAATACCATACACACACACACACACACACACACACACACACACACACACACACTCTCTCTCCCTCTCCTGTGGTTATCTCCTATACAGCTCTGTTGCCATGCTCAGCTCTCAGTCTTCCCATCATCTCTCCCTCTCTGCTTCATCAATCACTGAAGATCTCCCACCGCTCATAGCGAAGCTGGACCAATTAGGTCTTCTAATTGAGCCAATTAGCAATTAAACACTCAGATGCACCCCTGAAATTCCAAAGGTCCCTTCAGGCAGGCTTAGGCCTGCCAGGGATTTGGACTTGTACCAGGGATCCTGGCTTGCGTAGGCCCCCGCTGACCCCCTGAGCCTGCTCGGCTAGTTCTCGGGCGAGGGGGGAAGGGGGCTCCTCCTTTGGATGTGTGTCCGTTAGATGTCCTCTTCCCTCAGAGACTCCAGGGTCAGTGAAGGAGCACCTCGTGTTGCTTTTACTGGAGGACTCTCTGGAGGGTCTGGGCTGAGACCAGAGAAGCTTCTCATTAACACCAGGGCCTGTTTCTTCTCCTCTTCCATTCTCACTTCTCATCTCTCAGTTTGTTCTCACTGGCCCTGACCCTTTTTTCTTTTTTTTTTACTACCCACTCTCTCTTCATCCCTGGCTCTCTATCTGCCAGTTTCCAATTTCTATGTGTTTAGAAGGATGAAAGTTTAATGGCAGATGTTGAGATGTGTGTGTATGTGTGTGTGTGGGTGGAGGGCTCACCGTCACCGTCGTCAAAAACAGGCTGCGGCCCTCTAGACTCTCCATGGTTTAATTAGAGCACACATTGTGCTGGCCGCTTCTCTGTGAGAGGAAACACACCCAGACGCACACATGGGTGCGTGGGCAGAACAACAAAGTCCAAACTGAGAGGAACAAAGGCAGGCACCAATACATTTAGGCCGAACACACTGTACCAAGAGAAGACAATGAGCAATTACAGACGCGGCGGATTCGCGCACAATTACCGCTCTCTGAACGACCACAAATCTGTTTTTACCACAGTTTGTGTCCCCCTACACACACACACACACACACACACACACACGAGCTAGAATACATCCGTCCCTCAAAGAGCTTGTTGTACATAAGAAACTTTTATTATTACATGAATGAGTCCCCTTATGTGGATGTCTTACATCAGTGTGAGTGAGAGCGCTCGCCTGCTCATCAGCCTATAGACTCTAATTATCTGCCGCCTTGCCTGGAGACACTTCACTCCCATATACTTTCACATTCAACGGCTTTATTGGAAATGGGAGAGAAGAAAAGGAGAAAAAAAAAAACACAACAAAAACACAGCACCGCTTCAGTGGGTGCAGGCGATACAATAATATGGTTAATGATGACTTTAAATGGGACAATTTTGCACGCTGATGAAGCAAGAGAGAGCATGAAAGAGACGCAGAGGTAATGGTGAATTTTATAATAATCTGATAAGGCTTTTTTTTTTCTTTTTTTTTGTGTGTGTCTGTGCTGTACATTGTTCCTCGTCCTGCACCGTTACATAACAGCAGCCCAACAATGTTGTGACGCTCTAATCTCCTCCATGCTTCTTGCATTTCCGACTCCGGGGTCTGTTACATGAGGATTTGCACATTTGCACAGTAGATTACATGAATGACTGTACAGTGTGTGGGAACTCATTCATGTGTGGGTCAGTTAAGGCTTACAGTTGTGTGTGTGTGTGTGTGTTCTTTGTGCTCCACGCTGGGGAGAGCCAGGAAGCGTCCCGGGCTGTTGTAATCTGCTTATTATTGACCTTGGACCTTTACTGGGCAGTGAAAGGCTCACCCTAATCTCCAGCCTCCAACTCTTCATCCACACTGTCTACTGTACTATCATCTCCAGAATCAGCTCCACTGTAACTATAAATACAGAGGTTAGCAGCAGCAGCAGCAGCAGCAGCGGTGGTGTTGTTAGCTGCAGACCTGTGAAGTGGCGTGACGACATCAGCTGCTCCCGTATTAGCTCCCTGCAGAAGTGTGTGCATGTTCAGAGTCGGCTGGCAGGTTAAAGGGATACGCCAACATTTTTTTTGTGTGTCTTGCCTCACTCCCGAGTCCATGACAAGCAGATAGACACCATCCTTTCGACTGTGCGTGCAGTAACAAGGGAGATAGAGCCGTATCGCCCGTAATTAGCTTAGCTCAAACACTGGAAGTGTATAGGTAGTGTTAGCCTGCCTCCACCTAAAGTCATCAGAGAAACTCTTCAGCAAGTCTAAATGGACCAATCTTTGTCTCAGAGCTGACAAAACTCTCCGGTAAGGCATCTTGAGCGGTCAAATGCTGGTAACGGGACGAGATCAGTCAAAACGGAGGGTTCAAGCAAAGACGGTTTATTTTGGTTCAAGCTAGCTACATCGAGGGTAGGTTAGCTTCCTATTTCAAAGTAAGAGCACTTCTGTGTGTAAAGGGCAATGGGTGTTTTATTTTGTGAAAATAACCGGAAGTAACCGGAAGTGCGTTGGTCACAACGGCTAGCTTGAGTAGCGCCGAATTCGTCCAAACAAAATTGTAAACAGCTGGTATTTAGACAAATTAACGACACATGGTGATCTAAACGGCTACTTTCTCACCTAAAAATGTTTGAAATGTTGATAAAGTGATATATTACAGAGTTTAGAGCTAAAATGAAATCAGCTTCTGACTGCTGATTTCGGCTCGGGTAGGAGGCAGGCTAACACTACCTATACACTTACTCACTCAGGAGTGAGAAAAAAAAAAGGCTTATCACTTTAAACACAGTCCACCAAGGGGAAGATTCTGTGCATGTCCCCCCGTGCAGGACACACCATAACAAGTCCAATTCAGGCTTTCCATGCATAATAGAAAAGGAGAGTCATGTAGAAATGTGCAGTCAGCATGGAGTATACATGAGATTTCTGCAGGTTACATTATGCTGCAAAAAAAAAGTCAAGTCATTAGTTTGGGTTCCTTTTCTACCTGCTGCAGATCTGCGTCCTATCTCCAAATATGTTGATCGCCACATGAAATGAAGACGTGATCTCCACAATGCTGCCTTTAGATTCAGTTTGTCGCTTCATCTCCGCTGCTTTCATTTCAGGAATTTCTTTTTTTCACTTGGCAACAGTTGAAGGAAAAACGGTGCGCTGACAACATTTAATGGAATATATTTCTGTTTCAGATAAGCTATAATCTCTCTCATCTTTCTCTCCCCCTCATCCCCTTCTCTCTCTTTTCTGTTTCTCTCTCCATGCATCATCGTCCATCTTTTAAATCTCTTCCCCCTCCTCTCCTCTCTTCTCCCTCCTCCCTCTTTCTCTTTCTGTCTCCTCCTGCAGAGTTCAGTGGCTGTTGGAGGCGTCGATCAAATGATCCGGATGGGAGAGGACCGATAGGGATGGAACGCAACAGAGCCATGGCCGAGGAAGCGTTTCGGATCGCCGTTGCTCAGACTCAGCACTGACCTTGAACCCCGGACCCAGAGGCCCGACCTCCTCCTCCTCTTCCTCCTCCTCCTCCGGCGCCCGTTAGGACCCTTCTGTCCCCCCCGGCAACTGCTTCGCCCTCCATCTCACCTTCGCTCAAACCCTCCAAAAAAAAAAAAGGCTCCTTTTCATCTTTCAGGGTCTGCCTGCTTTTGTTGTTTTTAATCCCCTCTTATGCTTTACCTTCCACATTGTTGGCTCTGATCCACGTCCTCTTCTAAAAACACACGAGCACTCCAACACAGAGCCCAAGCAGGTGGCTGAACTGTATGAATCCAGTCATGTTCCCCCTCGCGCTAGCTCCAAGCAAACAGAGTGGGCGGGGCCTGTCGTCCAGGACGCGCCCCCTCGCTCTTCTGACGGACTGCTGCCTGATGGGCGCGCTGGGCCTCGCCCTGCTCTTCAGCCTGGCCTCCAGTCAGAAGATGGACCCTTCCAAACACCCCATAGTCACCACCAACTACGGCAAGCTCCGAGGCATCAAGAAGGACCTGAACAACGAGATCCTGGGCCCCGTGGAGCAGTACCTGGGCGTGCCCTACGCCACGGCGCCCATCGGCGACCGGCGCTTCCAGCCGCCCGAGGCCCCCGGCTCGTGGCAGGAGATCCGCAACGCCACCCAGTTCGCCCCCGTGTGCCCGCAGAACGTCCACGGCGTGCTGCCGGAGATCATGCTGCCCGTGTGGTTCACCGACAACCTGGACGTGGCGGCGGGCTACATCCAGAACCAGAGCGAGGACTGCCTCTACCTCAACGTCTACGTGCCCACGGAGGATGGTAAGTGGACAGAGTTGAACCACGGGGACGGTGGAGGGTGGAGGGTGGGGGGATTTTTTTAATGGGATCTTTAACTGTTTGCTAAGCCCCGCCCCCTGAGGTCCTGGTGTTATTCCTGTCAAGCTCATGAACATGTTCACTTCAGACCACAGGGGCGACTACAACCATTTTTTAAGACGATGGGTCCTGGGATTCAGACAGAGGTGTTTCACAAAAAAACTTTCATGACTAATTTTTTAATGTACTGTTCTGATTTATATTAAAAGAAGGAGACTGAATGGGTCCTATGCACTTTAATATTTAATTTGAATTATTAATAATATAATAATACTTATTATTATAGTTATTAGTTATAGTTACACATTACTTTCCCACAAAAATAACTGAGTTAGTAACTGACATTATAAAAGTAACTAATTACCAGGACCACCAGCAACTATTGCGTTTCTTTTTAATGAAATGCCCCTAACCTCCAGTTAATCTGGAACTAACCAACTTTTTTTCAACTAGTTGATGGACTAAAACAACGTGTATATAACGTACACTTAAAGCTACAGTTGGTAAGTTGACGAAAGTGAAAGTAAAATCTGCGACTTGGTCGGAAATTTCAAGACAATACTCCGTCAGGTCTCTTTATGAACCTCTGCCAAGCGACCCACACACACACAGACACACACATGTGCAGGCACACAAAGTAGCCATAAATGGACCCACAGCGTACCGTATTCGTATCCAACCAGAGACTCCACAATGATCTCACCTCTCTCACCATGAAACACACTCTTCTTGTGTGTGTCTGTGTGTGTGGAGGGAGGGAGGGGGGTTGACAGAGGTGAAAAAAGGGACCTGACGGTGTATTGTCTTGAAATTTCTGACCAAGTTGTGGACTTTACTTTCACTTTCATCAGTTTACTACGATGTGTTGGAGCTGCGATTGGCTGCTCCTCCTGCTCCTCTTTGGTCGCGGTGGATTTTGGCAAATAGGATTCCAGGCTGTAGGTGGAGCCAGAGGAGTTGGATTTTGTCCTAAATTACCCATTTAATGTCCGACTATCACAATATAGTGACAGTTCAACAAACATGACTGAATAATTGTTACCAACTGAAGCTTTAAATGGATGTATTATTTTGTGATGGAATTTCTTGAGTCAAGTAACGGTGCATTTTATTGTCAGTAACGTTAACAGCGTTATAACGGGGGAAACAGTAACTTTTTTGATGACTCGTTACTGGAAAAAGTAGCGCCATAAGGTTGTTTATTTATAACACCGTTATTCCCATCACTGCAAAAGACTGAGGCTAAAGCTTCATTACCAGATGATAAAAGTAAAGAAACAACATTCATCCTGCGCTCCAAGTATGGCAATAAAAAATGTGAGGCCAGGTCTACCATAACTCTATTTAACTGCTTAGCTCATACACTTATACACTCGCACAGGCTTGAGAGACTCCAGAACACGCTCTTATAAAATAATATCCGTGCAGGACCCTCCAGCTCCCACACCATGTGTCTAATAGCTAGTTAGTCAGATTTGCCATATTTTTTGCACTTTTGGAGAAGGAAGAGGGAAAAAAAGAGGAAAATCACCTCTCTAATGTTTTTTTTTAAATGATTGCAGCCCCGTGCTGTGGGCTTCAACATGCAGAGAAATTCAAATCACTACAGGCCTTCTCTGCTCAGTCACGGTTGCTAAGCCATGATTGGACAGTTGCTTGTTCAAGGGGAGGGGTTTAGTGAATAGTTAATTAGGATTTGAGCCAAGAGAATTGCACTTACAAGTGAACATTTTCATTCTTTTCAAGGTTAATGCACTATTTTGACTTGCCATAAACAACTGTGCATATACCACTTGTAGATAGTGAGTACTGGCTTTAGGATGGGGTGTGTGAATTATCTGATGAAGGGTCAAAGAATTTTTCAATTACCCTTCCCCTGGTTTTAGCCCCAGATCTCATTCAAGGTGTTAAAACGCAGGAGAACAAAGGGCAGGAGTGAAGCAGCTTCCAGGTGTTTTATGAGAAAAGGATTAGATGACATTTGACTTTTCTTACTTTTTCTTTCTTTCTTTTTTTTACCTTCAAGAAGCTTCTTCTCCTACTCAGATCATACTGCGGACATTTTTGTCTGCCCGGGTGTGTGAGCAATAAAAGAGAAATATTCTCATTTTGTCAGCAGGTGTGATATGAAGAGTAAAGACTTCCATCACCTCCCACCCCCACCCCACCACCCCTCCCCCCTCTCTCCTTGCCTAGGGTATTGTGAAGCGTGTTTCACATTTGTCTTTTTCATTTCTATATCTCTACAAAGCCAACACCTCTCATACGGTCAGAGTCTTGTTGGCAGGTTTCATATGGAGAATTTTCTTTTTTTTTCTGGAGGTCTTCAGAAATTCACAGAGGAAGATCACATCACCATCTTTAAATGGTGTGTGTGTGTGTGTGTGTACCTGTGTTTCTCCAGCTGTCTATCTGCACATCAGTGTGTGTGTGTGCCAGTGCAGCACTGACTTCAGCTTACACTCTAACACATTTCAGTCTCCCTTTCGCCACTTCCACCACTTTCTTGCACTTTTTTTTTCCCGAGTCTCTTACAGCTCAGCCCCCTCCTTCCTCCCTCCCTTCCGCCCCCCCCTCTGCTCCCAACACTGCAGCCTCAGCCCTCAACACCCCATCATTGCCACTTATAGCTCCTGGGGCACATATAGAACACAATAGATCAGGTCTTGAGTCATTTCACACTGTCACACAGCTTGTTTTACTTCCCCCCTTTTCCTGAGACGTACGACTTTGTGGAAATGCAAGTGCCATAACACAGAGATATATATACACACACACACACACACTCCCACCCACCTGCTTACACACAGGTGCTATTACACCCAGCACTGTCAGCATAATGCACATGTCTTTGAAGCTTCAACATTGTGAATACCTACAGTATGACGAGCATAAATGTCTTGATGTATTGAAAAAAAGAGAAAAAGCAGGCAACATATGAACTCTTTTCATAGCCCATCTTTCATCATCACTGCTGGTGTATTTATGGTGGTCAAGTCAGGCATGACATTGCTCGCCTCAGCATTCCTCTGGCAGCCCCAGGCTTGCCTTTCTCTTTGCTCCTCCTTTTCTCCGCTTCTCCGGCTGCATTGATTTTGCTTTTCTTTTTTTGGGGCTGAGGAGAGGAGAAGAGTGGAATAAAGAGGAGGGCAAACAACAAGTAGACATGGAATGAAGATATGAGAAAATATAAGGAAAGCAGAGGAGAGGAGATAGGGAGAGGAGAAGAGAGAAAGAGAGGCAATGAGAGAAAAGAGCAGGTAAAAAGGAGGTTTAACAGGGAAGAATGGAGAGAAAGAAAAAGAGAGAAAAGGGAAGGAAATAAGGAGTGGGAATTGGGAGAGAACAGTAAATGAGAGGAATGGAGAGGAGAAGAGGAAGGGAAACAAGGAGAGATGAGAGCAGGGATGATGAGAAGAGAGTAAAAAGGAAAAGAATGGAGGGAAGAGGAAACAAGGAGAGAGGGGATCAGGAAAGAAGCAAATTAAAACAGGAACAGAGGAGAGGAAGAAAGGAGGAGAGATAACAAGCAGAGAGGAGAGGAGACGAGAGGAGAAGAAAAAGCTTTTGGGCACGAGATCAAACACCAGCCATCACTGACTGTCCACTGGGACTATCAGCTCAACTCTGTCACACATCACAAAGTTAAATATGCTCACTTCACCACACACACACACACACACACACACACACATGGACAGAGAGAGAGAGACTCTCTTCCATTTTCTCTCACTGTGCTGTTGATTCCACTTTTCCACTTTTTACATTTACAACTGAACGCTGCATCTCTCAGAATCTCCCCAGGCCTTTTCCTTGTCTCCTTTTTTAGGGCGCCCTCAAGATAGAATCCTTAAAAACCTCCTCTAATTTTAAGTGGATTAAGTCTGTAGAATTACATCTTAATGCTGCCATCAGTGCAAATGGAAGAAAGTGGGACACTGGCATGAATGTGTGTGTTTGTTCATAGATAAACAAATACGCTAACATTTGGTGGTTACTCATTGCTCCTTAATTAATACTTAAGCACTTACTAAGTTGGAAGGCGAGCCATGTGTTGTCATTATTCATTAAATCCACGGCACACATGCATATGCATGTTTCTGAATATGTAATAATTTAGGAACAAACCAAGAAATGAAACACAAGTAATCATCTTCTATCATCTCACTAATCATCTTACTAACTGATTAACAGAGGCTTAATCCAACATGCAAATGAGGATTTTCCTACTTTTAGATTTGACTTCTCTCAGTATGTCAGTATTTCAGTGCCTGGAATAACATTCCTTTGGTTTGTGACTGCAACACAGCTCTCAACATATTAATGGTTTGTTATTGAAGTGCACCCTAAAATAGACCTTAAAAATGCAAATACTCGTTACACTCTACAAATTGTGACCTTCTCTCTGCCTCAAAAAACAAACATCAAAGTTAGCATCTAATTGAGATGCATAGTTACATTTCGTTGTAAGGCGACCTCTAGTATGACAGCAGCAAAGGAGGAAGTCAGTTGATGTTATAATAGAGACAAAAAATTCATGTTAGGAGGTGAAGGGTCGGGGTCGCTCTCTTTTATTCATGATTATTCTTTTTGTAACCATGACAACAAAGGTCCAGTATTGCAGCTGTTTGGACCTCTAGTTGAGGAGACACCTGTAGGAGTTGTAGCAGAGGGAGGAGACAAACAACCTCGGGATTGAGGACTTGCAGGTCTTAAAGGGTTTTTACAATTATGAATCAGTAATAATGATGTATATTCCTGGATTTTAATTATTGATTACCAATAATTTTGATGTGAAGTGTTCACTATAAACCCATTTTGTATTCCTTACCTCTGTGGTAGTCCAAAAAAAAATCAGGCCTTAGGACCCTGGGAACTGGTTTAGCCCTCCAGCAGGTTGCTCCCTCACCAAATACAGGGAGGGGAGGGGCTCCACCAGTTCCCCCGGAGATGACATCCCATAAATCATAGCGAGAGGTTTTCATCTAGCTCCTGCAGAGTCACGCTGGATCGATGGACCAGGGGGAAGGGAGGGAAGGACCGGCCTGTGCTGCTGCTGCTGCTGCTGCTGCCTCAGGCCCCACAGACAAAGCTCATGCTTCTCTCAGCAGTCAGCAGCTGTTAACACAGAGCAGAGTCTCATGGTAGTGGGCTGCAGAGGCTGGACGCGCTGTAAATGTTTACCCACATGCAGGAACTCGTATGGTTGTGCTTTTTGTGCAGCTGGGCAGAGAAACCACTGGTTTGATGTGAGCAGGGAGAGGTTTGACTGCACCGAGCGCTGACGGGGCTGTCGGCCATTTTCACTTTAAAAAAAAAAATGTATTTAATTTTTATTGTGCAATACAAGTGACAAACATAAAGACATGACAGCACAAGACAGGAAGGACTTAACACAGCAGCCAAAAAGTTAATTCATTGATTAAAAGAAAAAAACAAGAGAAGCTGAAAAAAATAAATATCAGCAACCAGTCAAAGAGAATTAAATAATTTAAACAGAACAAAACATCTCTTTTTTCCCTTCCTCCTTCATTCCCCCCTCCCCCTCAACTTTCTATTGATTATATGAAGTTACATGCAAAACATATAGATAATGAAATGAAACAAAACATAGGGATCACCTGTATGTGTATGTCTGTGAGTGTGTGTGTGAGAGAGAGTGTGTCTACCTCCATTAAAAAAACAAAAAAAAAAACAACTCTTAAAGTTTATTCAGTTTGTCACCAAGGGAAATAGATTTTCCTTATTTTATCTTAATAGTTTATTGACAGAGAGCAGCACACCTGAGACTGAAGTTTGTAGATGTTTTTTTTTATATATATATTTGGCTGTAAACACTTTTTTACCTTCTTGCAAACATCTGAAACTTCCCAACAGGCTTACAGCTGTTGTCCTTCAAACACTTTTTCGTCAAACAATGTAGAATCTGAACCAAACGGGCACAAAACTCCACCAAGTCTCAGGTTGAGGCCGACTGGGCCACTCCTAGAGGAACTCCACCGGTGGTAGTCCAGGGTTGAACACTCTAAGCTGTTACAAAGTGCCTTTTAAGATGCTGCTTCTACTCAATTAGTCCTGTTCTAGGAGGGTGTACATCGGTTTTGCTAGGAGATCCCTTGGGATTTGAACCGCTAACCTCAGCGTTGTCAGCACTGCGCTTCTTGGTGCTGAGCTGGAGGGGTGCGAGCCGGGGGGCTTATAAATTATTCCATCCAATACTTCATCTATCTCCATGCATCAAACTCAAACTCCCACATCTCCCCCGTTCTGCAATATTTCAATTTTCTGAGGAGATTCGTCAAGAAGGGTTCAATACTAACACAATCCTGCACACACCATGGCCGGGGGCTACGCAGCGACATCGCCAGAGGGCTGGAGACCAATAAATAAATAAAAGTGATAAAAACAAATAGATAAATAATGGAAAGAAAGAGAGGTGCCAGCATGCAGCAGTGTAAATATGATATATACTGTTTCTGATGCCAGAGAAAACCTCGACTATTCTGCTCCATCTCTTTCTGTATGTCATCTCTCTTTCCTGCCACAGTTGATTCACTCTACGGAGCAAAAATGGGAGAAAAAACAGGATGACGGGGGAAAATAGATCACCATCTTTTCTGCAGGCACGATACACTACCCTGCAAATTAGCAATTTCTGTTACATACAGTATGGGTGCCTGTACTGCAGCTCCCTGGGGACTATCCACTGTCTTTCTATCCCCTCTCACTCACACAGCCGTCAGAGCATACCCAAAAGTTTTCTTTGATGCTTGCCAGAACCGAAGGAGACAAAACAGAGTCTGTGATAAAAAGACAACGACCCGGCGAGAAGCAGAAAGTCAGATTTGAAGTTAGGCAACAAGGTGGTTGTCATTTTATGGGAGATGGAGGTCAGAGCGGAATGCCCCATCCAGCCTGTAGTCCAGCCCTTACAAACCAAATCTGACAGTCCATCTTTGCTGCTGCGCCTCCTCTCATGTTTCACCTCGCCTCCTCTCCCTCTCTGCTGCTCAGTCCGCTCTGTCTTTCCATCCTGAGGCGCGCCGGAGCTGGCAGACGCTGGTCAACGCCTTTTGTCTTACACAAGGTGAACAGACAATCTGATTATGGCTGCTGCTTGCAACTAGTTTTCCATTAAGAAATCTATTGATTTATCCCTTTTACACATGAGTCAGTTTATCTAAGATACTCATTTTCCTACAGAAAATCAAATGAGCCCTTTGTTTCAGTTCATTTTGATTTTGAAAAGCTGTTAAAATTAAAGTTTAGATATTAAAGGGGCGAAACTGGCAACTCAGTGATGAAAATGATTAAAAGAGTGTTTTCTTTCAGTAAATTGTCTAACTGTGGCTCCATGACGGTGTTTAGCCGCTACAAGGACAAAATACATTAAAATGCACTTCGTACTTCACGAGCTGACAACATTTGGCCTTTTCTGGCAGTGCATCATCCACAGTAGTACCTGTTTGTTTTGTCCTCAGGTGCTTGATCGTAGCAGTACCACTGCTGCAGTCCCTGCAAGTCTCAGGTCTTTGGAAATTATGACCCTGTCAGACATTTGTTAAAATAAGTGTTTTTACTCTATTTTTCCGAAGTTTCACATCCATGAAACACTGTGCACCTATCTGGTTTGATTAACAGCCCCATTAGGTTTTGTTTTGTGTCCACCAACGGCTGTTCTCTAAAGCCAGAATCTATATTGAGACAAAATCAGAAAATGTGCATTTTTACATTCTATATTGGGTGAGTCAGAGCAGAGAGGGTTTTTATGGTGATCGGCAGGGTTAAACTGTAATGTCTGACATGTAACTGACTTGATGTTAAGCCAGGATAATCAGATTACATACACCCCTGGGAGCTGATGAAGCATCCTGGATGAGTGGCAAAAACATCTTCAAGACTAAAACAGCAAATCCAGCTGCCTTTGATGTAGTACCTCTAGATATACTCGTAGGTATTAATTTCTTGTTTGATTTTTTTTTTAATACATGGAATATAAAAAAAAATATTGTAGCGTTTTATTTTTTCAAAGTCAGTAAAGATGCCAAAACAGCTCCTCGGGGTTGACAAAACTCCATCTACAGTATGTTTAATATTTGCGAAGTTGTGGATTGGCAACACACAGATATCACAGACCTACAGTATCCAACATGAGATGTGAGCGGGGAGGAGCAGAGGAGCTGAGATGCTGCAGCCTGTGGGGCTGATGGACTGTTGAACTGGAGGAAAGGTTATTAGAAATATATCCAGAGCTACTGAGGCTGACACGTTTTAAAGGACAAATCTGTACAGACAAAGACGGGACATGGGGGAGACCAAGATCAACTGTGTGACAGGGAGCGAGTGTGTGGCTGTGGCTGTGGAGATTGCCTTAAAATTGTACAGTACTTTTATTTTCTTTGAGGGTGTGTTTGGATTTGAGAACAGATTGTCTGTGAAATTTCCCCCAGTGCGTTGGATGCAGTCCAATTTCATTATTATCATAGTGTTAAAAGTTTTTAAAGTCAAATAAAATTTTTACTTGCTTATTACTTTGTTAGATTTATTCCTTATGTCATTTAATGTGGTTGGTAATTCAGCATAGAGAAATTTTTGTGGGGGAAAATAGTACACTAGAGTAGTGATTCCATCACATCACTGTACGAGTTTACAATAATGATGGGTCAGATTTTCTTCTTAAAGTGGACATATTATCGAAATATCACTTTTTGAAGGCTCTTTGGCTTGCCTTTTGGCCCCCAAAATGTGAGAATTGACAAAAAATCTGTAATGTGCAGGCTCCCTAGGGCGGGGCAAGCAGTGGTTCATTTGCATTTAAAGGGACAGGCACTGAAACCAGCCGTTCTGAACAGGGCTGTTTAGAGAGGATGAAAAGAGCTGTTATGTTTGATCCTTGGGGGATTTTGACCAAAGCATGTCACAGACATGTCTTTAAGACACTTGGGAACTATTTTAATTTGTGTAAAGGAGGCATAATATGTCTCCTTTAAAGCCAGTAATTACAGAGGTTCTTTGAATTTAAACAGGAACTACGCAAGTCTGGTCACTTTTTCACTGTTATCTCTACGGAGCTCTCTACAGTTTCAGAGTGGATACTCTCATTGTTGTAAAAACTCACAGCTAACCCTCCTCCCTCCCTTAACCATCATAATTACTCCAAAGCTGTTTAATTATGGTGCATATCTTACGTAGTTCCTCTTTAAACAGAGTTTGATAGAAAATAGCTTTTCCTGAAACGACAACAGGGATTGTATTTATAGCAGCGCATTACTGTATTCAGGTGTTGGATTAGCCTCGGTCTTAGTTTCGGCCTTGCTAGCTGGGAAACATTTGGAGTTTAACATGTGTTGAAAAAAACGTCTGCAGATATCGATAATGACTGTAATTAGAGAAATTATTTGCATATTTCACTCAGTAGCTTCCCCTCATTGCAGATGCAAGCGAATGCAGCCGTTTCATAATGTGATTACACGACTGAGACGGAGTACACTGCCAGATTATGATATCGATCACATTCTGAAGGCTTCAGTCGGCCTCTGAAGCAACAGCATAGTTAGTGAGAGACGCCGCGATGGAGAGGATGAGAACCAGTGAAGGAGTGCAGCATTCAGACTGAAGACGCAAGGGTGGGGGGGGGGGTGGAGGGTGGAGTGGAGGGGTTGTCTTGGCAACCATCCACCACTTCCTGTATCTTCCTGTCAGGCTGCGCATCAAAGGCCTCATGCATTCTGCCTTTCCACTAGACTCTGAATGAAGGAATTAGCGAGGGCTCAGTTCCAGCTATTTTTAGCCTGTAAAGCCAGAGAGATGGATAGGAAGAGGGAAGTTGAGGAGGGGGCATGTGTACGTGGATACGTGCGTGGGTGGGTTTTAGTTTCCAGCGGGTGTGTGTATGATGCGTCTGCGTGTGCGTGTGCATCACATGATCCTAATAATCTCTGCGGTTTTCACACGTTTTGTCGCATTCATGTGGGCCATCATTTTTGATTGACTCTCCTGTCCTCCCCACATCTTTTTCCCCCCTCTTCCCTCTCATTCAGCTCTTATTATCTCTCTTCTTCATGCATCGCCGCCCTTTTCATCCATTCTCTCCTTCTCTTTACATTCCCACCATTTTGCCTCTCTCCCCTCCCTCCTTGCTTTCCTCTGAAGCAGATCCCCCCCCACCTCCAGCCTGAAATTCTCACAGATTCCCAGTCATCACCATATGCTTTGCATGAGCAATGAAGGCAGAAATAGTATTTAGCTGTAGACAGTCCATTTAAATGATCTTTTTAGCCTCAGGAGAATGAATTGACTTCACAACAGTACTTAAATAATAAGCTCTCAGGCTTTGACTATCCATGTTCTTTTGGCTGGGCTTCTGTAGCAGCGCTCCAGCACAATCTGGGATATCATCTGATTTAACTCAGGGATTGATGAAGTACATCTAATGGGATTTGATGAAGTCTGATGTACCCTGTCCTATCAATTAAACATCCCAGTAAAAATAAGCTCCCGCCCACAGGTGGGGCAGTGGTTCAGATTCGTGCTGAGAAACGTGTCTTCTGGCCAAGGCTGCTCGTCCAAACTACCTTTTCAACTCTTCTCTTTCTCTTTAAAGTGTAAATGTATTGAAATCAGTTAAAGGGCATATTAACTCAAACCTTTAATGTTGAAATTGGCAAAGCTTTATTTTAAAGCTGCACTTCTCCATGTTTTTTTGCATTAACAACAGATCAAATGGCTGTATGAATAATGTGAGAAGGGTTACTCTGGCTCCACTGTGGTTTATATCTGCACCCTGCAGCTCCTCACTGCTGCAGAACTTAGGATGCTTTAGCTCATTGTTTTTGTTTTTCTGAATCAATTTAATATTATTTCAGTCAGTGCTCTCATGGCAGTGCTTTAGATGTTGTGTTTTCATTGCTTCCCAGAGCCCAAAAACAAAATGCTATAGGGAAAGTAACAGATTTGATAACACATTTAAAGGAGACATATTCTGCCCCTTTTCCACAAATTAAAATAGTTCCCAGGTGTCTTAAAGACATGTCTGTGACATGCTTTGGTCAAAATACCTCAAGGACATAGACTGTAAAAAGAATGGACGTAGCGTCCGTGACGTCACCCATTGGTTTTGGGGAGTCGTTTTTGTGACTCAAATATGGCGGCCTGAACAGCGCCATGTTGGATTGGCCGGCCGAGAACCCGCCCACTGGCCTCGAAGCAGCTGTCCACGGAGCTGCTCGGACCTGTCACTCAACGTTTCCGCGCCCTAATTGGCCAGAGTTTTAACCTTATAACAGTAAAACGGTAGAGTTAAAAAAAAATTCACCCCCCTCAGAGTGTGTGCGGGGGTAGAAACTATCGATTGAGATGAAAAAACGTTCTGACACCAGGCTTTTAACATGTTTACTGAGGATGTAAAGTCGGCGATTTTAACATGGGGGTCTATTGAGAATGCTCCCTTCTGACACCGGCCCCCAGAGGAACCCGAGGGGATTGCAGTTTTTTGAACGCGGAAGTGAGCTTCACTTCTCAGACCGACAACTGCCCCCTTGCTCAAGGATCAAACATCACAGCTCTTTTATTCCTCTCTAAACAGCCCTGTTCAGAACAGCTGGTTTCAGTGTCTGTTCCTTTAAATGCAAATGAACCACTGCTTGCCCTGCCCCACTCCTTCTACCGGTCCAAGGTAGGGGTGGGATTATGCAAATTCGAAAACTAGTTACATCATTGCTAGACAACTGAGGGAACAGCTTGTAAAACCATACAGATTTTAATCTAGGGAGCCTGAAAATTACAGATTTTTTTTGTCAATTCTCACATTTTGGGGGCTTGAAGGCAAGAGCCTTCAAAAAGTGATATTTCCATATGTCCCCTTTAAGATAAACCAAAACAAGAGGTAATTTATGGAATTTTGATCCAAACACCAAATATATCTATTGTTATAATATATAGTAATCAACTGCAGCTCTGCACACTAACCTGTCTATTAATTTACATATCTATATTTGCTTCTGTTTAACAGCTGGATATTAACTTATATTAGTTTGCTATTGCAATGCTTTATTTGACTAATGTAATTTCTAAACTTTATCTTTAGAAAACTAGTTGTGTTTGTACCATTGTACAGTCATGCACACATGGTGCTTTTCTAACTCTAACCAACAGGATTCAGTTTTGCTGTATAATATATACCAGGACTAGGCAGTCATGAACTGCCATTGGTTCTCAGTGCATTTCCCTTTTATAATTAATCCTCTAGTTTATTGATACTGTTCACATTCTGAACTGCTGAGTCAGCAGTGTGGTCAGCTATCCCTGCACCACGTTGTTGATGAGACCAACCGCATTTGAAAATGACCAGGCAATGCTGCGAAACAGAGATAAGCCCAAGTATAGAAAGAGTCCGGTGCAGTGTCTAAAGAAGTTATTGAATTGTAGCATTGGAGTGAAATTTATATTCCACGTCGTTATTTCCTTTTTATATAGAAATCATTTAAAATATGAACCATCCTCCCTTTAATGGAAGAACCACGTGGAGAATGAAGGACTGATGTAGCACTGCTTATTTAAAAGGGATTACAGCACAGAACAGATGCTAAGCTATCTACCTGTGTTTACAGCGTCCATGGAAATTGGACACAGATCGTGTTCTCAGACTCGGAGCTGCACTTGTTATGAAAGTAACCTTCAGAAAAGAAGATATAGGAAGATCAAAGAGCGCAGCAACCTGTGAGGCGCACAGCAAAAAGCAGAATTCAGCTGTCTAGGGATTAATAATTGCTCTGGTTTGCCTGTAGGCGAAGTTAGTGAAGATGCACATGTATGCAAACTCACACACACATACTTGTTTTACCATATTAGAGAGGACCCGCGGTTTACGTAACACATTCCCGGGCCCCTTACTGGAACGTTGGAAGCTGAACATCAAAGTGTTGTCTAACACCAACACAGACGCTCCCAGTTCAACCTTTAACACTAAAACCAGTGGGGGCCAGTGGTTTGGTCCTCACACTGCTGTCAAAGCCACAAGTGCAGTGGTCTCATCAGTAAAACCAGACAACACACACTAAACACAAAAACATACATGCGCACTGTTTGGCACACAAACACATGCACAAACACATGCACTGCTTATTCTACACTGCGAGGTATGTTGCTTTTTTTTCTTATCTCTCATCCGCCCTCTCTCTCTTTTGCTCACACACACATACACACACTCCCATCTCTTTCAATGCGGCTCAAAGGGCCATCTCTTCAGGGCTTCTGAAGCTGAGGTGGCCGGTGGCGCTGAATGCAAATTATCCCTCCTGCACACTCACGGAAACACACACACACACACCCCCCCCCACACACACACACACACACACACACACACACACACACACACACACATAGAGCTCCCTCTGCCAGGTCTTCACAGTGCCTCCCACAACACTGAATGGTAAAGGCAGGGAGAACAGGAAAGAAAAGAGAGCAGATTAAAAAAGAAAGGAGGGATGAAGGGATAGATAGAGAGAGAGCAGGAGGTTATCCAGAGGTAAAGCACCCTCCTCTGGTGGAACAAGTCTGCTCATTCGTTCATGTAGGACAAAGTCAATGCATCACAGCAACGCAATTCATCACCAGTTAGCTACAGAAGCTGCTGGATTCAAGCCGACGCTAAGTATTAATGACTGGAAGTTGAGTTTAATCCATGGCCTTGTGTGGCGCCAACACTTTGGCAACCGTACACACATGTTCACACACTTAATTTAAGACATGAGACACTTTATTTGTCATTGCAGGCGGTGGCACACAACAGAACTGTGTACAGTGACTCCAGCAGCAACACAAAAACAAGATAAAAGAAGATGTATGTGAGGCAGCATCTTCTATCAGCACACAGATCTGTGTTTAGACTTATATACACGGATGCTATCACACAAAAAAACATCTAACATCATATCCAGACTGGATCACATTTTCACAAAATAGAGGTGTAACAGTTAAAACAATCAACTACCATGCTAAATTTACCTTTGATAGGATCATATAGAGACATAAACAAAGGCAAATACAGATTCATGGTTTACATAACAAAGACTGTGGTAACAGCTAAATGAAAGTGAAATACAGCAAACACTGTCAGTCTTTTTGACTGATTGGTCCATTATTTAGTATTTAAGTTAAAATAAAGTGCTTACAGAACGGACCCAGTCACAGAACAATGAATCAGTGTCAGAAAGGAAAGAGAAGCGAGGCCTTAGCTTGTTATGGCCAGTCTGCTCACAACATCACAATTAGAACATTTTAAACAAGCTACAGTGTCCACTCCAGACAATACAATTCAGTTATGCACACACAATTTTTCAAGTACACAAAGCAGGCAAACACATCCGGATAAATGTTGGCATTTTTACATGACAATTATATCATCTCTGATTCTTTTACTGAAATGCATCATTTCAAAAATAAAAAAATGACCACAAATTATTCTAACGATGTCATTAGACTCTTTTCATGCAGTTCAGTTCAACAAGTAGTGGATCATCAGTGACCATTAACCACAACCATCATGTACTGTGCAGTCCATCAGGCTAGCAGCAGCATGTGCTGCACACTGACTTCAGCACCATGGACAGCGTCACACAGCCCACTCCTGACACACACAGCCACAGCCAATCAAAACGACTACATTCCTCCTGCTCTAAAATGACTCACTCCTTACTAACAGTTACATGAAACAGTTATCCATTTCATTAATTGTTAATTTCATCTGATGGTAACCTTCATAAACCAGTGATTGTGCACTGGTTTTTAAGATGAACATCTTTTCAGTTTTGCGAGGTCTGGCAATGTTTTTTTTTTTTTTTCATATCATAAATCAAGGCTGTTTCTTTAATGGAAAATCTCAATCCTAAACCTTGGAGTCCTCGGAGCTGGTTTCCACTTGTCTGTACAGTAAAATTCAGCAGCTCCAAGGTTGAGTCTCTAGGTGACACAACACATTACACTGTTGGTGTTTGGGTATGATGACGCTCGGAGGAGATAAGGTGGCTTAGAGGGAGAGAGAGATGGCTATTGAACTGTCCAAAAGCATTAAAATAACATGTGTTCTGTCATATCCCAGCTGTCAGCGCTGCCTTAGTTCCCAGGGTCCTCCTTTATTTTTGCGTTCAAGTTTAACAGGATTTCAGTCCCGTTTTAGAAAACCTTAGTGGGACAAATTAGTATAAATGGAAAGTCTCTCATGGTTTCTTAACTCAGCGTTAGCAGGGATATTTAAGAGCGGACAAGCTCTGCTGGTGTACATGCGGACTGGAGGAGCGGAAATGTCAAAGGATGGCAAAAAGTAAAAAAAAAAAAAAAAAAAAAAATCATACATATACATACATGGGTGTGTTTTCTGCATCTTGGTCTATCCTTTAGGCTTTTAACCTAAATTAATCCCCATGCTCCATCTTGGCACTCCCACCGTTTTTCACTCTGTCAGCATGAGGCTCTGCCTCATCCACTCACTGGTTAGTAACGTCCCAGTGCTGCAGCCCGCGGTGGAATAAGCTCTTACAAGGCCGGTCTGGGAGGAGGAAGAGGAGGAGGAGATGGATTTAGATGGAGGCAGGGAGGATGGATGGCAAAGGGTCAGAACCAAACAAGCTCTGTACTTAACTTCTTTGTGTCCGAGCTCCCAGTGCAGTCCCCAGCTTCCTTTATAAAGACATGCTGAAACTGCTGTCTACTCCGACACTGCCCGTAGAGGATAACATCAAGTAGCATTGCCATCCCTAACTTTCCAATTTGGATGTAAAAGTCTTTTTTGATCAGTGTGAGCAGTGGCCAGTCGTATCGTCTCACTACAACCATAGAGCAGCTTCTCCATCTGCAGCCTGGAGTAATTCTGTTTTTAGTTTTATCAGTAATTTGATGTTAGAGGTATTAGCTACAAGTTTAATTCCTTCCGGCCAGTACGTGTCACACTCAAACTCGCCCGCTCTCGCTCCAACCTTCAATTGTACTGGTCGCCAGATACGTTTAGAGGGAGCAGCTAGTAGCTAAAGCTAAGCTAATGCTAACCGTATTTAACAAGCAGCAGCCCCAGTGTTGACGGCGGTCTGGAAACACATCTGAATCATTTCACACTAACTCACCTGACAAACCCGCAGCATCACGCCTGCAACGGAAACGTTACAGTACCGGCTGACAGTTAGTTAGCATTAGCATTAGCACGAGGCCATTTTCTCCACAGAACTATCAGGATCTGGCCCCCTGAGCTCCGCCTCACGTGACATAAACCTACTAATGCTGACATTTCATGCCGACGTTGCCAACGTAACCAGATGTAAATATTTATATAGTATTTTGGATCCCCCAAAATTTATAAAACAATTATTTAGCCTATAGCTACTATAACAAAAAGTTCTGTAAAATTAATACTTTTATTCTGCACCCCTCTAGACATTCTGTAGATGTATTATTTTTGAAAAATGTATTGTTTTGGTGAAAGAGTTGTAGCTATAACCTTTAATGAGATATAAAAAATACAAAAACAAAAAATGAGCTCATAAAACATCTGGAAAAAAAACTTTTAGTTCCTAGAAATTGAAAATCTGCTAATTCTAACATCTAAAAGGTGGAACTGTCCTTTATTTGGCATTTTTGCTAAATGAATAGCTCCAATCAAAGCCAAGTATGTGTTAAAGCAAGAGTAAGCGGAATGTTTGTGTTAATATAAGTCTTAAATAGTTGTATCTTCCGACAGCAATCACCTATATAGAGTGTTTGGTCTGAAACACGGGTCTGTCAGTCACTCTGCTCTGCTCTGAGCCCAGGAGAAAACTTTCCTTGTATCCTACAACCTTTATCCAATGAGGAGAGAGAATGGCATGAAGGGCTGTGTGTGCAGCCAAGGGACGCGCGTGAATGTGGTGACGTAGGGACGAGGACCAATAGATCCATGACGAGGGCGGGGGCTGCTAACTCCATCTGCTGACAGGAAGTTAGCCAAAACCACCGGATCGCTTACTTCTGCTCTAAGTACCTGTTGCCATTTCCATTATTGTACACTGAGTGAGGTGAGGAGAGGAGAAGACCTCTGGGTTATGTGTGCTGGAAATTGCTTTGGTGTTAAAGCAGCAAGACGAGTTCAAAGCCCACGTGGACAGATCAACAGCAGCAGTGATTTTGGGTCACAGCGGACGGTCTTTGCACAGATCACCAACAAGCCTTTGTTTAGGGCAGAAATAGCCCAGGGGTTGAATGACTGTTAAAACGTATCAACACAGATTGGTTCCTTTTGTGTTTTTTTTCATGGACAAAAGGCGGGGAGAGACAATGTACCACAGAGATTACCTCAGAGATGAAATACTACATGAAACGACAACAGAGCAGCTGAGCCTGTCGGCATTCTGATACCTCAACATAACAACCTCCCGCCGTATTTTTTCTGGTTTCCCTTTACCTCTTCCACCTTCGCCAGATGTCAGACAACATGAAGACTCTTTGCTCTTCAAAGGTTAGCCCAATAAAGAGCACACAGAGCTCTGCTGACAAAACTGCAAATGTCAAAATGGTTAAAAAGAGGGCTCTTCTGAACTTCCCCCTTATCTGTACATGGAGAGACAAACAGCGGGCGCTGTTCTGACAAACCCAGGGTATCATGGGAGATGGAGTGAGAGTCTCTCAGTCATCTATCACCTCTGGAGCAGAGGGAATCGCGTGACGGGGACGGGGGAATTGGCGGTCTCGGCACGCACAACGCGGCACGCAAAGCAGACTCATCTGCAGACGGCAGGGCCCAACAATTGGAAGAAAATATCACACAGGTTTTTTCAGACTAACGTTGCCGGTCCAATTGTGACTATGCAAAATGAAGTTCCTGTTCATTAAGCACAGGACAAATTAAAGTCCTGTTGTTGCAGAATTGAACAAGGTGCATTTGTACCAAGCGTCACACATTCGTCTTGTCAAATCCACAAAGTCGATCAATGTAGCTCATTGAGGTAAAGTTATATAGTATAATATTCAATTATTATTCTTTCTCACTCTCTTTCCCAGAATTAAAACAACAACAAAAAAAATAGAGAACAAGTGATGGACCTGCTGGGACACACTTGTTATTCAATACTTTTAACTTCCGAAGTCACCGCAGGGCATTGAACAACAAATCCCCGCCAGGTTCATCACTTTTTAGTCTCCCCTCTGGAAACACTTGTGTTGTGTCGTGAGTATTTGCAGCACATGTGCTGTCAAGTTGATGAAGATGTTTTCAGAAGTTGTTGGTGTTTTGTCATATTTATTTTTTCAAGTTGAACTGTAATGAGCTCTCAGGGCCACCAAAACATGACAACAAAAAAAAAGAAATCAAAGCTACATAAACTGATAGATGATGTTTATTTCTTAAATAAAAATCTTTGGTGTAAAGAGCAGAGTATCCAGTCAGAGAGAACGATGGGCACGACTTGTTGGTTGTTTTGCAAATTCACTCAATCATGTTAATCAGAGTGAATTGATCTGCTGTAGTTGTTGTTGTAGCTTCCAGATCAAACTTGTCACACCTTGTTAAGACTTCTGTCGATCGCAGCTTTTATTTTGGTGAATTGAACTTTTTCAAATGTTGGTTTTGATATAAACAGAACAGACCCAGTCACAGAACAATGAATCAGTGTCAGAAAGGAAAGAGAAGCCTTAGCTTGTTATGGCCAGTCTGCTCACAACATCAACATTAGAACATTTTAAACAAGCTACAGTGTCCAGACAATACAATTAGTTACAGTTATGCATTTTATTTTGGTAAATTGAACTTTTTCAAATGTTGGTTTTCATATAAAAACAGTAAACTACTCATCCCTGCTTACACAGATACACTCCCAAACTCCAGCCATGTGTTCAGCAGAAGATTAGATCATTGGATTTACCTGATGTAGTCAGAGGTCATGGCCCTCAGAAACACTGGAGAGGCATACCTGATGTTGTTCAGGTCTGTTCTTCATTAGAACCTCTGTGCAGTGTTCACACTGGGGATCAACATGACATATGAAGAAACTATTGAGTTTTCTTTCTTTATTTGGCCTCCTTCTAAAAAGTTAATGCAGCAGCGCTCAGACTCCAGTTATGTTCAATATTCTTGGTAGAGGAGCAGAATTCACAGTCGACAGGTTGAGAGGATTCTGGCATTTCTTTCATATTTTTATGAAATCCATATAAGTGTATAGTCATCCAGATTCAGCCTGGGATTTAGACGCTAAAACACACATTTGTCAGTGTAGTGTATGCATGACCGCATGAGCAGATAAACCTGTGTGTGTGTGTGTGTCTGGCAACATGGGGAGAAAATGGCTTTAACCTTCATGCCTACTCGATCATCACCACTCCGTAAATGTCACTCCATCTGGCTCCCCGCCACTCTCTACATCTCTGTTTACCTATCTCTTTCTCCCAGCTTCCCATAATCTCTTTATCTCTTTCTGTTTTTCTCTGACATCTCTTGATCTTTACACACTCATCCTCTCTTATTTTCCTCAATGCTCTTCCTGCGCTGTGCCTTCCTCTTCCCCTTCCTCCTCCTCTTTTCTCTCACTCTGAACTCTTTCTCCCACCTTGTTTTCACCTGTCTTTCTTCTGATGTTAAAAATACCCCCCTAGGCACACTTCTCTTCTCTCTTCTCTTTCTCACAACATTCTACACATATAGACTTTTCCCCTCATTCATTTTTCCCCCCACAACTTCTGCACCTGTTCAAATAGCAGCCTCTTTTCTTTTTGGCTTCATTTTCTTGTCTTATTTAAAGCCCACACTGCTGCTGCTCCCTTTCTCTTTCTGTTCACACGTTATTTTGAAAGCCCTGTGTCAGCATCCCTCTCCATCCTCCTTTCTTTTTTTCCCCTTTTTTTTCTCTATCCACTTCACCCCCCCCCCCCCCCCCCCCCCCGCCTTTAGCCTGGTTGGATCGATATATCTCAGGCTCTCAGTCTGAGGCTTGAGAATGAGGCACCAGGAGACTGAAAAGGGTGGGAGAATTGACAGTGAGAGAGAGAAAGAGAGATGGTTAAAAAAAGAGAGTTGGGAATAGAAAGAAGGGTAAAGAAGTGAGGTAAAAGAAGTAAATTGGAAAAAAATAGGGAGAGAAGGTGAGAAAAAGAGTCAGTAATGGTGAGAAAGAGAGTGTAAGCTTTAAAATGAAACAGTGTGTGTGTGCAGTTTGTTGATTTCTAACAGTTATTTTTATTTTGCGTTGTAATTTACTGACAAACACTCCAATTACTCCCAATACCCACTATTATAGCTCGCCCACTGCATATTAGTGCTAATTTGCTTTATTCTCCTTTTCATACCTGTAGCCTAGCAACAGCCTATCAACAGCCACAGACGCGGCAGGCTTCACAGAATCAGTCGGATTCTGTGAGTCAAAGAAAAAGTTAAGATGTTGACAGACCGGCGTGTGGTATAAACGTTGGTTAATATCACTGAGTCCACCCCCCTGTCAGATGTGTTAACAGCGTCGGTTTATCCGGTGTGTACATTAAGCACAGCTCACACTCCACTGCACACACACACACACACACATCACAGCTGTAAGTGAAAACACATCTGACGAGTACAGAGGATGTACAGGGGATTGAAGCAGCAGGAAGACATGGAGCAGCATTTAATGTGACACTTGACACCAACAAAGAAAATCTGACTTTTATGTTTGAATCTGAATAAATGTTTCCATTTTCAATTTGAACTGCTAAAATTAACGCAGATGCAGTGGTGTTAAGACACATAGATCAGGTCGTATGCCCTTTAATCTTTTTTTCCATTTCCAATTTACAGCATAGTTGCCAAAAGATAGTATCCATTAAATTCTTCTTTGTCATCTGTTCCAGCCTTTGATGGCATAAAACCGAGCCCTTGTGATATACAGATACAGTAGAACTGCATCCAATAAACCTGCAGAACCGTCCACACATGTTTAATTTATCCGTTTTTATGTGCACACACCCCCCAGAGAGGGAAGTAGAATGAGATTAAAGCAGGCCGAAGTCGGCTCCAACACAGCACGGCTGCTGCTTACAGCCCTAAACAAGGACGGAGAGGAGGCAGAACGGAGCTCGCTCTGCTCTTATAAATAATTCGAACATTTGAAATTAGGAGATGGGCAGCATAATCCCAAAGCTTTATCAAGCACTTCTGAAATATGGAGATGTAACCAACAATTTTTAATGCATGCAGTTTCACCTCAGCTGCAGCTCTTCTCTATATTTACTCCTCTGAACTTTCAAAACAGGTTTTTCATTCTGACAAGGCTGCACAGGGTAAAGCTGTAAACCCCACACCTACCGAGATAGCTGCAGGCTGAAATTCCCGTGAGGCGATCCATGAGATTTTTTTTGGAATGGCACAAGACACACAAGACGCACACTATTTTTTTTTTTTTTATGTTTTTTTCTCACAACTATGTTAGATTACATACATTTCCAACAAAAACATCTTCATTTTAAACAGCACAGTATCCAGTCAGAGAGAAAGAGAGGGCGGAGTAAATGTATTAGCAATTTATTAAATGTATTAGTGTGTTGTAGCCTGTGAAGTCAGGAGTTAAACTTGTTACAATTATAACTTTTCAAATCTACCTAATGTTCACGTGTCAGATCAGAAACAATAGTCAAACATAATGTGAACTAGGGATGCACTGATTTGGCTTTTTCAGTCCCAATGTCCTGATAGTGATAGCTGGGTTTAACACATAGGCTGATAGCCAATACTGATCCGATTTTATTTTTTGCAATGCAATCACCAGCTTAACAACATTCCCATTGGAGATATTGCAAGTAGTGATGAGCGATGACTTGTTGCTGTAGCAAGCCTGAAATACTTCCATAAAGCTGACTCTCTGGCTCGCTCCATCTTGTTGCTCTGTGTTTGTAGTGGCAAACATTAACCTTACTTACACAGCCACTCAACTTATTAGTGGTAGACAGGGTTCAAACGACTTGACTCGTTCGTAGGCTCCCGCTTTTTATTCCTGACTCAGAGTCACAGAAGGGTCAGGTGGTGGTTTTGCAGTTTGATTGCAGTTTGATTTCACATTGTTGAACTCCAACAATCTCCAACAATATACATCCAAGCTTCTCTTAGATTCCCCACATGAAGACATTCCACAAATGTAATGCTTAAAGCAGAAGTAAGTGATATATTTGTGTTAATTTAAGTCTTAAATAGTTCTATCTTCCGACAGCAATCACTTACATAGAGTGTTTGGACCGAAACACGGGTCTGTCAGTCCCTCTGCTCTGCTCTGAGTCGAGGAGAAAACATTTATCGTATCCTACAGTTTTTATCCAATGAGGAGAGAGAACGGCATGCAGGACTGTGTGTGCAGCCAAGGGACGCCGTGAATGTGGCGACGTAGGGACGAGGACTGTTATGGTGCGTTCAAGGAAACTCGTATTTTTCCGACCGTGAAGTTGTACCAGTTCGATCTGGTACGAGTTCACGGGTCGGAAGTTACGAGTGGCCATTATAGTGACTTTCACCGGTAAAACAGGTCGGAAAAACACGAGTGGGTTGCCTGGAACGCTACAAAGTCGTAAGTTGTGACTTGAAGCTGTAATTTACGATTTCAAAAGCCTGCCTGGAACGCAGCATTAGCCAAAACGACCGGACCACTTACTTCTGCTTTAAACAACTGCAACAAACAGTGAGAAAACATAGCATAACGGTCAAGCATAACTGTAAACTGCACTCCAGTAAGTTGCGGTGTGTTTATGTACAGTGCTTGGTTCAGGTGCTATAAAACAATAGGAAACTAGGCAGAAAAGGCAATAATGTCATCAGACAAAAATAACCATAAAACACATAAGCGTACAACAACAATCTTAACTATCCGAAACTCAGTATTGGCTCCTACAGTGTTTATTGTGTACCGGCATGCTGCGTGTGCTGCTGACACAAACGTGTGTGAATAGATTGTGGGTCATGGATCAGCCCAATTATCCGATCCAATCCCAATCCAGCTATTTAATCAATATCTGAGCTGATAGCGGATCTTAATATGGGATTGGTTCATCTCTAGTTTGGATCAGTGTGTTGTTCAGGTCTGTTTTTCATTAGAACCTCTGTGCAGTGTTCACACTGGGGATCAACATGACATATGAAGAAACTATTGAGTTTTCTTTCTTTATTTGGCCTCCTTCTAAAAAGTTAATGCAGCAGCGCTCAGACTCCAGTTATGTTCAATATTCTTGGTAGAGGAGCAGAATTCACAGTCGACAGGTTGAGAGGATTCTGGCATTTCTTTCATATTTTTATGAAATCTATATAAGTGTATAGTCATCCAGATTCCGACTCTGTGTGTTTATGTGTGTGTGTGTTTGTGTTTCAGGCAACATGGGGAGAAAATGGCTTTAACCTTGGAGCCTATTTGAAATTGTGTGATGGGCAACATAATCCCAAAGCCTAACCAACTTTTTGATGTTAGCAGCTTCACGGCAGCTGTAGTTTTTCTTTTCTTTTTTTTTCTTTTCTCCTTTGAACTGTCAGAAAATACAGAAACCCTGTCGTAAACAGTCAGGTAGATTTGAGGCCACACAAGACGGTGATAAATCAAACCCTCACACCACCTCGGATACTTTGCTGCCATCATGCCTTTGTTGCTGGTCGTTTTCCAGCTGCTGGACTCACACAGGCTTGCAGCATCATGATAGTCTCATCTGTCCTTGTCTTTAACTTTGATACGCTCCCACCCACCCAAAAAATAAAAGGCAATTATTCACCTATAACGCTGCTCTGAGCAAGGTCACGGTGTATGAGTGAGATGGACAAGAGGGAGGAGGAGGGGTCCCTGAAGTCATCATAAAAACTCTTGTGACTCAAGAGAAGACGGAGAGACCGGCAGGATGCATGTTGACTGTTTCCTGCTGCCTCTTGTTCTGCCTGTGGTCTGATAAACAGTCATGAAAACCACGTTGAAGTGAATTGAGACTTAATGATACGAGAGCGGCAGAAAACTAATGGTGACAGGGTGACTAACGACGTCTGCGTGGATCCTTTTAACAGCGTTTTCTGAAGAGCGAGCGTTGAACGTCACCTGAAAGGACAGGCCCACGCAGCAGGAAGCCCCGCTTTAACCACCGCTCATGTGAGGACGGACCTCGCAGTCGTTTGCGAGCGTCTGATGTGTCTTAAAACCCAGACTGGGCTGGAGATTAGGTTCTATCTTTTGCCTCTTTATCGATATTTTCTTTTCTTTTTTTTATATATATTTTTTGGGGGCTTTTTCGCCTTTTAATGGACAGGATAGTTCAGAGAGAGACAGGAAACAGGAGGCAGAGTGGGGGGGATGACATGCAGGATAGGGCCGCTCGACACGGGATTCGAACCGGGTGCTCTACCAACTGAGCTAAACACAGCCTCTTTATCAATATTTTCAATACACCAATATAAAATAAAACCGGGGGCTGTAAGTCAAATACTGAAGAGAGTTAGAGTTCAGTGCAGTAGAGTTTTATTCACTTAAAGGGATAGTTCAACATGTTGGCAAATTGGCCCATTGCCATAATCCCTATAGCTTTAGGAGTAGTTTGTTACCTTTAATTGTCAGTGCAAGCTATTTTTAGAACAGTGGAGCAGAGCCGCGAGCTGCTCAGAGCTACGCTACGGAGGCTAATGGGATTTCTTGGTTTCCCTCATTAAAAACCCGTCAAATACACAATCCAACAACTCCAAAACGCTCTGGTGGACAAGTTGACCTGCTCATTCACCACGCTGACAGAATGTTACGAGTTGTTTTGGAGGTAAATTCATGCAAAACTGCTGATGCCCGTTCCCGTACACATTTTATGTTCTCCTTCAACATATAAGCCATCACACATGCAAAATTTTACACAACACATCTTCACAGCTTATTCCTCTGTGACTGGCCCGCTCACTGCTCACACACATGCAGGGGGTGTGGAGGCTCAGAGAGCGGCGCCGGTGTGTGATAATGAATGTAGGAGATTGGTGGTTTGGTATGTCCGCCTGATTGGTCCGTACCCATACTGTATTATAGTATTTCACATGCACACACACATACTGCACACCAAACATTTATACTACTTAGAACGAGAGGGGCAGGTTACCTCCAACTCCTACTCATCTACCACCTTCTCACACGCTCATGCACAAATCTTTGACTTATTCCCTGCAGTATTTCAGCTCTAGGACAATGACAGCGTCCCCATCTCTTTCCACACACACACACACACACACACACACACACACACACACACACACACACACACACACACAGCAGAGTCCTTTGTGCGGCTCTGAACAAGCGTCCATCATTCATGCTCTCCACTCACTCACAAGCTGTCAGACACAGTTCCATTTCCTCGTAGATCATGCCAGACTGGCACACATTGCCTAAATGAGCTACTCAACACCTACTTACTCTTGTGCCTCTACATAAACATTTGTTACACACAAATACACACTCACTCACATCCATAAACACTGACAAATAAGTCCTTTTTGGACTGCTGTCTACAGCTTTCTATTGTTTTTTTTTCTTCTCTCAAATGTTTATGCATTCTAACCTGTACAGCACCGTGTAACTCTGTTAGATGCTATATAAATATACTTTACTTACTTACTGTCTACTCTACAATTATCTATCTATCTATTAGGGGTTTGGAACCCCCAGAGACCTTGCATTGAGGTATTATTACAATACTCCATATCGATATTATTGCGATATTTAAAATATTGCAATATGCTATGATATATTTGCAGTTTTATCTATCTATCTATCTATCTATCTATCTATCTATCTATCTATCTATCTATCTATCTATCTATCTATCTATCTATCTATCTATCTATCTATCTATCTATCTATCTATCTATCTATCTTACCTTTTGTTGTACATTAAGATTTATTACCTTTTTGCAAATGCAAATGATGTAACAGAAGGAAACCTTTGTCAACATCTGCTTCATCTAGTAAGACAAAGCTCTCAGTCTGCACATCTCACTTAAATCCTTTGTATCGTTGCAAACTCTTGCCGAACAGATTGACTGACCAGCACAGTCCTTTAAGATCAATATTGTATCATATTTATTTTGAAATGATTTAGCCATAGAATAGAATATGTACAAATGTAAAAGAAGGGTACAGATTGCGGTGTTGACAGGTTAAAGGACAAACCTGTGTAGATGACTAAAGAAAGATCACACTGCAGATGTTTTTACTCGGGGGTTGAGTGGTTTGATGATGTGAACCATATGTGTGGGTTTCACAGCCACTAGATTCCAACCCAGTTGAACACATGTTAGCATCATCTAAACCATCTAAACATCAGATGAAGGGAGATGTTTTGGAATGATGCTGTTAACTTTTTCTTTCATTTTGCCATTCATCAATTGAAACATAATAAATAGGAAACATACAGTCCAGGACAGTGAAGGGAGATCATCATCATCCCCAGTCTTTCTTTCTGTGTCTGTCAGCCCCAGCTGCACAAATACAGTTCAATAGATACATTAACACAAAATGCCACATGTATTGATCCTCTCTTTCATCTCTCTGTTGCCTCTTTATTTTCCCCCTCACCTTTTTTGAGCGTGTATGCATCTCCATTACATACCTGTGTGACTTGTATGTCTGTTTTGCACGTATGTGTGTGTGTGTGTGTGTGTGGCCGTGGGGAGAAGCTAAGCGAGGCCTTACGTAACCAGCTTCAAAGTGATCTGCAGTGGGCCGTCCTGCTGCCTCGCTGCAACACACACACAGGGAAACACAAGGAGAGGAAGAGGGGGAAGAAGTGGAAGAAAGACAGTGTTTAGAGGAGAGAGGGGTGTAAGCAAGTCAGGGGTGAAAATATTCTTCAGCAGCTCCGTTGTACATGGCAAAGGAAGCACAGTGATTGATTATAACATTAGAAAAAAGAGCATTTTCTAGCTCTAACAACTGTGACGTGTCAGATTCCTCTTTTCAGCCGTGTTTTAAAGTGATCAATCATATCATTTCTCTGTTTTTTCTGGGTTTACGGTAATTGTATTTTCTGTTATTTTTGTGACCTACAGTTAGGTGTGTGGGTGGGTGTAGGGTGTGGAGGGGGGTTGATGGGAATTACAGTTATACAGTTCTGCATCAAATTGCACATGCTCCCGTCGGCTCCTTTGATTGGGAAAATCAAACCTAAAAATGCCGGATAACAGCTGTTTTTTCCTTTCACTCGGCTTGATTCAGTGCTCAGGCTGCTCGCCCACTCGTTGCAGAAATAGATGTCAATCATGCTCAGATTTTGCACTTTTTTTCCCAGCGTGTTGCAGGCCGTGTAATAGTTGCTTGATTTTACATTTCCCCAGTTTGTCGTTTCTTTCGCCAAAGATGGAGTTGCTGCTGACAGGCAGGTAACTGCTGCAACTTTTTCATCACTCAACAAACTTCTTATCAAATAGATTTGGCATGGGCCAATCATTGACATGTCTTAAGCAGTTCTGTGCTCTATGGGGCTGTTATAAAAAAACCTTATGTAACGAGCTGTTTTAATACCAAGGGGTTCAATTACACTGCATTATCTTTATAGAGAAAATACAGTGGGTAGAATTACTACTGTTCTCAACTTCAGATCTATCACCTCTTTGTTACTTTCAGCTACATCTTTTGGTTTTCCTCAGTGAATGAACGTCTTCAAACTGTAAACACGCTCCAGAAAGAACGAGCAGCAGCTGAGGTTTTATATACATTTACGTATTTCTTTATTTTTTATCTATTTTTGGGTAAAATTTCTGTTTCCAAGGTCAAGATTGAACTTTTATCTTCAATCATCTACATGGTTTCTGAAAGATTTCACAAACCGAGTCCAAGTCTGAGTAACTTCTGTTCTCACGTTGTAAATGTCACATAAAATACATGGTTCAGTTTTCAGGGTTTTTTTTAAATATCATTGACAACATGATAAACTTCCTTTTCAGGTTTTACAAACTAGGAAACAAAATGTGAGCATGCTAGACATAGATGGTGTTTACATTTGGTTTTAAGGAGCCTTACTGGGAAGGTGTGCTCCTTCCGAAAGAAAAAAAAAGTGGTACTCTGCTTCCAAGCTTTTTTCTCCATGTCTTGCCCTTAAAATGTTGCCATTTTTGCATTTTGTGCTTTCTCTGAACTCAAGTTGCCTCTTGTTATTGCTTATATTGGAGGTTCAGAACAGATGTACCTATTTATATAAGTCTGGTTCTCATTCGAAGGACAGACAAATATTCCATTCTGTAGCGGGTCTCGAGGCCCTCTGGTAAAGATCCGACCTTCTTTTCAGCCATTAAGTCTTATTTCATATGAGCTTTTCATTCTCAAATTCAACAGAAGAATACATCCAGTTGCTCTGCCAAAACCTCAGGTTAACCAAAGTGGATTTTATCAGATGAAAGCAAAAAAAAAAGCAATGAAAGTTGAGGAGCGTGTTTGTAGTTGTAGTGCTCGATCTGAAAGCTGAGGTGAAGAGTAGGAACGGTCACGCAGAGCTTTTGTCGTGACATGAGAGCCGACATGTCTCTTCTGTGTAAGATGCTGTAGTGGTTTCTTTAAACGCCGCAACTTCCTGGTTGTGAGTCAAACCGACGCTTATTAAGGCTGACAACAAAACCACTAACACACCACAACAGTTCATAAAAAAACATGCAAACAAACAAAGAAACAAAAAACAACTGGATGGGATGAGTGGAGGATGTTTTATCTCCATTTCCTCGGGGCATCTTTTCCTCTCTTCCCTCTCCTTTTCCTTCTCTCTCTCTATGTGTCATCTTCACTTTCTCTCTGCCACTCTTTTAATTTACCAAAAACAGCCAGTGGGCAGATGGGGATCAAATTACATTCACCTTTTACCTGCACTCCTCTGCGCAATTAGCGTCACGCTTACTTGTCATTTCAAATTGACACACTGCTGTTGTGCTATGTAATTATTTACCCGCCTGGGGAATAACTCTGGTTTAACCACTAAATAATGACAGACACACACACACACAAGCACACACAAACCACTAAAGCACCTGTGCCCTATTTTATCTGAAATATGTTTAACATGCTTTTTACCATTACAGGCTGCTTGTCTATCTGCTAATTAAAGGCGTCTTTGTGTTGAGTGTGTCTCTCTAAAACTGATTCATTGTTGTGCAACGAACCCTTTAAAATCTTTCTGTGCTTTCACTGCTGTTTGAATTTTGGGGTTTGAGCATCAGGACCCGTTCTTCCTGTAGGTGTCCTCTTCTTTGCCTGTTCTTCTTTTTTTATTATTCTACAACAAATTTACCAAAAAAACCAAACAAAAAGGTCTTTTTTCTGCTCATGTTGTGGGAGGAGAGGGCTGGGTCCTGTTCTTCAAACCACAGAGGCCTTTATTACTCCACGTCTCCTCCTCTTCCTCCCCCTTAACCTGCCCCTCCTTACCCCACTCCCCCCACCCACCTTGGTCCCACAATATTAGAGTCAGGGTGTAAAGGAGAGAGAGAGGGAGAAAGGAAGAGGGACTATAAGCAATGGCAGCCATTTTCTTCTGCAGGGGGAGAGAAGGAAATCACACCCAAACAACAGCTTCTTTGATCTTGTGTCTTTTCTTGTGATAAATCTGTGTCTGTGATGCCTTTTGTTTTTGTTTTTGTACTCTTTTTAAAGGAAAAAAAAAAGAAAAAAAATCAAAACAATAAGCAAACATGAACTCTTGCTGATTTGTCCTTTTTGCTCTTGCTTCTTTTCTTTTTTTGATATTCTTTTTTTTTCCGTTTTTGCCAGTAATCTTTTTTGAATTTTCTCTTTTCTCTTTTTCCCCCCTTTTTTTCTTAACCCTAGGTCCGCTCACAAAAAAACATGATGAATCTTCAATGAACAAGCCTCGAGACGAAGGTATTTTTGTTGCATGTTTTTCCTTTTTTCTTGTTTTGAAGTCTTTTTGGGGGATGTGTACACATGCAGTAGAGTGGAAAACACACACACAAGTCAAACATCTCTTTAGGTGGGACTTTTGGATTATGAGCTGCATACCGATGTGTTGGTGTAAGTGTAATGTGCTGACCGTTGCAATCAAAGCGCTGCCTTTCCTATGCAAATCACTAGGCTTATGTAAGATGTGATGATCATGACGCCTGGCTGATGGAACACAGATACCCTCCATTACCAACCCATCTCCAGGCTGTTGTGTGTGTTTTCCAGAGGTCCTTGTCCCGCTCTCAAATAACAGAGAGCCTCGGACATCATCATCACCACCACTGTGCCCTTGAAAATACATTGGCCCACTAACAGCATTGTCCCCCATACCAAATTGTTGTCTGGATTTTCGAGCAACAAAGCACCTATTGAGATGAGCTTACACAATGAGGTGCATTATTATTGTGCCTCAATCCCCAGCTCAAGGATGAAATTGCTATTGAGTAAGGAGCGACACAAATATTAAGCTAGCCCCATTCCAAGTCAATGATGATAACATCAAATCAAGTGAGGCAAAAAATAAAAATTTGGGGACATCCAAGGACACTTCTGCCCCGCTCTGGAAGATTTGGGTCTAATCGGCTGCTAGAATAAGGACAGAGGACGCACAGCCGTCTGTTAATTTATCTCCCACCTGCAGCACATACACTGTGGAGGGGATCTTATCTGCACTTTCATCAACCTCCCCCTCGTCCTTGTTCTTTTGGACTTGTTTCCTGGAGAAAAAAAGATGACTGATGATATTTTGATACATATTTCTCTTTATGCTATTTTGAGGGTTGTGCGGGTGAATCTTTTTCTTGCTCCATGATGCTCTTTGATTTGGGGTATTTTTTGAAGTTGGGAGTTGGAGGAAGTTTGACACAAGAGGATTTTCTTGGTGATCAAACGCGCTGGCACAGACACAACTTTTTGAGCTGCCGCAGTCAGCAAGCAGTCGAAGGGAGTCGAGCCCAGTCGAGATGCTTTTCCCCCCCACCACCCCCCTACCACCCTCGCCCCTCCCCCTCCTCTAAATATGTCTTTCATCCCTCATCGTGACGTGCAATTAACCTCATTTGATTGGGAACCCGCTAATCCCATTTCACTGACTCCAGCTACAAAAGCTCCAACTGGAATTCATCTCAGGTACAGGAGCAGAACTGAACAGTCCCTGAATAAAAAAACAAAACATTCTAAAAATAATACTCAGGCATCAAGATAGACTTCATGTCCTTGCATGTGAAGACAGACAAATAAACACATGCACTGTATAACTCTGCAGATACAGATGATCTCCTTTGCATTTAACAGCACAAAACTGAAAAATACAACCTGCTCTCAAAGGAAATTAGCTCCAGTACAGCCCCATTAACTGCACTGGTTACCAGGGTCGTAGCCAAACTGTTAAAGTCCCCAGTGCAAGACAAAAAAAAAGAGAAAGAAAACATCAGTTACCAGCCTGTGAAATGATATAATGGTCTGACTTCTGTTTCAAAAACACACTGCACCTTCTCCTGGGATTTAACTCTAGTGGAAGAATACAAACTCCCTCCATTATATTAATCTGCCCCAAAACATTCACAGTTAAAGTCGCACCATGTTCAAAAATGTGTTTTTCTCATTGTTATTTCACTTGGGTGCTCCAGTTTCACTGTGCAGAGTGATGAATGGGCACAGTGTGATACTAGGAGTTTTCCTCTATTAGCGTACAGGCAGGAGTTTGTGACATCACAACTAGTGTAGAGGCTAATTGTGGTTCACTTGCACAAATGTGATTTGGGCACTCGAAACGTGCAGGGCTAATAAACTGAGAACTGACTTGAATAAAGTCGGGCACTTCTTGGGTCTAGCAAATAAAACAAGAAACAATATTTGCATATGCAGATTCTGGAGTTTAGTATATTAGATTTTAGATAGTATGATTTATTTTAGTTTAATTTAGTGGAAAAACACAGTTCCACCTCCTCTAATCCTTTGTATTTTAGATGTCAACACATTTATGAAAGGTTCTATATATAGGCACCATAAGTATAAAGCTGGATTTCCATGTCTTCTTTGATTAAAAAGCAGCTCTAGGTCCTTTATTAATACTGCGAGTTTCAAAGTGCTCAGTCCACAGTGAAATTCACACAGCCTGTACTCGATAGCTGAGCCTTCAAATGAGCCGTCAGGACTTCTGTAACTTTGTGATGTCACAACAGAGTCAAACCCACACAAGTTTCACCAACAATCCTGTTACAGGTTATGATTTCTCTAAGTGTTTACTTGAAATCAGATATATTTCCATTCAGCAGCCAATCAGAAGAGAGGGTCAGAGCCTCCTCCCTTTTGATTGGCTGACTGACCTTTGTTACCAGAGAGACAGGAGATGTAAAACTATAATGCGATGGGTTTTGGGTCTTAAAACTGCAAATATTTCTTCGTATCGATGAACAATTCAAAGAAAACACAGCACAGGTGTAAATGCTGGACCCTTACATGAACCTGTGTGTGGTGAAGAATAAAAGTATAAAGAAATCTAAGTAGTCAACAGAGTATTTATAACTTAAAACATCAAAAATGAATCTAAACAACTGCTCCTTTGATGCACAGGAGGCGCACTATTACTGTAGAGACAATGCAATGCAAATGTAGCTCTGCTACAACGGCTGCATTATGCAGAAATGATATTAATGCACATGTCCTTTTGCTTGGACTCTGCCTGGTGGAAATGATTCATACACCAACTCAGGGCTGTAGCACTTCCACACTTCTGCTAAGCCTGACCTGTGCTTTGTTCCACCCTGAGGCGATGCACCACTGCCTGTCAAAGACCTGCAGTGTTTGAGCTGCTGCACAAATAAAGATTTCAGTGTAAGAAACTCAACTCCGAGCGCAGAGAGTGTTAGAAGAACAAGAAAAAAAAAACTTCCATTACGCCGACACTCAGTTGGCTCCTTAATTATTATTTTCTAAGCAACAAAATAACTCTCTTAACGTGGTGGATGGTTTTCAGTGAGAGAGTTAAAAAACTGCACGGGCAGCTTTTATCTGATCACAGCCACAGTGAAGTGCAGTCAGTTCATCCAGTCCGTCCACCATTTTGTCCTCATTCTTTCAGCAGCGTATCAACTGCCTTTTCAAATTGGCGTTCTTTTAAGCTGTATATTCTAGGCCATGCACAAACCTATTCATGAGCTGTTCTATACAAGTAGAAGAAGGGTGTAGTGTACACCGCTACACCGCAGGAGAGCCACGAGGAATTAAAGACGGCTTCACACCGCAGCAGCAACAGCCGCTCGCTCTCTGCTCCTGCATCAGGTGTTGGAGAGCAAAGGCTGCTGGGCCGCGGCGCCGCTCGCTGTTGATGTTCAAAAAAAAAAAGATTGATAGAGCTCACAGCGCACAGGACCGGAGTGTGTGTGCGCGCGCGTATTATGTGTGCGCGGAGAGGAGGGAGATTAGAAACCACAGCGAGACCGAGCTAAATCAAGACAGAGACGGCCAGAGTGTGTTACCAGGCAGTCCTGTGTGTCAGCTCTGATCACAGACAAATCAGAACCACCTGAGCCCCAAACCTGGAACATATTTCTGCCAGGAACAATGTCACCTCACACACACACACACACACACACACACACTGAGTATAATATAAACAGGGCCACACAGTACAAACCCCTTCACAGGAAATACTCCATCAAAACCAAACTGACAGGCCCAGAGTTGATGGCATTACCATTTAAATGATGGTATGTGATGGAGTCTCCTACATCACACATGTTTAATGATTAAAATGACTATAGTGATGGGAATAAAGCAACAACAATGCATCAATAAAGGCATTGTTGAAGCAGTTTTTATATCACAGCTGCACGACTTAAGTTCTAACAGTCTAATATAGTTAATTCCTCATTTCTCCACTGCTTCATTATTTTTGTCTTTTAAAAAAAAGGCAGAGGGAGGATTGAAGAGAGACACAGGGGGTTAGTGAGGACTTATGATAGATAGGAAAAAGTGGAAGAAAAAAGAGAAGTATGCTACTGTATTTAGCTGCTACTTCTCATATTCTTCCTCTAGCCTTTACCAGCGTGCAATGTTTTTCATCCTTTCAAGGCCAAACATCGATTTTTCCAACATTAAGCATGTAGATTATGTGACGGATCGAAACAGGCTTTGGCTTTTTCCAATAACGCAGTCAAGTTTTCCTCGTCATCAGTGGTGATGATAAGAACATGAACCGTCCAGCTGGGTGTTTAATTACAGTATGATATTGAGTATCATTAATCAATGGAAGCAGAGGGTCGGTTTTAGATTTTACCTTTGATGATGCTGTTACATACCCTGGAATTATACATATCACCTAATTTTTATTTTACAGTTGCATAAAACCTTCTGCTACAATATTATCTGAAACAGTGAGATATAAAGTTTATAGATGAACTGGCTCTCGTTCCTCTCAAGGTCTGTTCAACTGGAGGACTATACTGACAGCTGTATTATTACATGCATCTCCTGATGCATTAATTACACAGGAATGTCACTTTATGATCGATTTCATACTTAATTGTGATTTATTGTAATTTATTAGAGGGAACGTTGGCTTTATTCTGTAATAAGGAGCCATAGATGAAGAGATTTGTTCAGAATCAGAGCAAGGCTACGTGAACTGAACATGTTTATGGTGAAATGAAGAGATCAGGAGGATTAGTCTGTTATGTATTTAGTTCACAGATAAAGTCAGAGAATGAATATTAACGATAAATTGCGTTTTCTGACCACAACATAGATAATATGTATTTGTGCTGCATCACTGTAATAAAGAACTGGCTTACTTTTTATATTTGATTGTTGACATTAGGACATTGTCATTAATTTTGTGTTTTTGTGTAAAATCCAGGTACTCTCAAGTCAATCAAGTATTGATCAATAAGAATGTGTCTGCAGCACCAAAGACATAGGATATGATTTGTTACGATGTGATGCCATGCAATGCAATATGATTTGATGAGCTAAGATACAATATGATACACTAAGATGAGATACAATGTGATATAAGACGCAATAAGATAAGATACAATGTGATACGATACAATACGTTGTGATACAGTAAGATACAATGTGATGACATAAGATAAGATACAGTATAATATGATACGATACGATGCAATAAGATAAGATACAATGTGATATGATACAATACGATATGATATGATACGATGAGATACAGTAAGATACGATTACAATATGGAACGGTATGATATATGATAAGATACAACATGATATACAAAGATGGAATGTGATACAATACGATAAGATACGATGAGATTCTATAAGATACGATACAATATGATACGATACGATGAGATACAATAAGATAAGATATAGTGTGATATGATATGATACAATCTGATATGATACGATATGATATGGTACAAAATGGCTTGATTAGAGACAGTTTATCTCAGCCAGGGTATTGTAAATAACTCATGCTTTATTCTGCATAGCAGCAGTGCACAAGTTCAGGGTTTGAAATGAACTCTCTCCAAGCATCAAATTGTAAAAAAGTAGCAGTAAAATGCTGCTGTTTTGCTCAAAGCAAAAACAATGGCTTTGTATCGAACAGGCCTTTGATGAACTGCCTGCAACAGCAGCTCTACAGAAAGTGCTCCTCCACTGGCCGGGTGGCTGAGCATGGTTTACTGAATCAGCTTTTAATTAATGCCTTTTAATTGAATATGTCGGATAATAGCAGAAAGTGATGTGGATGCCATACAGCAAGTGTATATTTCTGGCTGCGCAAGATTAGTTTTAGTCTTGTGAGTTAATTTCACATGATTACTGAGCATTGAGTATCAGCAGAGACAGAGGGGGAGAGAGGACGGGGAGCGGAAGACCAGAAAAAAAATGGGCAAAAGAGACGTAAAGGGGTGTCGGTTAGATTTATAGCGGCGCCAGACGAAGCTGCGTCTTAATGCTTTGTGTTTGTTGATGGCGAGCTAGATGAAAGACAGGGAGCCGGAGTGGTTTTATTACAGAAACAAAAGGAGACATTTACAATGCTCTCTCCTGGATGGTGTGGAGGAATAATACGAGTTTGTCGTTGTCTCTGTGAGGCAGACAGACTTTTGTCTCAAGCGCTCTGTTTTTCTGACTGCATCAATATATTTTTCTTAATTTCCTCCTCTTTTTCTGTTACTCTCTCCACCTCTTGCTCCTCTTCCTCCTCTCCGTCTATCTGTATTATGTGGCGTTTCCACCGTGGTTATAATATATATAACTCTGCTAACAGACGCCAGCCTGTGGGCAATGCAGCATCTCCTCATATCGGCTTCTCTGTTCACGCTCTCAGACCCCCCCACCCCCCCAGTCTTACAGCACTCACCCGCTGCCTCTCGTTTTGAGAAACAGCGCCATGTGAGGAGGGACACTTGGCATGTTTCTTCATTTTCATCTAATTAAGAGCATCCAGGCAGATGCTCTCCTGCTAAATCTTCCCATTTCCTGTCGGCTTTTCACCGTGGACACCGTGTAATATTCAATGTAATGTACAATAACACATTCTAAAAGCCAAATCTCTAAATTGTGGAACACAAAAGGACAAGGAAACTGCAAGCAATCAGCAGTGGAAAATGTGCAGACCGGCCTCCATTCTATTATTTCGTTTTTTTTGTCACAATTTTTACATCCTTATGTGCTGAGTACAAATTACTTTATAAGAGGATTTTGAATGGAATGAGGCGGCACATGGACAAGATTGGGTAGCATATTGAAAAATGATGAAAGGAGAATGGAAAGAAAAAAAAACATTAAGGAGCAGATGATGTGGAAATGTAAAAATAAAACAACACAACAGGGCAGTGTGGTGCAGGAAACCACACACACACTATAGCGTGACAAAGAATTATAAAAAAAAAAAAAAAAAAAAAGTCCAACATGGAACGGAATAGATTCCTCTGCAGGAAAAGATCAACAGCGCTGTCAAGTCAACTTTATTTTAACATTACTACAGAGACTCAATCTCTTGTCTCTTTCTCTCTTGCTGGACCCGTGGGTTATTTGCTGCTGAATCTCCCTGCCTCCCCATTACCTCCACGCTCGGCCCACGTCGTGTCAAGGTTGTGTCAATATCATGTCGAATATACACCTACTCTGTTGCGCACTGACAGATAATATTTTATTGAGTTTGAAACCCTTTTGACAAGACAAAGGAAGTGAAGAGGAGGGGAAAGGAGGCTGGGAAAGGATTGGAAAATACTGGAGAGATGGAGCAGGGCAGTGAATGAGACAGAGAGAAATGGAGGGGGGGAGAGGGAGCTAGCTGGTGCTGTCCTGCCTGACAGCTAGCTCAGAGCTTGGGAAAAAAGCTCTACACAGTTTTTTTTTTCTTCTCACTTGGCTGCATTTATCGCCATGTGTAATGGCTATAAGGGACTGAGGGAAGCCGCACTGAAGCCTGGCTCAGCTCCTCTTTCACTTTCCAGCGAGGACCTCAGTGAATGCCCCCAATGCCGGCTTACAGCTAGCCAAGAGCTATTGTGGGGCTCTTTAATCCAAATCAATAAACTTTAAAGTGCTCACTGAAACAAATGAAGTTTGGAATCGTCGAAAACGCTTTGCGGAGAAGAAGACCTCCCAGCGAGCTCTGGTTGAGATCAGTAGCATTAGCGAGGCGTCGCAGAATCATACCCCAGTAGGACCGGGTGCTGCACGCTTTAGCGGCTGAAATGTACATTCGAGCATAAGATGGAAGCAAGGGAGCATTTAAATCTGTCAGTCAAGTGTGCACATTGTGAAATGAGAAGAGAAGCGAGCATTGTGCAAGCGCTGTGGAGTTCCACCTGCTTGAGTGGTTCAGATGCAGCTCTACCAATGGATGATGATCTGTGACGGCTGCTCCGTTGTCTCAGTGGCTACAGGAGTAGTTTGTTTACTATTTATGTCTTTATCCCTTTTACCAAAACCTTGTAATGAAAATGCAACATTGAAGAGAGATGGATGGAGCTGTTGATCAAAGAGACTTCAGAGCAGGACTGAACTATGGCCGCCCTTTCACCCAGTGCTGCCGTCTCAGAACTGAACCCAGCAGTGGAGGGTTGGAGCTGTGATCTGAGGTGTGACTGAGGAGATTTAGCGGAAAAAACAATATGTGGCATTTATTTGAAGCTTTTGTTTTAAAAGAAAAAGGGCCCAGTGTTCCAAATCTGTCTGTGTTGTTTCAGATGAAAACACTGACATTAAACATTAACACTGAGCAGATATTTTCAAATCTGTCCCCAGGAAATGAAGTTTTATATGCTGCTAATTTGCAACAGCAAATATGTGCAGAGAGAAAAATATATTGCCACTGGAGAAAACATTTTTAATGAAAGTATCTGCAACGTGTCATACTGACTGAATCAGTCAAATCTTCGTGGCAACATGTTTGTTTTGCTTCACTGTTCTGACTCACAGCTCACAGCAACTCAAGCTTCTTTTTATATTCTCACAGCACTTCAGATCAGAATCTGGGCTCTACACAAAACACAGAGCTTCTCTCAGGCACAGACACCAGAGTATTAATCACAGGTGGTCAGTTTTAAAGGAGATATATAATGCCCCTTTAACCACAAAGCAAAATAGTTCCCAAATGTCTTAAAGCCATGTCTGTGTTTGGTCAAAATACCCCAAGGATCAACGTCACACCCTTTTATCCGTTCAAATCCTGTTCAGAACAGTTGGTTTCAGTGCCCGTCCCTTTAAAACAAAATGAGCCCTGCCCCCTCTACCGGTACCGGTACTCACAGGTAGGGGTAGTATTATGCAAATTTGAAAACTAATGACATCATTGTATGACATTCGACAACTCAGGGAACAGCTCATAAAACCACACAGATTTCACCCTCTAGTCTGCAAGTTACAGATTCTTTTTGGGTCAATTCTCACATTTTGGGGGCCAGAAGGTCAAACACCCAAATATATGTTAAAGAGCCTTCGAAAAGTGATATTTCCATAATATGTGATGGTAATCTGTGAGTAGAAGCATTCATTATTGGCCAATCAATTGGGTCATCCTTAGATGTACATTAGTCAAAACTGACTCCATCTGGAAAGGTTCATCAAGCACAGGCCCAGGGGCCCCTAGGGGTCACTGGGCACAGCCTCTGTTTGAGCTGACTATTTGAGATTGATCACAAACCAACCAAAAATAAAAATGGAAGCACAAAGAAACACAATAGAACCAAAATAATAGGTGCAAAACAAGTACAGAGACAGAATCACAAATTATTTTTGCGAAAAGAGAAGAAAAAAATGAAACTTGGACTGTGGACGATCACTGGAGACAGTTGGTATCAGGTGGAACGATTCCATCAGTCACATCCCAACATGATTTTCAACAACAAATGAAGAACTTTCACTTGTGTTGTTTTTGGTGTAGTTGTATACAATACAGGGAATTTGTGAGTTTGTTGAAGCTAAATTGGAAAACCAGTCAGGTAAGGGTGTGACAGCTCAAGAGAAAAGTGCAATTTGCCTCTGCAGTGACAGTCTAACGTTGAGGGCCGACAGGATGAGATAAGTGGCTGCTGAAAAGACATATACCACCTGCACCCCCCCACCTGGGGTAACACAAACAGGAAGATCCCTATGCATGCGAGAAAAAAAAAAAGTCTGATTAAAAATGAACGACTGTGCACATTCTCACATCAATGCACGCACCCCGCAGTGAACCGTCACCAGGCTCCTGCCGCTGCCGCTGTATGGAGGCTCCCAGAGATCACAGCTCAAACTGCATACCTGCTGAGGACTCGCACGCTCACACGCTGCACTGACACACGCCGCATGAAAGAGGCATCAACTCTCTCATTGTGCGCACACGTCCCGCTCTGCCGTTACATGTTGAGCTCAGTCGCTTTGTTAAGTTATAAAAGTTCCGCTCACTGTGACCAGCCGCTTCTTTTTCCAACCTCTGTTGTCTCCTTCTCACTTTGTACTCTCTGTGTTTGTGTGTTTTCACCTGGATTGTATTGTAACTGTCGGAATAGCATTCCAATTAAGGAGGTATTGTTATGTATGAGATGGAGAGCAGTGGGTAGTGGCAGGGCTGACAGCATTACTTAATGGGAACGCTGGTGTCTGAATGGAGACGACAGCCGAGCCTCTCTACACCCAATTTATTGTTTCTCTGCTCGTCCTGCTGGAACTCATGCGCTCACAAATCGAAAAAGAATATATTACTTCCACAAGGTAATATGGCAAAACACACCATGAGCCTCTGTGTTTATGTGCCTTGAATGTTATTATGTTATCACGCACAAATCTGTAAGCAATGCCTTTATGTGGACGGTTCATCAAAACATATTCATTTACAAGCATTCGATCTGCACAAAAGCGGAAAAGGCGCATATATACTTCACTTATTAAGTGAAGTATATATTAGTTAATTACATTAAAAGATGTGACAGAAATATTCATCAATTAGCCATTTTTCATCTAAGATTGAAAGAGTCTCACGGTGTAATTGCTGTTCGACTCGAACGACTCAAGTGTGTTTACAGAACACTAGACAAAACTGACCGAAGGTGAGTAACTGCACAGGTCTATTGAGCACAGAGCAGGGGTCAGAGGGGTCAGGGAACCCCTGCACCGGAGCTCCTGTTTGAAGTTGCTTTTCTTCTTGGAAAATAAAACTTCAAAGAGATTTAGAATGACCACGGACAACAAGAAGAGGAACTCAACAACTATAAGAAGACAAAAGATGACTGCAAAAAGTAGTACAATACAAGAAGACAGAATAAATGGAGTGTTAAAAACTGACTACAAAGTCACACAAAACAACCAAAACAGATGCAATACAGCTGTGAAGAAACTTTAAAATGTACAGAGGGATGTAAAATGAGCACAAACACATGCAATAGACTGCAAAATAGAAACGATAAAAAGACCCAAAACCACAAGCTTACAGAGATGACGCCTCTATTCTCTGGTCTGGGGCCTTTTAGACCTTGTCCACACGAAAACGGAGCTTCACCCAAAACGATTTTTTTCTTTCTTTCTTGTTTTGAAAAAAATCTCTGTAAACAAGGCATCGTCTCGAGAAATATCTGCATACGCATGGATCCACTGAAAATGACTACATGAAAACACTGGGGCTGCTTTTTCAGATTGTCCCACTCTGGGACCCGTTTCCAAAAAATATAGTCCCCCCTAAAAAAAACAAAACAAAACAAAAAAACGCTGTTTCCATCTGGACGAAATGACGAAACAATAAAAAACATATGCAGATTCAGTTAAATCCGTATCAGTGCGGACGGGCTCTTACATTAGTCTGTGCTGAGGGATCCATCCTTAAAAGTGACACAATGAAATAGAGAAGCCAGACACCCACAGTAAATCCACACAAACCAAAAAGCACCAAATAATAGAATATTTAGCTCTCAAAACCACAAGTAAGCCTGAATAAATCCCACGCAGATTTTTTCGAGTCCAGTCCAACTCCTTCATTAAAAAAGCTGTTATTGATGAGGACGTCTCATGTATTCTCAATTCTCACATGTATAGTCATTGCAAAGCTATAGAAACCTGTGCTCTTCTAAAATGTTTAAGGTAACTTAACAGATTTAGTATTTTTATTTGTTTTTGTTGTTGTTGTTGTTGTTTTGTAAGGTGACCTTGAGTGCCACCTCTAAATAAAATGCATTATTATTATCATTAACACACAGATACAAACTGAGCAAAGTCACACGCATGAACAATTCACTTCTCACTAGTGATGGAGCTGATACTGATATCAAGTGAACAGCGAGTGAAAAAGACTCGATGAGTTTGTCTAATATCTGCTGGCACAGAGTTCTGCTCTGGTGTTGCTTGAATAGAAGCAGAGTCTTTTCACACTGATGCTTTTCAAGTTTGCAAGTCACTCTCAATTTAAAATATTGCTGCAGCGCCGAGGGGGGCAACTGTGCAATGTTTAATCTAAAACATATATTTACATATTTTACCAAATCAAAACAAGTAGAGGGGTTTAGATTCATCCGAGCGTATAGGTGTAAGAATTAAACACAGCTCTGTTTTCCTGCAAACATGCATTCTGAGTGGGTGATTGTGTGTGAAGACTCGCTCTGAGTACATCCATATAGGGGGAGGAGGTGGGGGGGGGGTGTAAGAGCCGGCCCCTGGATCCCAGCCTGTGTCAACGAGGCCTCCCAACAACACACACTCACACTCATTCAGTCCCAATTAGACCCCAGACACCCTGTGAAACCAGGGCTGGAACGGCAGCCCCAGTAATGGCCAGATCGTTAAAGGAGGGAGAGAGAAGCAGCGAGGGGGCAGAGAGGCTGAGTGAGAGGGAGGTGAATTGGGGATAATGAGAGGTTGCAAGAGGACAGACGAGGAGGGAGACGGGGATGGGAGTTGGAGCGTGGTTGATCACATTTTATTCATAGACTTTCACAAATGTGCAAATACAAAGGGAAGAAACGCGTGTGCATCTAAATGTCCATGCATGATTGCTTGAGAGCTTTCCGCTCACACTCGTTCCAATACATTTTAAAATAATAACCTGCAGCATATGCAGTATAAAAATCCATATTGCTCTCTATTAGTGGTACGACTAATTCATCACAGCGCTGTTAAACCTTGAGCTGGCTCGTGAGTGTTCCCACCTATTGCACAAACGATATAGAGGAAACATTTACAGCTGAGCTCTAAGCCTTTACTGTCACACTTCTTACCATTAACCACACACCCAGGCCCCAACCTCTACTAGACTTTACTGTTGTGAATGTAAGGAAACATAACTTTGAATTGATAGTTCAACATTTTGGCAAATTCACCTATATTGCCATAATCCCTCTAGTTTTTAGCTGTTTTTAGATTGGCGGGGCAGAGACGTGAGCTCTGCACAGCGTGCAGTACTTTCGGCTTTCCCTCATCAAACACATCAAACACTTAATCCAACAACTCCAAAACGCTCTCATGGACAAGTTGTGACCTGCACATTCACCACACTATGAAATAATAATGTGACATTACGAGATGGAGTTGTTTCCAAGGCAAATACATAGCCGGAACTGCATTCCAGATATGGCTGCTGGGCAGAGTGATTTCAAAAGCGCAAGTAGTAGCGTCACAACTTCTTCACAAGAGTGTTTTGGAAAGCTGAACAGCCCTGCCGATCTAAAAACAGCTTGCACGGACAATTAAAGGTAATGAACCTACTCCTATGACTATAAGGGTTATGGCAATAGGTGAATTTGCCAAAATGTTGAACTATCCCTTTAATAGAATGTTTATTGGCTAATCTTTTTTATTTTCTAATGATAAAAGAGGGACCTACTTAACACATGCACAACAAAAGGCTGAAAAAAGGAGATGAAAGAGGTAGAATTGTTTCACAAGCAATGAGGCCTAAGGATAACCTATTTGTTAACAAGAAATAACGTTCTGTGGCCATTTTTTTAGTTTTACTACCACTTCATAGCTAACGTTAGCATTAGCAGCTGTTAATTAACCAGTCTAGAATTGTGAATTAGGGATAAATCTTTATCCCTTTACTCATCAACAGGATAGCATTAGCTTGCTAATTTCGCTGTACTTCTGTATAGATTCTGATTCTAACCAGTTAGCTGCGGCCGATCTTGTCACTTTATAGTGACTTATAGGTAGTTATTTTAGATTATTCTATTGATATTTTCTGTGTGATCGGGTGTGTTTTTGTGTTTTCCATGGTACCACAGACTTAAGATGCAAATGGACACACTCATGTAAAATTTAGGGTATTTTGTTGCTGGTCCAGCGTGGAGAATGTGCCGATTGAGAAAAGGAAAGCGAGGAAGAGGAGCAGAGGGGTCAGCCGCAGTCCAACAGGCTTAAGGCTGAAAGAAAGGGATGTGGAAAATGGGAAGAAGAAGGCTGTTATGAGGGAAAAGAGGGAGAGCCAGCAGTGGGAAAACAAGGACAATGCCCGTGTTTGTGTCGTCTTTGTCACTGTGGCATTTTGGAGGACAGAAGGGCTGTGTGCCTGGATGTGTGTGTGTGTATTTGCTTCCCCATCCACTCAATTTGTGGAATTGATCTGCTCCCTAATAGTGAGCAAAGTGAAAAGTCAGCCTAATCCAACCACTATTTATAACACAGATGGGAGAGAGGAGGGGCTGAGAGATATAATTTAACAATAGAAGTGCTACAAAAGCCTATGACAGAGAGATGAGGAAACGATAGAGGAGGACAAATAGATACAGAGAGGGAAAGAGAAAGGAAGACTACTCAGTGCAATTGGAATAAAAACAAGAAGCTTGAATATGCTGGGCTTGTAGCCGAGGTATGAGAGGGGTTACAAATAGACTCTCACAGCGAGAGGCCGGCCAGTGGTAGATTAAGACAGAGGGAGACAGAGCGAGAGATGAAAAGAGAGAGGGTATCACAGAGAAAATGGAGATCAGAAAACAAACAAGAGGAGAAGATGAGAGGGGCCAGGGTGGTGGCAGCTGCTGGAGGACCAGAGAGAAAGATAAAGAATGGGAAATAGATTGAGAGCAACAGGAAGCTAGTGAGGAAAGAGGGGAGAGCACTTGCTGGTGACAAGAGTGAGAGGCAGGAAAAAGAGGGATGGATGGACAGACAGAGAAAATTGGACAGGAGTACCTTTGTTGTTTTTTTGGGGGGGAGATGTTATTGAGTCTAATAAGAGTATGTGTTGTTACAGAGGCCAGGACAGCTCCTCTTATTCCCAGTGGTCGTACTTGTCTCTTTTCTCTCCTTTGCTCTGTTCTCTTTCTTTTTTTCTTTTCTTTTTTCCTCGCCCACACTTAATCTGCTGAGGGAGAGGAGAAGCACTGCTGTCTGGTTTTGGGGAAGAGGAAGTAGATGCAGGAGGTGTTGAGATCCAAATACAAAGAGAGTGAAGGAGAGGCAGTCACCTCAGGGACCAAATAACACTGCTGCTAAAGCCTGCAGTTCTTTATGTGGCCACTTGGTGCTGGTTCCAGTGGGTCTGTCTCCATATACACTCATGGTAAAGTGTTGCATGTTTATATTTGATCACAGTTTACAGTTATGTATACATTTGGGCTGCTTTGAGTGACAGGTGGGTGATCTTATGTTTGCCAAAAACCAGCATGCATCTCAGCATCTCACATGCCCTACTTTTTTTTTTCTTTGGATTAGCCACATGTTAGATTGAGGCAGACACTGCTGTTGCCAAGATAGCAACTGCAGAGCAGCCTGCTCCCAGCTTTAAAATCACTTATTGGTAAGGTCATAGACAAGGTAGACAAGGTAATATGAGGATAAACACCACGCGTACAGAACCAATCAAGCTCAAAGATGACACACTGGAGGAAGTAGAGTCCTTCACATATTTATGTCTACCTATGTGCTATGTTATGGGATATGTGCAATGCTGTTGGATTAATATGGCTGAGGTGTATTGTTCTTTTGTTTTTTGTTTTTGTCATTGTGGCCATTAAGGCATTTATGGCGCAGCTACAGTGTCCAAGACAAATTTCCCTGAACGGGACAATAAAGTTTATCTTATCGTATCGTATCGTATCGTATCGTATCGTATCGTATCGTATCGTATCGTATCGTATCGTATCGTATCGTATTTGGGGAGTGTGATTGACAACAAGGGAGGAACAGAGGCTGATGTAAAAGCAAGAATAGGCAAGACCAGAGTGGCCTACTCAGAAACATCTGGCGCTCCAGAGAAATAAAAGAAGTAACTAAAATAAGAATCTTGAACTCTCGTAAAATCTGTGCTGTTCTATGGAGCCGAGACCTGGAGAATGCTGAAAACCACAATCAGTAAAGTGCAAACCTTCATCAACAGCTGCCTAAGAAGAATTCTGAAGACCTACTGGCCAGACAAGATCACAAACGAGGATATGTGGACAAGGACGCACCAACTATGGATGAAATAGGACTAAGAAGATGGGATTGGATAGGACTCTAACTTGGAACCCAGACACCAAGAAGATGGAATACAGTTCTAAAAGAAAGCCAGTGACTGAGTGCTCTGGAGGTCCCTTGTTGATGGCTTATACCCAGAAGGGGTGTAAGCATAGACAAGGTGCAGGTGCTCAGTACATTGTTACAACCATGCAGCTTAAGCTTTCTTCATGTGATTTCTGAACAAGAAGTCACATTTTCATGACACCAGGGGTCACCAAAAATCAGTTTAAAATATATTTGGGATACTGGATGGATACTGCAGACATGTGAAACCTCATAGCAGGAGCTGTTAGATTATGTTTAGGTTGGTTTGTTCTGTAGAAGCATATTGAGCTGGAAGGTGGCTGTTTGCTCACTGTTGCAGGGAGTGAAGTTGGTGTAAACAGAGTACAAACAATGATAAGATCATCCAGACTCCATGATGGTACTGTAGGAGAGTGAGAGCCAGGTCACCATGAGAGCCAGGTCACCATGATCTGTACTGGTGCCGAGCATGTCAGGTACCACAGACAGGAAAACATCTGGAACATTGGGAAAGAGTGAAGTACACCACGCACACACACATGCTGAGACGCCCACTCGTATTTGGTCGAAGTTCAAGATAAGTGAAATTGAGAAATGTCCACCCCCCCTTCATTGGTAGTTAGGATTGCCAAAGAGTCTGGTAAACATGCTGAAGCCTATCCACCCAACACACACACAGCCTGTCTTCAGTATAAAGGCACCTCACTTTCTGTAATGTTGGAGATGTCTCAACTACATAGGGCTGCTGCATAGTTGTTTTCAAGGTAAATTCGTTCAAAAATGCTGATGCGCGTTCCTGTCGGGGGCAGTTTTTTGGCAAGCAGTCTCTGTATTTGCCCCAAAAACAACTCTGTCTCGTAACGTTCTGTTATTATCTCATAGCGTGGTGAATGTGCAGGTCACAACTTGTCCACCAGAGCATTTTGGAGTTGTTGGATTGTGTATTTGATGAGTTTGATGAGGGAAACCATGAAATCCCATTAGCAGCTCGCGGCTCTGCTCTGCTGTTCTAAAAATAGCTTGCACTGATAATTAAAGATAACAAACCTACTCCTAAAACTATAGGGATTATGGCAATGGGCCAATTTACCAAAATGTTGAACTATCCCTTTAAGTCAATTGAAAACTTTCTAAATTAAATTCTAAAACACTCTGAGCTGTGTATTTTCTGTCAGTGCATGATCTATTTCACTTTACATGACAATCTGATAAACTCCAGAGGTGAATGCACCATATGTCCATGCACAAAATGGAAAACAAATGAGTGCTACATCGGGGTAGTTTGGAGTAACATGTCAGAGCAGGTGTTCAGTACGGTTTTTAATAGTGTTATAGTTGAACTGTTTGAGACAATGTAATAATCCTTTACAAGGCAATAAACTTGTTAATTATCTTCATGTAATTATGCACATTTTAATCAGTGCGCTAAGAGGCTCACAGTACACTGAGACCGATGCTTGAGTCGGCCGCCAAATAACCACTTCTGAACGGGAGAAATCCACAATGTGATATAAGACAGAGTCTCATTTTTATGCTGGGTTTGATATTCAGACAGTTTTTTTGAACGCAGCTTTAAATCATGGAGCTAACTATCAGCTTGTGACTGTCAAAGCTTTCTGTGAGCAACTCAGCGCACGTCAGGAAAGAGATTTTAAACTGAATTTACATTATAATATTTACATATTATGGGATGGAATAATATTAGTTTGACAAAAATGAGAGGATAGGATGGAGAGGTGGAAGTGACATAATGTCAGCTGTGATGGATGGTCCTTCTGAGGCAACTTTCACACCTCTGCTGGTTAATTTTCATTCTGTATTGATCTTAGATAGAACCTGGCTGCATGGAAGTTAGAACAGGAAACACATTCATCAATGAGTGTGTTCACTAGTGTTGTTAATGAGTGAAGCCATGCTCATTAACAACACACACATTGTAATTTCATTTTTGCCGTTAATGAAAAGTGTTTTGTTTTGGTTTTCTTTTGTCTAGTTTAGTTTTTTAAAAAACACCTACGCCAAGTAAGTACAGAATCCAACTGGTTCTCACTAGTATTATGACAGCAGTGCATGGACACACACACACGCTCGCGCGCGTCCCAGATGCAATCAGTATGGCCTTTGCCTTGATCCATTGCGCTCTAACGATTAAGCCTTAGCCCGGCTCACTGGCCTATAGGCCAGCTCTGCTGCTGTGCATCTCATTACATCCCATTCATCACTGCACGTCTGTCTCAACCTCCAGCCCTCCATCACATCAGCCTGCCACTGACCTCCTACTGACCGACACACACACACACACACACACACACACACATCCATGTCGTTCCTGGCCACACAGTTAGAGTACAGTCTGAATGCAGTTCATTTCTCTTGACTTCAACTCAAGGTCTGTGCAAAGTGAAATCCTGGCTTTAGTTTTGATTTACATCACTCACTGGACACGTTCGCTGGCGTTTGTGGAGCTCTATCAATAATATTTGACTGATGATCCAAGTCTAAAGTAAAAAATACTGTATATGTTTACCCACTTGAATAGAGTCAATACTCGTGCTTGTGCAGTTGTGGTGGATCAAACATGTTTAAAAAAAGTTTTCTTCGGAGTATGCAGACATTTCCTTGAACAGTTGGGGCTCGCTTTGGGCCCCCAGCAAAAGAAATACGTTTCCATTCCAATTGATGTTTTCTTAATGTGCAGGGTGTGTTGCATATTTAGTGTACCGCCTCATTCCAGTGGATTTATTCACACAAATTGAAGATGTGCATCCACATACTTCTTAAATAGCTTCACTTGCACATGGAAGATTAGCTTTTCTAATAACTGTAGCCGTCGTGACTAAAATTACAGGTCGCAGAAACACAGGAATGTGCACAAATGTATTCTCTCCATTATACTGTTAAAATATTTTCACCACTCTGTAACCTTTCTGTTAATTGGACCACTAGTACAAAGGGCCTCTCTGTATTTGCACACAGATGACAGTTCATCATTTGCTGTGAGCAATTTCCTTATTATTACAGCTTGGAACCTCGGCGCAAAAGGTCAATATTTGTCTCTACCTCGCACCCACGTGCACTTGTCCACACACGCGCTGACACACACTCGCTGGCCTATCCCTATCCATACCAATGAAACTGGAAGTAGAGATGGTGGGAAATGCACTAACTGGAGCCAGTATGCAGAAATGATTGTTTATAGCAGGAATAAAGTTCTGTACGTTCTGTTATTCCACCTTGAGCTGTCATTTCACCTCAATGCGAGACAGTATCTTTTTAATTATTGCTGCCTGTAAGGAGGAGGCGCTGGCTCCCATCTCTCCACGCTCAGTTTAACGTATAGGAAGATGATATCGCAGCAGGCTCCTGCACTCTCTGTAGTACCATATACTTTTTTTTTTTTTTGAATGCCGTGTCCTCCACACCCGGCCCTCGGCGGTTGTACAGCCCACGAAAGTCGAGTCGAGCGGGTTGTGGCTGAGGTTAATCCTTGGTTTGCCCTCGGCTGTTATCTAATATATAAACAAGAAAAGTATTAATGGAGAGAATCTGAGTCATCGGCGCTCAGCTACAGCTATCCCCTGAAGATCAGCCGCGCCATCTAAGCACATATCAATCTTCCCACTTTCCGCTGGATGTGTCAGTGTTTACTGACAGCAAACATCGCCTCCCATAAAACCTGAAGACCTGACGACGACGGCGGCGACGGCGATGACGACGGCGCGCCGCAGAGGGCCGCGCTCCATCCCCACGACGACCAATCAGCCGGCTGATAATGCAGTGGAAACGAAGACCCACGCCTCATCAGGAGACCAGAGGGTGGCGTCTCGGCGGGCGGCGGTGGGCGGCGTGCTAAACTGGAACGCTCGACACAAGTTTAGGCCTAATCATCTCATTGTCTCGGTTCTGCTTGAGAGGATCAGCAGCCATGCTAAGCTCCTCGGGGCACCAGGCCTCAGCTGCTCTCTGCCATCTTGCTTTGTCTTTGTTTGCTGTTGTTAGTGTTTGCTGAATAGAGGCTTTTTTTCCACTAGGCATTGTTCAGGTATTTGATTTTCCTCACCTTTTCAGGGTTTTTTTTTTTTTAATGTTTTTTAGTTAATTATTATTTCTATGTTGTCTGAAGTGTTTTGTGTTGTGTTGAGGTGCTGTTTTGATTGTGAGAGGAACAGCCTGATTGTCAGCCTGTCAACATGTTTCTTATCAGCAGGAATTCACATCTGTGTTTGTTGAGGAAGACGTTTTCTGATCCTGTACTCGGGCTGATACTTGAATACAAAGAAAATTCTCTTATTAGAAACAAAAGGCTTTAATATGCACAACAGCACCTCTGATACAGCTGAGTCTTCAGTGACTGTGCTGTATGAATTAGACAACTTTAAAGTGTCCTCTGTCTTCTGTCCTTAAATTAAGTTAACACCAGTGTTGGGCAAGTCACTTTAAAAAAGTAATTAGTTGTAGATACTTGTTACTTTCTCCAAAAAAGTAACTGAATTACTACGTTATGAAAGTTTATTTGACGCCTATCTCTATTACACATTATAACCATACTTATAATGAGTTATAATTAGGGCCCGACCGATTTATCGGCGAGCCGATTAAATCGGCCGATTATAGCCCGTTTGAGAATAATCGGTAATCGGCCAAAACTCGCCGATTGTCGCCGATATTTTCAGAAATAAAATGCATGGAATAAGACTTGGTTTTACTTTGAAAATGTTCCCCCATTTGAAAAGATCCCCCAACATTAGGTTATTTATCCTGTAGAGGGGCATCCAACTGCATCCACTATCCACCTCACAGCACAGCAGAGTGACTGATCTGCAGCAGGACACGCTCCGCCATAGCCTTGTCACTCACACACATCACACAGCTTATTAACAACTTGATTAACTGTTAACTGTCTCAAAACCAGTGTTGCTGCTGGCTTTTTTTTTTTTTTTTTTCTTTTTTTTACACCGCGGTCGGGTTGTGAATTAATTAATTAATGCTCGTGACTCCGGCCGTGTTGGGTCCGAGATTCAACAAGCCGGTCGGGTTTTACAGTTATTACCGGCAGTAGCTACGCCCGTTTATCAATAAACACAGTGGATGAGGAGGGTGAGTGACTGAGCTCAGGCTGTGTAGACTGGGGGGCGGGGGCGGCGGTGCGGGTCTCTGACTGCAGCGGGACAATCATGTCTCTGCTCCGTGACACACTGAGCGCTGTGGGACCGGGGCTCGCGGCAGCACCCGCTAAACATTGAAAACAGCGGTGATACGTGCTTCCACGTCGAGTTCAACAAACCAGAAACGTCTGGAACAACACTGGAAAAAGTCGCTTTTCAAAAAAAAAAAAAAAAGAGAGCGAGAGAGAGAGAGAGACCGCCGTGCAGTGTAAAAACAACAACAACAACAAAAAAGTGTCACGTGTCATGACTTCCTGTATCTGGCCCTTCAAAATAAAAGCCCTATAGCCTTTCACAGTTCAGTCATTGATTTTGACTTAATTTTGACAAGACAGTACTCCAAATGTTGTTTTTTCCTGCAACCAATTGACCAATGAAAATTTGGCAGCCCTAATTTATATATTATATAATATATGTAGATATATTACTGAAATTAATAAAATTGTAAAACTTTATAAAAAAAAATAATAATCGGCCGATTAATCGGTTATCGGATTTTTTTCCCCCTAATAATCGGCATCGGCATCAGCCCCAAAAAATCCATATCGGTCGGGCCCTAGTTATAATGCAGTTATAGCACTGTATAACTAATGATCATAGCCACCACAGCTCAATGTCATGATCATAATACTTTATAATAATAATAATTAACAGCATTATAAAGAGTTTTAATGTAGCCTATTACAACTTTGATAATTATAATAAACTCTGATCCTTGCAACAAAAAACAGTTAGCAAGGGACCAGCAATCATGAAATATTATCATGCTTGACCTTAGAAGCCTTTATAAAATGCTCATGATGTGTTATGGTTATTGTTATAAACCCTTACGAGAATTTCTCAGTGTTTATAATGATAGTTAAACACGTTTATAAGCCAGTTATAACACATAAATATATAACTATATTTATAAGGCATTATCGATGTGGGCATTGTCAGCCAGTTACTAACAATTATAATGTATTATAACACCTGACCTTATAAGTCATGATAAAATGCTTTGTAATGTGTTATGATTATTGTTATAAAGCATTATGATCATTTATGAGTGTTTATAATATATAGTTATACAGTGCTATAACTGCATTATAACTCATTATAAGTGCGTATTATAATGCGTTATAGAGATAGGCGTCAAATAAAGTGTTACCACTTTTTTTCATAAAATGCTTAAATATGTCAAATGACCCCCTAACCATAGCCCTAATCTCCTGTTTATCTGGAGTTAACCAACTCACTCAGTATTCCTCCACACAGGCAGGCTCTACGACGTCATGGAGCCTGCCTGTGTGGAGGAGTACTGAGTGAGTTGTGAGTTGGTTAGTTCCAGATAAACTGCTTTTTTCCAACTAGCTGATGGACTAAACACAATTGTGTACAGTATATGACATAGCCTACACTTTAACAGGTTTATTATTTTGTGACAGGACTTCTTGAGTCAAGTAACGGTGCATTTTATTGTCAGTAACGGTAACGGCGTTAGAGCGGAAAAACAGTAACTTTTTTTGATGACTTTTGATGATGCTGTTAACGCTGTTGTTTTATAACGTCAATATTCCCATCACTGTGTAACACACACCAATGCTTTCCCTGTGCAGCCTGTGTGTGTGTGTCTATGTGTTTACCATCTGCCCATAATGGAGCGTGGAATGTCTAGGATTTGTTGAGGCTTTGTGTTGTATGCTCTGGACACTGTCCCGTTTCCTGAACTGCCTCCGTGCTACGGTGCATGATGGTACACAGGGCGTCATGTCACGCAGCACCTGTTTTGTTTGTATATGAACAAAATAATTTGTGAAAAAACAAATGATACAAATATTATACATACGCCACAGGCTCTCCCAGGCAGCAGAGCTGATGATCTGATTAGATTTTGAAGCATCTTGTTGCATAAAATTAGCATCTTTTTAAGAAATAAATGACAGAGCCATAGGTGGGTTATTGGGAGGGTGTTGTTGTTGTTGTTGTTTTTTTGGAAGGAGTTGATTCCGCATGGGGATCGGGTGTGGCTAAACACTGGCCCGTCTGTGGGCTGTGCATGCTAAAGTTAAGCAGAGATAAGAAAACACAACACAGCCAGAGGCAGAGAGCCAGAGAGACGGGGAGGAAGGAGAGAGAGAGCGTGTAGCCCCCGAGGGCCTCAGCCCTATCTGTCACTGTGCCCCCACCAGTCGCCCCATAACTGATCCATGGACACAGAGTCTACAGGTCAACTGTGACAGCCTGCCTGGTGTGTGTGTCTGTGTGTGTGTCTGATGTGGGCGGATCCATCAGTGCATCTGCATTCTGTCCTCCACAATGCCAGCGCCTGTCAGTCTTCAGAGCGTGTGTGTGTGTGTGTGTGTGTGTGTGTGTGCGTGGTCATTTGCCTGCTAATGAAATGAGATCCAGGTAGAGATGTGACGAAGGGCATCAGTGGGTTAGAGACGCGCCAGAGCAATATGTTGCCACGGCAACAGTCAATGAGACTTTGTCCACGTAACGACGGTGGCTCATACAGGGAGAGTGAGACACCGAAAGAGAGAGGGAGAGGAGAGGAGAGGAGAGGAAGAGAAGAAGAAGAAGAGAAGGAAGAAGGAGAGGAGAGGAGAGGAGAGGAGAGGAGAGAAGAAGAGAAGGAAGAAGGAGAGGAGAGGAAGAGAGGAGAGAAGAAGAAGAAGAGAAGGAAGAAGGAGAGGAGAGGAGAGGAGAGGAGAGGAGAGAAGAAGAGAAGGAAGAAGGAGAGGAGAGGAGCGGAGAGGAGAGGAGAGGAGAGGAGGGGAGAGGCGGAAACAAGTCCAAGTGAGCCAGTTGCCATAGCGACCCTCCATTGCAGCTGCCTGTAAATTTCTCTCTCCCCAGTGTAAGTGTGTCTGACTGATGCACCGGCTTTAGTGTCATGGCTGGGTATAAATATGACTGCGTGTGTGTGATGCCCGAGTGTATTACTGGTATTTTAGGGTGTGTGTGTGTGTGTTCTGGGTGAAACATTTGATGCATCTTTCAGCAGGTAATTCTCACACGCACACACACACATACACATACATATAAATATATATTCATAAGCAGGTTTCAAAGGGAGCCAAACAGCCTCCATCTCTCCTCCCTTCTAACACATCCTGTAGTGGTTATTTATGTGGCTGTTCTGCACTACTGCTCTATCATATCCCCAGGCCTACACATGCACACACACACACACACACACACACACACACACACACACACACACACACACACACACACACATACTATATACACTCACAAAGAAGCCAACAGGGGCTGTCACTGTGCCACAGTTCGAAGTCTTGTGTGCCATATGCTACCGTAGGCTCCTGGCAGGCAGAGGTATCATTGCTCTCACTTAGCTGAGAGACTGGTTCAAAGGCCAACGAGGGCCCATCAGGGACCATCCTGCTCACACACACACACATAAACACAAACACACACATACTGGATGCATTTGGAAGCTGGGCGTATTTATTGAGGAATGATGCCAGAACTTATCCACCAAGCTTCAATGAACTTTGTTTCACTAAAAACTCTCTGCTCCTCTAAAATTACCCAGGGGATGTTCAGTTTATTTGTTGAAGATAAAATTTGGGACTCTTTTTAAGCATGTTCAGTAAAATAATAATGAATAAAATGCACCTTTAAGGGTAAAATGTCAAGAAATTATTATTCTGAGGTCAAATTTGAATCAGTCCATTGTTTATATTCACACTTGATCCGCTAAACTAACAAGCTGAGACCTAGTTTTGAGCACTTTTTTGGAGAGATTGACAGGAACCGATCCAAACCCAAACTTTGTGTTGTGTTTTCTGATGCTAGTAGAGACAATTTTGTGTGAAACTTTTCTATTATCCTTCTGTTTCTTTTTTTTTTCTCTACCTCAAGGCAGGATCTGCTAACAATCTGTGCCAGTGCAAAAAATGATAGCATCCAAGAAAACTGTGCTTTCTAGAGATTCCCCTACGGGGGAATTGACCTAGAAAGAGGTTGATGTAGTTGTCCCCGCAACTCGGGGCGAGCTGCAATTTGCATTCCTGGGAATCCCAAGTTCCAAGGTGCAGAACAAAACGAGCAACTTATGGAAATGTGCCGCAGACGTGTATGATGTATTAAGTGGCCGGTGGCTTTTCATTATCTGTTTGATTGTGCACAGAATGTTCCACAGACATCAGCGCTACTCCCACGGGCCTGGTTTGAAATCTGTGTCCTCTTGTCATAACGCTGCTTTTTAACCAATAAATTATACTTGTGGTGTCCAGTTGCTTTCAGCGTGTCTTATTAAAACACCTCTTCTTTGTAAGAGAGAGCACTTTGGGGGCGAACTCTGACACCAGCACTGTGAGCTCTCACTGTGTTGTTCACATTGTAAATTGTGCCTCACATTTGGACATCCAGTTTTTAACTAATTCCCCTGCACCTGCCTTTGTTTTCATACATGCACTTAGTAAATAACCTTGTGCAGGTGGGGACGGTTGCACATGCAGCTTCTTGCGTTGTTGTCGGTCGATCCGAGCTCCAGAATGAAATCAGCATCCTCAGAGGCAGCGGTATTCAGGTTGGCTCTAATATGCAACACTGCTCAGTGATTTCCCTCCAACATTACTGCTTTAATCACTGGGAAACATTTGATTAGCTCCTTGCAGGGGTGTCTCTTCTTGTTGCCTGTTGCTTGAATCATTGCCTGAAATCTAAATTACTCCTTCTTAAGAGCTGGCATCCAACTGCAAGGAACAGTGCAGTTCACGGGCTCTGAAAACGTACTGTCTTTATCCAGCCGAGCAATTCGCTGTTTGCTCAGTATATTATGGGCTAACACAATTTGTGATCAAAGAGAATATGAGAGGCATAAATACAGTTATTGACTTTTTTTTCCTGCTTTCTACTCTCTACTGCCTGCTTTCTAATCCCTGTGTGTGTGTTTGTCTGTGTGTAGATATTCGTGACCGCAGGAAGAAGCCCGTCATGCTGTTTATTCATGGAGGATCCTACATGGAAGGGACTGGGAACATGTTTGATGCCAGCGTCCTCGCCGCGTACGGCAATGTGATTGTGGTTACCATGAACTACCGCCTCGGCGTACTGGGTAAGTGGCCTGAATACTTTCTGTATAGTAAATGGACGCATTCACAAACACAGAAACATCTGCTACACCCAGGGACATTTATGATTCAGTGTCTACGGCCCAAGATCACTTTGTATTGTTGTCAAGAGGAGCAGGGGGCGAACAGCTTTGTTACCCACATTAAAGGCCCCATGTCATATAAAGGTGATTATATAAAGCAGCTCTAGGTTCTGTATTTATACTGTGAAGTATCAAAGTACTCAGTGCACCCAGCCTGTATTCAGACACTGAGCTTTGAAACCAGCTGCCACCACTTTTGTAACCTTGTGATGTCACAACCATGCTACAAGCTCCGCCTACCTGGATGATCCATTCAACCTTGCAGAATTTGTTTTCTATGTGTGTTTACTTACTTTACTATTTTATCACTCAGAAAACAATCAGCCAATCAGAAGAGAGGTGGTTCGGAATCTTCCCTCTTCTTATTGGCTAACCGGGCTGTATTGACTTATGGGGACAACGAGGAGTTTTGGAAAAGCAAAGCGTTTTCACACTACATTTATGAGCCTCCACGCACCGTAAAATTCTTTGACCGGCGCAAGACAGACTCATGTTTTCATTCATCAAGAATTAAAGTCAGAGGTTCGAAGAGGTTCACATACCGTCGTAGTTCCCACCATAAATGGCGATTCAGCAGCGTTATTCTCATAACTCGCCACGCAACCGAAAGTAAGGAAACGCTGGTCGGCTCGACCAGCATTTCCACCACCACTAATAATAACAAAATAACGATAGAGACAAAACGATATATTTATCGAAAATGGGCCCATTAACAAGTGTGGGTAGCGGAGATTCATCCACATTAACGTGAGACTTTTTTATAACCAAATAGAAACTCCTCGTTGTCCCTTTAAGATACAATAAAATATTAGATAAGTGTAAAGTCTGTGACCTTTTAACAAAATAGCAGCAACGGACCTTTTCCCACATTAAATCATCACATCTGATTCGCCGTCCCACCAAACATAAAACAGTCATTTGTGCGCTCATACAAGTCAATATCTCTCTGCAGACTCTTCCTCTGTTCTCTGAATCAATGATTAAGTCAGTGATGGATGGCATCAATAGAATTCATCAATCTAATGACAACCAGTGCATGCGTTGATCATGAGAGCTCACTTTCTTATGGATTTCCTCTGTCGATTATTCCGCTCTTAACTCTCTGGCTGTGTAATTGTCGGGTTTTCTTTCCTAGTTTCCCACAAAGCCTCAAATGGCAAACACCTCACCAAAAAAGCACAGTATTAATGGGTCTCCCATTCACACATACAGTACCAAACAATGTTGGATATATAACAGCAGAGCATGTAAAAACAGAAAAAAAGGCAAAAACAAAACATCAGTATTTGCTGGGTTTTTGCACTGTTCTAATAATTACTTTTACACGATTATGGTGTGGATTTTTAAGATTCTCAAGGCCTTTCATATCTTGGCTGGCGACTGCATGATCATTCAAATTTAATTAGATGAAGGTCACAAGATGCTTCAAGCTTCTTCTTATTAAAAGCAGTGGGACTTGTTCCGTGATTAGCGACTTGTGCGTGATATGTGTTTCTATTTTAGCAGTCACATCAGTTCCGAGGGTGGATCTTCACCACGTTATTCTTTAGATTTGTGATCCTGAACCACCTTTAACCTTTTTTCCATGTGTCTAATGCTCTGATATTTATTTGACTGCTGGTTATACTCGGCTGTAACTCTCCTAGAAATCCCTTTATGAGAGGGAATGGGAACAAGCATGCAAATCAGATATAGATCTGGCGTTTTTACTGACACAGAAATGCACCTCTCGATTCTTCATTTTAACTGCATGCCATCTGCCCGGCGCCTCCATCCTCTGGGTGTCTGTTTTGCGGCTGTATAATTCATTCTGCAAAGAGCAGCGATAGTGAAAAGTAAAATGGCTTTACAGAGTGTTTTGCTTGGAGGTGGCTTGGTTACGATGCACTTTTGAGATGTTACTATCAGACGCAGCGCGGTGAAAAGCGAGGGGAGCTTTACAGGCTGAGTGCAGCACACCGCTCAGGTCGCTGTGAGATGCTGCCACAGTCAGGTATACAGGGGGGAAAAATGAGTATCATCTGTCACCTCGGCTCTCCAGTACAAACTCGTCATCCTTTTCCTGAAAATACACTCGACTTGTCGTCTTTGTTACTCACTGCGCTCTGTCTCGCTCCATTTGAGACCAAGTAATTTAGCTTGGAGAGGAGGAACATGCCTCTGAGGAGGCAGGTGCTAACTAAAGGAAACTAAGTGCATTAGATATTTCATTAGCTGAAGAAAGAGTGGGCTGCTGGAAGCCGTTCTAAAAAAGGCTCCCTCACTTTGATTTGTTTTGTTTCTTCTTTAAAGGACGCTCCTCTGTTGTTTCTAGGAGCACTTACACAGCCTTTACAATGGTGACAGATTTTCATTTGCATGTCATTACCTAAAGTGTTTGCTTTTCAGTGAATCTTTATTGACTTCAACAGCATTTTTGCTTCGAGTGGATAACGGAATGCAACTTTTACCAAAGATCCATGAAGCTGCCAGGAGAGCAGTGTGTGACAGGAGTCAGTTTATATTCCAGTGCTTTTACTAAGCCCTGCTGAAAGGATCATTTTGTCTGGTTTTTTTTTTTACAGCTTAAGTCTTATTTTTATGGATGGTGATACTTCTGTTGATAGAAGTGATATTGATCTGCAAGCATGATGGCATTTCTGGAAAATAAATCATTTTGAGTCAAATCCCACATCCCATGATGTGTAATTTATTTTGTAATAGAAACCTGATCACCTGAAGTTTTCTGTGCTCGACCTGCCATTTGCTTTCCACACACTTTATTGTTATCAGCCTCATGGGTGCACTTCTGCCTGCAAAAATGAAGTGGTTTCAATAATTAGAGTAAACCATTGGGTTGTTTACAACCTGTCAGACCGTTTTTATTTCCCCATCTGATCTGTTGCCTTGTGGTGATAGTTCAGTGTTAAGTGACATAATTAATAGCTACAGCTATGTAGATGTAATATAGCTACTGTAAATCCTCCTTTAATTTCTCCTGGTAAAGCCCTAATCACAAATATACATGTCTTTAGTTTATTATCTGATATTATTCATGAATAAATGTACATGTTACAGCTGTCAAATCAACAGAAATGGACAAAATATAAAATATTTTGGCTATGTTGTCCTGCCTTGAACCTGATATGTAGAATTTTTTGTAATTCTTAATGTGTTCAGCAGAAATATATGTAGTTTCAGGATGTGTATTAACCAGGTTGTGCATTTATGATGGGAGACAGTACAGAAAGTAAAAAAAAAAGAATAAATAAATGACAAGAAGATAAGATAGGATGCCTTTATTGTCACTGTATTTAAAATACAATGAAATTGCAAATGCAAAAATAGAACAAATGAAAAAAAACAAACAAACAATAGACCATCAACCTATGGTCAATTCATTTGTTAACTTAGCATCACAAACTGCACATTTGTCCATTCCTCTATTGTGGGAGGACAGGAAGCGACCGGTGACTCGGAACGCTTTTCACCAGCTGATATCATAAAACCAAACAGGGACTCAGTGAACCGGGCTGACTGAAAGTGTGTGCAGAGTTTTAGATGGATGGAAATGATCCTGTTCAGAGAGAACCCAAGGACGTGGATCACTAACAGAAGTTCAGTTTTCAAAGAGATAAAAATGAGTCAGAAGTATCGGCACCTACCTCTGTAAACGAAGAAAAGAGATAATAGTAAAGTATTCAGTTCTCACAGGTTATTACTGTGTCAGTTCTGTCTGTCAGAGGATCTTATTAATCTCCTCTTGTGAATTTGTGTATATATATTTTTTTCTCTGCAGTATCTTTCCATCTCTCTCTCTCTCTCGTCCCTGTAGTCTGCTGGCATCTCTTGCATTTTCCTCTTCCGGCGCCCGGCGCCCTATCTGTGACACTCTCATCACATTCTTTGAGTCAAGGAGAAAGCAAATTGAGACGGAGTCACTGTCATTTGCATGCAAAGAGAATGCCCCAGCTATCTCCCAAATATGAGAGCCATCCAGTGCAATTTGGCCATGATTGGGAGAAATGTGAGTAATCTTTCACCCCCCCTCCTCCTTGCATCCCATGTGATGGATGGCATTTTCCTTTGACAGAGAGAGATACACAGAGAAGTCTGTATAGGGGGTTAGAAATGCGCATTTGTGTGTTTTAGAGGTGGTGTGAGTGGAGCACGCGTAGCCGCACGCATTCATGCATATCAATGTCAGCTGTGTGGATGCACTGCGAAGGTTCCTGCCTTGTTTGTGCTCCTGCTTCAGCAATCTGACATGCTGATTTGGAGGTGGCGACGCAGGAATTACTGATACAGGAGCAGGACGCCGTCTTGTGAAATGTAAACTCAATATTACGTGTCCGTGTTTGCGCGCAGACAGAAGTGGTTATCTTTGCATGAGATCTTCTCCCCGGTTCATTTTCCAAAGCGTCGACCTCCTCCTGCATAGATTGGACTTTCCAGCTGTTTGTAAGTTCGATGATTGGCTGTTTTTGCTGCAGTAACTCACCAAAGCTACCGCTGAATCACTGTGAGAGTTGCGAGGTCTAACTTTGCCATATGTTTTCAATTTAGCAGGGTATTTAATAACTCTGATCATATAAATGATTGCAGATGTGGCTGAGTTCATCTGAACATGCTGCTGCTGATTAAGAATTAAAGTGGGGGACTTTAAAACTATTTCAAAACTGTTCAGAACACACGGCTCCCACAGTCCTTTAACTAGAATAATATGATAAAATATGGAAATAATATGGAAGCAATTGTCTGAATCAGCTTTTTTTCCCAAGGTTTGAACCCCGATATGGGTCTCTATGCAAATATTGCTAATGCTACTTAACCACAACAATTTATTAACTGTGATATTAAAGCAGAAGTACTGTAAGCGATCCGGTGGTTTTAGCTAACTTCTTGTCAGCCGATGGAGTTATCAGTCCCCGCCCTCGTCCCTACGTCACCACATTCACGCGCATCCCTTGGCTGCACACACAGAGAGGACTGCCCCTTTATGCCGTTCTCTCTCCTCATTGGATAAAGGTTGTAGGATACAAGGAAAGTTTTCTCCTCGGCTTACAGCAGAGCAGAGTGACTGACAGACCCGTGTTTCAGACCAAACACTCTATAGAAGTGATTGCTGTCGGAAGATAGAACTATTTAAGACTTATATTAACACAAACATTCCACTTACTTCTGCTTTAACTGTGATATTAATTCATCATTCCCTTGTCTTTCATCAACTGTCAGCAAGGTGACTTGTTGAGTATCCTTGGTTTCAGTCTTGATGAGCTCTAGCCTCCTTTTTTTGTACCTGATCCTGACCTCTGACCTCACTGTGGAGTGAAAAATCACTACTGGATGACTAAATACCCTTCACACATTCTTTAATAGATGAAGTGGATTTTAGTAGATGAAAAATAAAAAGAGCCGCAGTTTTAATGAGCACATTCTCAGCTTGATGTGACCTTCATGAGTCATGCTGGACAAATGCATTCAGCAGAGTCTATTGAACCGACGCCATAACGTCCACATAATTCCCTCCTTTTGAATTTGGTTTTAAATTGGGGAACAACGCGATCTGATCCCACTCTCCGCCCCCCATCGCAACTGTTGGCGTACAACACAACAAGTCATCCGCCTGCCACGCCACTTCATTAGCTCAGACTCCAGCTCCACTCCCCCTTTTTTTCTGCTCTCTGCTTCTGCTGCCTGTTTAGATCTACTTTCCCCCTGTGGCAACTTGGCCATCAATCCGTCCACTCAAACTCTTCACAGCATCCTATTTGGAGAGTTACAATCCCAGCCAGGACGGCAGAGTCTCTTTGAATGCTGTGGTACAAATACCAAGTTCCAGTTCCTGAGAGAAGGAATGTATTGCAAATATTCAATGTTTTTTTTCTTAGCTTATTTTCTTATCATTTGAAGGCAGCGATTTAGAAATAAAAGCATTACTGTGATTATACCTGCAGAAGTAAGCAGAATATTTGTGTTAATATAAGTCTTAAATAGTTGTATTTTCCGACAACAATCACTTCTATAGAGTGTTTGGTCTGAAACACGGGTCTGTCAGTCACTCTGCTCTGCTGTAAGCCGAGGAGAAAACTTTCCTTGTATCCTACAACCTTTATCCAATGAGGAGAGAGAACGGCATAAAGGGGCGGTCCTCTCTGTGTGTGCAGCCAAGGGATGCGTGTGAATGTGGTGACGTAGGGACGAGGGCGGGGACTGCTAACTCCATCTGCTGACAGAAAGTTAGCCAAAACCACCGGATCACTTAAGCTGTTTTCCCACTAAAATTAGCGGGTCAACGCGGGTTTTTTAAACGCGGGTCGACCCGCTAACAATCGGCATTTGGCACCTTTCCCATTGACCAAAATGAGCCGAGTCTGACCCCCCCGCTGGGGGACCAGACAGAGCATAAACCAGTCGCTCCGCTCTCATCCGCGGTGCAAGAGACACACACAGTCATGCCACAGCCGCCCGCCGCGGAGTGTCCGTCCGCCGAGGCAGACGAGGTGTCTGGCCGACCTGAGCACCAGGACCACGGCGCGGAGGACAGCGAGTCTGCCGCGGCCATGTGACGGACGTCCGCGACACAACACATCAGTTAAACAGACTGTCATTTCTTTTTTTTCAATCGTTTTTGGTCAGTGTTGTTTGATGTTTTGATCCCAGTCTCGAATGAGAGCAGAGCGGAGCAGAGCTTTGTTTTGGTACGTGATAAGAGACGTGACTGGCGCGATGACGTGACGTCACGTAACGTTCAGTGTCATCACGTAAATTAGCGGGTTGACGCGGGTCTGGCGTTCCCACTGCAAGCCGTTCGGAGCCGAGCCGATTAAAGGTGATTTTAACCCGCGTCACTTGCCGAGTCGTTTGACCCGCGTCGACGCGGGTCGACTCGGCTCGGTGCGCCTTTCCCACTGCCACCAAAAGCCGATTGTTAGCGGGTTTAAACGGGTTTTTTGACCAGTGGGAAAGGGGTATTACTTCTGCTTTAATGTACTGTTTATAAATTCTGCCTCTTTCTCTCTCTGCTGATCTCTCTCTCCCGGAGGTTTTACCTGTCATTCATGGATCTGGTTTGGAAACGTTTAATAGAAAACAAAAATAAATCAAGCACATAAAGACAGGGATGGCAGTAATAGAGGTCAAGGGAAGAGAAATCCACACTCTCAATCTTTTTCTCCCATCGGTTTGATTGAGAGATGTGATCTTTTCTCTCTCCAGTTTCCACTGACACGCTTATTTAACGGCCGCCACGAAATGCTAACCACCGTGGAATCACTCACATAGCAGGACACGCCTGACTCTATCCGTATGCTAATGTAGAAATTTACCTGTCTGCGCCCAGACAGACGAGCCTCCCCGGCTGCGGCGTGGCGGAGGGGAGGACGAGGCAGCAGACAGTCTCCAGTCTCCAGTCTCCAGTCTCCAGTCTCCAGTCTCCAGTCTCCAGTCTCCAGTCTCCAGTCTCCAGTCTCCAGCGAGGTCTCTGCAGGGAATTCTGGGGGAGTTAAATATGTAATGAAAAGCTTCACCGGGCCACTGAGCACTTGACCTTGCCTCGGCTGCCTCAGTGACAGACATGCTTACAGTACATACGCCACCTCCACCCCAATGAGCTTTTTATATCCCTCTGCCGCCATTGTGAGAGAGACGTGGAGAGGGAGAACAAAAGCAGCAGAAAGAGAGAGAGGTGAAAATGGGACGGTGCTATTCATTCAGACATTAACAATGATGATGAGAGTAGAGAGGTGGAACAGCGCGGTACGACGCTCCGAGCTGGTTTTTTTTTTTTTTTTGGGTGCTGCAACACTTATTTCGACATACTGTACGCAGCATGGGCTGTGTGTGTGTGTGTGTGTGTGTGTGTGTGTGTCAGTGAGTGTGCACACTGTGGCCAAGATGCACTCACAAAATAGGGTGAGAGATTTTGAGAGATGAGAGAAGTGACAGCGGGAGAGAGAGATGAGAGAGAGGGCAGGGGGAAGGGGCAGGGGCTGGAGGTGGGGTGGGGGTGGGGGGTGAGAGGGGGTAAGGGGGGGAGGAGGGAGGGAGGGGGGCTCCATTTGCCTGTGATGCTAAAAATAAAACCTGCAGAGCTGCTTTTGAGTGTGCACTAGAGCAGACAGTCATCCAGAGCGTAGCACACATGCATTATGCCGAGCCATCTCTTCAATGCTGGGTGTACAGACACATTCACACACACACACACATGCACAGACACGCACAAAGTGTTAAATGTTTTGTGCTCGGAATGGATTCTCCTTAAAGGTACATTGTGTAGGAGTTACTCCCATCTAGTGTTGTGGTTGTATATCGCCAGCAACTCAATCATATTTTTCATGCTGCATTCACGTGAAATTGGGCAGACGGCAGACAGACGACAGCCGCTGCACGTAACGGCATAAACAAGCCTCTATGTAAACAAGTGGTCCATCAGCACGAGGCAAAACAATACACGTGACAATATGTTGTCATGGCGATGTCGTATTGTTGACCTGACCCACGTTTTACCGTCTTTCTCTGGACTTCTGACTCCTGCTCACTGACTTCCGACGGCTGTCTGCCCGACTGCAGGTGAATGCAGCATCAGTGTAACACTCCGTTCCTCCTCACTGCGTTACCGCGGTGACTTTTCACAGACGCCACCTCAACCTGAGCCGACAGCTCCGGTGTCTCCTGTGTTTCCGTGCTTACCTACCGTCACGATTATTATGATTGCTGATTAATGAAATACATACTTTTGAATAATCAATTTTCCTGAATAATAACAGGAGATGTTACACAATGTCCCTTTAAAATGGCTCTGCTTCACACACATACACTGCTGTGTGTGTTGGGTGGGATATAGACTGTGACTTTGAGATGGAGGACAGTCTGGTCCACTATTTTCTGAGAGGGGATTAGCACTTCAGCTGGCCCACATCTCACACACATATGGATTGACACACATTCCCAGGGGCAGGTGAGATGAATACAGGCGCCCTCCTGCACCGACACACACATTAACACACTCACAGACATGTATTCAGACAGTTCCCCAGACATTGTTTCTCCTCTGTTTGCCCATGGCCTTGATAATCTCTCACCTGACAGACCTCCCTTTATTACCACCTCCTCTTTCTTCTCTCACCTCCCTCTCTTTTCCCATGCCCCCCCCCCCCTCTCTCTCTTCTCCTATAGATTCACACCTTCAGGAACTTGTGGAGCTTGATCATATATACAGCAATACTGCCATCTGTCTCCATCAGTAGTGGTCACATTCATACACAGAAATGATTTCCACTGGTTATAGAGTTTATGGGATGTCTTCTCATTGTAAGAGGCTTGTCTCACAGCAAAAGGCTGGAGTTAATTCAACCTGTCTCAACCTATTTCCCTCTTTCAACCTGTGGGACTCTACTGTATAGATAAATAACTTATAAGTGACATGAATACATGTCAACTAACCATTGAAAACATTTTACAAATATAATGTATTATAGAATAGAATAGAACTAGAAGTAAAAAAAAAAAAAAAAAGTCCATAATGGTAACAGTTTAATTTAGTGCAGATGACTTGTGGTGTCCTGACAGAGGCGGTCTAGCCAATTCAGTTTTAAAACACACTTTTTACACCTTGGTCATTTTCAATTATATATTTTAATCAGATAAAAGATTTTTGTCGTTGGACGTCTGGATCATAAGTTCTCAGGGGGATAAAACATAAAAACATTCAGCTCCCAGCCCCTCAGAGACGTCTCATGTCCGATGTACAGCATCATAGGTGAAACTGCTTTTTTTTTTTACTGGTTATAGTCACCCAGTCTGAGGAGACACCTGTCAATAGTTCCTCAAACTCCTGGAAACTGACACTGAATCCAAACCTGAAGCTGAAGCAGTGCTGTGGCTGCCTTAAAGGAGACATATTATTCCCCCGTTCCACAAATTAAAATAGTTCCCAGGTGTCTTAAAGACATGTCTGTGACATGCTTTAGTCAAAATATCTCAAGGACAGGAGTATTTTTTTTTACACATGTATCTATACTTCTACTTAAGTACAGAATATGAGTACTTTTGCCACCTCTGCTCAAGGATCAAACATCACAGCTCTTTTCATCCTCTCAAAACAGCCCTGTTCAGAACGGCTGGTGTCTGCGCCTGTCCCTTTAAATGCAAATGAACCACTGCTTGCCCCGTCCCTTCTACTGGTCCCAGGTAGGGGTGGTATTATGCAAATTTGAATCCTAGTTACATCACTGGAAGACAACTGAGGGAACAGCTCGTAAAGCCACATGGATTTCAACCCAGGGAGTCTGCACATTACTGATTTTTTTTGTCAATTCTCACATTTTGGGGGCTGAAAGGCAAGACAAACAAAGAGCCTTCAAAAATTCCATAATATGTCCCCTTTAAAGCTGTAATTTGAAAAATTCCAGTGTTTGTATCTGTCTTTGGAGATTCTTGAAGTGTGAAAACCAGCTTTCCAAAGGTCTGAAAAGATGAACAATACCACAGTTTTACTTCTTGTAACAGAATATAACTTATTATTATTTAACCTATGTCTCACTATTCATCTTTTCTGCTTTTTGTGGACAGTCTGTGTTGACACTGCCGCTTCCTGTCAGTGCTCTTTACACCGTACATCTCGAAGCGTTATAAATACTTTCACATCCTGCTGAGACGGTGAAATGCATCATTTCCTGAGGTATTTAGAAAAGAGAGCAGACATAATGGCAGGCACTGGAAAGACAAAGCAGACATCCTAGCTTGGGTGGAAAAAGACTTAGAAGTGTATGATTATTCACTACAAGTGGTGTATGGCCACTCTCTCTGTATCTTTACCTTTCTTCTACTTGTTTCACATCCACCTGTCTTTCTTTTTCTCTCTTTCTTCCCTCGTCTTGTCTCCTCTCCCTGTCATGCTTGTCTCCTGCTCATCTTCTCTTTCAGTAAATTCCCCTCCCCACCTTGATCTCTTGATTTGCTGTGGGCGTCCTTTTCCAACTAAAAAAAAAAAAAAAAACTGAGTTATGGGGCAGATTATGCTGATGTATGTTTCACATGTCAAACAATCAGCTTTGTAAGTGAGGAACCATGAGCTGGTAATGGCCGGGGATGGATCATCATTACGGAGGGATGACAGCCGTTTGAATCATCTCGCGGCGCTGTGGGACTAACAGGGGGGGACTTAGTTTTCCCAGGGGGACGGCGTTGAGTTGTTTTGGGAGCCAAACCAGCGTCTTTACGTTGTGACACTCATAAAAGGCAGAGCTGTTAGCGAGTGTAAACACACACATGGCAAAGAAAAGCTGTCTGTATTTGTGCTGCGACGCGACATGATGCCTGTGTGTCAGGACTAAAACTAACACAGCCTTTGAGCTCTCCCCACATGCAGCCCACACACATACATAATAGACAACATATGGTGCCATGATACTATAGGCCTGTGGATATAGTATTCAGCAGCACTGTAGAACCTGTGTGTGCGTGTTTGTATGTTCATAATGATATGTGTGAAAGAATCCACAAATGTGATGAATGAATATTAAAGGAGACATATTATGCCCCTTTTCCACAAATTAAAATAGTTCCCAGGTCTGTGACATGCTTTGGTCAAAATACCTCAAGGATCAAACATCACAGCTCTTTTCATCCTCTCAAAACAGCCCTGTGCAGAACTGCTGGTTTCAGTGCCTGTCCCTTTAAATGCAAATGAACCACTGCTTGCCCCACCCCTTCTACTGGTCCCAGGTAGGGGTGGTGTTATGCAAATTTGAATCCTAGTTACATCACTGGAAGACAACTGAGGGAACAGCTCATAAAACCACGTGGATTTCAACCTAGGGAGTCTGCACATTACAGATTTTTTTGTCAATTCTCGCATTTTGGGGGCCGAAAGGCAAAACAAACACCCAAATATATGTTAAAGAGCCTTCAAAAAGTCATATTTCCATAATATGTCCCCTTTAAGAAACCATACAAAGATATGAAATTAGATTAACACTATTAGATATAATGGGTTTATAGGTGTTATAGGAAATTAGGATGAATTTTATGTGGAAGTTTTGCAGTAGAAATCTTCTCCCCGTGTACTTTGCCTCAACCCTCCTGGTTCTTTCCTTGAGTGATTTCCTGCATTTCCCCAAACAACTCTCAATAATCCTGAGAGAGCTGGTGTGAAGCTGATGCTGTCACCTATGAGGTGTGTGTTGTGGGGGAAAGGAGAGACAGGCGAGGGGTTTGTCAGTTCGGTAAATTGACTGTTTTTTATTTTTTCCCCCTCGAAAAATTGCCACGTTGCGCGGCTTTATTACATCCCAGTCTGCCGTCAGCTCCTCTGCCTCGGCTGCCACGGAGCTCTGCCTGTGTTGTTGGTAAATATTACCTTCATCTAATAAGCATGGAAAGACCCCAGAACCGGGGGCCATATTTGAGCTGGTCTGAGAGGTAAAACTACATATATCATACAGGGGCGACATTTTCTTAGAGCTTCCTCCTTTAAATTAAGATGGAATTTTAGTAAAGGTGAAACCTGTCAAAAGATGATGTCTTATCTCAGCTCCTAAGTCAAAGTGCTGTGAAAAAGCCATATAAACTGAAGTGCCTGCCTACAGGATGACAGGCAGGGACACAGCGTACCGTTTCCTTCTCTCTTTTAGACGTCGTCGAGCTGCCGCGTGGTCAAGTGTGAACTTTGTTTTTCAGCCAACAATATTTCCAATAGCACAATATGGGATGTCTGTTTTGTCTTATCATGTGTCTGTGTGTGACACTGGTGATTTCTATTTTCATGCCTCCTGAGGGTTCATGCCAAATCCAGGTCTTTTTTGTGCGAGTGGTAAAAGTTTCTTTGTGAGGTTGCTTTAACCAGGGGTTCTCAAACTTTTTTGGGGCCTGGGACCCCTTATGAGGGAGAAAATGTTCATAATTCTCACGCCAATTAAACATATGTTCACTGCCATTTGTACTGCCATAGGAATATTTTTATTTATTAATATTTATTAAAATTACATGTTGGCTTCACAACATTTATCATTTTCAAGTTACAGGTCTTGAAGCTCTCAGAAAATGGACAGTAACCAGCCTGGCACAGTCCTAATGAGCCCAGTTCATTTACAAACCACTCTAAAGTTTACTTAGGCTACTGTAAGTGATTCAACTTTAATAATAAACGTATTGCCCCTTATTCAAAGTATTGGCAGAAAACTGAACAACATCATAACAGTGTTAGATATTAACCTCATTATTTGCATTATAGGCTCTATCAAACTTTTATCATTCATACATCACTCACATCATTAACATTCTCACATCAGAGCTGAAGTACCTGCTTATTAGTGACATGCAGGTGTGAGGTGATGACCTCCCTCAATGCATCTTGTCAGCAAGATTATGCCAAATTTATTGCAAATTATTATACGGATTTTTTGCAAATTATTTCACGGGCACACTTGACTGCAGTTTGAGAACTGTTGGCTTAAACTGACTGAATTGCAGACAACAAACAGGAAATGTGTCATTTTTAAACTTTATTCCTATTTTACACTATTGAACTGAACTTTGCCACAGACAAAGATTCTGAAATAGTTTTTTTTTTGCTTTGTTATTTGTGTGTTACCTTTTATAGGTGAGGTTTAAAGATACCTGACCCGCACATGTTTTATTTCTTTATTTTTATTTCATTTATTTTGTTGATTCTATTCTACAAATAAATGAAATAGAAATAAAGAAAAGATCAAAATGAGGCAGAGGGAGGTAGAGCATGCTCACAGGGCAGCCCCAGCTTCAGCACCATGGACAGCTCCTTTGACTGCAGAGCTGGTGAGAGAGTTGGGTTTTCTCTGCATCACTGCCTGTTTCTCCCTCCTCCCTTTACTCCAGCCCGTGCCTCTTTATGCCCACATGCCCTTTCTGTCCCATCCCTCAAGTTCCAGGAATCCTGTGTTACCCTGGAGCTCCAGCTGTTCCATCCTTGGTCCTTCTCCCTGGGAGGAAGCTCGGGGTCGGGCCACAGCTGGACACCTCCACTAACCTCCACTCCTCCACAGCCCCATCACCACTGCATTAACCCATCAAGCCTGGCCAGCACAGCACCTGGGGCCAGCAGAGTGTATAATGGTGCTCCATTAGCGGTGTGAGATGTTCAGCTCCTTAAACACACACACACACATACACACACACATCATGAATGGTAATACAAGTCATTTGCATTATACAGAGGGTGAGGTCAAGGACAGGGATGCTCTGTGTCAACCACATGGTCGGCCAGGGCAGCCGTGATTGACAGGAGGAAAAGCACGGTGACGACAGACGCAATAGGACACCTGACATTAGCGTACACACACACACACACACACACACACACACACACATAATAAAAGGAGACAGCAGAACACTGAGGGAGAGGGAGCTGGACACAGGAAGGCTGAGAATAGCTCAGGGAGAGTAGTGAGAGGAGTAGAGTTCACTCAGCCGTGCGCTTCACTCCTCTCCACACACACACACGCACATGCACAAACACATGCATGCCAAACACAGTCTGGCCGCGCTAACTCGCTGACCCAGTAACAGATGATGTGAGCAGTGTGAGAGCCAGGCTACACCTGCTCTCCTCTGCCTCCTCTCTGCTCCGCGGCTCCACGTCCAGACCAGAACAGCCACGGTTCCTGCCGCTGCGCTTCCCTCCGGCCAGGCCACCTCTTGGCCCGGCCGCTCTCCGAGCCATATCCTCCCCCTCCCCCCGCCACAACCTTTTCTTCTCCACCTGTTTCCTCCACACACAGGCCAAGTTATAGAGTCATTACCCCCCAAACACACACAATGTCCTTTGTAGTTCACTGATTAACTCAATTCCACAGCCATTCGCCTTGGCTGTGAATGTATCAGCTTAAAAGTCTCTGCTACTCGTTTGAAAACTTACAAACACCTTTACTTCTCTTCATTTGCAGCCTGCTCCAACACCTGTTCTGTTTATTGACACCATCCTCTGAGGTGCTTGATGGGAAAATGCATTTGCACTTTTTTTTTTTTTCTTTCCCAACTCAACATATTAAAAATAAATAAATTCTGCATAGGTAAGTGGAATATTATATGGTGGGCCGGTTGTGTATGTGTGTTATCCACCTGTGCCGCTCTCAGCTCTCTGAAGCGGCGTAGGCATCTCATTAAGAAGCTGCTGGAGCTAATTAACTAATTAACCAGCGTATCCCGAGAAGCCAACCCTTTGCCAATCAGCACGTCTAAACGAGCCGCGTTTGGCTAACCTGAAGGGAAGGCTGCGCCCGGCTGAGTGCCTTTCTCCACGCACGCACCGTGTGTTCGCCTCCTGCCGCCCTGACATGCCTGCGCACACTCGACTGGGCCGAGACAAAGGCGGGCTGATGATAATGAACGTTCATTTGTTCCTCAGACAGTGCCGTCTCTTGGACAGATGCGCGTGGGCGCACACACAGACACGCTGAAAGTAGTTGATGTTTTCATATGGAAAGCCCTGTAATCTGTTGAGCTTTGAATGAGGCAGATGGTCCCTCTAAAGTGGCGCCACAACAAGCTTTAGCTCCTGTGCCTTTTTTTTTTTTTTTGGTTTCCTCCATGTGAGAGTATTTCCTGAACACTTTTGGAAACTAACAACATTTCAAAGTGCAGCAAATGAATGGATGCTTGAAATTATTGCACAAAGCCTCGTGGCTGCGCAATTACTGTGATGTGTAAAACATGAATGATTTTTTTTTTTACTTAATATAAGCTTTCATTTTAATAAAATAGATGTCATGTGTTTGAATTTAGCCCTGAACATGGCCACAGTCACAGCACTGCAGTCTGAGAGAGAAAGAGGACTGAGGGAATGTGTGTGTCATCATGTGCATGGGTTTGCACACGTCTGCATGCCTGGCCCTCTGCAGCCTCCTACAGCCTCTCCTGTGCCCTCTGCATGGCTTTTGTCAATGTTTGTACATGCAACAGTTTGTTCATAACAGTGTGACTGTTGAATTAATAATGAGCATACTTATGAAGCCACTTTGTCTTCGGTGTGTGAGTGTGTCGAGTGTATTACTTCATGCTAAACAAATAAGGAGCAATACAAGCAAGGACACCCTGCAACAACCAGCTGAGAGACGGATAAACCCCTCCCCCTGCGCAGCAGTGGTCCAATCAGAGCTGAGGAGCAGTGCTACGGTACATCAAGCCTGTGACACTGCATTACTTCACCTGCCAAAATGACATGCAGGTGTTAGAGAAATATCCTACTTCACTGTGAACTCACTAACTACAGGAGAAACCTACTATTACTTTCAAAGCCAGGCAGCGTGACTTGAGCTATGATTATTGCTACAATTTTATAGGATTTTTGGCTAAAATAGTTATATACCTGCTCTGTATTGACATATGAAAGCTATAGGATTCTATTTTATCACAGTTTTGTGTCTGTCTTTCATTTTGCTTGTACAATTTACCCTACAGCAACTCCATTAGTAATGCTGCTCTCTTTACTATGTGTATTCTACAAATCATACAAGTTGAGCATGTTGACTTTTTTTTGTCTTGGGCATGCAGTGTAGCTTCAGTTTTTAAGTATGTATGCATATGTATATGCACATATCTATGTATGCAGCCATGAATATATACTAGTCTTAAACAGAATAAATCAGAAAAATGAACAAGAACTTTTAAAGGTCCAGTGTGTAATAATTGGCAAGGTTTTTTTTTTGGCAAAATCTGAATGAACTACCCATGAATATATCTGCATAAGTGTATAATTGCTATAACATACCATTTGTTTGGTTTTCGTAGCCTTAAAATTATTCTTAAATATGTACATATACACTGTAGTAAGGGTCCTTCTTTAGCGAGTGTTGCCAGGAGCCACCGTCACTTTGTCGACGGGAGGGGTGTGTGTGTGTGAGTGAGTGAGCGCTGCAAACTAGAACCCCCCCCCATTTTACACACTGGACCTTTAAAGTCACAGTGTTAGCATTAGCTGCACCTGATAAAATGTGTTAGCTTGAGCTGTTCATCTCAGTGAGGTGTGAAAACTGTCTTACAAACTTCTCCAAATCTTGAGTGTCATTGTAAACTACATATGTGCTGCACTTGAATGGGTAGAACTAGAGCCGAGCAACAGCATAGCAACAGTAACTATGGGTGGTGGGATGTGGCGAACACTCAGTCAACTTTAAGTGCGTCAGAAACAGTGACGCTCAGCACATACAGGCCAGTGAAGACGTGTGACTGCGGTAAACTGAAGTAACACTTGGCTGTAAATGTTGCGAATTTTCCGTGCCAGATGTGTGTGATGAAAAATTCAAAAGTGGCAGAGGAGTGAAAACATGTAGCCTATATGCCCCCGCTTTCTTACATCGACTGTGATTCACAGCTGCCCGTTGAGACTCAGCAGAAAGTTGTCTGTGATGTATTCTAGCCTGCAGCGCCGTGGCCATCCATATAGTATATACATGCATGGCTTTGTGAAGCAGTAGTGCTGCGGCACCCTGGGGTCTAACCCACCAGAAGACTGTGTGGTACATGATCCAGCCACTCCCACGCCACGCAGCAAAGAAGCAGCAACCAGCTTTCCTCTCTGCAGGAAGCTCCCGGATTAAAGGACTAGTTTGTCAAATATTTGGTCCCACGGCGGCACCCAAAAGTGTGCAAGGGATTAATCTGCAGCCGTGGTGTTTTGTAATGTCAAGTGTTTTTTGAAGAGCATCAGTGCGAACCAGACTGGAACTGGCTCGGGAACACGAGTGTTTTGCTACATGCTCTTAACCGCGTTCCTGCTCTGATCTCAGCTTACAGATGGTCGCTCGTTCATCCCGTGCGTTTCCTCAGAAGCCTCCTCTTTCTGATTAGAACGCAGGAGGACGTTATTTGTGGTTTGGGGGTGAGAGTATAATTATGTTTGCAGAATAAATACAGGCCCCAAAAATCTCTTAATTGTTGTTCTTGCTCACAAAGCGTGTCTCCTTTTTCATTCCTCCTCACATCATCATCCTCAAAGCATCTCCTGCTCCGCTCTGTCTGACCTCCCTCGCCACCTCGCACGTTTGCCTGCTTCCTAATTAAAAAGAAACAAATGCGCTCATTAATTGTTCGACTATAAAGAAAAAGAAAACAGGAAGGGCAGACAAAAGAAACAATCTACTGATGAGGGAGATTAGATGAATACAATACGTTGTCCTTTACACATGCACAGACATCCAAAAAGGAGATATCCTTGCATATGAACAAAGTAGTGTTGGAATGGTTTTGTTGTAATATTTTTTTTAGAGAAGAGAATAGGATCAAACGGCGGGTGTAGCTTTACACATGTAAACATGAGATGTCTGGGTGACTTTGCGGAAATGAGCTGGCTCCAAGTGGGCTTTGAGCAGATGTGAGTGGTGGAAAAAGCAAATTGGAATTGGCGCCCGATCTGACAACTTGGCAGTGTTTTTACCTCCCGTCCTCAATATGAGTGCGGTAAATTGAGTGCAGCCCAATATGGGAATAAGATGAGGAGATTTGTTTATTTATTTCTTCTTTTTTTCCCCACTCCTCGTTTTTGGCTAGCATGCAGGTCTGTATATGTCAGCAGATCCTCAAAATACTACAGCCTTTGGAGTTGGAGAAATGTGTTCCTGACAGCTAATTGGAGACAAGACATTTTACTGCTCGCCTTAATTTCAAAACAGCTTAAGCTGCAAGTTTTGGTCACGCAGGAACCTGTGCACACAAACACACACAGGTGCTCACAAGCAACACACAACAACGCATATAAAACCAACATGACATAAACCATTTAGGTGTCGTGCAGTACATTTTTGCCCCCTTACACTTGCGGCATACTACACACTGTTCAATAATGTATTAGATATACCATGGATAATGCATGACATGAATATAGCTGATGTGAAATACTCTCAGAAGCCCTTACATCTCTAGTATTATTCATGCACTGTGTGTGTGTGCGATCACATTCATGCTACAAGAACATCTTGACTCCCAAACCGATTTCCTAGCAGGTGGTTCTCAATCGTCCCCCTTAGCTCTTTGCTCTGCATCTTTCAAGGAGGATGGATGCGGCTGCGGGGGGGGTGGGAGCTAACACTGTGATTATGTACTGTTCCATAAGTATTCATGAGTCAAAAAAGTCTATTCACACAAGACAATATTGCCTTGTGGCAGATCTCCTGGCAGGATTGCTTGCTTGCTGATGCTTGTGTGGTACAGTATGTGTGTGTGTGTGTGAATGAGGATATAAAGAGAGAGAGAGAGAGGGTCTATCATCCCTCTACTTTCTCTTGTGTGGAAAACTGTGCAGATCTCCAGAGGGAATCCCTTCAATTCCGGGCTTCAGTCAGACCCAGCCCACCTTTTCATCCCGCTGCCAGCCTCCCACTCTCCTTCCTCCTCCTGCCTTTAATCCTCTGTGACTTCACACTTTTTCTATCTTCCTTCTATCTGTTTCCATCCTCGCTGTCAGTTCTCCAGCAGGGAAGCAACTCCACTTCCATTGTCTCCCCTTCCCTCCCTCCCTCCCTCCCTCCATCCCCCATTTTACCCTCATCTGTCTTTTAACAGTGAAACAAACACAATTAATTCTCTAGCTAAGTGATTTGTCTGTTAAAAAGAGGAAATTAAATTTGTCATTTTTTCTCATGGGTATCTAATTAGTCAATCATTAGTTATAATAAAAAACAGCTACAGTTGTTATCAGCTCCTATAATTAGCAGATTAAAGTTGAAATATGAAACAAGCATGTTCCACCATCACCCTCTGTGTTCATAGCCAGTCACAGCAGCATGTGGTAATGTGGTGCTGTCACCTCCACATGTGTGTGTGTGTGTGTGTGAGTGTGTGTGGTGCAGGAGAAGCTGCCTCAGAGGCAGGCAGGTGCTTATAGATGATATAGTGGAGGACGGGAGAGACAGTCACAATACCTGAGATCAAAATGAAGGCAGAGCTTGCAGATCCATGTGTGGAACAATACTCCTATGATGTAATGATTACTAAGTACTTGGGTGTCACAGGTTGTGGCCTCCAGTTTTCCTTACAATAATGAGTTCCAGTTCCTTTTACTGAGCTTCACCAGTGAAGAAAAGTTAGAGAAGTTCAGTTCCTCCAAAGAGGAATTTGGGCACCGAACAGATTTTATCTAATGAAAGGATGACTGCAACAGAGCTCTTATTGTCAGTTAATTGCAGATTTTTAGAAATAAATAAAGAATATATCTAGATAAAACCTTCTATGCTGAATGATAATGATGCCAACTTATTATTATTATTATAAATAATTAAAGAAAATGTTACTGTACTGGGCCCATCTGGCATGACTGATAATATCTGCTGATTTTAGCTCATCCTTGGAATCAGCAAGAACATTTAACAATAAGAATAATTTTAAAACAGTGAAACCTTCACATCCAGCCCCATCTTGTTGTGAATGGTGCTGGTTAATGGATCTTTTCAATGATTCCATTTCCCACTGTGACTATATAAATTTTGCAGCTTGTTTGCAAACACCTTGCAAAACCTGTTCCCTGTGCTTCCAGAAGGAGAAGCGTTCCATGTGATGTAACTGGTTGTGATGTGTGAATCTGGCAGCAGTCAGACCAGACTAACTCCTCCCACGCCTACTACTCTGCTCCCAAGTCTCTCCCAACCCTTCATTCCTTCCCTCCGTTGCATCGCACCATGCATCTCCCTCCTTACAGAAATCAGTTCAGACAGGCCCGGCCTACTTCTTCATTCATCCACCCCTCCGTATATACAGTATATCAACCTCCCTCCATCTCTGCGCTTTCCTGGACCATGAGGCGGGTCAGGCCAGTTCAAAGCGAAGCCTCCGCCCGTCCCTCGCAGTTTTCCTTCCATTGCTCCTTTTTCTTTCTTCTCCATCTACCGCATCATCCGCCACGCCCCTCCTCTCGTACCACCACTCCCCCCCCTGCATCCTCAGCGGTGTGGGTCAGGCCGGTTCAGAGTGTCAGGCTGAGCAGTCAGCTCCTGTTATGACAGCCTGTCCAAGTGAATACACCTTCGTCTCCTCTGCTCCTCCCCTGACCCTTCTCCCTCTCCGTCTCTCTGCGAGGCAGCTCCCCTCAACTCTCAGTCCCCCTGCCCTCTTCACCGTCCTCTTCCTCTTCTATCCCCTACTCCCGTCCAGCTGTTGTCATCTTTTCTTCCTCCCCTGTAACCCCGTGTTGGCCCTCCCATCCATCACCGGCTCTTCCTGTCCTCTCTCGTTGCCATGCATATGTCTCAAACTCTAATAGCTGTCTCTCCGTCTCCGTCTCTATCGTTTCATCTGTCTCCTCTTCTCTCCTCTTGCTCCACACCATGCTTACCACCATCACCCCTCCTCTGTCCCTCATTCGTCACTCACTTCATCTCTTTTTTTTCTACATCTCTCTCCTGTTTTTGTACTTTTTTTCTCTAATGAGAAGATCTGTTCATTCTGAACCTGGGGATCGTTCATCTTCATTTTCTTGTGTTACAAACGCTCCGTCTGTTCATTAATCTTTAGCACTCCCCCTGTCCTTCTCTCTCTTATCTATCATCTATCTATCTCTAGATCTAAGTCCTCCAAACTTAAAAAACACTTTTTCTCTGATTCCTTTCTCATTCCCATCAGGAACATATATCCACAATCGTTTCAGCTATGTGTTTATTTGCAGACAAGGCGAATGCTTTCTACGAGTGCTTGTTAGCAATTAATGTTAGGAAACAGTGAAACCTTTGGCTTCTGTTGTCTCAGCCCACATACATATAATTATATCCATTAAAGAGAATGCTTTTACATGGAATAAGTAGAGCAGAGAACACAATGACTATAACATTCACTTAGGTTATTTTTAGCCCTTACAATAACAGTGATTAGCTTTAAATTCCATATTTCTTACCTTAATAAATATTTTTCTTTCATAGGGTTGGAAGGAGGGAGAAGCCACTGGTCAAGTTTCAACCATTTTTTTCTAATACGGTCAAAGTTAATCTTCACATAAAGTCAGGTGACTCCTGGGAAATTAACAGTACTATAGGTTTATGAGATTTACATGCAAACATGAGTCTCTTAAAGCTCCAGAAAGCCAGACTGTGTGCTGATTCTTGGCCTGGATCAGTGACTCTTTAAAGCAAACACAACCTGTAGTATGTCATTAAGTCTTTATGCTTAGCTATGCCAATCGTCCAGCTTCATATTTGATAAATAGAAATGACTGGTGTTGATCTACCCCTCTAACTCGCATCTAGGATACAAATAAGAGAAATCTCCAACCAAAATTTTAAACCATTCAATTAATTTTCAACTTTGTGATATCCATGAGGAGAATGTCTAAATACACCACCCACAAGTCTGGGGTGAGGAACCACTCAAATGTTCCAATTAGTAGTGTTGTGGTACTCGAGACTCGTCTTGAAAAACATTTTCAAGGTCTTGGTCTTGCCTTGTCTCTTTTTCTTTTTTTTTTTACCACAGATGTCTCTGTCCCTCGCTCAGTTTGGTTTATGTACTTGTAATTCAATAATTCTACAAAAGTATAAGCTTGTGTAACCAACAGAAACACTTGGTTGCACCCTAGGGAGGAGACTACAGTTCTTCTGTTCAATCCAAACTTTGTTTCAATTTAATATGATATTGCATTGGTCTTGGTGTTCTCTGGTCTTGGTCTGAAGTTAAGTGGTCTTGGACTGTAGAAAAGGCAAAACGCTTCATCTTCATCATCATCATCATCATCATCATCACACCACAGTCACCAGACCCTTCCACTATTCACCCAAAGACTCAAATAGCATTTGTTGCTTTTATCTACACAGGTAGGTCTTCTTCAGATGTTTTCAGAAGTAGTTTTGGGCTTTTTGTGCATTTATTTGATAGAACAGTTGAGAGAAACAGGAAATGGGGAGGCAGAGAGAGGGGGAATGACATGCAGGAAAGGGCCGCTTGATGCAGGATTCGAACTGGGGCCACCTGCAGCGAGGACACAGGGCGCCTGCTTAACCTCCTACGCCACTTGTCAGCCCATGTTGTTGTGTGATGATCCAACAAAACCTTCTCTTTACTTGTAGAGGTCGCCCGAGTCAGACCTCGACCTGTGACCTTTTTTTGGAGGGAATCAATAACACATTATGATTGTTATCTCACTAATTAGTGTGCATTTATTTGACTGTGCGACTACTATTTGTTCCCTGGCTTGAATGAGTGGTTAACCTCTGCTCTGATGATGTTAATTTGCCTGCCATTCGTTAGTGTTAGTGTTAGCATTACCAGAGTTTTCCCTCTCCTCTCATTACATGGGATCAGTAGTTAGCATACGTGAGGGCAGTTGTAGGTTTTCTTCATTGGTTTGCATTAGCGGTTAGCGAGGACGGTGCTAAGGTTTCCCAAGTCAGTTTCCATTAGCAGCCGTTTAGCCGCGGCTTTCTCTTCCCATTACTGTGACTGACAGTGCAGCCGGGTGGAGCAGAGCCGAGCACTCAGAGGACGACAGGCCAGCGCACGTTTCACTCCGCTTATGCAGCTCACACACATACACAAGCCGGAATGCTCACATTTCCAAATGACACAACACACACACACACACACACACACACACAAGCCGCTACTGTTGTAAATCTGAGCTCACATTTATGTCGTATTCAAGTACATGACACTTCCTCAGCCAGTTCTAGGTTCTCTGTCCCTTCATGCATTGACATTCACACCAATGTAGAGAATCAAAATGACACATTATCCCCTAAAACCTCTGCATGTGTCCACCCACATGGAGTTTATTTGAGGTCTGGCTTTACTTAAGCGCTGACAAAACAGCCACTCACTCACAATATCAAGCTCACAACTTCTGTAAAGTACACCCACAGGATCAGGTGCCCAGTGAGTCTCACGGTATTCTCCTCAGATACTACAAGCAGGCTGACACACACACACACACTGTGACGCACACACCAGATCAATGGCCACCAGTGGAGCTTGGGTGTGAGCCCACGGGAGGCAGAGTGTATCTTTTATCCCGTGTTTCTGGGTCATGTCTCAGGTCTCCGTGTCCTAATGCGGTGGCTGCCGTATCGACCGCCCTTGTAACTACATGTCATTGCAATCATGTTCAAAGGACTGTGATTATTAGTTTTGTGTCGTGCTTGTTTTTGGAGCTGCAGCTAAAAACTTCTTTCCAACCTGACTCATGCTCAGTATAACCATCATATGCTCATAGAGACCTAGCAGCACTGTATTGATTCTACACCCACATCCTATTGGGATGGTTTCTCTATATTTATGAGTCCATTTCACCTTTGCTGAAGGTGTTAAAGCCTCTATGTTTAATACATTATTGTTAACATTTAGGAATATCGACCAATATGATACATGGTCTCAAAATAATCCAGTTTAGCACTGGGATCTCTTTATTTAGACCTATAGTGTGTCATTACTGTATCTTCCCATAAAGACCCAGAATTATTCTGTGGGTAAATGATTTGACTAATGCTGCATTCACATGGAAACCAGCAGACGGACTACAGCCACGGGACAGGACACAAAAAACAATTAAACGGTCCAACAGAATGGCACAACGGCAAAATGACGATGGCGATTGCATATTGTTTACAACAAATTATTGTGTATTCTTTAATGTTATTATCATAGCTATATATGGCTATACAATTCTGATTTCTCTTGATGTTGCATTGCAAACTGAAACTTATGTTAAATTCCCCGCAAAGCGTCACATCCAGTTGTGAATTTCGGCGGTGGACGGTAAAAGTTAAAATATTTTAACTTTGGACAGCGTTGCCATTTACCGTTGCTGGCACTGGTATTCTGTGCTGGCCTCCCCCAAGTTTTACCGTCGTTCTTTCGTCCACTAAAATGACATCCGGTGCCGTCTGCTGGACTATGTGAACACAGTATAAGGGTGGGCACCATAGTATTGATACTTTTGTATTATCAGATCTTGCTTGCAGTACGTGGAAGTCCAGAAAATAGTTTTCCAATTATTGCTGTTGTTCCTTTTATTGCTACGTAAAAGTTCTCTTGTTGCATCTTGTCTTATGATTTAGACTATGATGCGTTTTTGTGATTCCTAATCCAGAGGCTCCAGGGGAGGGCAGATCAGTGTCAGAGGCTGCAGCTCCATGGAGTAGACACAAAATATACACAGAGACCCTGCTATTAGTGTCAGAGAGAACTAAATGTTCCAAAGCGCAACAAGTCTTTTGCATTTAAGGGCAGAGAAACAAGTGGTCTGTTGAATCTGCAGCTTCTTGTTCATCTGTGGTTGCCATGTGTACGTATGTGTTACGTAGGCTCTCAGCCTGGAACCCACACACAGTTAATTGAATTATACCAACATGTGTCATTGATTAAAAGAAACCATTAGTGATTTATCCAAAACAAAGCTCTTGCAGATTTCAGTTTTCAAGAGAACCAATCAGAGGACTGTAAATGGAGCGGCTTGATTAGCAGTGTTGCTAAAAGTCGTTGTTCCGTCCAGGTCTTAATCATAGTCATCACTGTGAGGGTGTGAAGGAAGCTCTTTACCACGGCGTGACTCACCGCTGCTCAATGGTCCTCGAGCGTTGTGAAACAGCGAGACGTGAGAGACCACACGGTAACGGGATAAAGAAATCCAGGGTGAAGTGAAAGACAGAGAGAAGAGAGCACTGGAGTGAGTTATCAGTTAGAGTGATTGCAAAGGGAAAGAGGGAAGAGGATTGATGAGGAGATGCCAATGAGAGGGGGGAGCCGGAGAAGCCAGCCAGAGGATGCGAAGGATCCGAGTTGACGAGAATGGAAAGGACGGATCAGGCAAGCGAAAGGGACACCAATCAACACCTCCTGATTGCCTCAGGTGTCCCAGCAGGGAGATCGATCTGCGTGGGGGGGAGGGGGGTAGGGGGACGGAGAGATAACCGCTCCAGACATACGTCAAGGAATACAAAGGAGTGTCATATCCTCCATCCACTGGGGAGCGAGGAGAGACGGTGCAGGGGGTTTGATTATCAGCCTGGTTAAGTTGTTGTGGACAGCAGATGAATGTTCTGACACCCCTCTCTCCCAAAAGCACGTAGCGGCCAATCCACCCACCCATCAATCACTCAGTCGTTGTGTATGTAGCTCATTACTGAAACCAAATACAATTCAAAGCAGCAAAGTGGAGCCGTGAGAGAATGATCACAGATTACAAGGGACCTGAGGGAGGATCGACTTCCAGCGCAGTCACATCGCTGTCCAGAGGAAACTTTACTCACATACTCACACAAAGCTGGTTTTGTTTCACTGCACACTCCTCCTCCCCATTTATAAATAAATCATGAGGTCTAGATCTGTGTGAGGTGTAGGACAACATGTTTATGTACACTACCAGTCAAAATCTGGACAGTGGTTTTTCCATGGCGAATTACAAAAATAAAAACTCAAGCTAAATTAACACTTTTGAATTTGAATTTGAATTTATTAGTTTAAATATACAGAGACAATGCACATTAATAAACATTTCTGAAGAAGCCATTTTTGCTTGCTTTACACACTCTGGACATTGTGTCATCAGCTTCATGAGGTCGTCACCTGGAACGGTTTTCCAACAGTCTTGAAGGAGTTCCCAGAGGAGCTGTCGGCTGTTTTGCCTTCACTCTGTGGTCCAACTCACCCCAAACCATCTCAGTTGTGTTTAGGTCAGGTGGCAGCGAACACTTTTGTTTTAATTAACACTTTTTTGTCCACTACATACTGTAATTCCATATGTGTTCCCTCATAGTTTTGCTGTCTTCAGTTATTATGAATCTACAGTGTAGAAAGTGATAAAAATATATATTGAATGAGAAGATGTGTCCAAACTTTGGACTGGTAGTGTATAATATCTTTCATGGGAAAGAGAAAGGTGTATTGCTGAACCTCAGGGGGTGCATAACAATCTACCAATGACCTAAATCACACTTTAAAGGGATAGTTCAATATTTTGGCAAACTGGCCCACTGCCATAATCCCTATAGTTTTAGGAGTAGGTCCGTTACCTTTAGTTGCCAGAACGGTGGAGCAGAGCCGTGAGCTGCTCAGTGCTACGCTACGGAGGCTAATGGGATTTCTCGGTTTCCCTCATCAAATACACAATCCAACAACTCCAAAATGCTCTGGTGGACAAGTTGTGACCTGCACATTCATCACGCTATGAGATAATAACACAACGTTACCAGACAGAGTTGTTTTCGAGGCAAATTCATGCAAAACCTCTAATGCGCGTTCCCGTCAGGGGCAGTTTTTCAGCAAGCAGTCTCTGCATTTACAAAAGACACAGATTAGAAAAAAAACAATGACTACAGCAACCAGAAACCCCAGGCTGAGAGGCCTAACCCCCACTCCCTCAAAACTGGCACCAGAGGTTTGAAACCATTCCCACTCCCACTCCCAGGCCGGGTGCTTCTCATGAAGTAGTCATCAGGACCAGCGTGGGCGGAGCTACAAGGGAGACGGAACAGGAACACATAGGGAGCTCATTTTCTGTGAGTGTGTGTGTGGTGTAATATTATGGGGTGACATCCATATAGGTAATCCAGACTGAGCCCTCTTGACACCAACATGTACTTCATATGTCGCAGTAACCTCTCACACACCAGCAGCAACACTGCGGTGTGTGTTACTACTAAGGACAGAGCCGTGGCTGCGAGTGCTCCTTAATCACAGTTCAGTCATCCATACTCAGAGTGGGTGCAATAAAGAGGAAAGATTGACCCAATTATGTGAACCTGCTGATTACCTTGTCTCGGACTCACCGAGAGGTACTCAATCTACGTCGGGGACCAAAACTGTACCCCCCCCCCCCCACACACACACACACACACACACACACACACAGTCTACTGGCTCCTTGTTCTGCCTGTGACTTCTAATCACTGAGACAAGGCTGCGCTGTGAACTAAACCAGCCGTGGCTGAGTCACGTTCATGTTCGGCTGACCCTGACCTGACGGAAGTCAGTGTCCTCCAGCCCCCCTCCACTCCTCCTCCTCCTCCTCCACTCCTCCACTCTTCTCATCCTGTCTCCCTCTCCTCCCATCACCTCCATCTTCCCTTCTCAAGGTTGCCGTTGAATTATGAATCTCTTTGACTCGTATCCACGGCGAAGTCCTGTATCTGTGCAGCCTCACAGTGACTCGCCTTGTCAAGGAAGACGAAGGTTACTTTATTGTTGTGTTTTTCCTCCTGCTGGTGTCTTAGCCAGTCCGGATGCAGATAATAGAGTGAGTCACAAAGAAATCTCAGAGAGGAGACCGACGGAGGTTGAGGAGTTTGTTGACTTTCAGGAAACACTCCAGAGTTCCAGTCGGCTGGTGCTCACACTCATGAGCTTTGTTAAATAAGATTAAACAGGAGCCTTGGTGTTTAACGATGCCTTCTCTGCTGGCGTTAATGAACCAATCCTCCTTGTTCTTGTCTTGACATGTTTCACAGCGCTGTGTTCTGTCTATGAGATGAGGCGTTTATGTAGGTTTTTATGCATAGAATTCATTTTCAAAACGATCATATATTCACCTTTAATTAACCTTTAACATATCATTGGACTTCATTGCTTTAAACATAAAGAGATTTCACACTTTGAAGTGCTGGTCCACTGGTCACTCTGCTTTTGATGTGCAAATGTCATCCCTTCTATCTCACTCATCTTATCGTTCTTCACACTTGTGTGAACGCTGGTGAGGAGAGGCCTTTCAGAAGTCTACACAAGAGACGCACAACTCTGCCGGATCCTGTGGGTCACAGGATTCCTACAGGGTGGGAGTGAGGTTTCAGTTTTTATCACACAAGTGGGACAGGAACGGATCGGTCTTATAGACATGAGGTTTTGATGTGAACAAGTAGCATTTTTCTTTATTTTCAATATAGTATTAGTGGTTCTCTATTTCTTTTTTATCCTCCTGTCTGCTGTGTTGGCTGGTGGTACATAGCTACAAGTGAGGCGTTCAGGGAACATCTGCAAACTGTAGAAAAAGTGGAGGATGGGTGACCGACGGTAACCTGCGGTAACGCAGTGAGGAGGAATGGAGCGTTACACTGATGCTGCATTCACCTGCAGTTGGGCAGACAGCCGTCGAGAGAAAGCCGGTAAAACGTGGGTCAGGTAAACAATACGACATCGCCATGACAACATATTGTCAGGTGTATTGTTTTGCCTCGTGCTGACGGACCACTTGTTTACATAGAGGCTTGTTTATGCCGTTGCGTGCAGTAGCTGTCGTCTGTCTGCCGTCTGCCCGATTTCACGTGAATGCAGCATGAAAAATACACAATGTACCTTTAAAAGATGCCATTGCGTTGCATTGAGTCCAGTCCTAACAGGAGAGGACAGGTGTCAGTCCTCCCAGATTAGGCAGGACCAATCAGAATGAGTCAAAACTCCTGCTTTTAGAGACTTTATGCAATCTAGTTCATCTGAAGAAGTGTTATTTATTCCTCCACACACTCCACATGGAGATGAGACCACACACTGTCTTCACATGACAACATGAGTTTGAATCCAGGCCTGATGTCCAGTGCCGTCTCTGTTTAAGCCTCTCAGCATGAAGCCCTTACACAACATGTCTTCAAAGGAACGGGGTCACACTTGCCAGCGAAGATATATTAGGAATATTTCCAGGGAAGAATAGCTGTTACCATGGTAAGAACTAACTAATAAAGTCAGTATGAGCCTTTCAGTCTCAGTTGCTCTGTGTGAATAAGAGGTCAAACTATGGCTTTAAAAGACAAGTGGTGTCATAGGTTCACGAAGAGCAGCCAGATTTATATCATCCTTCAGATTCACACTGAGCTCTATCATATCACTCAATACCCTTTGAAAGTACACATGAATCCTGTTTACTATACATTTATAACATCCCTCTCACAAAAGCCTATTGACAGAAGAGAATAATCCACAAAAGTCACTTTCTGTCAGGATTACAACCTCCTCTGACCCGGCGCAGTGAAACGAGTCGCTGCTTTTCTGTTTGACTTCAGTTTTTGAGAACAAAGTTTAAACTTCGCCCTCAGCGGCTGACCTCCTCACTCATTGTTTGAGGGACCTTCAAACACAGGAGGACAGCGCAGTGATTTCATTAGCCATTCTGTGGACGGAGTGTGTGCATGTTTATGTGGTGGGGCGACTGTGTGTAAATGTTAATGATATAAAAAAAACAAAAAAAACGGAGGGATGGCTAAATGAAAGCTGTGTAAAATGTCAGCTGTGTGCGCGCGTGCGTGTGTGTTTTTCAATTTTCATTATTGCTCCCACCTCTCTCTCTCTATCTCTCTCTTTCTCTCTCTCTCTCTCTCTTTCTGTCCCTCATGCTCACACTTTGCAATTATAACCTCCATTAATTATGAATCAGGCCCCGGATGAGCGAGGCGAAGCCGCTGCCACCGTCGATCCAGCCAGAGACCTGGCAAACTCCTGAGCTGTTGACGTTGCCTACGGAAGCACCGTGTTTTAATTTTCCATTTATTAATTCAGGTCGCTACGAGCAGGGGAGGGGGGAACGGAGGGGCGGAGGGAGGGAGGGAGGCAGATGCTGGAGGGGCATATATAGCTATAATTATCCCACATTATTAGTAATGATAATAATATTGCTGAGAGAGTGGAATTTGTTTGCCCCTCAGCCTTGCCCACTGCTTCATTTTGGAGCGTGGAGTGATGAATTAATAAAAAACTTTCCACTGGCTGGTTGAGTGGCATATGACATCCACACGCTCTCTCTCTCTCTCCCTCTCTTCCACTCTCTTTCTTCGTCTTTCTCCGTGCGACCTGCAAAATAGCATCGCAGAGACCCACTTTCAGGGGAGTGAATATAGGAAAGAGGTGTAATCAACAAAATTGAGGCAAAGCACTGTACTTTGTCCACTTCACTTCACCGATGACGAGCGGCGTGCATCCTGCACATCTTACCGCTGTGTGTTTGTGTGTGTGTTCCTCTGCAAGGTGACTGCTTCATAATCAGGGCAGGTGGTGCAGACGGGGGGCGAGGGTGGTGGAAACGCCCCGCACTATCCGTCAAAATTTCATCACTACTCGCTGCGTACGGACGCTAGATCACCTCGAGTCACCGTAAGCAGCGCGCCCGCCGTGTGCCTTGTTTATCACAGAGAGGCTGATGTCTATCATGAAAACACCTGCGAGGAACTCTCTCTTTTGAAACTCTCCGGGTTGTGGAGGACGGTTATTTTGGAGAAGACAAAAGAGAAAATGTCTCGGGTACAAAATGCAACAAGTTTGGCTCCCGCAGGAAGAGTCACTCCGGGTCAGAATGCTTCCCTAATTAAGTCCCATTCCAGTGTTGTTAGATTCAGAGAGGGCCATTTGAAAAACAAGCCTGTTTTTTGTTTTTTTCTTTCCTCCTCTGATGTACCATGTCTGAAAATATTTCTCCAACTAAACTCTAACCCCATGTGAGCGCGCAGTTGGCGGTGTTCAGCAGCAGCCCGTCTCGTCTTGTTCTGTGTGAACCTGTTGAAGATCTTTCTAATGAGACGCCGCCATGTTTCTTCCCCCAGACTCTTTCATTCCGAGAGTTCTCTCCTCCTCTCATTAACCAACAGGTCCTCCTCGTCTCACTTTGCCCGGCCGTTCATTGGTCTCTTGTCTCGATCGCCTCTCTCTCTGTCTTGTCTCTCGCCCCTCCCCTCGGGGCCAATCTGGTTGTTATGTGTTGTTGTCGTCTAAAACACCTTAGAACCCCTGCGTTTCCGTTGGCAATGACAGATCGGATGCAAGGAGTGAGTGGACAAGTCGACAAAAGCAATTAGCACATGGAGAGGCTCTGTGTTGTTGCATGTCACTTTGGTTATCTGGTTAGAGACGGGACGAAGGGGTCATTCATCTTGCGCAGGGATACACATACATATGCCTGTTTGTGTTTGTGTGTGTGTGTGTTTCCATCCATCTGATTTTATACCAGGGGTAATCTGGGGTTCAGTATCTTGCCCAACAAGATGCTGGAAAGAAGAAAAAGAAAAGAAACTCTCTCCGCTCTGATCTAATATTCGTATAGGTCCACGCCAGGTCACAGCCAATCAGAAGGCTCGTTACACCCCATGCCCGATTTTCATTGTTTGTCTCAGTTTACCAGCAGTGGCCCTCAGAGTCCTGGATAAATGGAGAGGCTAAGAGGAGAAACTAAATGACTAAGCTAATCAAATAGCTAATAGGAAAAGGAAAAGCAGCGGGGGAATGCAAATGCAGATGGGAAAGAGAATTGCCCTTTTAAATGGCTGATTAACTGTATTCCTAATTTGATTTGGGAATCAGTTTATTTATCTTTGCATTTGCCCATACATATTTAAATTTCATTATTTATTTATAAATGTATGTGTTTGTCAACTACTTGTTGATGTATTAATATTTCATTTGTAATTTATTTTTACTGATTACACCAAATGACAAATTACTTTGTACTGTAGTATGTTTATTCACTGAAATATTAATAAATTAATGCATTTTTTGACTATAGAGAAGTTATTAATTAATTATATACTTTATTACTATTTCTGTGACATATGTAGTCCTTCATACAAAATTAAAGGCACTCTGCAGAAAATATGGCCCCTGAGAGTAATGAATGATTGCATACCGTATGCAATAATATAAGTAGCATTTCTTCTGTTGGGGTTGGTTTAGCTGGAGCTACTTTTGTCCAGTGGTCCACAATATGTGATGAGTCCCCTTTAAAGGGTCTCATGATAAATCTGAGTGGTCATGACAGAGTCAATGATAACTATGTTTTGAGCATCCAATAAAACTATAGCTACAGTTGAAGCAGTTGAAGCAGCCACAATGCTGCTTATCCATCACTAACAACGCAGCAGTCTCAGGGGATTTACTTGAGCTACTAAAAGTACATTTAGTTGATAACACTTGATGATGCAATCTTGTAATGTCCCTTAATGTAACTACAGTCTGAAATGGAGGACTTTGACTTGTATCTAAGTCTGTTTACACAGTAGTATTGGTCACTTCTCTTATTTAACCTTTGTCTTGCGTTAGCTTTCTGCTACCATCTCTTGTGTAAAATACACTAAAAACTTGGTTACATTGTTGGGCTTACTTATCCATGAAAATATTGGTTTTATAAATTTTTGTTTTGGGCCCCCTGGGCCTTTCTTGTTAGTATACCCCTTGGCTTCCTCTTGGGGTTGGGGTTGGTTTTGACCTGAGTCTTAAATCAGCTGTAAAACACATTAAAAACAATTATTTATCATCCCAGTTGTTTCTTATCTCTTGGTTGGGTTGTTGTTTCCTTATCTATGAAAAAGGTTGGTTTTGCTTTTGCACTTTGCAATTTTTGGGTTTTATTTTGTTTAAATAGAGTTTCCTGACAAAGTCAATAGCCTTGATGCAATAAATAAATTTATGTGGTATGTCTATGCATTAAAAACCTAAAAATGGGTCAGTGACGACCCTAACACCAGAGGAAGGTTAAATAGAGGACATACGTACATACCTTTTTGCACATGTCAGACAAATGTTGAAAAGAGTAGGAGAGGAGAATCCGTGTGGCTCACTGTGTTCCCATACTGAGGCTACAGTCCTCTCTGCAGCCGCCCTGGTTCGATTCCCCTGACGGCCCTTTGCTGAATGTCATGCCCCCTCTCTCTGTCTCCCCATTTCCTGTCCATCTCAACTGTCCTGTCACTTCAAGAGCAAAAAAAAGAGTAATAGGAATACTTGAGATACAGTACATGACTGGCTGACTGACTGACTGAGTGAATGATACCTTTCATGCCTTTGGTACCAAATGCATCAACCACACGCCAACATGCCCACAAAGGCATGTTTGAATAGTTCAGTATGTTCTCCACCGTGCTGTGGTCTAACTCAGGCCTGGACACAATAACAATTAGCAAGTCTAATGCTGCATCGACTGCCTTCGCCTCCTTTTGTCGGCTCAGCAGCCTCTCCCTCATTTCAACGTGCTCTGCTCAACATCACAGGAGCGATCCATACGGCGAGGTCAGCTGCCTTCGCCTCGGTGTCAGGCCGCAACACGAGGCGCGTTTCATCATCCTAACCTGTTGCGGATTAAGGCCGCGCGTTCGGCGGTGCGCGAGATTAACGGATGTCGTCGCATGGCTGTCGCCGACAGATGGCTAGGCTATCATTAGCATCTTAATCATGGCGGTTATCTGCTGCTGATAGCCGGGGCAATTTGAATAGCCATCTGATCTTTTTTTAACCTCCGGAGTCAACGGCCCCTGACACCAGTAATCATTTCGCAGACAGGAAATAAAAGAATATACATCATCTGTCACACCTCGGCATGTTGTTTGCGGTCGGAGCCCCGCTGTGTGTACACGGCGCAGAGTGTGTTAAGCGGTAGTAAGACGGCAGCAGAGGTTATCTAAACCAGGTTGATGCTAGCACGTGGTGTAATCCTATGCAACATGCCAGTCAAGTCATCTTATCAGCGCTGACATACCATCCACACAACACCTAATCCTGCTTATGTGCTAATGGAAATGTGGATGTACACTGTATCGCTGCAAACTCCCCAAAGACAACAACAATATTAAGATGGCTTAATGCTCTCATCTTTCTCTCTCTCTCTCTGACACACACACACACACACACAGGCACGTTCCACCTCCAGTTCTGGTCTAAGAGGGATATTATTTAATGGAATCATGTTTTATTTTTTATTTTGTCGCTCTTATCGGCCTTTCCACAGACACCCCGTTTGCCCTGCCAGGGAAACAATGAGAGCACAAAGCCTTTTTTGTCAGGACGAGTACCCAGCATTTCCTCCTTCACCCCCCCTCCCAAATAACAACCCACACTGTACTCACACCTCCCCAATGTTATCTCAGTGTTGTCTCACTTCCATCATCCACCAACCCCCCCCTCCCCCGCCTCTGTGGCCACCCTGCTTTTTGGCAGCTTTTATTTCCTTCTTAAGATTTGCTTATCGTATCAAGAGGGAATGGGGGGGGGGGTTGATGCGCTCGTCATTATCAGCCGCCGTTAACATGGCGACTCCAGCAGGACGGCGGGAGGGAGATCCACGTGCTGATTGTTTGAATTGTCTGTTTGTTTCCAGCTGAAACAAGACACAGTTCAGAATGTCGTCACGCCTGATTCGCGCGATCCACAAAGTGAAAGCAGACGCTTTTTTTTTTGTTTTTTTGTTCTTGTCTATCTCTCCAGAACACTCACACACCTCGTCAGCCTCCCTTTCCCATTAGCAGCGCTGCAATTGCGTCCTAGCATGGACGCTGTCATTACAACATGATTAATTTCCTCCGAGCGCCTATTACAAACCTTAATCTTCCTCCCTGCACCCATTGTAGGAACACACCGTGCTAATATCAGCCCAGCTCCACATACATGCACACACACACACATCTGCACCATAAATTATAGAAGTTAGTGATAGCAAACTCTCATTACCATATAGGGAACCCAGACCTTCAGGGAGAAAGGTGTGTGTGTGAGAGAGAGAGAGACAGAGCACGTGGTTGAAACATTAGCCCGAGACCATCAGATAAAGACAGAGTGTGTGTTTCTGTGCCTCTTTTGTGTGCAGGAGTGTGTATGTGTGTGTACGTGAACATGTAGCCCCTCTGCTCCTCATGAATATGGTAAATGTGTAAAGCCCCGCCAGTGGCCAGGATAAAGGGCTGCGCGTGAATAAACTTTCTATAATTACAAGCTGCAATTAAATCACCACAACCAATCTGCTACCATTCAGTCCCATGGCTGGAACACACACTCTCTGTGTTCAGAGCTTACACACCTTGTGTTCCGTACTTTCTGTCTGTCTGGGTTTGACACATCTCCCACAGCCTTCTGGTTGAAGATGATGATGAGGATGATGATGATGATGAGGATGATGATGATGATAGTTGGTGAGCCATTTTTTGAACAGTTTTTGTTTATGTGTTTCTCCTCTTGTGCATATTTGTGCGACCACATGTTGATTGTTTTCTCTCAGTAAGTGCTCTCTGTCCACTTCACTGTCTATTCATTTCCCTTCTTTCTTTCTTTCTTTCTTTCTTTCTTTCTTTCTTTCTTTCTTTCTTTCCTTCTTCCTTTCTTTCACTGATTTCTCTGTCCCTACCTCTGTTTCCTTCCACTCCACTCCTCCCGCTCTTCCCCGCGGTCTCGTTGCGGACCAATCAATCCCATATTCTATCTTTAATGTGGTCTATCATAATTTTCTCATTATAATCAGAGAGTGATTGGATTCTGGGGGTAAATGAGGGATTCTGAGAGGTAATTAGCAGACTAATAACTCCAAGTTCTGACACACAGAAATAAGAGACGGATGGAGGGACTTTGAATCTCTCATCTGCGTGGATGAGAGGAGGATGAGGGAGAGGAGTAGGAGGACGGGGAGGAGAGAGAGAGCTCAGCCTCTTCTGAAAGCTCTCTGCACAGATTCATCAGCAGCAAGCCCAATATTATTCAGTGGCAGTGGGAGGAAGGGAAGTGTGAGTGGATATATTTGTAGAACATTTGGCACGTTTGTCTGAACGTGTAATTCTTCTTCTGTTGCAAATAAAGCCGAGAGGAAACTTAGACATTACAAAGAGGAGAGACCCCACACACACTCACACACACTGACTATATCCACGACAGGATGACAGGTCAGTGCTGCTTCCCACAAATTACATTTATACACACTTATTTGATGCTAAAGGGATGTAATGCTGTAGGGATTATAGTTTTATTTAGCAGTAACACTGTGGCGAGGGTTAGGAAAATGCTGTGATTACCTTAACACAACCATAAAACACCCAATCATTGCAAAAAGAGCAGAGCAGATATTGTAGCATGTATTCATTATGCCCCCAAAAAACACCTCACCTGCTGCAGTAATTGTGGAAATAGTAAAGAAAGGTAGCAGAGAGGTGCATTTGGACAAAATGGTAGAGGCAGAGAGAAGTGGGCAAAACAGGCTCTGCAGAGGAGCTTTTACAAACGTCATAAGAGGAAGGTGACCTTCAGCCGAGCTCTGGCTCCGCTCTGAAACCTGTGTGCTTCAAAGAAAGTGCTTGTTGAGTCAAACAGCCTCTAAAAAAGAAAAATAAAAAATCTCCTTCCAATGTTAAGAGTAGGGAACGGACCGACAATTTTTGTACAACTTACAACAGACAATAATGATAAACGTATCCATCTTATTTTATTTTTATTTTAATGTTAATTTAACAGGGGCAATACATACAACATGTCACAGAAAATGGAAAAATGTGATGCATAAGATATCTAGCATCAGCTAATTTGCAGTCGTTGTCCCTGGTCTGTCCCTGGTCCATACTGAATTAGAAAAAAAAAAATGCAATGATACAAATACAGTGAATAATACAATGAATAGGTACCATGAGTAAATAAACACAGTTGCAGTTATAAATTTCAAATTAAAACACAAGTTAAATTTAACATTAAACATTAGTAAAGTGCTGTATTAAAGGGATAGTTCAACATTTTGGCAAATTGGCCCATTGCCATAATCCCTATAGTCATAGCAGTAGGTCCATTACTTTTAATTGTCAGCGCAAGCTATTTTTAGAACAGCCGAGCAGAGCCGTAAGCTAATAACGGGATGTTTTCGAGGCAAATGCAGAGACTGCTTGCCGGAAAACTGTCCCTGAAGGCAACGTGCATCAGCGGTTTTGCATGAATTTCCCTATAAAACAACTCTGTCTGGTAATGTTCCATTATTATCTCATAGCGTGGTGAATGTGCAGGTCACAACTTGTCCACCAGAGCGTTGTGGAGTTGTTGGATTGTGTATTTGATGAGTTTGATGAGGGAAACCAAGAAATCCCATTAGCCTCCGTAGCGTAGCTCTGAGCAGCTCACGGCTCTGCTCCGCCGTTCTAAAAATAACTTGCACCGACAATTAAAGGTAATGAACCTACTCCCAAGACTATAGGGATTATGGCAATGGGCCGATTTTCCAAAATGTTGAACTATCCCTTTAACAATGACTTGTGAGAAATGAATGTTCACATTTCTGCTGCTGCTTAAGCCAATGTTTAACTTCCACACTAAACCTTACGCAACAGCTGGACCAGGTGTGTGGAGATGAGTCAGGATAAAGGTTTTCAGCCTTTAGGTGAGGTCGGACAGCACAGCAGACACTATATGTTCCCGTGTTAAAGGGCACCACAGGAGGAGACACATGTTGTTTTTTCTGCAGAGGCACACATGCACACACATTTTTTCCCAGCGCGCAGTGTAAATATTAGCATGTCTCCCAGAGGGCAGCATACCTCACTTCATTACTGTCGTAGCACATTATTGCATCTGTCGCCCAGCAGCGTTCAGACTATAGGCTGGGTTTGTAATGCTACAGAATGGTGCACACGTGTCCTGGGGGTTGTAAAGCACCTGTTCAAGTTGGACGTGTCCGGTAGCCTCAGGTGTGCGTGTCCCGGCCAGCGGAGCGCGTGATTAGCCAGCCCTGCCGGCCATCCATCTTGTTTGGTGGAGAAGACGGGAGGGGTTAGGTTGATAAGAGACCTGGGTGGCCTGCCCCCCCCCCCATCCTATGTCTCCATTCACCTACTGACCACACACACACACACACAGCAGCAGCACCAAGCCTGCAGGTTAATGGCTTTGACTCCTGTCCACTCCATCTCTCTCTCTGTCTCCTGCTCCCTCTCTCCCTCTCTCCCTCTCTCCCTCCCTGTCATTTCGTTGTCCTATTCAAATGTTTGCTCTCTCTGTCTTAATCTCTCTCCGTCTCCTTCACTCCCATACATCCTCTCCTTCCCTTCTCTCTCTGCGCCTTTCTTTTCCATTTCTCCATTTGTTTCCTCCATTACCTCTCCATCTCCTCATTACCTCAGTTCAGTTTTCTCTCTCTCTCTCTCTCTCTCTCTCCCTCTCCCTCGCTGGCTGTCTCTCTCGTTCTTACCTGGAGTGTGTGTTGCATATGTATGAGGGACGTGACAAAGTGCTGCCCTCAGCGCTAACACAGCCAGAGAGTCAAATCTGTGGGATCGAGAGAGAGAGAGAGAGGAAGATGAGAAAAGAAAGGAAAAGAGAGACGGAGAAAAACAATAACACACTGCATGTAGAAAGGGATGGAGAGATGAAGGAAGGAAGGAAGGAAAGTAGGAGAAATGAAGAATGAAAGGAAGGAAACTGACATTTTGTCAGGACTGAGGCCAATATTTCAATGTCATGACTACTTTGAAAGCATAAGTATAAAGTACTGAGCTGGACAATGAAGCAGATGAAGCTGTACAATTTCCAGGCATCATTGTTATTTTAATTTCAGGAAAAAACTAAAGAGAAAGAAAAAAAGGTATTTAGTATTTTTTGTAGATATACACTGCCTGTCCAAAAAAAATGTCACACACTAACATTTCGTTGGACCACCTTTAGCTCTGATTTGCTGTGGTATTGTTTCAATAAGCTTCTGCTTGAAGATGATGGTTCCCCACTCTCCTTCCAGTTTTTAATAATGTGTTGGACAGTTCTTAACCCAGTTTTAGTCTCAGCAATCTCTTTAGATGTTTTATTTGCTTGATGCCAATAATCTGACCCTTCTGAAACAGATTAACATCTTTTCCACGACCACAGGATGTGTCTTCCAACATGGTTGTTTAAGAAATGAGACTGCATTGTCAGGGTTAGATAAGTTGACATAGCATCATCCATGCAGTAATTATCCAATGGGAGACTCTTACTTGTTAGCTTAGTTAAATCCAATTGGTGACTTTTCTTGGAAGGGCAGTATATATATATACTATATATATATATATATATATATATATATATATATGACAGGGTTATTTCAACAGCTCTGTTGTTAATTACTTTTTTTGATGAAAATAACTTTTAATAACAGGCTTCAGAGCAAGTGGATGTCACTGTGACATTTAACATGTGTATCATTGTGGGCAGAGACGCCTCAACCAGAAAACCTCACACAGTAAAGACAAAGTTTTTTGTCAGAGGAGAGTTTGAGTTTTGGAAATAAAGCAACAGGTTGTTAGTGTTGAGAGAAAGAGAAAGAGAGTAAAGCAAAAATGAATGACAACAAGAGTAAAAGGGAATGAAGAGGGATGAAAACATTGGAGTAAACAACTGGAGGCAACAGACTCATATTTTACTTCATGTTTAATACAGCGCATGAAGAATAACAAGATGCATTTATAAATAAGAGTCAAACTGCTGCTACTTACAAGTCTTCACTGTTTTGTTAGTTCTGTCGTTGTAAGTGTTAAATTCACTTTAGAAAGCCTCAAAAAATGTTTTTGTTTGTGTTTGTGGTGAAAGTGTCAGCCTCTGAAAAGTGTGTAATTACTCTAAAAAGTTGTGAATGGAAGTTGGTGAAACTTTTAGGCACTGGACTGACACTTGACAAATGCTTTGTTGTTTCTCTCTGGAAGGCCCCAATTCTTTAAACAAAGTGAAGTGAAAACCAGGACAAAGAGAAGAAGCAGAGAGAGGTTTTAGACTCTAATGTGTAGACAGCGGCTGACAACAGCAGGCTGGAGGAAACAGGTCTCCGTGACGACACAGGAAGGTGGAAGCAGATGAGAGGGAGAGAGATGACAGAGAGACAGGAGCAGACACGTCGTCGTCGTCGTCGTCGTCGTCGTCGTCTTGCTCATCATCTTGCTCATCGTCTCCAGTGATGTTCTACCTTTGGCCAGTTGCCAGGCAACAGTGTGCTTGACAACAGGCAAGGATAAGTTGATGTGGCCCTCCTTTTCACAGCAAGATAGTTGAACAACCTGCTAGTGTCACACAACCTTCATCCCAATACACACGAGGTCACTACGAGGGCACTCCACTTTAATAAAGGGAGAACGGTGAGAAACAGCACGGCAAGATGTGTGTGTGTGTGTGTGTGTGTGTGTGTGTGTGTGTGTGTGTGTGTGTGTGTGTGTGTGTGTGTGTGTGTGTGTGAGATTTACTATCTTGTCACAGGCTCCATCTCCGATGCCACAGTTGAACAGACACACACACACATCTTTATGAATTTCAAAAATGCAAGCTCACAAACTTCATATAGTCAATCAGCAAGGTAGTTCTGCAGTGCGGTGTGTGTGTATGTGTTTGTGTATGTGTGTGTTTTTTTACACTCCTCCTCAGTGTGTCATGCTGGGGCCATGAATAAGCGAGCGTCTCGGCGCCCCGCTGTGTGTGAGCCCACCTACCTGTGTTTAGCTTCCTCTCAGTCCCACAGCAAACACCTAGATAGAGACCCACCACCGTTTACACCTGTAGCTTATGGTAATACAGCCACTGACACACACACACACACACACACACACACACACAAACACACAGCTTCAAAAGGAGCTGCAGATGAAAAGTAGAAAGAAACAGGAGACACCTGACAGTCCACAACCTTTTTCATTAGTGTGTGATTCCACATCTGGAAATAGTCCCCAGAAATGCACAGTTTGCTCCTATTTTGGTAAAGTTTAATGTATTTTGTATTCCTATTTTAAAGATCCACAACTAAATAAACACAGAGCCTGTGATTATATGACATCTAAAATATAAAAAGTGTCCTGTAGTGTTTAGAATAGTCATTTATGATTTTTTTTTGTATTCAAACAATTAAAATATCTTGAAAATAAGCCAAAGACTAGGAGTGCTGCCTGGAACTATGGGTTTCTTTAGTTAGTTTCTTATTTAGTAGTAATAAAAATATCTTGTAAAAAAAAATCTTAAAGTTACATTTTCTCTGTCCTCAATCTAAGAATATGTTAATATTTCAAATCTTTACTGGAAAAGTCTGAAAAAAGTTTGGAAAGTCTGGAAAAGTGGGTTGTGTATAGTTGTGTATGATAGAGAACACTATATTCCATGTTTTCAACTAAAGATTTAAAATGAACATACACACACATGCGCGCACAGAGAAACTTTTGTGAAACTCAAAAACATCTTTTTAATGGCAAACTGCACATGCATCATTTGAGACAGTGATGGTAAAACATCCAAACATTTCTGAGTGGTGGAGCTCTTAAATCCCATTTTGACATTTGAAAATATATTTGAACTCTTACCCAACTCTTGTTGGTGCCCATGTTTCCTTCCTCTGTCCTTATCTGTACTTTCTAACTCATAAACAATTTATTATTATGCCATTTGCACTGTGATAATAGCATGAATGGAACCCTGAGGAAAATGAATAAGGCAGCTCCGAGCATGTCGTCCTGAAAAATGCTCCCCTCCTTTGCCGTTCCCAGTCATTTACCAATCTGTCAGATTTCTCTGACCTGTAATTCTTTTTTCTTTTCTTTTTTTTTTTGAATGCTGCAACGCAGTGCTCAGATGCATCATTTCCTCCCCAAGTTCCATTCATTCGGCGCTGTCTTGAGTTATTGCATGTGACAGATGAATGGATAACCCACTAGATGAATGAACAGACAAACCAAAGTCATCAAAAGGGACAAAAACAAGAACAAACTAAGACAAACTCCACATTTTGAACAGCTTAATTTCCCTGATATTCCTCTGTTTCATGTCTGCTCTCATATGTAACACTCACACACACACACACACACACATGCGTGCCTGTGCCCTCCTCCATCATGTCAGCCGTACCTAATGGCAGCAGAAAGAGGAAGTGCTCTGTTCTGCCTGGCTGCCTGCTCTGCTTAAGAGAAACTAGTGTGTTCACAATAATGTGATAATGCAGCTGTGATGAGCTGTCAGTCAAACAGCCCGCTGCTGAAAGAGATGACAGGGAAAAGGTATGTTTACGTGTGCGCGCCTGTGTGTGTGTGTTCCCTCATGTTTATGCTAATTCACAGCTCAGGATGTCTGTTCTGTGTTATCAGCAAACCTGCTATTGTGCTGCAGCGTCGCTTGCGGTTTCCATTTGGTGTGTGTGCGTGCGCGTTTGTGCATCCATATATGAGTGAGAGTGAGAATGAGCGAGGGAGACAGGGTACCAGGGTGTGTGTGGTTGTGCAGGTAACCACATCCCGTGTGTGTGTTTGTGTAGCATTAATTTAGTAGAGCCGTGGAAGCGCCCAGGCAGGCCAGTCTGTTAGCGTAGCCGCTCTGCCACCACTTATTAATCAAGCTGGCAGACAGACAGTGGTGGCACTGCCCCTCTGCCTGCCAAATAGGGAGCTGGCCTCACTCTGATAACTTTCAACACACTACACCCACTGCTCTGAGGCTGCCAAATTAGGAGCAACTCTGACTAAGATAACTCTAATAGTTCCATACTGTGGGAGGGTGATAGACTGTGGCCCGCCTGAAAGACTGATGGTTGTGGTTGGAGCTGTGGGGTGGAGGGAGGGGGGAAGGGGGGTTATAAGAAGAAGAAAGAAAGCTGAGGTTTTATTTGTGCGGAAGGAGGTAGAAGAAAAGAGAATTGCAAGCTTCTTTCTAGTTTATCCAGGGGAGACTGACCCGGATGCAGGAAGGAATCCACACAGAAAGAGCCGCTTGGCTGAGTGACAGTATACATCCAAAGTGGAGCAGCCTCCCTGCCAGCAGGGAAGATGATGCTTATTTACAATCTCCGTTCATGTGCTCGCCCAGTATAAGCAATGTCACTGCCAATCTTTGGCTCAGGCATGAAAAAAAAGGAAAATTGATCAGCCAAACTGTGACTTTGGACGGGTCAGAAGATTTAATCCCTCCTCTCTGTGCAGAAGTGTAAATAATTGTCAAAAACCTCGAGTGCAGCCAAGTGGAGTCTGTAAGTGCAGTTTTTTTGTTAATTCAGTTCGTTTATGGTCGGGTAAACTTTAAGACTTCATAGCCCTGGTTCCTGATGAATGTTTTGTGCCGAATAAAATCGCCTGAATAATGGACATTTCCGGAGCACACAACCATATAATGTGTTGTAAAAGAACATTTTACTCAGCGGGTTTCCAAGTTGCCTTGTGTCTATTTATGTTGCCGTATGAATTATTCATCAAGGCCTTGGACGTCTTTCATATCGGTGTGTCTGTTAATTCCGAGCACACACACGTAGACATCGACTCTCTCGTCTTTCTCACTACAGCGCTTTGACGTCACGCTCTGGCCACCCTTCTTTGACTCTGCATCTTATTTCTGACATTCCTTCACTCCTTCATCCCTCCATCCTTCCCTTTCCACTCCACTGCAGACACTCTGTATACAAGATTAACAGCAGAGTCGCTTTGCACTGCCTTCAGCCATTACTTTACTATGTAGGGAGCAATGGCAGACACACAGGAGCTATCCCACACTTGGCACTCTGAGTTGGTCTCAGTTTGAACCTGAACCCTGTGTGCTGCTGACCTGTCACTGGTGTCCAGCGAGACTGCAGGAAATTGAGACACAAACATGAAGGAGGCAGAAAAATAATGGAGCCCCTGCATGTAGCACAGACTGGACTGTGAATTTTTGGTTTAGAAGTGAAGGTCACACGGCTCGACTTTGACCACTGACTGGCAGTTTAATGAGCTTACTTTGTATTTTGTCTGTCATGAATTGAACTGAGAATAATAAAGTCTGAGGCGTCTTTTTTTTTTTTTTTTTGGACAGACCAGACTTATTCTTACCAAAAAATCTCACTTTAGAATTTTGAACAACTTTAACTTGATCTTGTCAAAAATGAACTCCTCTGTCTGTAATTTGCCAGTAGATATGCCATGCGTCATCTGTGCTGGTTGACTGTTATCTGGTGTAAATGTCTTTATAACCTTTGGCAGGACAACACCTGGCTGACATGACAGAAAAATTATAACATTAAAGGGATAGTACAACATTTTGGCAAATTGGCCCATTGCCATAATCGCTATAGTCATAGCAGTAGGTTCGTTACCTTTAATTGTCGGTGCAAGTGGTTTTTAGAATGGCGGAACAGAGCCACGAGCTGCTCAGAGCTACGCTACGGAGGCTAATGGGATTTCTTGGTTTCCCTCATCAAACTCATCAAATACACAATCCAACAACTCCAAAACGCTCTGGTGGACAAGTTGTGACCTGCACATTCACCTCGCTATGAATTGGATTGTGTATTTGATGAGTTTGATGAGGGAAACAAAGAAATTCCATTAGCTTCCGTAGCATAGCTCTGAGCAGCTTGCGGCTCTGCTCCGCCGTTCTAAAAATAGCTTGCAGCGACAAATAAAGGTAACAAACCTACTGCTAAGACTATAGGGATTATGGCAATGGGCCAATTTGCCAAAATGTTGAACTATCCCTTTAATATAAACTGTCACAAACCATTCAAAAAAGAAAGAGCTGAAAAATAATGACAAATGCACTGTCAGAAATATATCAGAGCTCATAGTGGAGCAGCTCTCGAAGAACCATATCAGTTTATTATTGATGTCATTCATGTGTGTGGGGATTCAGCTCAGTCTGAGGGCTGCGGGCAAAATGTGGAAGTCTGAGGAAGATTCCAGAGTTACAGGCCAGCTAAGCATCTGTCGTTGGAATATGAGGTGTCAGCAGGTGTGGGGTGATCTGACAACCTCATGTCATAGATAATCTTATATGAAAGGCACGGATCACATCAGTCACTGCTAACTGGACCACCGTTCACTGGTTGTGACACATTATGTCATCAGCACTGTGGCCGAGTAGCTACAAGCTTTAGAAAGTGGAGGATCAAGGTTTTCACAATAAAACCAGAGCAGGAATAGAATGCAGATTCATATCGTTAGATCACAGTTCTATTCAAAAAGATTGTCACATGATCCTCTGTCCTAGGTGTTGCCTAGGAACAGCGTGATGCTTCTAAGTCTTGGGATAAAGTCTGACCATAACAAGGAGGTGACTCACATACTTAATGTAGCACTCACTGATGACACGTCCTGAATTAGACCTGGTTTGATTTCTTTTCCACTTTCAACAGCAAAGTGAAGGACAGATGATCAATGAAGCTAATTGTTTGAGGTGTAGCAAGAAGTGTGCCTTGGCTGCAAGCTGAAGGCTTGTTTGCAATAAGGAGGCGTTCAATGACTGTGTTGAACATTGTACACTTAGACACTTAGGCACGCTTCTTTTTCAGTGAAAGCAGGCGTCATTCCTTCACCATCACATACTGAAATTCCTTCATACGGAGCGTATAGCGTTTGACTTACAGTGCTGCAGACACTTCTGGGCTGCAGGCCGCCTCGCAGTGAGTCGGGCTCACGGATCAGAGGGGGTGAGTGATGGACAGCCAGATGAAGGGAGAGGAGAGGAGATGAAATGTACCCGCACCTTGGTGTCGGCGGAGTTGTGATGTCAGTGGATCATCAGGGATGGTTCCCCCGAAATGCCACCACTACAATGCCCGGTCTCACACACACACACACACACACATACATGCCCGAGGTTCCATTAACACATGAGCTTGTACAAACCCCACCCGGCTGAATCGGAGTGAGCAAGAGACAGATAGAGCAGATAACAGAGAGAAAGTGGTGGAAAATTGGAGGAGTGATGCACATAGCGCCTGTCAAGGAACACTAGGTACCGCTACCTGACAGGTGCTTTCTCTTTGAGCCTGTTTGTTAGATGTTCAGCTCGTTTCATTGCAGCCCCGTCGACAGCCAGGAGATTTTTATTAGCTCTTCTCCTGATGAGTTTTGTTTTTGCAAGTCTCCTGGTTCAGATATGTTGACCGCCGCCGCTCGTAACTATAGCTCTCATTATAACTGTGTGGTATTCTGGGGAGATGGCTTCGTGTGGGAATCATCACTGTGCGCACAATACAGAGCTGAATGCTTCCACTGCTGAATGCTTCAGCATCACAGGTCATGGTCGGAAGAGAAATCTGCTGAAGAAAACAGGCATTATACATCAATAGACCAGTTTTTTTTTTTTTTTTTGACTCTTGTGTAATTGTTGACACTGGGTGTTATTAAATTCATAAGCACATTTAAAAATTGAAATCTTGAGAGTTACATCAATTCAGCAGTATAAATCAAGGCTGCAGATCAGCAGTTCAAAAATGTAAACGCTAACTCAGACAAAAATGCTGTTCAGTGAACTGGCACGGGTTTGCATTGTATAGGAAATCCATTTCTAGAGACACTAAACCGTCTTGTATGAGTGATTTTGGCACTTTGGAACAAAATAGTTGATAAGTCAAGGCCGTTCTGAAGGTAAGTTACAGCTTTCATGGACTGGCTTCGGCTCGTAAGACGGAGGAGTTTTTTGTGAGCTGATGGAGTCGTGGTGTGTGGCCTTCCTCTCCCTCAGACTGCATTCATTCCAGCCATTATTATATCCAGCCTCATTCGGAGCAATGAGCGATACGACAAAGACGCGGGCACAAATCATGAGGTTGACAAACAGTGTTATCTGGCCGCGCACATGGGAGCAGTGTTTCCCATTTGTATGTGATGGTGCGGGGAGAGAAAACATCACCTCTGACAAAAGCCCTCAGCGCCGTTATTTGTTTGTCTTGTGTTGCATTCTGAAGCAGCTGGAGATAGCCCAGTGGCCTTTGGCTCCCGGTTCACAGCTAACAGAGTTAGACTCCACCAATATGTGACACCAACAATGTGTCATCCTGTCAATGTGATGGTGTCAGCCTGTCATACTGCTAGTATTCAGTGATTGAGTGTGACTAAGAGCAGGGAATGGCTGTAAGTGTAATATAATCATGTAACACCATAATAAATACTTTTACTTTTTATTATATACTGACCTTCAGATTCAGATTCAGATAACTTTTACTTTAACCCTCATGTTATTGTATGTTCTAGTTGAATTTATCTCTGAAAAATGTAGTTGATGTGATCAGACCTAAGATTTCATGACTTTGTCTACAAAGAGGATTTCAACAGACAAAATGAATTATATTTATTTGCCTACAACTTTGTGCTTTTTGTTCAACTTTTGTACATTCTTGTTGTGTCGGTCAAAAATGACTGGCCATTAGAAAAGAATGGGGGAACTACAATTAGTGTAAAAAACTGAGCTCAAGTACATCCTCATTTGTCAGATGCCATTAGCTCAGATGAATGAGGTACAAGCCATAAATAACAGAAAATTAAGAACCTGTAATGTTCACAAGAACTTAAGTTGATAAAGAAAACTGATGAAACAAATGATGATAATATATGTATTATTACAGTTTTATGATGGATCAATATAGGGGTTATTTTTGACCTGGAACACAAAATTGTTTAACATGAAATGAACACGACAAAACATTTGGCTTGCAGTGAGTCATTCATACAAGACAATACAAAAACAAATGTAAAATACAAAAGTGCAAAAAGTTCATCATCAGTAAATCATCACCATTCATACATTTCTGCTATACATAATGTTTAATGCATAGCCTACCTCATTAAGTGTATAAAATGTCTACCTTCATAAAGTGTACGTCATAAAGTGCATATGTGGAACTCATCATCATATCATCATCAGCAGCAGCAGCAGCAGCAGCAGCAGCAGCATTGTCGTCATCACCATCACATATCCGCACTTTTAGCTTTTGCCAATTATTTTGAACACAGGACTCAAGCTTAATGTTCTGGATTGGACCATTTCATCCACTGTTCCTAATAGAAATGTTATTCATAGATCAAACAGTGGGAGCTGGGAAAGAAATAAAATGTAACAGTGGTCAGACTTCAACAAAAAATTCTCATTTATGTTCATTGAGTATAAATAAGTTAAATCTGGTTCTTATTATCATAGATAAATAAAATAAATGTCATGTCAAGACGACCGTCTCTCTGTACCAGTGTTAGAATGATAAAAGCACCGATGTAAATGCGAGTGGAAGGTCAAAGTAATTAAACTCTAAGTGTGTAAATGTGTGTGTTTATGTGTGTGTAGGGCGGTCTGGATCAGCAATCATGGCAGATTTGAGAAACTGTCCTCCACACACTGATGAACCAGGATTCCCTTTGTCACACAAACACACAAACACACACACGTTTGATGTGCAGCGGCCTTATCTGACAACAAACCTTCCACTGGTGACGGCGTTGAGCCGAGCTGCCACTGTCGCCGTCAGACTGAAATGCTTTTTATCATATCATTTGCATATTTTAATTACCCTGCCATGGAAGGGGAAAACAGTCAGACATCTTGATGAATTTATCATGTAAATACATGTGTGCACAGGTGTGTGTGTGTGTGTGTGTGTGTGTGTGTGTGTGTGTGTGTGTGTGTGTGTGTGTGTGTGTGTGTGTGTGTGTGTGTGTGTGTGTGTGTGTGTGTGTGTGTGTGTGTGTGACATGAGGCACAAACTAGTTAGTTTTGTTAAAGGGACATTGTGTAACTTATCCTGTTATCTATTCACGAAAATCGATTATTTGGTTCAAAAGTCTGTTTTTAATTAATCAGTAATCCCCCCTATCAACAAACTGAAGTGTTCCTTTCAGCTCTGAATTAGAACAATATGACATCGCCATGACAACATATTGTCACGTGTATTGTTTTGCCTCGTGCTGATGGACCACTTGTTTACATACAGTAGAGCAGTGTGTTTCAACCTTGGGGTCGGGGCCCCACGTGGGGTCGCCTGAAATTCAAATGAAATGACTGGTATTTGATACTCAAAAAGATTACTGATAAAAATATTATTATTCTTTTTTAAATTATGATTGAAAACACCACACACAATCTTAAACAACAGTATTCTATACTTTCACTTTCTCAAATATAAATCGAGTTCAAATAGAATGCAGCATATGAAACTGTCTGAGCAGGCGCATGTTGATTGAGGGCGCGGGGTCGGCAGAAATTTGTGATGTCAAAATGGGGTCACAAGCCAAAAAATGTTGGGAACCACTGACATAGAGGCTTGTTTGTGCCATTATCTGCAGCAGCTGTTGTCCGTCTGCTGTCTGCCCAATTTCATGTGAATGCAGCATGAAAAATACGATTGAGTTATTTGCGATATACAACCGCAACGCTAGATGGGAGTAATTCCTACACAATGTACCTTTAAGGTTTGAACTATGCAGCAGAGAGAAGAGCACCCCCCCCCCGGCGTGGGGGCCGACCCTGTGACTTGACAGGGAGGTCAGAGACTGAATAATGAAAACAAATGAAACAAGAGGAGCAGATGTGAGATGAAAATGATGTGATTAATCAAAAGAATTTGCCCAAATAAAATGATTTTTTAAAAAGATACTTTTTTTTTTCCAGAAGGAGAATCCATCCGAGCTCAGCTGAAGTGTAACACGCTGGCTCCACTCAGTGCTGTGCAAACTCAGTGCAGCGTGAGGAGGAGTTACAGTATCTAGGCCAAGCCAGCACGGGCTCCGTTTGAAGTATTGCAGTATTTTTTTTTTTTTCTTGCCAGCGCGTAGTGGAGTAGCAGAGGTCTACTTTTAGCTCCGAAGATGCACAGACACAACAGCCATTCATAGCAGCGCAGCCGCCGCCATGGAAGGCAAGGAACAACAAGAGAGGATGACAGTTCCCACGCGCACTCACACATCACGTATGCACAAGAACACGCAGGTAAAACACTGGTACGCGTTGAAGCAGACAGGGAGACTCTGAGACAGGCGCCTCATATTCACACAGCCCTGCAGAGCCACACTGGGTGTTTATCCGTTTATTTTTTGCTGTTTGTTTGTTTTGCTCGGTAAATCCTAACCACTGCACAGCTGCTTCTGGAGCAGACGTGGACGGCAGTTTGGGGATTCATTAGCTCTTGTTTTTCCTCACCCACCCCCCCACTTCTCACTATATTTTCCCTCCGTCCCTGCTCGGGAGCGTTGTGTAAACGTTTTATCCGGTTTTCAGCCCAATATGCTAGACTTTTTTTTTTAAAGTTTTGACAATCTGCCAACTGCGCGTCAAAGTCGAGTTTACTCGCCATGATGGGTTCTAATAAGTCTGTGCAGCAGTCGTGCAAAGTGTTGTGAGTTCTCTGGAGGAGCTTGAAGTGAGAGCTCGGGTTATTTGATGTGCTGCTGTGGACAGGGTCAGCAGAAAGAGCAAGTTTTAGCTGCCTTATAAATATCCACCTTAAAAACAAAATGCCAATATCAGTTGAAGTGTGTGATTTATCTTTCCATCAAAACAGCTCCTTCCTTTACAGCCACATTTTCACAGCTGTTGATACCACATCCCTGCACACAGGCCCTAACGCACATCCAATAACCCTGTGGAAAAAAAAACAGATGGCCATAGTGACATGATTTTAACCTGGATGTGATAGGGGAGGAGGGAGGATGAAAACTCTTCCAAAAGATGTGATTGAGTTGCATTATGGGAAGTGTAGAATCCAGTGATTTTGGACCCACATGTTATATCGGAAATTTTGCTGCTTTAACCATACCCATTCTTTTTTTACTTCGGTTTTTTGGAGAGAGTTCCCTTTTAAAAGTCAGATATTGAGTAATGAATTAAAATTAAAAAAAAGAAAATAGATAAGATTACACATTAAAGGGGATATATTATGGAAATATCACTTGTTGAAGGGTCTTTAATATATTTGGGTGTTTGTTTTGCCTTCCGGCCTCCAAAATGTGAGAACTGACAAAAAGATCTGTAATGTTCAGGCTTCCTGGGTTGAACTCCATGTGGTTTTATGAGCTGTTCCCTCAGTTGTCTTCCAGTGATGTAAGTTTTCAAATTGCATATTACCACCCCTACCTGGGACTAGTAGAAGGGGCGGAGCAAGCAGTGGTTCATTTGCATTTAAAGGGACAGACACTGAAAGCAGCCGTTCTGAACAGGGCTGTTTTGAGAGGATGAAAAGAGCTGTGATGTTTGATCCTTGAGGTATTTTGACCAAAGCATGTCACAGACATGTCTTTAACTCTTTCGCGACCATTGACGAGTTTACTCATCACAGCCTGCCGAACGTTCACGACCATTGACGAGTTAACTCGTCAAAACCGTTTTTTTTTTACAGATTATGATAATAGACACTCTGAGGTACCCTGTGTGTGAATATGGTAGTCCTCTGATATGTAAAAACTGTTTTAAACTAAAATCAAAACATAATGGTTTTTATAAACTGTGTGATCTTGGTTTTGTTTGAGTAATCGGTCTCCTTGAATGCTGCTCTGGGGACCGCCTGTGCGGCTGTCGGCTAGTGTTGCGACTTTCTCACTAAATCTGGCGACTTTCCAAACCCTCTTGGCTACTTTTTTTGTCAAGCGACTAGTGACAAATCTAGCGACTTTCTCCGGTGCTGTTACAAACGTTTCTGGTTTGGAGATTCAGACCTGAAAGCCCGTTATCTCAGCTGTTTTCACCGTGCAGACACAAAACATGTGGTCCGGAGCGGATGTGCTGAGAAATTTGTGTGGTCGCGAAACAGTTAAGACACCTGGGAACTATTTTGATTTGTGGAAAAGGAGCATAATATGTCTCCTTTAATGTGACAGATTTCACCAGTGCACTGATCAATACACTATAGCAGCTGCTGATCTCACAGGCCACACCTCCTGCTGGCCTGAGTCAGCACAACTCTGACACTCCCCCACACCACATGCTGTGATTTAAGGTCTGCAGGGCAGTGATCCAAACGCATTGTGTGAAAAAGGATATGTTAGGTACATTAAAAAAATCAGCAGGTGCCTGAATAATCACAGGGGGTTGAGGTTAAGTCTTCTCAGTAAATGTCAAACACGGCAACGAAGAGAAAAACAATTACAGTAGCTTCACGCCATACATTGTGTCCGATCTGGCCCGTGGCACCCCTATTTCACCCGCCATTACCCCCTGACTGGCTGGAAGACCCCAGGGACAGTAACACTCGAGGGAGCCAAAATGATGGATAAATAGGAGTCTTGGAAAGGAAGTGGGCCGAGGAAGAGATGTGGAAACACAAAGAGAGAAGGACACAAAGAGGTGAGGGCCTTTCAATTCCGAGCACACACACACACTCACATGAAAAGACTCATGATGGGAGTGTGTGATCAAGCCGGTGAGCTATTGTTCCTTGGGGCTGTAAAAGTGTTCACGGGGCAACAAAACCTGATCGATAGACACACAGCACTACTCTATAAAGACTCTAGTTAAAGCAGGAGAGTGAAAGAGATGCCAGTCCTTCTTCATGTCCCCGAGGACACACACACACACACATACACACACACACACCTGACAATCTATCATTTTACTTTCTTTCGCTGTGTTTGTCCCTTTGTGACTCATTCTGTCTCTGTCAGCCGCTCTCATCCTTCTCCCTGGCTGTCATCTTCCCTCTATGTATGTGTGTGTGTGTGTGTGTGTGTGTGTGTGTATTCTGCATCCCTCTGACACACTTGGAACTGGCCTGTGACAAAAACACGAGCGATCACACTTCTACTTTCTAAATACTCACATACACACACACACACATATAAACATGCATGTGCAGATCGAGGCTTTGAGGGAGACTCTCTCATAGTCTGCTGGGAGCTGGCCTGGTTTCTCTCTCATAAGCATCCTCACACACACACACACACACACACACACACACACACACACACACACACACACACACACACTCTTCCTCTCTCTTACTGTTGCAGTATCTCCATGTTGTTGTACCCCCCCCAAAAAAAAAACAACACACAGAACATACAGTGTGACAACTCTCAGCTTGAGACGACATCAAAACACATTGATGCAAGCATGCTCACACACACACACATACACCGTAAGCCCTCCGATATCATTAAAGGGTGAGCCAGAGAGTGACGGTCCACTGACAGTGCACTCACTAACACACACACACAAATAAAGCACAGAAGACCAGAGGCTAGCTGCCTAAGCCCCAGGCTAAACCCAGAAAGATGAACGGATTGAACAACAGGGAACCAGTGAGATAAAAGAGTGAATGAAGGGAGAGTTAATGGAGGAGCATCCATGGAATGATAAATGACAGAAAGGTGGAGGACAAAATTCACAGATTAATATTTAGAAATGACACCACAACATTTTCTAAAGTAATTTAGTTGATCTGGCGCCACCTGTAGTCACCGTGGTAACAAGTCTGGAAAAGGTTGTGACAGCTCCACAATAAAAACAATAACTTACAGCAGAGAAAATAAGTATTGAACGCATCAACATTTTTCTCAGAAAATATATTTCTAATAGAGCTATTGATATAAAATTTTCACCAGATGTCGACAACAACCCAAGTAATGCACACATACAAGGAAATCCACACATTTATGCCCATAAATTAAGTAATGTGTAATAAAGTGAAATGACACAGAGAATAAGTATTGAACACATGAAGAACAGGAGGTGCAAAAAGGTTTGGAAAGCCAAGAAAGCAGCTGGAGTCAGTAATCCTGTCTCCTATCAGTGCAAAGTCATATCAGCTGCTTTAGTCCAAATTGACGCCTATAAAAAGGTTTCTCATCACCAAGGTGTCACACAAGAGGCATCTCATGATGGGGAAAAGCAAAGAGCTTCTCAAGACCTTCAGAAACTTATGTTGCATCAGTTAGAGATGTGTCTGCACCATTTTATCCATTAGTGCCGTTATCCAGAACTAAAAAGAACATTTCACCATAAATTGGCCTCGACCAGGTGCTCCTTGCAAGATTTCTGACAGAGTCAAAACTAAGAACAGTTGTCCAAGAGCCAAGGATCACTGACAGAGAGCTTTAGACAGACCTGCAATTAACAGGTACAGAAAAAAAACAATGAATAATGCATTTAAATGCATGGCCTCTATGCATGCTCACTATGCAAGTCTATTGACGCGTTCAATACTTATTTTCCTTGCTGTATATACATCTCGGTTACAGCATCAATGAATAGCCAACAGTGGAGTTGATGACAGTGGGTCTGGGTTACCTGTGCAACGTTACCTATGAATGACTCCTATAGGAGGCTCATTTGAATCCTGCAAGGCCACAGTATATAGAGGTAAATAGAGAACATTGAAATGTGGCAGCCAGATATGTATGAGGATGTATCAGTACCTTTAAACTGAGAGGAGGCTGTGTGACTGTCATTGATATGCTGCTGAGGTTTTATTTCCTCTGCTAAACATAAAGCCAAAGGTGAATAGTTTCCGAGAGGATGAAAAGATGTGCAAGTTGCTGGGAAGATCAAAAAAAGTGAGATGCTGATTAAAAAATACAGCAAAATATGGGAGAAGGACAGAAAGCGAGAGATTAGACCGAGGTGCAGGTCTGCTCTGTGTTCAGCTGATTGTTCATGTGTCGAAATGTCACTGTTTTTCAGACGCAGGAAAGGGTTACACACACATACGCACACACACACACACTGAGAGGGGTCCTGCCCAGTATGAGGGCATAAAATCAGAATAATTTCACAGATAATTTGGTTGTCACAGCCAGGCAATAGTAATAACAACTTTAGAGAGAGAAAGAGCACAAAGAGAAAGAGGGAGCGGAGCAGAGCAAATCACCCAAGGCCAATCGTTGTGTCTAAAGCTGGAGTGGTGTTTGTGGAAAAAAGACTCTTTTTAAGCTCACTGAAGAAAAGAGGAATGTTTCTTATTTCCCCCCTTTTTCCCTCCTACTTCCCAATCCTTTTGCATCATTCGGCGTGACCCTCCGGAAATTGCAAAAACGCTCGGCGCGGGCGGCAGCAGCACTACGGCGTCGTCCCGCCGCAGCGTCGGCGCTGTAAACACAAAGGTACAATGCTGCAATTATATAATAATAGCCAACATCATTTGGGAAGGTGCAGACTATCTAACAGGCAGGTGGCTTTAATCACCTTTGAAAGAAGTGGGCACAATCCGAGTGCATGTATGAGAGACTTTGAAAATGTGTGCATGCCATACATAATTCAGATGCTTCCAGCCGCCCACATCTGTTCGTTTCTCTGGACGATGCACACACTCTTCTGATAGACAATGATCACAATGCTGCCAAGGACACACACACTCACACAGGGAGTTCTGGCACCCGTGTCAACCTCCAACAATGAATTCACATGGGATATGGTGTGTTAGAAGCTGCTCGCACACACTTTGTGATCACATGTATGGCTACACACACATATACACAACAACCTGTACTGGCTCAGTGGTTCGAAATAATCTCAAGTCTCTCTGACGGTACATGAAAGACTCATCACTGCTGCGTTGTGAATGCAGGAAGAGACGCACAAAGGCGTTGGCTTAAAATACACAGGAACATGGGTGTGCATCAGGTCCGTGTGGGCGATGCTAGCATGTTGGTGCTTTGTGCGTATGCGTGTGTCCTGTTTCCACGCACGTATGCACACATGTAATATCCCTCTGTCTTTGTGCACTCATGTATGTGTGATGTGTGCGTTTGTTTCTGCGTGTGTGGAAAAGAGAGAGAGATGGAGAGAAAAGGAGGCAGTCTTCTCTGTAGTGTCAGCCTTTGATCAGTGTCCCTGTATGTGTGTGTATGTGTGTATGTGTGTGTGTGTGTGTGTGTGTGTGTGTGTATGTGTGTGTGTGCGAGAGCCAACCAACCCCTGGTGTCTTGGAGGCAGATGAAACACTGTGCCTCTATCCGGGACTCACAGAACACCCACTATCCTTCTCTCCTTCTCCTTCACTCCCTCTCTCCCTCTCCCTCTGTCTCTCTCCCCTCTTTCCCCCTCTAACCACCGTTCCTCACCACAGCCATTTTAAAGGCTATTCATGCAGAGCCGTGCTTTCATCTTGCATTGCGGCATTTTAACCAGCTCCTCTGTTTCTTGGAGCCTTTTTTTTTTTTTTTTTTTTAATCAGATGACAGAGGAAAGGGGGGAGCGGGGGTGAAGTGGCCTGCTGTCGTACTCTGACTCACAGTGAGACGGACGCAGCGTGAAAAGGTGCAGGAAAGACAAAGGCCTCGGCTGGAACAGGATAACTTCAGGCTTCCTGCTCCTGTGCCGGCTCCCTGCAGCCCTGTTCAGTCACCGTGGTGTTGTGATGTCCCCACTACACCAGCACATCACACATTTAACAAGGACAATAACTAAACCGCAAAAACACAACAATTAAAATCATGATAATCATTGATTTTCATTATTCTCCCTCTTTTAATATCCGGCCTTCGTAGTGACACTGCGCTCACATTTTGTTGCAAGTAACCACGCTGACATAAAAGTATTGCTATGTATTGCATTAATTAGCTCCGTTAATGACCTCATTAGCATAATTGGTTATGTTTAATATATCATGGTGATTACAGTTGGGCATTAGGCAGCTTATTTGCCTCTTGTTTTTGCTGGGCTTAATTAATGCACCCAAACATGCAGTTTATTTGTGTGTATTTGTGGAGTTTATACAGAGCAGCACAAAAGCCAGTGAATGCACGATGCGCTTACTGATATGAGCTCCCATCTCTTTTTGTTTTAATGGATCAGTTGAGATGATGACTGTTGATTTAAATGAGTCGTACCTGCAGCATGAAAACAGAAATTATTGATACAATGTTGTGAACTTAGCTATATGAGCCCCTACACAAGTGCAGCGTGTAAACATTTCTGGTAAAATGAAGCTGTAAAGTCATTATTCATACTCCTTTACTTTTAATGGACAGTTTTCAGTAGGCCAGTATGATGAGCAAAGACGTCTATGAGGTTCTGGCAGACAACTGCTGTCATATGAAAGTTGTGTCTCTTGTTTTATAGTGTGTCAGTCAGTGTTCCTGTTATTATTGGTGTGTGTCAGTAAATGTCATTATGGGTGTCAATTTCAGGGAAACTTTGGCACAATTCACTTAGATTCACTTAGGTAATTTAATACAATATTGTGTCATGTCAGCACATGGACACATGTTCTCAGTGTCAGGGCAAAAATTCAGTCAAGGCTGGAGTCTTATAATTGCATCATCAGCCTTTTCTTTGTTCAGCATGAAATATGTAGTAGAATATAATGCTGGGAGAGTTGCAGGTTGTTTGAGTTTCTGTTTAGTGAGATCTTACAAATGGAGTTGTTGTTCAGTGGACTTTAAATATTTTAGTACCCAAACACTTGTCTATAAGACATGGTTTGTCTCATTCCGAGTTTAGTTCCTGTTTTATTTGAAGTTCAGTGTCTTGTCTTCCTGTTCGCTCCCTGCTGTGATTACCTCATGTGTCTCACCTGTGTCTGACTGCACCACCTGTGTCTCCTTACCTTGTATATTCTCCCATTGTCCCTTTGTCGGTTCATCTGTGTTGATGCCCTGTGTCCATATGCTGTGTTCATGGTCAGTGCATTTTGGATCCAGTTGTATATACATATATACTATAGTTAACATGTCATTGTGGTTTGTAGGTATTAATATTTGAACCTACATGTTTCCATGACCTGACCAAATAAATGACAGTTAATAATACATGTTGTTATCCTCTACTGATAGGTGAATATTAGTGCTGTGGTTTATCAAAATGAACAGCTGGTTCTGTCAATTCCGGCGGTTCCAAACGACATGATTAAAACAGTGATAGTCAAACCACAGATGGTGAAAAGAATAGAGAAATCCGGTGAAAATGTGGTATTACTGTTTGTTTCAGAGGTCGTATCCCTGCTTCACCCTTGATACGAGTCCCATGTGTCGTGTACATGATGAAACATTTACTAGGTGTGTTCTCACTGCTTTAATCAATGTGACATTGTTACACTGTGCTTTAATCACTGTACAAACCTTTCCACTTTCACTGAAGTGAATTTGCCAGAACAAATCTTGAAAGTTAAAGGACAATTCCGGGCGAATTCAACTCTGGGGTGTATTTTCATATCATTTTAGGTCTAAAAGAATGAATCTGAAGATTTTCAGTTTAATTGCTCCTGTTTTGCGGTAGTTGCGTCTGTCCCCGCGTCCCCACGGCAGCAATGAATGGGAGTGGATGTAAGTTCCGCTGTTTAGGCTGTTTACAGCCCTCAAAGCCGCAATTTTTTTCCACAGACAGCATCAGATGGCTACTCAAACATGCACCGAGAAGTTTATTTACTTCAAGCAAGCCGACATGTTTGTAAAACTAGATCTAATTCAAAGTCTCCCGGAGTCTCGCGCGAGACCCAGTTGCCGTGCGCGGTGTGTTCAGGTGCAGTGGGAAATGCTCCCGTTTGTGTCATAAACACAGGAATATCAACTCTTTACTTGCTTCAAGTAAAAAAAACTTCTCGGCGCATGTTTGAGTAGCCACCTGACGCTGTCTGTGGAAAAAAATGTACACTTCAAGCAAGTAAAGAGTTGATATTCCTGTGTTTATGACACAAGCGGTAGCTCCGACTGCGCCTGAATACACCAGCACTGCAACTTCGGGCTCACGCAAGACTCCGGGAGACTTTGAATTAGATCGACTTTTACAAACATGCCGGCTTGCTTGAAGTAAATAAACTTCTTGGTGCATGTTTGAGTAGCCATCTGACGCTGTCTGTGGAAAAAAATTGCGGCTTTGAGGGCTGGAAACAGCCTAAACAGCGGAACTTACATCCACTCCCATTCATTGCTGCCGTGGCGATGCACGGACAGACGCAACTACCGCAAAACAGGAGCGATTAAACTGAAAATCTTCAGATTCATTCTTTTAGACCTAAAATGATATGAAAATACACCCCAGAGTTGAATTCGCCCGGAATTGTCCTTTAAGGCTGACACCCAATAGAGACGGACACTCCTCCCCACCTAACACATGAACTGTAGACTTGGCACTGAACAAAGGAATGGCTGTATAGTGAATCCAAATATGCTTGTGACTTTATACTGGGTCTAATTGTACATCTTTATAACACTAATTACACACACATTGCAGACAGTGTAGTTGTGTTTCTTTCCCAGTGGATCCCAGCAGCAAGCTGTATACAAGTATTTAACCTGTACTGTATAGGCTTAATGGATGACCTTTCCAGTGCACCTGCCTTTAATAAAGACCTAATTAGGAGTCCCATTAGGATCCGAGAGCCCGCCAGTTAATGGGCACTTAAATGGAATAGATTTAGGTCTTTGGTAGAACAATCGAAGATACTCAGCAGTAATCATGAGAGGCAAATGTCAGCTCAACTACAGCGCTCATGTTCATGGTAATGAAGCTTCATGTCTCTGATGTGGTTTTAATCATTTTTTAGACAATGGAGCTCTATGATACAGAGGAAAAAGCCTGACACACACATACACACACATACCAGAATCAGTTCATTGTTGGGACTCGTATAGCATTTGTTCACAGTAAAAAAAAAATATATATATATAATATAGAATATTGATGGAGAATCAAGTGATTTAAAAGATTATACAATGTTTGAATGTGTCATCACTTGTAATCCAGTCATGGGTGTGATTCAGATTAGGGTCACCTATATTTTCAGGAGAGCATGCTGTTGTACTGTAAGTGGCTTTGTGTTCTGCTCAAGGGCGTTAGACACGGTCCACGTCATTAAGAGGAGAGCTGTAAAAGCAGTTTCTTCTCTCTCTGCCTTTGCTTTCATCTGTCACTCCTTGCTGATGAATAATGCCGTTGCATGCACACATACTCAAACACAAACACACTTGTTCTTAACAGTCAGAAACTTGATTTTCAGGCCAAAGTTGGGAACGTTTGTCAGACGGGTACTAAATAGTAAATCTACTGATACTGACATCATCGTGTCTGTCTCCTCTCTCTTCTTTTTTCCTCCAGGCTTCCTCAGCACTGGCGATCAGTCCGCTAAAGGGAACTACGGCCTCCTGGACCAGATCCAGGCCTTGCGTTGGCTCAATGAGAACATCGGTCACTTTGGCGGAGACCCAGAGAGGATCACCATCTTCGGCTCCGGAGCCGGGGCGTCCTGCGTCAACCTCCTCATCCTCTCACACCACTCGGAGGGTAAGTGAAGACAACTCTGTTGCACTGTGTTATATCTGTGTTTGTTCTCTTGGCACAGCATCCATATACACTACTCACAAAAAGTTAAGAAGAATATTTTACAAGAATATCCCTATAAAAAGTTAATGCTACAGTTATATTCTATCATGAAAGTCTTTTAAGTAGAAGGATGCAATGGTCATTTCTTTATCTCAAACAAAAGCTAACAACAGTGGTGGCTATAGCACAACAAAAATCTCAATGATAACTTGATCAGAGTGTTGTCTTGGCCTCATGATGTCAAAATCTGAACATCATGGAGAGGAGAGGGAGAGAGAAGAGGACTGGATACAAATTTTCGAGGAGCCGTTTTCGAGGTAAATTCATACAAAACCGCTGATGCGCGTTGCGTTCAGGGACAGTTTTTCAGCAAGCAGTCTCCGTATTTACCCTGTATTTACCTCGAAAACGGCTCCGTTTCGTATCGTTCCGTCATTATCTCATAGCGTGGTGGTTGTGCAGGTCACAACTTGTCTACAAAAGCGCTGTGGAGTTTGGGTTGAATTTGATGAGTTTAATGAGGGAAACCAAGAAATTCCGTTAGCCTCCATAGCGTAGCTCTGAGCAGCCAGCTGCTGCGCTCCGCCGTACTGAAAATAGCTTACACCTACAATTAAAGGTAATGAACCTACTGCTATGACTATAGCGATTATGGCAATGGGCCAATTTGCCAAAATGTTGAACTATCCCTTTAAATGAAGTTCACCTGTAAAGGTTATGGTGCATTTTAGGTGCATTCTGAAATTTAATCCAAAAGCCAAACATCCCTAACTTTTTGTGAGAAGTGTATAAATGACTTTCGAAGCACAGCACTCCCACAGCCAGCGGAATCCCTGGAATGACATAAAAAAAAATGTGACTGCTAATCGTCTGAATCCAGGCCTGTGAATCACTCATTAACCACACATCTCTTGACTAATGGACGGAGGCTGCTAACATGAATTCTACCAGATCCAGTGATGTTTCAGTGTAGATCATTCCTGACTTTTCTTTTTTTGGCCGCTTATACGCCATCGCTGTGTTTTTGTTCAGTATATTTACAGGGAACAGATGGTCAGTATAGTTGACAGTATGTATGTGTAGCCATATTCCTCTCTGGGCTGCGTCAGGAGCCATGATCAGATGGGACTGCCCAGAAATCATTAGATCCTGTGATGTTCACTTGACACCTCTATCCTCAAAGGAAAACACTGCTTATCCTTTGAACTGAAGAATTTGAGCAGTCATGTTGCTAATGAGTGAGTCCATGTTTGATCCGGGTTATGTCGTCCATGTCTGTGGAGGATAAATGACACCGGGGCTCCAACATCACCTCACATTACCTGACTTGGCGAGCGCTCCTGGCTCCCGTTAACGCTCCACTGCTCGTTTTTACCTCCATCAAAAAACCTACATCTGTCTGACCTCATGCTCCCCATTACCAACAACACACCCCGAGGGCTAAGTGTTAACATTGCACCACCAAAAGAGAGAGGCCTACGGACCGGTCGACTTTGATCTGAATTGAGATCAGTGTGGCTGAGGACCCGCGGCCAAAATGGTCACGCACTCTGCGCCTTTGATCATGCCGTTCTTGAAGCTGTCCTCCTTCGATCGTAACTTCTCTGTTCTCCATGCTGCTCAAGGACTCTCCCTCAATATCTCGCCCCTCTGTTCACTTTCTGTCTCGCGCGCACAAACTGCAAAGGACAGAAACAGGGAAGGATTGGTGGGTGAAAAGAGGGAGCGTGATTAGAGAGAGCATGTTCACACAACCACACATCTGTTTCAATCATCACCCCGTGTGTGTGTGTGTGTGTGTGTGTGAAGCTCTGAGCAGACGTCTCACACATCTCTAATTTTGACTCATTCTGTCTGCCTCGATGTGCCTTGCAAACAAATGTGTCGTCAAGGCTGTAGAGAGCGACTGTGTACTGCTGCCATGGCGATGTGTCCATTTAACACAACTGCTGCAATTATGCTGATGTCTGTTAACCCTTCATATTAACCCAGGCACCCACAACCATTTGTCCTTTACTGGCAGGTGACCCACTTCACAGAAAACCTCTATATGGCTGATATGTAACATGCTAATAATCAGAAAAAGAAATAGCAAGTTTAACAAGAGAACATTTCTGCTGCATCCAATGAAGCAGTGCAAACCAAGCTGTAAATGATTAGCATCTCTGGAATGAAGAATGTAGACATGAAGAAGAAACTCAACACAAAGTTGTGTTTATTCATAAAGCAATACAAAAAAATTGGTCCATTGCCATAATCCCTATAGTTTTAGGAGTAGGTTTGTTACCTTTAATTGTCACTGCAAGTTATTTTAGAACGGCGTAGCAGAGTCACAAGCTGCTCAGAGCTACGCGATGGAGGCTAATGTGATTTCTTGGATTCCCTCATCAAACTCTTCAAATACACAATCCAACAACTCTATAATAACGGAACGTTACGAGACAGAGTTGTTTTCGAGGTAAATACAGAGACTGCTTGCTGAAAAACTGTCCCTGAAGGCAACGCGCATCAGCTGTTTTGCACGAATTTACCTCGAAAACAACTCTGTCTCGTAACATTCCGTTATTATCTCATAGCGTGGTGAATGTGCAGGTCACAACTTGTCCACCAGAGCGTTTTGTAGTTGTTGAATTGTGTATTTGATAAGTTTGATGAGGGAAACCTAGAAATCCCATGAGCCTCCGTATCGTAGCTCTGAGCAGCTTGTGGCTCGGCTCCGCCGTACTAAAAATAGCTTGCACCGACAATTAAAGGTAACAAACCTATTCCTAAAACTATAGGGATTATGGTGGGCAAATTTGCCAAAATGTTGAAATATCCCTTTAACATTTGGTTGTGTTCTCCAACAACCGCTACCTTCAGATACTGTACCTTTCTCCCTGCTCCTTTTCGACCAGAAAATTACCTTGGTAGAAAGAAAGAAAGAAAGAAAGAAAGAAAGAAAGAAAGAAAGAAAGAAAGAAAGAAAGAAAGAAAGTCATACTGCAGTTCCTGACCATTGTTGTGGTAACAAGAAAAAACACCTCGGTGAAACTGTGGAATATTCACACTTTCACACAGGCTTAGGGACAAATGCCTCCTTGGTCAGCTGTTAGTTGAAAAGTACTGTAAGTGAAGAAGTGGAAACTATTACATATATATTTTTATTATTGAAATATTTAGTTTTCAGTTTCTTCATGGCTCTGTCACTCTAGTGCCATGATCAGTCATATTTCAGGGGAGAAGTTCAGCAGCAGAGGGGCCTACTGGTTGTGAAAGCTTGTATTAACCCCTTGTCTCCTGTCACTGACACCCCTCTCCCCCCTCCCCCCTCTCCCCCCCCTGCACCCTCTCACTGCTGCCTGTCCATTCTCATGCCACCACTTTGTCATCACTCCATCGTCATCGTCGCCCTCTTCATCATCAGCATCTAACGGTGTAACATCAGCCCACTAGACGCCGCCTGTCTGTCATGTCCCTCCCCCTCTCTCCCCCCGCCGGGGACGCCAGGTAAGGAGTCTGTCATCCCCATCCTTGAGGGACACCAATCATGACAACAACACTGCATCACAAATCAAGCCCGACAGCAGACATGTGCAGGATGGATGGCGGGATGGAAGTGGCATATGGGATGGAGGGAGGGAGTGTAAATGATACTGATGTAATAATGAAGGGTGGAGGAAATAGAAGGGAAGGCAGCATCCATGGTATCCTTTTAACTGTGTATAGAGAACGAAGAGGGGAGGAGGTAAAGAAATATAGGTGGAGATGTGTTGCTGTAACAATGTCGAGGGAGGAAAAAACAGAAGAGAAAGAGAAAAGAAAATGCTCTGACCTGGCACATCAGAAAAGAGAAGAGCCACACAGAGGAGGGCCCTGAGCAGAGGCACTTAGGGAATGACAAAGAAACTGATTTTGAAGACGAATGAAATAATACCCACCTCGCACCTCTCTGCCTGTCTACCCCCCCACTGTCTCTCACAGTGCAGATATGTAGGTGTAGCTGTTTCCAAGCTACTTCTTACTGTAATTGATTTCCCAGGGAAAGAGGGGCTCTGCGGCTCTGCTTAATAATTAACTGACCAATCTTCAGCCCAGGAGAGGGGAGAGAAAGAAAAAAGGAAGGCAAGAGGAAACGAGTTAGGCAGGCGGCCCCTTAACGAGCCACTTGAGTGGTTCAAACAGCACAGGACAGGCGGAACTAAGGAGACAGGCAGAGACAAAGAGGAAGAGAGGAAGGCAGAGACACAGCCAGAGAGATGCTGAGAGGAAAAAAAAAACAGCTGGTACAAGAAAGAGGAAAAATGGCTCTTTTAAAATCTCACATGAGCCTGCTTCCAGTCCTGCTTCTGTTTTTTTTTAGTTACAGCACCACAGCATGCTCTCTCTCTGTGATGTAGTTTCATTCCCCATCTGCCAGGTTCGCTCAACTGAGAACAATGAGGTAAAATAAAATGGGGCTAGTTCAATAGTTTTTCAGTACAGGGAAATTCCAAAAGTAGACAAAGAGACCGATGCGCAACACATTTCCTGTTCCAGCACTGATCTTCAATCACATCCTGTCTGCAAGAATTCACATTACATCTAGCGAGATCACCAACAGTTTATTTTAGGTTAAAAGGAGCAATTTATCCCTGAATACAGAAATATAATACAGATTCTCTTCATTTTTCCCTCCAGGTCTGTTCCACAGAGCCATAGCCCAGAGTGGGACGGCCATCTCCAGCTGGTCCGTCAACTACCAGCCCCTGAAGTACACCAAGATCCTGGCCCGGAAGGTCGGCTGCACCTACACGGAGACGGCAGACCTGGTCGACTGCCTGAGGCGCAAGAACTTCAGGGAGCTGGTGGACCAGGACATCCAGCCGGCCCGCTACCACATCGCCTTTGGCCCCGTGGTGGACGGCGATGTGGTGCCTGATGATCCAGAGATCCTCATGCAGCAGGTGAGGGGGTGTGGTACCGGTATCACATGTGATACTGATCCAACAGACAGAAAGGTGCAGAGGATTTGTTCAGTGTTTAAGGGGACATATTATGGAAATATTTGTTTGTTTGTTTATTGGTTTAAATATACAGAGACAATGCACATGAATAAACATTTCTGTAAACATGCCAGTTTAGCCAAGTTGGCTAATTTTCAACCGTAGTCTCTGGGGCAGGTGACTTGAGCACTACAATAATTAAAATGCATTAAAAAGAAACAAAAACACAACAGGACTATGCCTACTTATAAAATACATAGTATACAATACATACAATATATTACAGTGCATACAATAAAATACATACATTACAGTTTCAGAGCAGATGGTCACATACTTGACTGTCTCTCAACCATAGTTTTAACCAACCATTATCACTTTTTGAAGGCTCTTTAACATATATTTGGGTGTTTGACTTGCCTTTTGGCCCCCAACATGTCAGAATTGACAAAAAAAAAAACTGTTTCTGTTTCTTTCTTATTTCTGTCTGTCTTGTAAGCCCATGCGGGCTGGGCATACTGAAGTTTGCATGGCACAATAATAAAAGTCATTCATTCATTCTGTAATTTTCAGGCTCCCTAGGTTTAAAACTCCACGTGGTTTTATGAGCTGTTCCCTCGGTTGTCTAACAATGATGTAACTAGTTTTCGAATTTGCATAACACCACCCCTACCTGGGACCAGTAGAAGGGGCAGGGCGGGGCAAGCAGTTTTTCATTTGCATTTAAAGGGACAGGCACTGAAACCAGCCGTTCTGAACAGGGCTGTTTAGAGAGGATGAAAAGAGCTGTGATGTTTGATCCTTGAGGTATTTTGACCACAGCATGTCACAGACATGTCTTTAAGACACTGGGGAACTATTTTAATTTGTGAAAAAGGGAAATAATATGTCTCCTTTAAGTGACGTTTCCCAGCTGGTGTGAGCTCATACGCGACACACAGCTGTAGTGCTGCTGATGCAGATTGCCTTTGTGGTGTAATCTCAACCCATGTTTCACAACCTCTTTGCTTGTGATCCTCTAATACAAAGCACTGTGCAGCTCTTGTACAGCCGTCATCACAGGGTGCATGCTGGAGAGTGAGCTATTCAATCAAAGAGTGATTTTCTCCTCTCAGCTTGATTGGAATAATTTTAAGACATTGAATTATACAGTATTTCACTGCAACAAAGCAAAGAAAAGATAAGAAATACTACAAAAACTGAGCATAATTGTTTATAGAATGTCATTATTTCTTATTTTTCATCGTTCTTTATTTTTTCCTTACTTCCCATTTTAGCTCATCATAATTCATAATCTGTAAGAAATAATTAGAGGGTAGCATCAAAAGGTTTCTGGCTCATTTGAGGAGAAAAATGAGCCACGTCTCAAACTGAGCTCTTGTTGTGCATCAGTTGATACCGGATAGGAGAATTTTAGGTTGGAAATGAACTTAGCTGTGAGGAATCTGATGTATTTGGTTGTGTTTAGATGTATTTCAAATGATCAAAACATAAAACTACATTTCTTCACCTTGTGGTCACTGCACATTTCAGTTTTTGGCATAAATACCACATTCAAAATATGAATGGATCTGATCTGAGTTTATAGATACACTTTTTTTTTTTTTTAGTGGCATCTGTTGTAGTGATTTCAGGTTTGTGTCATACACAGAGACTGAACCGTAAATACAGTCTCAGCACTGAGTGTTCTCTTCCCTTATTTCTCCACCAGGGGGAGTTCCTCAACTATGACATTCTAATAGGAGTGAACCAAGGAGAGGGGCTGAAGTTTGTGGACGACAGCGAGGACAACGACGGCATCTCGGCGGCGGCGTTCGACTACACCATCTCTAACTTTGTGGACAACCTCTACGGATACCCTGAAGGTACCTGAACTCATCAATGTTATCTCTCCTGATGAGATCAGCTCTGTTCTGGTTTATCAGGGGCCGAATCGGCTGAAATCTTTTTTGAAAGAGTAAAAGAGGAGACACTGTCAAAAAAAAAGATTTTCATCATACTGGAACAAGTTTCAGTATGATGAAAATATTTCTTAAGACTTGAGCTAGATGTCATATTTCACACCACTACTTTTTAGACTGTTTCATTTTTGTCATAAATACAGTTAATATTATTCTATTTTTCCACCAAAAATCCATCAACAACAACTTGTCCAAAACTACAGCTCCCAGTGGAAACACATGCAGCTCTTTCTAACGTCATGTGGGCAAAGAATGAGATGAGATAAAATGTGAGCTCAGTGAAGTGTATCAACCAAGACAGGCATACTAAAGAGGCTGCCTATCATGGAGATTATCTTTCACCGTGGTGGGTCTGTGCTCTGGCCTTTGAGGCTCTATGGGCACTAATGCTGTCTCTCATCATCCCCCAGGCAGCCAGCGCTCAATCACAGTGCTGTTGTTCCTAACAGATCAACCTGCAAACCCCTCACAGCGGGCCACAGTCAAAATACACGCGCATTTGGATAATGCAGTCACACTCCATCTCAAGGGCCTGTCATTCATTGTGCTCTCTGAGAGGCGTGTAGTCTTTGTTTCGCGGCTCACTCTGTCCTTGCACTTTTTCTGCCACTCACACAGACGCAGCACAGCACACATACAAACACAAAGACCTCGTTATGTTTCACATTTCAGTTCTCTCCTCCTCCACCCTTTGGTTCACATCTATTGACCGCTCTCCTCTTTCAAAATGTTCTGTCACTGTCACGACTTTCCTTTCAACTTGGTGCATTTTTCTCTTCTTCCCTTCTATCCCTTTCTCCCCTCCCACGTCTGACCCCCCCCCCACAGGCAAAGACATCCTGAGGGAAACCATTAAGTTCATGTACACGGACTGGGCAGACAGGGACAACGGCGACATGAGGAGGAAGACCCTGCTGGCTCTGTTTACCGACCACCAGTGGGTGGCGCCGGCCGTGGCCACTGCCAAGCTCCACGCCGAGTTTCAGTCCCCGGTTTACTTTTACACCTTCTACCACCACTGCCAGACCGAGACGCGACCCGAGTGGGCCGACGCCGCGCACGGGGATGAAATACCCTACGTTTTTGGCGTGCCCATGATCGGTGCCACGGATCTGTTCCCATGCAACTTCTCCAAGAACGATGTGATGCTGAGCGCCGTGGTCATGACTTACTGGACCAACTTCGCCAAGACTGGGTAGGCCTTACTGATGATTGTGTTTTACAGTATGTTATTTGTTATTGTGATGATTCTGTGTGTGTGTGTAAGTATGATTTCAAATTTGATCTAAAAATCAGCTAGTTGCCAGTAGGAGTGTAATGATACATCAATTCAGTGATCTCTAGTATCCATCCAGAATGAAAACATTGATCAGACATCATCATTTGTAAGACGTGCCTTTATTTTTAGAATTCCCCTGGCACATCTGAGTGATGAGTATCTGCAGCAATTTCATATTTCATTAGTAGAGACGTGTGTGTAGCTAATCACTAAGTTCTAAAAATACAGGTGTAAGGTTCACACAACAGGGATCATACAGGAGTTTAATTTTGTTTCAGTTTTCTTTTGTAGAATGTGAAAATTGTAAAGCTCAATAAATCAGTGTGGCACACACAGTGAATAGGAGGACTACTTTTAGATAGTCATTTAAATGACTGGTTGAGCTCAGAAATAGAAATTTCAAACGATATTTGAGATGTTTTTTGATCCCTCAGTCAAATGTGGTGTCAAAATGGTGTCATGTCAGAACTTGTGATACCAGCAAACATCAAATTGTTGTCCAGTCGATATAATTTTGTATCGTGATGAAGGTTTTTACACACCTAGTATCCAATAGTAAAGTTGACTGATGTTGATGTAAGTAGAGTGTCTGCCTCACTTTGCTGTAAGTTCATAAGGAAAAAGGTTTTACAGAATTCAGGTATCAATACCTTGAAGAAATCTTGATTAATGATGGCTTTAACTGACATGCCCCCTCTCTCTTCCACCAGGGACCCCAATCTGCCGGTCCCTCAGGACACCAAGTTCATTCACACCAAACCCAACCGCTTTGAAGAGGTCATCTGGACCAAGTTCAACTCCAAGGACAAGCAGTACCTGCACATCGGCCTGAAGCCTCGGGTCAGAGACAACTACAGAGCCAACAAGGTGGCCTTCTGGCTGGAGTTAGTCCCCCACCTCCACACGATACACGAGGGGCTGTTCCCCACCACTACGCGCTCGCCGCCAGGGCCTCGCCCAGGCACCTACGGGCCCTGGGCCAGAACGCCGGGCCCCCGCACCACCCGTCACCCCTACCCCACATTCCCCTCCGATCCGGAGCCTGAAGGTTCGGAGCGTCCGCACCAGGACCTCTTCCCCGGAGACACCCGGGACTATTCCACTGAGCTGAGCGTGACGGTGGCCGTGGGGGCGTCGCTCCTCTTCCTCAACATCCTGGCCTTCGCCGCCCTTTACTACAAGCGAGACAAGCGGCACGAGATGCGGCGCCACAGGCTGTCTCCTCAGCGGGGCGGCCCCGCCAACGACCTGGCCCACAGTCAGGAGGAGGAGATCATGTCGCTGCAGATGAAGCACTCGGAGCACGACGCTCACCACGACATGGAGCCGCTCCGGCCCCACGACATCCTCCGGCCCGCCTGCCCGCCCGACTACACGCTGGCGCTGCGCCGCGCCCCCGACGACGTGCCCCTGATGACGCCCAACACCATCACCATGATCCCCAGTACCATCACCAGCATGCAGCCCCTCCATGCCTTTAACACCTTCCCCTCCACCGGCCACAACAACACCCTGCCCCACCCCCACTCCACAACCAGAGTATAGTAGGGACTGGCCAGACACAGCGCCACATAAGGACCAGGAAGACTGGCTCTGCCACCGCTCCAGAGGGGCGGCCTCTGGGTGTGGGCCTTTGTTCTGTTCTCTTATTCTCTCGTTTCTCCAAAAGCAACTCCACCTCCTCCATCATGTGCTGTCAAACGTAGCAGCTCCCTCCACTGGTGGCGTGTGGAGAAGCAACTGGACTGCAAGGCAGCAGATGATCAGCTCTGGAGGGGGGGTGGGGGGTGATCTAGATCTTTTAAAGATACTGTTTTCAAAGAAAGTCTGTTGTTTCCAGACTGGAGCCCTCTGACATTTGTCAAAAGGGACAAATGCTTTTACTTTGGTGTCATCTCTTTTTTCTCTCACTGGTGTATTATGTGCATATATCGTTCTCTTTTCTACATATGTGTCTTACCCCTGCTTTGTTCCCCTTATTCAACATGTGATTCTCTCATCCGTCTCCCCAGTGCCCCTTTGCTCTAAGGATTCATAAACTACGGAGCTGTTAGAGGGGACATAGAGTACATACAGTAAGCATATAGCTATGAAAACACTGATATCCAATACTTTCATTCTACCAGCATTCTTGGTGCCAAGTATGTACTACTGTGTTTGCTTTCTCATCGAGGGGGGAAAAAAAACTAAAGAAAATTCTAGAGTATTCCTATTTACTGTCAACTAACAGATGCTGTGTGTTCTCATGACAAAGTGCCAAACTGGCCCTCGATTGTGTTTTTTTTTCTTTCTTTCATGTTCTGTTTCTTTTTTTTTCAAGCATTTGTTTAATTGTTGTTTTTGTGGAAAGAATTTTTGCTGAAAATATAGATATAGAGAAATGATATTATATATAGTTATATATAAATGTGTACAAAGGAGAAAGTATATAAATGGGTTTTCTCAGTGGGGGATCTATGCATGAATTATTTTTAAAGATGATGACGGGGGAAAGGACACTGTATCTGTCAATGCACGTTTCCCAAATCTACTCAAATCATATCGGTCCACTTTGGATATCGGTCTTTGTTTAACCTCACAGAACAAGAGCATCACAGATAATCCTGAAGTAAGTCAACAACTCCACCTCTTCACCCCCCACCACCCCAAAAAAAAGGAGTAAGAAGGAGTCATTGCCACAAATCTCAGAAGATGTGAGGGTCAGAGCAACTGTGAACACACTCCTCCGTTCGTTCATCCTCTTCCTCCATGATGTCATTTAGAGGGAATTCTCCAACCTGGAGACGCAACGCGCCGACAGCTTCCCCATCCCATCGTCCTCGTGTAGCTTCTTCTCTCCCTCTGTATGGAAATGCATTGCTTTTTTTAGGGTACCCGAGGTACCAGGTGTGTTGCTGTAGCCGGCGTGTAGGGAATTATTTTTGTATATCAGCGAAGGTGAGAAACAAAGCAGAGACAGACAGCCTCTGCTCTTCTACTTCCACCTTCCCTCTCCTGTCTGCAACCCTATTTCCAGCACATGCATATTCTGTTTGATGTGTGCCTGTGAGAGAACATGTGTGTGTGTATGTGTGTGTGTGTGTGTGGGAGGGTGTGTGTGTTTGTTTGTGCATGTGGTATCAGAGCTGCTTCACATTGTTATAGGTTGGCCCTAATTAGACAGTTAGAAGATAGAGAGGCAGACAGGCAGGATCATCCCCACAGTAAAAAGTTTGACTCCAATGAGCTCCTTCCTGCTGCTTCCCCAAACCCCACAACACCGCCCCCCCGATCCTCGCACCCCTCCCTCTGTATCAGCATCACTCCCTCTCTACATCACTTAGCTTCGTCTCCACAACTGACGCCCACAATCGCAGCGATCACCCATCGCGACCGCAAAACTCTGACTTCACTGTGTCAGCACGGTTCTACACAATTTCTGACCTCAGTTCAGCTCCGCTATTATCCTCCCATTCACGGGTTAGTTCACCGAGCTGGTGAGATTTTATGAGCTCATCGGTTGTAAATTAAACTCTTAAGCACACTGGGGGTGACCGGTGGGCCTTCACGGCCTGCAGCACAGAGCTGCGAGATGAAAAGGGAGACTCTGATCTCCTAAACAGGGTAAAAGCAACACTCTTGATAACTGCTGTTTCTGATTCCTCTCTTTTTTCGGGGTGAGGATGTGCAGGCCTGCAGCTCAGCAATGCCCCCACCCCCCACCCCCACCCCCCTCTGATTCTCTGCTATGGATCATGGGTTATTCACCCTGGTTAATACAGTATGTTAACTGGACTGATGTGCTGTTGTTTGAGCCCACAGGAACCCATGGTAGCCTACATCCGGTATGGGAGAAGTTAGTCACCGGTGCTGTCTTTGCTTGTGCTCTAGCTTTAGCCTGTTTGTTTGTTTTCTATTTTATTACTGCCTAACAGGGTGGTTTGGGGGGGGGGGCTGGCCTGGCCGGGGAGAGATATATAATACGGTATACCTGGCTGCTCCTGTCAGAGATTTTGTACGCCTACTGAAAGGGAAATGTGCACAATGTAAAACACAAAACAGCCGGCCTGGGTGTGCTGCAGGTGGATAAATGCTGTGGAACAGATGATGGACAGTGCACGCTGTGGAGGAGAGACTTTGGGAGGAGATTGGGGAAAAAAGACTCACAGCCTTAAATGTAGAAATCAGAACCAGAGGAGAATCAAAGGAGAGGGTGGACTGATCACTAGCAAAATATGGAAAACTCCCAAGGCATGGCCATCTTTCTACCCACAACGTTTGCCACCTTGCTGACGTGTCCTACAGAGGATAATGGACCCTTTTGTACTCACTCCTGTGGATAAGGAGGCAGTGAGATGTTGTGAAGTAACTTAACCTCACCACAACACAACTGCAGTGACACCAGTGCAGGTGACTGACGACAGAAACAAGGTGTTCAGTTTGGTCGGTTCTTTTCCTTTGTCAATTTTATAAGCTAACACTGGAGGGCGCCATTGTGCCAGATTGACTGCAGTCTGGCCACTGACGGAACAGGATGTGTGAAGAAAAATACCAAACTGGGTGGCAGGACAAGAGACACACAACATCTGGAAGAAAATCTAAACTGTACATTTTTAAGTGTAAGAATCAAACAGACAAAATATTTGTAAATATTAAGTTTCCTGTTTGTTTTTTTTCTTTTTCCTTTTTCTTTTTTTTTTGAGTGAATGAATGAAATGCTTATTTTGTGACAACAAAAGACAACAGGTGCAGTTTGCAAAAAAAAAGCCACTATCTCTAGGTTTCAAATTATTTTTTCAATATGAATATATGAATCAATATGAATATGAATTAATTACTTATTATCCTGACATTGCTCATTATCACATGGGCATCCTGTAGCATCATGAATCAGGAAAGTCACTGTAGCAGAATTCATCCCACTACGACATAACATGAGGGTCTAAGATGCTGAAGTTAGTGTTTATTCTGAAGTCCGTCAAAGAGCATCATCTTTTTGATTTAACCTTCATTAAACTTTTATTTTGAAAACTGATCTATATACTCCCAGTGAGTCTGTGCTGCATGATCTGTGTGACTTCAGAGGCTAAGAGTACTGATAAAAGCCAGCTTTGCCTTTTGCCAGCTAACTAATGTCATGATGGTGACGGTGTGGGGAACTGGCCAGTGATTCATGGTCAGGACTTCTAGACTGAGACACTTGATGCCAAGTACTCTCAGTTTAACGTTAGCTCACTTCACATGTAGCAGTGTTTACATGTAGCCACGTAATCACATGTGGGACAGACATGAGGGCTTTGATACCATAAGATGCCTCATACCCTCATAGAGTAACACTCACACACGCGGTCCAACTTTTTCCTTCCACACACTGTGTTGCATTGTGATGATGGAGGTGGTGTTGCCCTTGAGATGATGTCATGTAGCAGAAAATCTTTCTAAACAGATGAGACGTGGACAATGTGAAGTAAATTAGAAAAGTCTGTCTGACTATGGATCAGACTGGATAAAGTAACCAAAGTGACTCACTGCAGCTCTGTGGTTCACACAGTTGCTGCTGGATTTCAGTTCAGTATTTTCAACATGCCCAGAAACTACAGTCATCCAACAATATATGTGACTTCATGCACCTCAGTGAGGTTATTTAGAGACCCTGTGTCAGGACAATGACGCATGAAAGCACATGATTAATACCCATAATGACAAACATATACATGCAATGATGCACACACACACATACACACATAAACCCTCAGCTTGCAAAGTTGCACCTGTTGTCTTGTTTTTACATTCTTTGTTGAATTCAGAAACCCAAGACTTGAGATGAAGAAAAATGTTAAATAAAGGAATTTAAAAAAAAAGATTATTATTAAAAAAAAAAGTAAAGTAAAACTATATAAATAAATGAGGTGATGATATTTCTGTTTACTTTAGAAGTTATTATACACTGTATGCTGTGATTCTGATCTGGGAAACATTAAAGACATTCATAGCCAGACTGCTAATTGTGTTTCTTTATTACAGTTTTTCTCGATTGTTTACACACATTTTCTGAAAGCATGCCTCATAATCTCAGAACTCAAATCAAAAAACACACAAACTTTACATTCAAAGCAATATTATTTCTTCTCAAAATGGTATTTTGTTTTCGAATGACACACAAACTATCATAATTGACATTTATAAGAACCAGTTGAACACTGATGTGCTCAATGTAAAACACTATGATGAATGGAAAACACTTCATCATAATGACTTTTTGTTCAGTGTTACACTTACTACAGACAGTACATACATAAGTGTGTTGTAAAATATTTTAGAATATTATTTTTATACTCCATACACACAAATACACGGTAACAAATATATTTTGGTTTTCCCACAAAAACTATGTACACAGTATACATCCCAGTCAACATGAAGTTTCACATACAGTGGTCTACATACAACACAACAGAAGAATTTACTGTATACAGTTACAGTAAAAAAACTAAAAAACTATGCTGCATCCTGTCTTCTGTTTCGGTCTGGCCACAGCATCTCATCCAAATCACATCATCATGGTACCTTAGGTGTTTGCCCATGTGATGAGTCAGTGTGCATAGTAGGGCAATTAAATTTTGAATGGCAGTGTGTTCAAGAGATTTTCTTTATGAAAATTGTGCCAAATGCAGAGAATTGTGTGTAGTGTTTTGAAAAAAGTGTGTTTTAGAACTGCAATTTGAGTGTAAAGCAGGAATTGTGTTTGTAGTTTAGCAGAATTGGTTCAGGGGGTTGGTGCACGAGTTACATGTTGTGGTCATTGTGTACCAGTATTTGTGTAAACAATTGAGAACAACTGTAAGACAGTTATTAGGAGAGTAATGTAGACATGTTGACAATATCACTCACTGACAGTTTAAATGGATCTTTTATTGTATTTAAAAACAGATAATTTACTGACGAAGAAAAATAATCCAGAATAGCCCCAAACCTAATACTACTGTAAAGCTCACACCAAAGTATAAAAGTTAACATATCTGCACTTCCAACATAAAGCATCTGAAAAATGTAAAGTGATAAACATTAATAAAGCTTATGGGAAAAGAACACCTATAATTTATCACAAACTGTAAAATGTGGTCTTGATGACTGTAGTTTGCAATAGTTATGGAAAAAGCTATAAGAGTGTGTCAGGTTATAGCTTATAGCTCTTATAGCTTGTCATCTTGCATATACCTATATGTCAAAATCAAAATATCCCCCCAAAAAGAAAGAGGAGGGTCAAATTGACAATTCTGTTCATTCAAAATAAGTATAAAGAAAATGTTAAGATATTATACAATTATTGGTATTTTCTTAAGTTGCAAATAGTAATACAATCCTTGATTAAACTGGTTGAACTCACAGGTATTACTATGACAAAGTGTCAGCCACAGTTCTCAACTGAAGTTAAATGACTCTTTCAGACTGGCCTCTGCCTGCTTTAATGTAATTTTCTTCCATATTGAAGGAATATCAGCAGGCCTTGTATTATATGCTTTGGCAAACTTGTTGTTGAATTTTGCCATCACATATTTCCAGTGGTCTGAGGCCTCAAAGCTTCCATCTGGAGCAATTCTCCACTCTGGGAAAATGTCTCTGTAATTCTTGTAGGGATGATATTTAAAATCTGTAGCCTCACATTGAAAACGTTGTTCACTGACCACGAGGGAGGAGCATATTTCAGTGTCAAGTTTTCGTGACCGAACAAAGTGGTATCCACCCAGACCCTCTGGCCGATGAAGTGAGGCCCAGTGTTCATGGGCTTTTCCTCCGGCTTCACAGGGCACTCTGCAGAATGGACACTGTTCACCACATCCAATAACTGGTGAAAAGCTCATTCTGAGGCTTCACATGAAGATGTTTCATTTTCTGCTGAATGTTTAATTGTTTAAACTCTTCTTTAAGAACTTCTCCCATTTCCTTCACAGACACTGTTACTGATCCTGGTCTGCATTGTTCAGGATCATGAAAGCACCAAGGGCATCCTGGGAAATGACCAGTTTATCTCCAAGTTCTTTGCAAACATCTTTAACAAATGTTTTTAGGTTGTCAGTCTTCTTCATTTTGGCCTGGTTGGTGGCATCATTTATTCTGTTGATACTTGACTGAAGATGTTGAGCCTCAAACTCAGCCATCTTTGAACCCCTTGAGAAGTGAGATATGATTTGTTCAAGTATCCAGTTTTTCACATGTTCTTCGTATGAGCAGATGTAGCTGTAGTAGTTGTAAAAGTTTCCCTTAGTCAGCAAATCCAGTAAAACTGAATACTGGAAGGATATTCTTGTGCTGAACCGGTGTAATGTCAGCATCTCACCAATGATATCAGAACCCATGGAACGATTGATGTAGTCCTGGACTGCAGGCTTCAAGCATTGGCTGGTGAATTATTCTGCCTTCTTCTGGCACTGGTCTCGTTTATGAAACACATCTTTGAAATCAGAAGGATACTTTTCCTTGCTTTGATTCAGACATCTGTAAGGATCATTCAAATGAAGGAAATCTTCATGCATCTTCTGAAAGTGTCTGGCTGCAAATCCACAGATGTGTTGTTTAAGAGAAACTTCAAACTCAATGTCTGTCTTTACATCCTGATTGTTTTGCAGCCTCTCATCAATCATGCGTAGGATCTCCTGGATGTAGGTGTCATGATAATTGTTTTTTGTTTTTACTTTTCGATTTACAAACTGTGTGCACTCATCTATGATGGTGTCAGACATTTTTTGTACATGCATTACATGATTTTCATATTTCAAAAATCTGCTGATGCTGTGTAAATACTTTCCCTTTACTGTATATTTGAAAGGCATCAGTGCACAATCTTTCAGGCTTTTTTCACACAACAATTGAGAAGCATAACTCCCCTTGTGTCTCAGATTTAATCTCAGGTGGTGGGATACACTGGCAAAGACATCTGTTTTCTTTTGCTCAGAAGAAGACAGCTTCTTTACTGGGTCTCTCCACATCTTATCAAATTCCTTGTCCAGCTCTGGATCGCTCATCTGGACATTCTTCTTCCTACATTGATCAATCAGTGCACACACAGGCGTTTCAATTTCTCTTGTGTGATTTTCCTTGATTCTATCAAGTTCTCTCATTCCTTGTTTGATTTCTGCTGCTGCTGTGAGCTGATGAAAGACAGAGTTCTGCATTTCTCTGCGAAGTGTCTTTGCACTGTTTGCAAAGTCTTCTTTGTATCCCTTTACTAGATAGGCATGACCTTCTGTTTGCTTGAAGTACTGGGTCAGATTTTCAAGAAGCTTTGTCTCCCACTTAGACAGCTCTGTGGAGGCTTCACTTTTCAAACACATGACAAGATCTTTCATGTCAGCTCTTTCAGATTTTGCAGCAACTGTACCAAAATTTCGGATTCTTGTTTCAGCATTTGTCACCCACTCGTACATGTGTTTTTTGAATTCCCATTCCCATTTCTTGAATTCTGTGCATAGTCTCACGTAAGCATCAGCCACTAGACTGTTTCTGGAGTTGAAGATGAAGTTTTCATGCTTTACTGCAGTCCACAGACTGGACATCCACTCTTTGAACTCCAAAATATCATTAGCAGACGACCCACAACGTCCCAGTAGTTGGATGACGTTCTTCTTGAGCTCATACACAGCTTCGCTGTACCCTGCATTGACTGGTGCCATTGGTGGGTTTCCATTCCAGAGTCCAGGAATGTACCAGTTCCCAGTGTCTGGATTGTATTCCATCACGTCAGTGAAGCTCTTGTTCTCCTCTTTATTTTCCATCTTGGCTGCTGCCTGTGTCATCTCATTTAACTGTTCCAAGAGCAGTTTCCTGTCTCTCAAGTTCTTGTCATGGGCTGAAACATCTGAAACATTCTGATGAACAAACTGACATTTAGGCTTTTTGCCAACCTCTTTCATCCTGAGAAAAGCATGCACCACTATCTGCAAGATGTCCTTCATTTCTGTTGAGTTCTCCATTGCTATATTGATGATGGTGACATCACTCAGCCCCACAACAAGTGTTGCAAGCTCATTGTCATGTTCATGGCTGTCATCCAACTGTGCAAGCTCTGGTGACTTTAAGCCCTCAGTGTCAATGATCATCATGAAGTCACAATTGAGAACTCTTTTCATGTCTTCATTGACTCTGATGAGCAACATAAAAGCACCTCGAGTACATCGTCCACTGCTGACTGCAAACTGCACACCAAACATGGTGTTGAGGAGAGTGGACTTTCCTGTGCTCTGAACTCCAAGAACTGTGACGACCAGGATCTTGTTCTCTGGAGACACCAAGGCATTGAGCTCAGAGAGAACGGCACTCACCCATTTGAGAGGTATGTTGGATGCATCTCCATCTACAAGCTCAAGGGGAAATCCATCAAGCAACAGTCCTGCACAGAGTTTGGGCAGATGCTTTATCTGTTGACGTGATCGGTGTGTTTCTGGAAGAGAAAGTGAAGCTTCATAGATCTGACCCAGTTCACGGAAGAAGTGTTCAGTCCCCAGTGAGCTGTTGGAAAGTTCTCTGTCAATGTCTTTGATCTCATCTTTGTTCTCAGAGTTCTTGCATTTTTCTTTGTACTGGTCTCTGAGCTCAGACAGTTTTTCTCTTGACAGGTTATCAAGATTCATTCGCATCCATTTCAGGAAATAACATCTCTCTATCCCTGTGCTTGATATTGCATTGATGAAGCAAGTCATTGCATTTGACATGTCATAAGAGTTCTGTTTGGCCCGAAGTCTTTTTGCCTCGTCCTGGAGATCACTTTTGTATGTTTCTATGCTTTCAGACCCAGCTTTCCGTAGCCTGTATTGTTCCTTCTCTAAGCTTGTCAGTTCCTTCCATATTTCACCTTGCAGTGGAAGCTGAGCTTTTTTGTATTTAAGGGTGTCCTCAATTTCTGCAGTGATGGCATCTGCATTTTTCTTGGCAGTGTGACATTCTGGACAGTCTTCATCAACCAAGATTCCCAGTTCATGGGCGATGTCGGCCATCTGTTCTATGCACATCTTTCTTTCTTTTTTCTCAACTACATCCTTCACTGTTTTCCTCAAATTCTTGACAAAGTCTGCATCGTTTTTCTGCTTAGTCTTAATAAGGATGTTGTTGTTGGTCAAGCCTAACTTAGATGCAACTTTTCCCAGTGCTTCCATATTAAAGGTCTTGCTCTGATGGTTACCCACCAAGAAGATCTGTGCCTCTTGGTGTTGGTTCATAAGCAGTTTACACTCAAAGTCCAAATTGTCAAAGAACACAAAAACTGCTGCAGATGTCTGACACAAAAAAGAAAACTGAGTTTCAAATGAAGCAATGTCTCCACGAAGGTTGGCCACAGCTACTGGCTCACTGAAAATATCAATGTTTTTGTTTCCACATGGAAGGTACCAAGTAATTTCAGTCAGTCCATCAGATATTCCTCTTGGACTGTCACCACACTCCATATTGTGGTGAACAAAGGTGTCATGGTTCTGCTGAGAATTGCACAGTAACTTGTTGATAAAATCTGACTTGGACAAGGAGCACTCCCCCAGTCTCACAAAGGATATCATTGGGAGTTTAGAGAGAACAATTCTCTCTTCAATAAAACCTTTAGATTGTGAAAGTAACTCCGGTCTGTACTTTTTAACAATATCTCTCAAAGCCCAGAGCATGAGTGTGCACTGTTTTGTGTCACAATTAGGAAGCAGCAGAGGCACAGAAAACTGACACATGGACATTTTGAGTGCCAATTCCTGCTGGACAAAACCATCAGAACACAGAAAGATAGCAGTGATTATGTCGAGGGGATTCAGCATGTCACCTGAATTTGGACTTTTAAGAAGATTATCCAAATCCATACTTGTATTTCCTGCCACATCATCACAGTCAGATTCACTCTCTGGTGTACACTCAATATTCCTGGCTGTCACATTAACCATCATTAGTTTCTTTAGAAAATCCCATGGATGGTCCAAGTGATTCTTAGCAGGTTCATCAACAATGGTCTTCTCATCAATCTGAAGTATTTTGCTCAGTGACAGCTTCTCTGT